>NC_065539.1:19101666-19772500 GCF_932294415.1 Quercus robur | reverse complement strand
TGTGGCTTTAATATTTTCCAAATAATTATTGGTAAGTAAAATGTGATGTTAGTTATGGGCCTATATTATAACTAGTAAAAATTTGCTATATCAATAATTTGTAAAAATATTGTAAAATAGTTTGTGATTGTAGCATTACTCAAGTTAATTAACTGTAAAAATGTTGTAAAATAGCTTGTGGCTTGCAGTTAATGCTACAAACACAAACTAATTTACAACATTTTTATAAACTGTTGATGTGGTTTTAACATTTTCCAAATAATTATTAATAAATAAAAATATGATGTTAATAGTGAACCCATATTAAAACTAGTAAAAATTTGTTACATCAATACTATAGTTTGTAAATGTCTAGAAATTATCCCACACGCGAATACCAAAAGATTTGTTATGGTAACAAAGATCTAAATTTATCCAAGTTAGAAATCAAGGAAACCCAAAATTTATAGATTTCTAAATTTGTTCGTACAAAGATCTTTCATTGAAATCCATAATTTATAGATTTCTAATTTTGTTGGGCCTAGGATCTCACCTATATATATATACATGTATGTGGAAGAACATCACCAGCAAAGACGGACCTAGCCTTGGGAGCTGGGGAGGCCTGCATGGCCCCTCCCAAATTTTGGAAAAAAAATTCTTAGTATGTGTGCACACAAGGAAAATTTTCAATTTGCCCCAAAATATGCAATCTTGGCCCCCTTCCTCAAAAAAAAAAAATTATAAATTGGCCCATGAAATCCAAAAGTATAAGTTCTATTCTATCCCTTTTGCCTAATTGCCTGAAGAATAATTACAATAACCTTTGGATAATAACAAAAAAAAAAAAAAAAAAAAAAAAAAAAAAAAAAAAAAAAACACAAATTTGGTCCAAAGAAACCTAATTGCCCAAAAAATAATATAAATTACCTACAGACAAAGAAACCCAATTGCCCCAAAAATAACATGAATTACATGTAGACAAACTAATATTAATAACAAAAGTAAAGCACAAATTTGGCATTATCAAATGTATGATTTTCAGTTCACATGGAGTGAGCTGTGAAGTGCTTAATGTTATATTTTTTAAGTTGCTTTTTAAAAAGTTTTTAGTTGTGTTTGCTGTAATAATAATGTTTATTTTTTTATTAAAAAAATTATATAATGAGTTTGCTGTAATAAATTGTTTGGTAATGTCACTTTTTAAGAAATGAAAGAAATTTGTCAATCTTATGTCAAAATATTATTTAAATGGTTAGGTAGATGTAGGATAAATTCCTTATAATTAATTATTGTTGACTTTTTTTTTTTTTTTTTTAAAGATCATGGAAAAATAATGTTCAATTTTGATTTTTTTTTATTAAGAAAAATTCAAAATAATTTAGAAGCTCATATTGAAAATGCAGTAATTGTCAACATTTAGTTTGATGTCCCAATTTCTATCTAAAATCCATCAAATAAATTATCAAAAAAAAAAAAAAAAAATCCATCAAATAAATTTTTGAAAAATCACCATATATAAAATTGGTAATAGTTCATTATAGAATAATGTAGAATTACCACGAATATATTATGATGTTAATTAACACAATGCAATTGAACAAGCTCATGTTGAGTTTGGTTTATACCATTTTTTTTTTTTACTTTGGCCCCCCTCATTTCCGAATTTGGTTCCGTCCTTGATCACCAGCAAGGGTGCAACAGTAAACACAAACAAAGAGCTTAGCAACTATATACACAAAGACATAAGAGATGGAAGAAATATTCCTTCAAGTTGGCTTTTTTAATTGCCCTCTTGGTTCTTAGCTCTTGTAAGAATCTCGTCCTATTTTTTTACAATTTTTTTTCTTTTATATATATAGAGTACTATATGGCCATATTGTTCTCACAAATAATTGTAGACTTTGAGATAATTTAGTATTTTAAATACGTAGGTACCTCTAATATGATAGAAATTTAAGTAAAAATTAAGAAATATATACTTCTATTTATCACAAAAAATGAAGGTCATTTTTTTTTATATGCAAAATTATTAATTATTCAAGTCTGTGTTATAGCTTAAAAAATTTAAATTCATTCACTCAAGTAAAATTTAGATTCCCTCTTACTCACAATTATTTTATCATTATTCATTTAAAAGGGAAAAATGAACATTAGTGTTTCTAACGAACATTTGAAAAATGCATGATATCTGGATTAAAAAAATTAACATCATCACTCATAATAAATGAGTTTTAAACACAAGAATGTTCACTTAATTATCATTCACATAAGAGATTAATTTGTTGGAATTTATTTATTCACTTAATGTTTTTTTTTTTTTTTTTTATGTACGTTGATACATTGTTGTATATATAAAACTAGTATAGTGCCACCATTTTATAATTTTAATGATTTTCAATGTTTCATACATAAATATAATTTCAGAGAATGCAATCATTAACAAATACAATAATTGCAGGTTTCAAGTTGGATGTTGAAGGACTTAAACAAATTAAATGCAATACTGATAATGATTGCGGAGATTTACGATTGTTATTGCCACCAGGATTTGAAGTTGTGTTTCTGTGCTCCCCCCACTAAACAAGAATTTGTAGCTAAAGTCTTCAACAATCACATGGAAGGACAAAATGATAACTTGTTTCATTATCTGCAACCCTATAAGTTGTAATTCAGAATAAATTGTAATTCTCAAGACATCCTATTATTCAAGAAAAATAAATCAAGGATCCTATTAATAAGTGCTATAAGGGCACAAGTTAAATATTAATAAATGTTCAATTACTTAAAATACTAAAAGATTAACATTAAACTCAACATATTTGCACATTTTCTTCCATTCTCTTTTATTTTCAAATCATTGACATAATATGGTAAAATTTTTTGATTTGTACGTAATAAGTTTTTATCTAGACTAGGATCACGTATGTTCTAGAGAATGATCATGCTAATTTCCATACCAAAAAAAAAAAACTTAAAATGGTAGACATATGAAATTAAATCATCAATTCCAATGGGAAGGAGAAAAGAAAGAAGCTCATCTAGCTAAGTAGAAGAATCATTAAATCCTTAGCGTAGGAAATCAAAAGTTTGACCACCATATTGACCTAGAAACATATCCGAAAGAAAGAAGCTGAAATGAAGAAGCAAAATTATGTACCATTATCTCTAAGCTACTACAAATTTTGAGAGGGCATGTTTCTGTCGATTGTAGCAAGGGAATTGTGCATATAAACACGAGAAGTGTTACATCTACAAACAATTCGCATGGCACGCCAAGGAGTGCAGCCCAAACTGCTTGGAACTTGAGTTCCAAAAATTGTGCTATATTACTAAATAACTTTATTAATGTGCTTTTCTCCTAAAATTTACTAAACTTGTGCTATTTAGCAAATTTGGCGAGTGGTGATCTCTGACTTCAGAGATTTAGTCTAGTTTAGCTATTCCTATATGAGGGTGAATTAAAAAGAAAAATGAAAATGGAGGTAAATCTTGGGAATGGGGGAATTGTAATTGGTCATTATTATTATTATAAAAAATAAGTCTAGGTAGGGTCTTGACTCTTTTAGTGGATCTTAAGTTGTTATATAAACCACAATTTATTTTTCAAAAAAATGTGAAGTTTAAGCAAAATATTTTTAAAATTCTCTTAATATAAGATTTGAAAATTCATATGAAATTATTTAAAATCCTTAACCCTTAAAAAAAAAAAAAAAAGCTTAAATAACAGCAATTGTTAATCTAAACAAAAACAAAACTAGGCCAACAACAAGTGAAAAAATTATTCATTAAAACCTATTCAAAAACGAAAAAATTACATTTGCCCCTCTTAACATCATTAGTCCTCTTAAACAAGAAGAAAAAGTCCATACAAAATTTACTGATCTAAAATCCCATAATACAAATTAGCAAGGCCAAACAAATTAGTCCAACAACAAAATCATGAATAAAAAGTTTAGCACAACCAACCAATTTTACCCCAAAAAAAAAAAAAAAAAAAATCAGCTTGGCCCTTACAAAGTTTGAAGCAAAACTGATCTCAAAAGGTTGAACTGAGACGTTCCATTCCATGAAATTCCAAATAAAAATAAAAATAAAACTAATGGAGAGAGAGTGCGAGGCACAAGGACTAAAGCATGTAGTAGAGGTAAAGTGTGTAGTAGAGGTAAAGGCAGTGAAGATTGAGACCAAAATGCAGCAACACGCCAGCAAGACACTTTGACTTCAGCACCATCGCACTAGATTTGCTTATAAGAGAGACACCAACAAAAGCACAGCAACACAATATTTCTCTGTTTCTCTCTCTGACTCCTTTCTTTTATTCAGTTTTGTTTCTCTCTGACTCTTGCTGGTCAGGTTGTGATGTTATAATTGTGGTTTTTACTTAATTTTTCTACTAATTATATAAAAAGAGGAAATAGCTCAATCTACAGTAACTTTGATTTATTCAATTTGGTGAGGCAAAACTCACCATTTTGCTTGAGTTTGTTTGTTTGTTTGTTTTTTTTTTTTTTTGTTTTTGTTTTTGTTTTTGTTTTTGTTTTTTTTTTTTCACACTACGCTCGGTTTTGTTTGTGCTTTACTATTTTTTCTTTTAAATATTTATGCATGCACACATAGTATTGACACAATAAATTCTTACAATATTTTCACAATTATTTAGGTGTAAATTTTTTATAGGTCAAAATAAAATAATAAAATAAAAGATTGAGACCAATCACAACTGAAAATAAATGTATTGCTAAAATGTTATAACATCTTTTTGTTATTATAATATTTTCACAATTGCCAAGATTTCAGTTCCTTATTGTAGAGGAACAAAAATCAAGTTGCAAACCTTGAATGGGCAAAAAGTTGATATGATATAGTTCAATACAATTAATTTGTAAAGAGTGGGGTTCTGAGGTTAGCTTGCATATGCTTTAGTGGTCTAGTTTCACGTTCAATCATAAAGACAACAAATAATTTGAAACAAAGAAGAAGATTTCAATGTTTATCTCCTCCTCAAGCTAATCCGAGGATGTTTAGTTCATATATTGTTCAAGTCTTGGTTACAGAATGTTGATACAAAATATCTCCTTTTCTTTCTAATTTTTCCTCCACCCTCTGGAGGAATTCCCTTTCCTTATATATTTATTTGAGTTGCATCTCAGCCCTCCAATTGTACAGCCAGGGATATTCATTTGGATACTTGTCCTATCACGGCTTTGCTTGAGGTGGTGGAATGTGTTGTAAGCTGTGAGGGAACTGTTTAGGGGTCATTTCGCCATTAATGCGGCCAGCTAAGTTGGTGTAGTTCATTAAATGGTGATGGGTACTTTATCTAGGCATCATCCTTCTTCTTTACTTGCACGTTTCTTTCTTCTTTTTCTTTGGTATTTTTTCCCTCGTTCTTGGTGGTTTGAATAAAACCTTCCGAGGAACCTCGCTCTTTGAACTCCTTGGATGGTCGGCTTCCTCAGTCTTAACATTTGGTCTCTTACCGTCGTACTAAATTAGAACCATTGGGAGGATGAGACTCCCTTTTCCTCAAGTCGGGCCTACTTGGTGCTAATTGGTGTTCGGATTATACCCCTCCCACACTTATAAATCAAAACAAAATCACAATAATTTTACAACAAATCTTACTTAGTAAGATATTTTTAACAGATAAAAAAGTGATATTAGTAGTAGGCCTAGTTTAAACCAGTAACAACTTGTCATTTAGAATTTATTGTGAGAATTTTATGGGTGTAGCATTTCTCTAAAATAAGATAATAAAATATCACATCGGATCCTAAAAATAAAGGTATTGTGAAAATGTTGTGATATTTTGTTGTATTCTTAGACTTCTTTTTTAGTTTAAGTCAAATTGGGTGAGCTAAAATTCACGGTTTCATTCACAATTTTCTCGTGTTGCCTTGTTGTTGTTTTTAATGCACAATTTTAAAATCAGTAATAATTTTTCACTTAAGATTTTTTGTGAAAATGTTGTGGACGTCAAAAATAAAATAATAAAATATCAAACCGGGACCTACCACAACTGGAAATAAAAAGTATTGTGGAAATGTTGTGACATTATTTATTTATTTATTTATTTTTGTGTTCCTAAGCTTCTTTTTTGGTTTAGTCAAATTTGGTGAGCCAAAATTCATAGTTTTAGTCACAATTTTCTTCAATTGGCTTTTTGTCAATTTGTTTGTTTTGTTTTAAATGCACGTTTTAGAGTGGTTAGCCCAGTTTAAGGGCGTGTTTGTTTGGAGGTGAAATAAGGTGGATGAAAGCCTTTGGAGAGAAAATAAGAAGGAAAACTTTTTTGGAGTGTATTTGGTTGGGTGGAAAGGATGGAAAATAAATGGTGGGGTCCAGGTGTTTTCTCCTCAGGCCCACCAAAAAGTTTTCTCTCCAAAATGGAGAGAAAACAAGAGAGAAAATGTTTGGACAAAAAACTCCCCTTTATTAATGTGCTAGGTACTATTCAGTCTCTCTCTTCTTCTTCTTCTTCTTTTTTTATTTTTATTTTATTTTTAAATTTCCTTTTTTAGCTTTTTTTGTCCTTCATTGTACACTTTTGGTGCTTTTATTTTTTTGTTCATCTGTATTTTTTTTCTTATTTGTTATTTTTTTTTTATCTATTAGGGACATGGAAGTAAATTTATACAAACTATATTTTCTATCCCTCCACTCTTCTACTCTCAAACCAAGCACCATGAGGGAAAATTAAAAACTTTTCTATCCTCTCTCCATTTTCTATCCTCATACTTTTCCACCTCTCCAACCAAACGGACCCTAAAACCAGTAACAATTTACCACCTAGGATTTATTTTTAAAATGTTGTTGACGTTAGTGTTTTGAAATTCAGACTAGACCGGGTTAAATGGGAATTAGGTCCTGGGCCAATTTTATATGTCACAGTTCAATAATTTTAGTATTTTGGTAAAATTTAATGAAAATATGGGGCCGTAGGACAAGAACCTGCTTTCAGTAGGTGAGATAACATCCAAGCATACAAACCATTGGGACAAACTGAACTTGTTTGATAGGCCAAAAACATATTGACCTCTTGTGATGAAATTAATTGATTAATTAGTGAAGTTTATTAATTAATCAAATTAACATGCAAAGCGCGTGGTAGCACAAATAAATCACCAATTAAACTAAGTGCAGTGGAAATTAAATTGACACGGTGATTTGTTTACAAATGAGGAAAACCAACATGGCAAAAACCTCACTGGGTGATTTTAAGGTCACCACTTCCGAAACTCCACTATTATCACAACAAGCGGTTACAAGTAAAGGAATCCCAGTACTTTATACCAACCTACAGTTGAACCCTTACCCCAATACTCAATTGGACTTGTTCTGTAGTGACAATTTCTCCTTTTGATGCACAGCTTCCAAGTACATGACTAACCAATTGCGCAGATCCCAGTACGCGATTTCAATCACCAACTAGAGAAGGTTGTTGGCTGCAAAGTTCTTCAGTTCATCCACACGATGAAGATCAAGAAGATGCTTGGTCATAAAACCCTACGGTGCACAAACACAGCAACTTCTTCAGAAGAGATGAACTAGGGCAAAACTTTGTCTCCGGTCACAATTTGCTTAAACAGACTTTTCTCAAAACCTGTGCAACTTGTGAACTCTTTGACGGCCCTTAAAATAATCATTTTATATGTCTAGGGTTAGGAGAAAAGAAGTCCCAAAGAAACATTCACGGATTCCACGAAAATCGATCAGAATTTCTGATTCTTTCTTAAACCTCGACAGATAGGAGGTGTCGAGCAGCTGTCGAGCAGGTGTTGAGCACACGGGCTGAACAGCTTCTTAAACCTCGACACATGCTAGCTGTCGAGTTTTAATGAACTTGCACTTTTCAGCTTGTTTCTTGGACAGACTTGATGACTTCAACACTTGATTTTGAAACACAGTTTCTTGAAGTATTAAAAACACCTAGATCTATCCAATTATAAGTAAAGTGCGTTTTGTCAAATGATAGCCAATTACATAAAATAGTGACATATGTTCCTAATAAGTGAATCATATATGTCCTAACATTGTTGGTCAAGAATGAAACATTATTAATTATAAAGATAAATTTAAGTACCAAATATATTAAAAAATTAAATGATACATCACGGTGTGGCCTCGGTTGAACCTCGGTTTCGATCTCAAAAACCTTGAACCCTCTCTTCTTTTTGGTTCTTTGAATGGTTCGAGTTTCGAAACCATGGTGGACGAAGCATTACTCTAAAAGAAAAGAAAAAAAAAATCATACCAGGACCCACCATAGTTAAAAATAAAGGTATTGTAAAAATATCGTGACATTTTGTTGTGTTCCTAGACTTCTTTTTTGGTATAGTCAATCTGTTGAGCTAAAATTCATTGTTTTATGCACAACTTTTTTAGGTTGACTTTTTTTTTTTATAACACATTGTTTCAAGTTAAAAAAAAAAAAAAAAAAAAAAAAAAAAAAACACATTGTTTTACACACACAAAATTGACGAAGAAGCACTTTCCCCCTTTATGTTTGGGGTAGTTTCATTCCTCCCCTAAAGTAAAGTTGAATAATTTCCTCCTTTTTATTTTGTAAATGAGCATATACCCCTATTGTTACTCTCTTAGTTAAGTGCTAACAAAATATTATAATTCCTAAAATATTCCATTGTGCAATGTCTAAAATACTCCCACAAAATTTTAATGTCCCAAAAAATTTCTTCTTGTATTTTGAATTTTATGTGGTAGATTGGTAGTTATGCTTGGAAAGTTAGAATGGTGATATATGGTGTTCTATTTGTTACTTAGAAAACACTAATTTATTAGGTTTTATTCTTCAAGACTTATAAGTTTATCTAATGGAAACTTTGATGACATATGTCTTTTGTTATTTTCTTCTTTTTTAATTTCTTTTCTTGCTTAAAAGGGTGTTCATTAAAAATAATTAAGCTAAACATCATAGCTAGGCTCATAAAACATGATGTTAAAGAAGGAAGTATGAATAATAAAATCTTCATTGTAGATAGTTGCATGTATTTAATTTGATGAAGAGCATCAAATTGTAGCATATACTATCATTCATTGAAAATTTAAATATTGAGGAAAGATGATGACATTCATTGTCATTCTTAGTAGCATTTTTTAGTGAGTAGATATTACATTTAGTTAATAGGTTCTAAGAAATTGTCATAGCAAATAGCTGTTTTAAATTTAAGTACATGACTTTATACTTCTTCCAATAAAAAAACATCTATCTTAATTTTCTCACTAAAGGGGGCAGCACGTGCCTTGTAGGTGCAACCCAAACTAGTATTAAAGAAAAGTCAGAACAACAATTATAATCAAGAGTCAAAATCTAGTGTTAATGTGCTCATGCAATTCTTTTATTGTGCATTGTAAAAAGAGAGTAATTTTGACAATTTTAACGGAAAAAAAAAAAAAAAAGAGAATGAAATAATGTGTGGTGGGTGGTGTAAGAGATATTACGAATTTTACTAGTATGTAACTCGTGCTTACACATGGAAATAATAAATTGTAGTGGTGCTATTGATGTTAACTTGGGTTATTAAACATATATGACATTAGTTCAACCAGCACATTTGGAGTTACTAATATAGTTTTTCCTTACAATTTTCTTGATATTAGTTGTGCCAAATTTTTCATTACATTGCTATTACGTATGTAATTTTAAAAATAACTATTGGATACTACATATACAATATCAATTCATAATAACTGTACATGAAATTATACTAAATATAACACAAATAAAAAGAATAGATTGGTCCAATAGTATCCCCTAAATTGAATGGGGATAGGTGTATAAGATCGTTCAGCTTAATTACAATTTTTTAGGTTCAAGATTTGCGCATACAAAAATATTTGAATGGAAACACTATAAAAAATATGCTCATTCGTTTAGGAAAAATATAAAAGCAAAAATCTAAACAATTTAATATTTGTGGAAAGTTAACAAAAACAAAATCCAATTTTGATTCTAATTGAATTTTCTCTAAGTTTTGGTTTCTTTATATATATATATATATATATATAAAACCTAGTTTGTAATGGACCATACATATTTATGGTATATTATATAAATGACTTACTTATAAATTTGAATTATTTTTAGTTACAAAAAAAATATCTCATAAATATAAAATCATTCAAACTCTCACTTCCTCTAATTTGAATCCAAATCTTTTGTCCCACTTTCCCTGCTCCACTCCATACTCCACCAATAAAAACTTGCCACATGTTCACCTAATTAATTAAATACTACTATTAATTAATAACAATAGTATTAATAAGTCAGTGACGATAGTATTTAATTAATTAGGTGAACACGTGGCATGTTTTTATTAGTGGAGTATAGAGTGGAGTAGGAAAAGTGAGACAGAAGATTTGAACTCCTCTAATTTTATATATAGAGTTGGATATATGATTAGCTTTTTTTATTTTTTATTTTTATTTTTTTATATTGAACTTATTATTTTCTACATTGAATTAACTCAATTGACACAAAAATTAAAAAAAAATTTAGATTAGATTGTACACGTAGCGCAAAATTAAACTCTAATTGAAATCCAATTTTTACACTAAATTAACTCACTTGGCACAAAAATTTAAAAAATTAGATTAGATGGGACACGTGGCACAAAATTAGGATATAATTGAATTCCAATATGAAATCTAATTAGATTTTCTCTTAGTTTTGGCTATTATAATTTTAGAAATATATTTTTTATTTTTAAAACAAATAAAAATGATAAACTTTAGAGATAAGTAGTAACTGCAATTTCTTTTTTGAACGCGTAGGGAAAAAATCCTAAATTTTAGGAATTCTCTTTTTGAATTCAAAATGAAATTTGTTATTTGACATTTATGACCTTATTTCTAAATGAGGTTACCTTTCATTAATGAGGGTATTTTTAAACCACATAAAAGTCTAGTTGAAAATCCTCTTTTTTTTTTTTTTTTTTTTTTTTTGGTGGAAGCGGAACCAATCAATTTTCATTAATTTAGAAAACTAGAATCCAAATACAAAGCATCCACTACTGGCGGAGGATCCTCCTCCATCTAAATAATTTCATTATCAATTAATCTAGCAAATCTAGCCAAAGCATGAGCAACACTATTTGCACTGCACCTAACACAATGAGTTGAAATGGAGCTGAAACTTGTAGCCAAGCACCAGATGTCTTTGTATATTAAACCAAGTCATGAGAGGTCTGGTTGAGCCTGAGAAATTGTCTTCATCACTATAGCATTATCACTTTCCAGAATTATCTCCATGAAGCCCGCATCAATGGCAAACTCAAGCGCTTTACGGCATGCCATCACTTTCACCTCCTCACTTTCTCGCACAGCATCGCCCCTCACAGCTATAGCAGCCATGACTTCGCCCTTTTCATTCCGAATCACAGCCCCATAACCCAAAGTAGCTCCATCATCAAAGCAAGCACCGTCGAAGTTTAGCTTGAATAATGATCCTTGTGGAGGCTGCCATGTCTGCTGCACTGGGACATGAATCGGATTTGGCACCCTCAGATGATCTTATGCATCCATATACTCCCTCAAATGATCTACTGCACGTTGGGCTGACCTTGAAGGATGCTGGAATGCACCTCCATGCATGACCGTGTTCCTTTAATGCCATATCTACCAACAAAAAACCCAGAATAGGTTCCATTCCTCTGATGAAAGCTTCGCCATAAGACTTGTGACCAGTTGCAAGAAATCATTCTGTTCAGTACAAGATTTTTGAAGTCTACCTAAACTCCCAGCCCAAACATCTTGTGCCGCCCCACAACTCCAAAGCACATGTAAAACTGATTCGATCTCCTGCTGGCAGAAACAACATCTCGCAGTCTCCACCACTCTTCTTCGAATGAGATTGTTCTATGTGGGCAAAATATTAAGACAAGCTCTCCAGGAAAAAAATTTGATCTTATTTGGAACATCTGCTTTCCATAGTCATTGCCATAGTGATCCATATGCTCTTTGCTCCGAAGACTCCCCAACATTGAACTCTTCCTTCCTTAATTGCTTCACCACAAAATACCCAGACCGGATCGTATATCTGCCTTTCTTTAAAATGGACCATACCAACACATCTTGTACAGCCCGCCTACTCAAAGGGACTTGAAGAATAGCTTCTGCATCAAACTGGTGGAACATGGCCGTAATTCTTTCTTTATCCCACTGATGATTCTGCCAGTCAACTAAATCAGAGAATTTCCACTCCCAAATCTCCTCCTTCGGCTGGAAAAGAATTTTTTTTGTTGGGTGGTTTGGCAGCCAGCAATCCTTAAGAACACTAATTGAAGCCCCATTACCTATTCTCCAAAAGCATCCCTTCCTCAAAATTGATTGAGCTGCTAACAAACTTTTCCATACATAGGAAATATTTTGGCAATTAGTCGCTTCAAGAAAGTCACACCACGGAAAATATTTAGCTTTAAAATAGCTGTATAACAGAGAGCTTTTATCTTGCAACAACCTCCAACCCTGTTTTGCTAACATGGCTAAATTAAATGATCTTAAATCTGTAAAACCCATTCCGCCCTCTTTCTTTGGCAGCGTTAAAAAACTCCAATTTTTCTAGTGTATTTTCCTTTCCTCCCCAACTTGTCCCCACCAAAATCTATCACTCATAGCGTCCAACTCGTCACATAATTTCCCAGGCAACTGAAAAACCCCCATTGTATACGTGTGGATTGATTGAGCCACTACTTTTATAAGAACCTCCTTGCTAGCCCTAGAAAGAAACTTCCCCTTCCAACCTTGCAGCTTTCTCCAAACCCGTTCCTTTAGGAAAGCAAAAGTCACATATTTTTTTCTTCCTATCAGAGTAGGCAGCCCCAAATAAGTATCAAATTTCTCCACTTCCTTAACCTTTAATTTTTCAATTATCCATGCTTGCTGCTCCACAGACACATTGCTACTGAAATAAGCAGAAGACTTCTCAAGGTTTATGCATTGGCCCAAAGCTTTAGCATATAGCTGTAGGATATCAGAAACCACCTGCACTTCATCTTTATTAGTTTGACAAAAAAATCAAAGAATCATTAGCAAAAAGCAAATTAGTAATAGATGGAGCACTTCTACATAATGCCACTCCATGCAACCTCCCTTCAAGGAAGCCCCACTCCACCCTGTCATAGGCCTTACTAACATCCAGTTTAAGGGCTAAAGCCCCCTTCTTTCCCTTCTTTCTAATATGCATGGCATGCAAAGTCTCATAGGCTACTAGCACATTATTAGTGATAAGGCATCTAGGTACAAAAGCACTCTGGGTAGGGGAAATTAATTGTGGCAAGATCAGTTTCAACCTATTCACTAATACTTTTGAGATAATTTTATATATCACGTTACATAGGCTAATAGGTCTGAAATATGCCATTTTCTCCTGTTTCTTTACTTTAGGAATCAAAACTATATGAGTATAATTAATATCAGGCACCATATGACCAGTATGTAAAAAATCTAACACAGCATCAGTCACCTCGTTACCAACAATATACCAAAATTTTTGATAGAAGAGGGCATTCATACCATCAGGTCCAGGAGCCTTTGTTGGTCCCATCTGGAACAATGCCGCTTTAACTTCTTCACTGCTGTACGACCTGGATAGCACCTCCAACATATCATCAGTCATTCTCTGGTTAATTGCGTTAAAGCATTCCTCCATTCTATCATAAGGGCTTGCATTAAAAATATTCATGAAATAATCAGAAGCCACATCTGCAACCTCCTCCACCCAATCCTTATTAGCATTCTTGATTCCCTCAATAAAATTCCTTCACCTTCATTGGGAAGCCTTGGAGTGAAAAAAATTTAGTATTCCTATCTCCATACTTTAACCATGATACCGGGGACCTTTGACGCCAAAAAATCTCTTGCTTAAGCAATAAGTCATCCAACTGTTTACTCAGTAAAAGAAATTCATTTCTACTTTCCTTGGTCATCTCACTGGCATTCAATAATTCCAGCTTCTTTTGTAATCTTTTAATCTCCTCTGTTTCGAGTTTAGTTTTAGAAGAACCTCACGCATACAAATCAGCCCCACAAATTTGGATTTGGTCCCTCAAACCACTCAAACCCGAGCTACCATGCCCTCCTTTTGTCCACGCCTCAAGCACAGCCTCCTCACAATCATCCCATAACAACCAGCATTCCTTAAATTTGAAACCACTAGGCCCCCTACCCCTAAGCTGCCTATCATTCATGGTTGTCAAAAGAATAGGAATGTGGTCAGAAGCATGGCTGAACAAATGGGAAACTGAACTTGCAGGAAACTTTTCAGTCCATCCTCTATTAGCAGTAGCTCTATCCAACCGTTGTTTTGTATGAGCTGAACCTAGCTGCCTGTTTGTCCAAGTGAACTTATGCCCAATAAAACCCAAATCTGTCAACTCACAATTTTCCAAAGCAACCCGAAAATCCTCCATCTGATTATAGTAAGGTTCATTGACACTCTGTTTCTCCGATGCATGAAGTATAGCATTGAAGTCACCAATGCAACACCAAGGACCTTCAACAAGAGTCCTTAAATGAGATAGAAGTGCCCACGACTTCCTCTTTTCATTTGCCTCCGGCCACCCATAAAACCCTGTAAGATGCCACACAAAACCATCATTTTCCACCACCTTAGCCAAAATATGATTATCAGTAAAATTAATCACATCCAAAGTCACCTCCTCCTTCCAAAGCAAAGCCAACCCTCCACCCGAATTTGGCTTTTTCACTATCAATTTATTTTTAAAAGGTACATCACCACAATTCTTCTCAAAACCACTTCGATCCAACCTTGTTTCCATTAAGAAGCATACATCGGGAGCTTGTTCCCTCACTAATTTGTGAAGGCTTTGAACTGTCCAAAGGTTCCCAAGCCCTTGGTAGTTCCAACTTAAAAGCCTCATTGCTCTCGGTAAGGGTGTTGCAACACCCCTACCGCTTCATTCATTGTAAAGTCATCTCCAACCTTCATTTTTTTCCCATTATTACTGTCCACCTCTACCACCCCATCATCTAACACAGCCAACTTTTGTCTCTTTCCCAAAATGGATTTCGCACCCTCTTTTAACATTCCCACCAGCCCAACATCCATCCAGACTAGTCTAGTCCATGTAGATGGTTTTTTGGTATTACTCAGCCCAACACCCTTATCCATGCTCTGTACGTGAACCTCACATGTTGTTGCTGCCAACTCAGTCCCATTAGGCTGGCATGAAGTTTGTGCACCCAAAAATAAGGAGCACGAATCTCTGTTATCCTTGTCCATGTCCCCAGTCCCATTATTCTCTCTCCTACTCTCACTATCAGCCCAATCCTCCCCCACTGATCCGGTAGCACCACCCACCACCTCCATAACAGGTTTGGTATAGTTTTTGTCTTCCCCATTGCCCGTTGCTCCCATCTCCGACACACTCTGTGAAGCAGATCGTGGCTGTTCACCTTTATTTCCCTCATGCGTGTTATCCTTCCTAACTCCCCTCCTCTGTGGCGATCTCATCCTATCACCCGTTGCTTTCAACCAATCCCCATAGCCACACTCGACCATTGCCCCAGATTTTGTTTTGCTATAGTACTGAGCACAAAACCGTAGTTCATACCTAAGTAGTCCACAGTAATGGCACAGAATAGGCAATCATTCATACTTGAGGTCCACCCAAAATTTCTTCCCGTCCGATCCTGCCAAGAAAGCACCACGACGCATCTCTTTCTCTAACGGAATAGCCACTTTCACCCTCATAAATATATTCTGGCCATTGATGCTACGCTGTTTCTCAACCTCTAAAACCCTACCCAATTGGTTCCCTACCTCCTCCACAACTCAAGCAGTTCTTATCTCAAAGGGCGTCCCCCAGATTTGTACCCATAAGGGTACTAAATCAAATTTGACACTCGTCGCCATCATCCTCGACTTCCATCTAATTAACAGTAACGCTTGGTTATCAAAACTCCATATGCCTCCAGTGTAGACTCTGTTTAACTTAAACTCAAATCTAAACTTAAACTGAAATAAGTTTGTCCCTACTTCAACAACTTGCACTCCATCTTCTAATCTCAATGCTTTTTTGAGTGTCATCAACGCTGCTCTTTTGTTAAAGGATCTGCAAGTCAAAAACTTACCAATAAGACTCAACTCACAGCTCTCTAGTTCTTCTTTTCGACCCTCATCTGATATAGTTGTCTCCTCTTCCTCCACGGTTAACTTCATCTTCTCCAAAGTTTGTGTTACATCATCTGCCATCACTATTGATTCCACAAATAAAAGAAGCAAAAAAACGCAGCCCCTAGGAAACCCTAGGGAGAGAAGTCTCATGAGATACGAGAGAGAAAAGCTCCTAAAAAATAGGAGAGAAATTCCCAGAGTACTTTAGATTAAAGATGCTTGGTTTCTAAATGCTCGTGTAAAGCCCTTAACCATACCAGTTGGACATCCATATTTGAAAATCCTCTCATATATATATTTATTCAGATTACTTAGTCTTTATAATTTGTTGTGTCACTAATGAAAAAAAAATGATTTATATATTTATGTGTTAAAATTTTGAAATCTATTAATTTTATTCACTACAACATTAGTTTTTGAATAAAAGCTTAATATATTGCATTTAGGGAATTGAACCTAACTTTTTTTTTTTTTGGAGTGAAATGTACCTAAGTTTTATCCTAAAGTATTAAATTGCGTTGATGACATCCCATCGAAATTTGATATTGCTTTATTCTTCTTGTGTACTTCTTTGGTTAATTTACTACTTTTTTTTTATGATGCTTATTATTGTTTACTTGTGTGATTGAATATGTCCATATTCCCATTCTACTTCTCTAGTTAATTTATTTAAAAAGAATAGCAAGTTGTATTTTGATAGATACTTATATTGCAATGTTTTCATAAACAATTATTTAATGCAATTTTTTGTTGATAATTTATTAATACTGAAAGGACGTTATTTTGGATTTTCATGAAAAAAAAGAGTTTTGGTTCATATTTTGCCTCGCCTTACTTGATATCTTGGCTCCATTCCTGATCACTTGGCAAGTGTTGATGCCACTATGTGCAATAGCAAAGGTACTACAGGTAGAGATTTTAATTGAGTCTCTAGAATTCGCTTCTTATTGTTAATAGTGAAAGGAAACTTGAAATAAAAAATATGTAAGAAGTTACAAATTAGTGCAGTTCTACTTTCAAGAAAATGGTAGAAGTGAAGACACATTTGACTTGACAACTAGTGTTTGGTGTTGGCCATTGACAATGGATTCTATTGTTGAAGATCGGTAGTGGAAGGGGAAGAAAGGGGAATTTTTGGGTAATAATTGTTCAATAATTGTTTAAAGATTCAATTGGGAAATTATTGTGGTCAATGGTAAGCTTCAAAAAAGTGGCTCTAATTAGGGATGATCAAACCCATTGGGTAATGGGTATCCGACCTTACCCAACCTGAAAGTTTCAGATATTATTTGGTTTTTAATGAGTATTGTACCGCATACAGCCACAAGCCCATTTATCTTGGGCCCAGGCTGAAATAGGACCATAAATATTGTCAGGCCCAGGTCTAGTGTCATGATTGGCTCACTATTCATAAGCTTGGCACGTGAATGCCACCCACGTGTAGGATGGTCGGTAGGTATCCATGTGATGGGTAGAAATGCCTCGGCAGCTCGGGAGTGCCATGGGGAATCACATTGCTGAGCAATATTTTGGAGGCTGACACCAATTCTAATGTCCTTGACACCATTCCCAATGAAGCATATTCCTTGTCAGGAATAATCAATTTAGGCCCCACCCATATGAGTGGAATCAAAGGTAATCATGATTCCCCCACTAACCTTAAGTTATAAATAAAAGAAAGCAAGGAGGTAATGGGGTTGGATACTGGAGAGAGAGAGAGAGAGAACGAACACATGTAGCTTAAGAGAGCTTAAGGAGGGAAAGAGGAAGGCTAGGCTGTGTGAGGCAATTCTTGCTTAAAGCTCGGCTGGGAGCTACCCAAAGTAGGAAACCCATTACCTACTATATAAGTAAATTGTGTGCCCAACCCTAGGTTCGGTCTAATAGGGAAAATTGGGTACGTACAATTGGTGCCGTCTATGAGAATCTCCTACATAGCTATAATTTTGCCAAGGTTCAAGTGAGGAGGATGTTTGAACGGCACTCAGCGAGTTACACCACTAGCGGGTCCGGAGGCTCTTCTCGGGGTTCCAGCTGGTGGGAAAGGAGGTATAAGAGAAATGAGGATCAAAGATGAGAATGAGGTGGGGAACATTTTGGTTCGAGGGAGGGATTGTCCTAGACGTATCTGTCAATGTCGGACGTCTCCGAACACGAGCATTATGATAAGTGGAATTAAGAGCTAGAACGCCTGCATAGTATGGTGAGGGACTTAGAGTTAGAAGTACGAGGAAGGCACCGACAAAGAATTGTGATGACCATGCTGAAGGGTTTGTAAGTGTAGGTGGTAGCATGGGGAAGCATCCCGTCAGTCTGGTTCTCGTGGTTCTAGGGATCGGTCTTGGGATTACGTCGACAGAGACTCGATTTCCCCTAAAGGGTGGAGGCCCCGGAATGCCGTGTTAGGCGCTATGAGCTGGGCATTACGCAGAGCTGCTTAGTCACCATTCTCAGAAGAGATCGAATGAGCACCTATGCCAAGCAGATTCACCAGACCCACATTTATTTCTTATGATGGGAAAACAGACCCGGTTGAACATGTAAGCCATTATATCCATATGATGTTCCTGCATAATCATAATGATGCGTTGATGAGTAGGGTGTTTTCCTCTAGTCTTGGACCCACTGCTTTGGGGCGGTTCAATGGGTTAAGGAAGGGCTCGATTCATAGTTTTGCAGAGTTGATTCAAGAGTTTGGGGTCCGGTTTATGACCTATAGTTGGGTACCACAACCAGTGGACGCGTTGCTGTTTATGAAGATGGAAGCCAGAAAAACCCTTTGGAGTTACACTAGTAGGTATTGGGAATTGTACAATGAGATCGGAGGGGGTAATGAAAAAATCGCAGCAAGCACTTTTAGGCTGGGATTGCCTAAGGACTCTAAATTGCGAGAGTCGTTGACGAGGAGACCTCCAAAGGATATGAGACAACTTATGAGACGAATTGAGGAGTATAAGAAGTTAGAGGATGATCGGCAGCAGAGCAAGGGGAAGGCGCTGGCCGTGACGTAGTATTCAAAAGAGTTCCAACAAAGGGGTTTTCAGCCAAGACCCAAAAGGGATTTAAGGATCCAAGAACCCAGTGCTCGGGTAGGGGAAGTCAACGTGACATTTAAGGAATCTGTGCACAAAATTCTGGACCGAATAAAGAACGAGCCATACTTTCGGAGGCCAAGCAAGATGGGGGGTGACCTATCAAGAAGAAATCAAAATTTGTATTGCACTTATCATTAGGACAAATGACATACCACCGAGCAATGTAAGGTTCTGAAAGATCACCTGGAGCAATTGTTGAAGTCGGGGCATTTAAAGGAGTTTGTTTTGGAACCTAAGGGTCCAAAGATCGGGCAAACTACAAGACCTTGGGGGAACCCTCTCTCACCTCCATTGGGTGTAATAGAAGTCATACATGCCGTTTCAAGGGGTACTTTAGTGACCTGAAGAAAGGGGGTGCTGACTGTGGTGCCGACGGAAAGTTGTCAAGAATGACCATCGGGGAAAAGGATGAAATATGCTCTTGAACCCATCGCTTTCAATGATGAAGATTTGGAAGGAACGACTCAACCTCATGATGATACATTGGTGGTTATGGCTTGGATAAACGACTTTATAGTGAAGAGGGTATTGGTGGACCAAGGAAACTAATTTTGTATACAATTATTTAAAAGTCCAGCCACCATATTAACCAAGAAACATATCTAAAAGAAAGAAGCTGAAATGGAGAGGCCAAATTATGTACAATTATCTCTAAGCTACTGCAAATTTTGAGAGGGCTTGTTTCTGTTGATTGTAGCAAGGGAATTAGTTGTGCATATAAACACGAGAAGTGCTACGTCTACAAACAACTCACATGGAATGCCATGGACTGCAGCCCAAATTGCTTAGAACTCAAGTTTGAGTTGAAACTCGAGTTCCAAAAAATGTGCTATATAACTAAATAACTTTGTTAATGTGCTTTTCTCCTAAAATTTGCTAAAGTTGTGCCATTGGGCAAATTTGGCAAGTGGTGATCTCTTCAAAGGTTTAGTCCAGTTTAGCTATTCCTATATGAGGGTGAATTAAAAAGAAAAAGGAAAATAGAGGTAACGCATGGGAATTGGGGAATTGTAATTGATCATTATTATTATTATAAAAAAATTAGTCTAGGGTATTGACTCTTTTAGTGGAGCTTATATTGTTCTATAAACCACAACTTATTTTTAAAAAAATGTGAAGTTTAAGCAGAATATTTTTCAAATTCTATTAAAATAAGATTTCAAAATTCATATAAAATTATTTAAAATCCTTAACCCTTTAAACAAAAAAAAAAAAAAAAAAAAAATCTTAAATAACAACAATTATTAATCTAAACAAAAACAAAACTAGGCCAACAACAAGTGAAAAAATTATTCATTAAAACCTAATCAAAAAAGGAAAAAAAATTACATTTGCCCCACATACCATCATTAGTCCTCTTAAACAAGAAGAAATTGTCTATACAAAATTTACTGATCTAAAATCCCATAATACAAATTATCAAGGCCAAACAAATTAGTCCAACAACAAAATCACAGATAAAAAATTTAGCCCAACCAACCAATTTTACCAAAATAATATTAATAATAAAATTAGCTTGGCCCTTACAAAGTTTGTAGCAAAAATAATCTCAAAAGGTTGAATTGAGACATTCCACTCCATCAAGTTCCAAATAAAAATTTATTTAAAAAAAAAAAAAAAAACTAACGGAGAGAAAGTGAGAGGCACTAGGACTAAAGCATGCAGTAGAGGTAGAGGCCATGGAAGATTGAGACCAAAATGCAGCAACACTCCAACAAGACACTTTGACTTCGGCACCACCACACTAGATTTGCTTCTGAGAGAGACACCAATAGCAGCACTACAGACTACAGTAATGTAAGGTTGAATTTTATCAACCATCTTGTTGGTTTTATTCCATACCAAATTTGCTTGTATTTTAGCAATTAGTAATCCTGTATTTAGGTGGGAATCATGTAAGGGTAGTGAGTGAGAGAGTGTGAAGAAATGCTCAAGATTGTGCAAGGATGCAGAGACTCGAGGCTGGACTTGCGGGTTACTCGCGACTGGCAAGCCGCCAAAGTTGGCACACGTGTGGAGCATGCATGGGAGTTGAAGAGTCATGCCAGCTGTTGCACTATAGGAAAAAAGTCCCAGGCTGGCCAGGTCGTTAGCTTGCGGCTTGAACTTCCGACTCAACCCAGTCGCGAGGTCAAGTCGCCAAACCACCCTGTTTGGGAAAAACTGACTTTTCACATTCCTTCTCACCCTACTATATATATACCCTTATACCCACGATATTTAGAGAGCTTCCAGAGAGAATTTTGAGAAAGAAACCTTAGAGAAAAACAAGATTGATTCATCCACAATCTTCACATAGAGACTCTTCAAATTCCTCTACTCTATTCCTCTCCATTGTCAAATCCTTAAGAAGTACATTACCAAAACCTTTTCTCACCATACCCATATCTGTGAGAAGGCCATTTGTTGTTTGGAAAGCAGTTAAGAAGGGACTAATTTCATATTGGTTGATGCTATGGTCAAGTAGCGGAATTCGGTAAGCTAAAGAAGAAATAGGTTTGGCGTAACCTCGTTGGAGTAGGAGCTTGGAGGGCTTAGGTACATTGGGTAGATTAGGCTTGGAAGGTCTTCTACTGTTCATGTATCCCAACTACATTCTTTAGTGGATTGTTTACCGCGTGGAGGGCGGTGGAGAGGTTTTACGCCGAGGGCTTTGGTTTTCTCTTCGATAACATATCGAGTGTTGTTCTTGTGTTTGCATCTCTCTTCCCTTAATCTTTTTCATTTAATTTCTGCTGTGGATGTGATTTTATTTGGTTTAGATTGTTTATCAATTCTGTATTAAGCTTATATTCATATTCCACACATTAATTGTTTGATATTATGCTTGAATTGGTAATTTGTAAATTGGGGGTCTAAACGTTCAAGGTGTTTTATACACTTATTGAACTTTCAAGTAGCAACACAATATTTCTTTGTCTCTCTCTCTCTCTCTGACTCCTTTCTTTTATTCAGTTTTGTTTCTCTCTGATTCCTTGTTGGTCAAGTTGTGATGTTATAATTGTGGTTTTTACTTATTTTTCTACTAACTATATAAAAAGAGGCAATAGCTCAATCTATAGTAGAGTAGAGTATTTGGTGAGGCAAAACTCATTGTTTTGCTTGAGCTCTTTTTTTTTTTTTCACTGTACGCCCAGTTTTGTTTGTGCTTTTTTGTTTTTTCTTTTGAAAATTTACATGTGCATACATAGTACTTACACAATAAATTTTTACAATATTTTTACAATTATTTAGGTGTAAATGTTTATAGGTCAAAATAAAATAATAAAATAAAAGATTGAGACCAACTACAACTGAAAATAAATGACTGCAAAAATTTTATAACATCTTCTTTTTGTTATAATATTTTCACAATTGCCAAGATCTCAGTTCCTTAAAAAACAAAATAAAATCACAATAATTTCATAACAAATCTTACTTGGTGAGGTATTTTTATTGGATAAAAAAGTGATATCAGTAGTGGGCCCAGTTTAAAACCAGTAACAATTTGTCATTTAGATTTTGTTGTGAAAATGTTATAGGTGTAGCATTCCTCTAAAATACAATAATAAAATATCATATCGGATCCTAAAAATAAAGGTATTGTGAAAATGTTGTGATATTTTGTTGTATTCTTTGACTTCTTTTTTGGTTTTGTCAAATTGGGAGAACCAAAATTCATAGTTTCATGCACAATTTTCTTGTGTTGCCTTTTTGTTTATTTTTTTAATGCACAATTTTAAAATTAGTAATAATTTGTTACTTAAGATTTGTTGTGAACATGTTATGGACGTCAAAAATAAAATAATAAAATATCAAACCGGGACCTACCACAGTTGGAAGTAAAAAGTATTGTGAAAATGTTGTGAAATTTTTTTTTTTTTTTTTTTGTTCCTAGGCTTCTTTTTTGGTTTAGTCAAATTTGGTAAGCCAAAATTCACTGTTTTAGTCACAATTTTCTTCAATTGGCTTTTGGTCTTTTTTTTTTTTTTTTTTTTTTTTTTTTTTTTTTTAATGCATGTTTTAAAGTGTTTATCCCAGTTTAAAACCAGAAACAATTTACCATCTAGGATTTATTCTAAAAATGTTGTGGACATAGCATTACTCTAAAATAAAATAATAAAATATCATACCAAGACCCACCATAGTTAAAAATAAAGGTATTGTAAAAATATCTTGACATTTTGTTGTGTTCCTAGACTTCTTTTTTGGTATAGTTAATCTGTTTTTTTTATGCACATATTTTTTAGGTTGAATTTTTTTATAATACATTGTTTCAAGTTATAAAAAAATGATTAAAAAAAAAAACACATTGTTTCACACACACACACACACACACAAAATTGATGAAGAAGCACTTTCCCCTTTTATGTGTGGGGTAGTTTCATTCCTCCCCTAAACTAAAGTTGAATAATTTCCTCCTTTTATTTTGTAAATGAGCATATACCCCTATTGTTACTCTCTTTGTTAAACCCTAACAAAATTTTGTAATACCTAAAATATTCCATTGTGCAATGTCTAAAATACTCCCGCTAAATGTTAATGTCCCAAAAAATTTCTTCTTATATTTTGAATTTTATGTGGTAGACTGATAGTTATGCTTGGAAAGTTAGAAAGGTGATATATGGTGTTCTATTTGTTACTTAGAGAACACTAATTTATTAGGTTTAAGTCTTCTAGACTTATAATTTTATCTAATGGAAACTTTGATGACAGATGTCCTTTGTTATCTTCTTCTTTTTTTAATTTCTTTCCCAGTTTAAAAGGGTGTTCATTAAAAATAATTAAGCTAAATGATAGGCCAAGAATGTATTGACCTCTTGTGATAAATTAACCAATTAATTATCCAAGTTAATTAATTAATTCAATTAACATGCAATACGCGAGGTAGCACAAACAAATCACCAACTAAGTTAATATGCAGCGGAAAATAAAATTGACACGGTGATTTGTTTACGAATGGGGAAAACCTTCAAAGCAAAAACCCTATCGGATGATTTTAAGGTCACCACTCCTGAGAATCCACTATTATCAAAACAAGCAGTTACAAGTAAAGGAATCCCAGTACTTTATACCAACCTACAGTTGAACCCTTACCCCAATACCTAATTGGACTTGTTCTATAGTGACATTCTCTCCTTTTCAAAGCACGGCTCCCAGTGCTTGACTAACCAATTGATGCACGGATCCAAGTACGTGACTAACCACCAACTTCAGAGGGATGTTGGCTGCAAAATTCTTTAGTTCATCAAAACGATGAAGATCACAAAACTCCTTGGTTACAAAACGCTACGGCCTACAAACACAGTAGCTTCTTCAAGAGAGAGATGAACTAGGGCTCCGATCACAATATGCTTGTGAAAAACCATTGCATCAAGTTGCACTCACTTTTCATCAGCTGTGACGGCCATTAAAATAATCCTTATGTATGTTTAGGGTTGTGAGAAAAGAAAGCCTAAAAAAATATACACAGATTGGTGTGAAATCAAATCTAAAAAACTAATTTTCGTAAATCTCGATAGATAGGTTATCTATCATGCAGCTATCGAGCATCGGGCTAAACAAGCCTTTTAAACCTCAATAGATGTTATCTGTCAAGCTAGCTATCGAGCTTTAAAATCCTGTACTTCTTCACTTGCTTCTTGCACAGATTTGCATGGCTTTAATACTTGGACTTGAACTCTTGTTCATTGAAGTATTAAACGCATCCTAGATCTACCCAACTACAAGTAAAGTGCGTTTCGTCAAAGGATTAGCCAATTCTAGATGACATATGTTCCTAACATGATTCACATATGTCCTAACACTAAACATCATAGTTAGGCTTATAAATCAAGATGATAAAGAAGGAAGTATGAATAACAAAATCTTTATTGCAGGTGGTTGCAAGTATTTAATTTGATGAAGAGCTTTAAATTGTAGCATATATCATTGTTCATTACGAAAATTTAAATATTGTGGAAAGATGATGACATTCATTATCATTCTTAGTAGTATTATTTAGTGACTAGATATTACATTTAATAAATATATAGGTTCTAAGAAATTCGCATAGTAAATAGCTATTTTAAATTCAAGTACATGACTTCATGCTTCTTCCCAAAAAAAAAAAAAAAAACATCTATCTTAAATTTCTTACTAAAGGGGCAGCACGTGCAACCCAAACTAATATTAAAGAAAAGTCTGAATAACAAATATAATCAAGAGTCAAAAGCTTGTGTATTGTGCTCATGCTATTCGTTTATTGTGCATTGTAAAAAGAGAGTAATTTTGACAGTTTGAATGAAAAAAAGAAAAAAGAAAAAAAAAAAGAGAGAATTAAATAATATGCGGTGGGTGGTGCAAGAGATATTACAAATTTTATTAGTATGAAACCCGTGTTTACACATGTAAATGATAAATTGTAGTGGTGCTATTGATGTTAGCTTGAGTTATTAAACATATAGGACATTAGTTCGACAAGGACATTTAGAGTTACTAAAATGATTTTTCCTTACAGATTTCATGATATTAGTTATGCCAAATTTTTTATTACATTGCTATTACTTATGTAATTTTGAAAATAATTATAAGATACTACATATACAATATCAATTCACAATAATTGTACATGAAATTATACTAAATACAACACAAAATAAAAAGAATAGATTGGTCCAATAGTATCCCCTAAATTTAATGGGGATAGGTGTATAGAATCGTTCAGCTTAATTACAATTTTTTAGGTTCAATATTTTTGCAAACAAAATATTTGAATAGAAATACAATAAAAAAAATATGCTCATTAGTTTAGAAAAATATAACAGCAAAAATCTAAACAATTTAATATTTATGGAAAGCTAACAAAAACAAAATCCAATTTTGATTCTAATTGAATTTTCTCTAAGCTTTTTTTAAATATATATATATATATATTTATATATAGACCATACATATTTATGGTATATTGCATAAACGACTTACTTATAAATTTGAATTATTTTTAGTTACAAAAAAAAAAAAAAAGCTCATAAATATAAAATCATTCAAACTCTCACATTCTCTAATTTTATATATAGAGTTAGATATTTGAATAGTTTTTTTTTTTTTTTTTTATGGTTTATTTATATTGGACTTCTCATTTTCTACACTGAATTAACTCAATTGGAACAAAAATAATAATGAAAAAAAAAAACTTAGATTTGGTAGTACATGTGGCGTAAAATTAAACTCTAAATGAAATCCAATTTTTACACTAAATTAACTCACTTGGCACAAAAATTTAAAAGCTTAGATTATATGGGACACGTGGCAAAAAATTTAGGATCTAATTGGATTTTCCCTAAGATTTGGCTATTAATATATATATATATATATATATGTATATATAGATAGATAGATAGATAGATTATATAGTATTTATAATTTTTTGTGTCACTAATGAAAAAAAAAATGATATATATATTTATTTATTTATTATATTTTGAAATCTATTAATTTTATTCACTTCCACATCAGTTTTTAATAAAAACTTAATATATTGCATTTAGGGAATTGATCCTAATTATTGGTGCATTCACATATGTCGTAATACTAAACATCATAGTTAGGCTTATAAATCAAGATGATAAAGTGGGAAGTATGAATAACAAAATCTTCATTGTAGATGGTTGAAAGTATTTAATTTGATGAAGAGCTTCAAATTGTAGCATATATCATCGTTCATTACGAAAATTTAAATATTGTGGAAAGATGATGACATTCATTATCATTCTTAGTAGCATTATTAAGTGAGTAGATATTACATTTAATAAATATATAGGTTCTAAGAAATTGTCATAGTAAATAGCTATTTTAAATTTAAGTACATGACTTCATACTTCTTCCCGAAGAAGAAAAAAAAAGAAAAAAAACATCTATCTTAAATTTCTCACTAAAGGGGTAGCTCGTGCAACCCAAACTAATATTAAAGAACAATCCGAACAACAAATATAATCAAGAGTCAAAAGCTTAAGTTATTGTGCTCATGCTATTCGTTTATTGTGCATTGTAAAAAGAGAGCAATTCTGACAATTTGAATGAAAAAAAAAAAAAAAAAAAGAATGAAATAATGTGCGGTGGGTGGTGCAAGAGATATTACAAATTTTATTAGTATGTAACCTATGCTTACACATGTAAATGATAAATTGTAGTGGTGCTACTGATGTTAGCTTAAGTTATTAAACATATAGGACATTTGTTTGACGAGGACATTTAGAGTTACTAAAATGATTTTTCCTTACAGTTTTCAAGATATTGGTTATGCCAAATTTTTTATTACATTGCTATTACGTATGTAATTTTGAAAATCATTATAAGATACTACATATACAATATCAATTCACAATAATTGTACGTGAAATTGTACTAAATACAACACAAAATAAAAAGAATAGATTGGTCCAATAGTATCCCCTAAATTGAATGGGGATAGGTGTATAGAATCGTTCAGCTTAATTACAATTTTTTAGCTTCAAGATTTTCGCAAACAAAATATTTGAATAGAAACAAAATAAAAAATATGCTCATTAGTTTGAAAAATATAACAGCGAAAATCTAAACAATTATTTTTGTGTGTGTGTGTGTATATATATATATATGATAATCTAAACAATTTAATATTTAAATCTAAACAATTTAATATATATTTTTTTAAATTTAAACAATTTAATATTTAAATCTAAACAATTTAATATATATTTTTTTAAATCTAAACAATTTAATATTTATGGAAAGCTAACAAAAACAAAATCCAATTTTGATTTTAATTGAATTTTCTCTAAGCTTTTTTTTTTTTTTTTTTTTTTTTAAAAAAAATATATATATATAGACCATACATATTTATGGTATATTACATAAACGACTTACTTATAAATTTGAATTATTTTTAGTTACAAAAAAAAGCTCATAAATATAAAATCATTCAAACTCTCACATCCTCTAATTTTATATATAGAGTTAGTGTAGGGATAGGGGCCCAAAATTGTATATTGGGCCTTGGGCTTTGATCGAGGACATTGATTGGTCTGAGGACGAATAAGCAATTGTGAGGGTGTTAAGTTCAGAGCCCCATGAGTAACGTGCAAGCAGAAAGGTTGGGAAAGGTGGTCCGAGGAGGATTGTCTTCTCGGATAAACGAAGCACGAATCGAATGTATGTTCTATCACTCAAAGTGACCTTCCAGGAAATGCCACTGAGAGGAATGTGCCTTATGAAAGTACTGGAAGAATGGGAGCTCTGAAATATCTAAGGAAAAGCTGCTACCACCACATTAAATGCTCTGCACCTAACTTTTTGGTTGCATTAATGTGGAGAAGACCCCTGAACAGTGCTGCTTGGCTACCTAAACTCATAGAAGGCCTAAGGGGGTGTCCGATGGGACAGACACTCAAGTAGTGTCTTAAATGATCAACAAGTGTGGGGTCAAGATCATCAAAAGGGAACTGTACAATGTAAAAGACCCTCCATGGAGAAGGGATTGAAAAATAGAGAGAGAACTCTAAAGAGAGACACTGTAGCAGTCAGGAAGAAATCGTGTAATCTTACTTAAGATAAATATACAAGAATTGATCTCCTCGGACTTGTCCCAGTACGACTTTCTCCAATTGAAATCCATTTACCTTTCTGTTCTTGTCATTTGAATCCACTTTGTTTGCCATCCAACTCATTCTAGCCCAGTTTTCCAACTCACTCTCTACAAATTTATTGTTTTGGGCTTTTTGGGCCCGAGCCTATTCATTCTTTGGGCTTGGGATTCCAACTCGGTCCTAACAGTTAGATTTTTTAATAGTTATTTTTTATTTTTTATTTATTTTTTTTATGGTTTATTTATATTGGACTTCTCGTTTTCTACATTGAATTAACTTAATTGGAACAAATATATATATATATATATATATTTATATATATATATATAACTTAGATTTGGTAGTACATGTGGCATAAAATTAAACTCTAAATTAATTCCAATTTTTACATTAAATTAACTCACTTGGCACAAAAATTTAAAAACTTAGATTATATGGGACACGTGGCACAAAATTAGGATTTAATTGAATTACAATTTGAAATCTAATTGGATTTTCTCTAAATTTTGGCTATTAATATATATATAGATAGATTGATTGATAGATAGATAGATAGATAGATTACGTAGTATTTATAATTTTGTGTCACTAATGAAAAAAAAAATGATATATATTTATTGATTTATTATATTTTTGAAATCTATTAATTTTTTCACTACCACATCAGTTTTTAATAAAAAATTAATATATTGCATTTAGGGAATTGAACCTAACTAATTTTTTTTTTGAGTGAAATGTACCTAAGTTTTATCCTAAAGTATTAAATTGCTTTGATGACATTCCATTGAAATTTGATATTGCTTTATTCTTCTTGTGTGCTTCTCTGGTTAATTTACTCTTTTTTTATGATGCTTATTATTGTTTACCTGTGTGATTGAATGTATCCATATCCCCATTCTACATCTCAAGTTAATTTACTTAAAAAGAATAGCGAGTTTTATTTTGATAGATAATTATATTGCAATGCTTTCATA
This sequence comes from Quercus robur, assembly GCF_932294415.1. NCBI lineage: Eukaryota > Viridiplantae > Streptophyta > Magnoliopsida > Fagales > Fagaceae > Quercus > Quercus robur. The sequence goes on along the minus strand of NC_065539.1, from coordinate 19,742,712 downwards.
AACAATTATTTAATGCATTTTTTTGTTGATAATTGGTTAACATTGAAAGGACGTTAAATTGGATTTTCATGAAAAAAAAAAAATTTGGTTCATATTTTGCCTTGCCTCACTTGATATCCTAGCTCCATTCCTGATTAGTTGGCACGTTTTGATGCCACTTTGTGCAATAGCAAAGGTACAACATGTAGAGATTTGATTTGAGTCTCTAGAATTCACTTCTTATTGTTAATAGTGAAAGAAAAATTGAAATATAAAATATGTAAGAAGTTACAAATTAGCATAGATCTACTTTCCTTTTCTTTTACAAAGAAAATGGCAGAAGTGAAGACACATTTGACTTGAAGACTAGTGTTTGGTGTTGGCCATCGACAATGGATTCTATCATCGAAGATCGGTAGAGGTAGGGCAAGAAAGGGGAATTTTTTTGGTAATAATTGTGCATTAATTGTTTAAAGATTCAATTGGGCAATTATTGTGGTAAATCATAAGCTTCAAAAAAGCAGCTCTAATTAGGGATGATCAAACCCATTGGGTAATGGATATCCGACCCTACCCAACTCACAAGTTTCAGATATTATTTGGTTTTTAATGAGAATAATATAATTAGATTGGATTTAACCCAAACCTGAACCAAAAAAAAAAAAAAAAAAAAAAAAAAAAAAAACAAAACAAAACGAATCTAAGTTGGAGAATACATAATCAGATAGAGGAAGTCATGGACAACACATACTAGTATACTATTGGACTACATGCTATGCATTTATTAAAAAAATATGTGTATTATAATAGCAACTTCCTGTTTTGTATAGAGGAAGTCATATACCATTTATTAAGAATATATATAATTAATAGAAACTTCCTATTAATTAAGAATACATACCCTTGAAAAGCAAAAAAAAAAAAAAAAAAAAAAGAAAAAAAAGAAAAAAAAAGAATACATACCGTCTAAATGTGTCATTAACTTTTAGAAATCAAGGAAATCCGAAATTTACAGATTTTTAAATTTGTTCGTACAAAGATCACTCCTTGAAATTCGAAATTTATAGATTTCTAATTTTGTTGGGCCAAGGATCTCTCCTATATACACATGTATGCGGAAGAACATCAACAGTAAGGGTGCAAAAATAAACACAAAAAAACGAGCTTAGCAACTGTATGCACAAAGACATAAGAGATGGAGAAATATTCCTTCAAGTTGGCTTTTTTAATTGCCCTCTTAGTTCTTGGCTCTTGTAAGAATCTCGTCCTATATTTTTACTTAATTTTTTTTGCTTATATGTATATAGTACTATATGGCCTTATTGTTCTTGCAAATAATTTTAAACTTTGAAATAATTCAGTATTTTGAATAGGTTTGGTACCTCTAATATGATATAAATTTATGTAAAAATTAAGAAATATATACTTCTATTCATCACAAAAAATGAATGGTGATTTTAATGTTATATATATATATATATATATATATATGCAAAATTATTCATTATTCAAGTCTGTGTTATAGGATAAAAAATTTTAATTCATTCACTCAAGTAAAATTTAGATTCCCTCTTACTCACATTACTCTACATTTAGGTAAACAATTTTGTATACAATTATTTAATCTTTATTCATTTAAGAGAGAAAATGAACATTAGTGTTTCAAACAATGATTTGAAAAATGCATAATATTTGGATTAAAAAAATTAACATTATTTCTCATAATAAACGAGTTTCAAACACAAGAATGTTCAGTTAGTTATCATTCACATAAGAGATTAATTTTTTGGATTTTATTTATTAATTTATTTTTTTTATGTACAATGGTACCTTGTTTTATATATATAACTAGTATAGTGCCACCATTTTATAATTTTAATGATTTTAAATATCTCCTAGTTAAATAAAATTTATAGAATGCAATCATTAACAAATACAATAATTGCAGGTTTTAAGTTGGATGTTAAAGGACTTAAACAAGTTAAATGCAATACTGTTAAAGAGTGCAGTGATCCACGATATTGTTATTGCCAGCAGGTTTTGAAGTTGTGTTTCTGTGATCCCCCCGCTAAACAAGAATTTGTAGCTAAAGTCTTCAATAATCGCTTGGAAGGACAAAATGAAAACTTGTTGCATTAACTTCAACCCTTTAAGTTGTATTTCGGAATAAATTGTAATTCTCAGGACATCCTATTATACAAGAAAAATAAATCAAGGATCTTGTTAATAAATCTAATAAGGGCACAATTAAAGATTAGTAAATCTTCAATTATTCAAAAAGCTAAAAAATTAGCATTAAACTCTGTATATTTGCACATTTTCTTCCATACTCTTTTACTTTAAATCATTGACATAATATGATGAAATTTGTTGATTTATACAATATAAGTTTTTATCTATACTAGGATCATGTGAATGTTCAATTAGTGTATAAAACACCTTGAAAGTTTAGACCCCCAATTTCCAAATTATCAATTCAAGCTTATTATCAAACAATTAATGTGCGGAATATGAACATAAGCATATAACAGAATTGATAAACAATCTTAGACCAAATAAAATCACATTCACAGCAGAAATTAAATGGCAAAGATTAAGGGAAGAGAGATGCAAACACAAGGACAACACACGATGTGTTATCGAAGAGGAAACCAAAGCCCTCAGCGTAAAACCTCTCCGCCGCCCTTCAAGCAGTAAATAATCTACTAAAGAATGTAGTTGGGATACATGAATAGAAGACCCTCCAAGCCTAATCTACCCAGTGTACCTAAGCCCTCCAAGCTCCTACTCCAACGAGGTTACGCCGAACCTTTTTCTTCTTTTGCTTACCGGATTCCGCTATAAACCAAAGTATCAACCAATATGAAATTGGTCCCTTCCTAACTGCTTCCCAAACACCAAATGGCCTTCTCATAGATGTGAGTATGGTGAGAAAAGGTTTTGGTAATGTACCTCTTAAGGATGTAACAATGGAGTGGAAGAGAGTATAGGAATTTGAAGAGTCTCTATGTGAAGATTGGGGATGAGTCAATCTTGTTTTTCTCTAAGGTTTCTCTCTCAAAATTCTCTCTGGAAGCTCTCTATATTTCGTGGGTATAAGGGTCTATATATAGTGGGGTGAGAAAGGAATGCAAAGAGTCAGTTAATCCCAAACAGGGTGGTCTGGCGACTTGGCCTTGCGACTGGACTGAGTCGCGAGTTTAAGTCATGAGCTAACGGCCTGGCCAGCCTGGGACTTTTGTCCTGTAGTGCAACAGCTGGCATGACTCTTCAGCTCCCCTACATGCTTCGCACGTGTGCCAGCTTTGGCAGCTTGCCAGTCACGAGTCAACCGCGAGTCCCAACTGTGAGTCTCTGCATCCTTGCACAATCTTGAGCATTTCTTCACACTCTCTCACTCATTACCCTTACATGATTCCCACCTAAATACAGGGTTACTAATTGCTAAAATACAAGCAAATTTGGCATGGAATAAAGCCAACAAGATGGTTGATAAAATTCAACCTTACAACCTTTTACTATTTCGTGACAAAACCCTAAAATAAACTCTAGACTTAACATGTGAGTTGGGAACAGTTGAACAAAACTCACTCACACCTAACTCTAGAATCTGATAAGCTCTTGAATCATATGAACAAGAATCTCCTGAAACACAACAACACAATATGATCATTGTATGTAGAAAAACTTGTAATTGCATATGAGGCAAGCACAATGTGATCAAGCAAAATGGAATGAGAAATAAACCATGGCTTGACCAAACAAGCAATCACTATAAAATAGTGACTACAATGCTCATTCTCACTTGGAATGAACATCCGGACATACAAGCCAATAAGCCCAATGCAAATCACTTGCATGCCCAACACTCAACCAATGCACAATACATAAAGTATATGCATCAAGGAACAAGATCCTACTTGGGCACAAGAGTGAGAGTACTTAAAGAAAAATACATAACATTTAGCTAGAAGTACTAAGCAACAAAACATAAAGGCTGCATAAGCATGGTACAAACCATAAAAGCCTACAAAACACATGGAAACAAACCCTAAAAGCTTACAAAAGCAACATGGGTACAAATCAAGACATTTTAAATAGCTAAGCATAAACATGAACTATGAGCAAAGCAAAAACATAGTTAATATAACATAAAACTCTTTCTCTTTTTCTCCCCCTATCATATCACTCCCCTTATCATGAATCATAGGAGCTGTGATGAACTTGGAACATTTACACCTGTAACCTGAAACACTTGCACAAAACACATTAGACCCTCAAGGTATAGCAAGTAATAAAAGGACAAGTATAATGAATTTCTCCCCCTATAAATGTGCACAAGAAATAGAATTTCTCCCCCTTTTTGACACGAATAGACAATGGGGTCAATGAGAAAAGAGGGCAAGAGACGAAGGTATGAATAGTGATAATGATGCATAAGGGAAAAATGAAAAGTTTTTGAAAATGACCTTGAAAATAACCCTCAATATGCAAAACACGCGATTTTCACAACTGAACCAAGTCACTAACCAATCGCCAGGGTAAGCTGCGAAACACTTTGAAAACAAGATTCTTGAAAATTTTTCTAAGTGTTTTTCGAGACTGGAAGGTCTACCCGCGAGGAAGTCACGAGCTGAATCGCGAAAATCTTTGTATACCCCTCGCGACTGGACCTTCCACCCGTGAATAAGTCGCCAACATGAGTCGCAAAAAACATGAAAATCCAGATTTTTGAAAAATATTCTAAGTATTTTTCTCGACTGGGGCATTTACTCGCCAGTAAATCGTGAAAAATCTCTGTATGGGCTCGCGACTGGCCCAACCCGCAACTGAGTCGCCAAAACAAGGCAACACTTGTTTTGAAAATTTTGACAATTTTTGTAAAAACAAAGTACTTTCCAAAAACAACTAAAACACTCAAAAATATTTTTGTGTTTGATCAACAAAGATTGAACATGTGAAAACATATTTAATCAAGTACAATCACATGAATGAATATGACATTCATTGAACATAGACATGTGTGTTGTGTGTGAATATAAAAAATGAGATAGTCCTTAGTCTAATGTGAAGCTTCAATGATCAATTCAATCAAGGTATACACAACTAGCACTAGATAATGTGACCCATCTCAATTATAGAAATATGCATATATGACATCCCACATAAACTTGAGTACAATATCTTTGAAACTTTTCATTTGGCTCCATGATCAACATATCATTTGATCTTTTTGAATCAACACATCTCATTGTGAGATCGATGCCTAAAATTTTTGATATTTCACTTTGATGAGTTAGCCTTTGGCTTTTTGGGCATCATACAATTTTATTTTTGGTCGCTTTCCCTTTTTCTTAGTCAAATACTAGTATGTGCGACAGGCTTTTGCAGCTCAATATCTCTTTTCATTTGGAGATTTACATTTGATGAGCTCTTTTAGCAAAAATAGAAAAAAAATAAAAAATAAAAGAGTGGGAAGATATATAGACATAAGTCTATGCATGTCTCAAGATCAACAAAATCATTCACTAGTCATTCATGACAAGGTTGAAGATCTATTTACAACAGTCACATAGATTTCAAAATTTCTCCCACAATGATATGAGTGCATAGGAAACAATCTATGCTCATAGATGCACAAAGCCATTTGCACAAAGGTACAAGGCAAAACATGTTTTGAGACAAAACTCAATAATGTCGATCAAACTTTTTGATTTTCTACTTTTTATGCGTTTTTGAATTTTTGACACAAAAACTAGTAAAGATTGATAAAAAACAATGTAAAAACATTTAAAGTAAAAAACAAACAAGCACAATTTTCAACACATGTTGGAACAATAACAGAAAACACTCAACCAATCAAAGTCACAAAGCATAGAAAGTATTAATGCATGGACATGTTGTAATGCTTATGCATGAGTACCCTTCTTCATCCACACGGCACGTGCATTTGGGGTGATATCCTTAGAGGATTGGGTACGAGTGTTTTGGCTTCCAAACCTTTTTTTGAAGCTTGCCAAACAGGTGGTGAATTCATCAATCATCCTCATCACATCCCTCATTCTAGGATCACCATTTCGACATCTTGATGACTCAACAACCCAAGTCCTCTTGTCATTTCTTGGTCCTCTTGACCTTTGATCAGTTGCATTCTTCAATGCTCTAAGCTTATGACAATTAGGTCGGGTGTGTCCTTGAAGTCCACAGTGATGGCAAACATGGTTCGTTCTAGGACCTCTTTGTGATCTTGGAAGAGATGTCCCTCTGGCTTTAGACCTGACCACAAATTGGTTCCGGGACTTATTTAACACCCTTTGGTCAGCCACAATCTTCTTATTTTCAACCTTTGCCTTCTCCACAGTAGGGGCAACTACAACCGGTTCTTTGGCCTTCATAAACTTCACTTCTTTGGAGATATTCACAGCTAAACTACTTTCTCCAGTATATCCCAATCCGGTTCTATCGGAGAACGATTTTTGTTGGGAAAGGACTTCATCAAGCTTCTTAGTGGAGACCCTCTCTATCTTGGCATTTGCTTGAACCACTTCAAGCTCAAGAAATTTGACCTTTGTATAAGCTTCAGTTAGCTCACCATTCAGCATCTCTATCTCACACTTGGCCTCCTTATAATGCACTAGAAGACTTTTATAGTCCTCCTTTGCCTTTTCATCTTCTTCACGGCTACCATGGCCACCTTTGCATACTCTCCCGACTTCTCAAGGAGTGAGTTGTAGTTCTCTTGAAGACTGGCTGTGCTTTCATCTTCTTCAGCATCTGATTCTTCTACAACTCCCATTGATTCTTCATCACTATGCTCCCCAAGCTCTTGCACAAGCAAATTCAAGTCCCCCGAAGACTCAACATGATCAATGGTCATGAGTGTAGAGTAGTTTCCCTTTCTAAGACAAAGACCTTCATCTAAAGATCCAATGATGTTACTGCCCAAATGGTTTTTGATCACTCTTGATGATGACTTTTTTGAGGTAAACACTTTATCATTCCGAGAGATGGGAGAATGAACTTTCGGAGGAGTGAGAGGACTTAATGTCCTAGACATTGATCCTGTTTCCATTTTTGAGTTCACAGGAGTTGATTCCTTTTCTGGTGTAGGTTCTTTAACTTCAATATCTTGGGCTTCGCCCTCAGTTGTGAGTTCTTTGGAGCTTAGCCCTTCTCCATCATCAACCATCTCTATCTTTGTTATAGCATCATCAACTTCCACATTGATGGACTTCATTACCGTCTTTGTTCTCTTATTGAACACTCTATATGGCCGACTATTAGTAGAATACCCAAGGAAGATGCCTTCATCACTTTTCGCATCAAACTTCCCAAGGTTCTCATGATTATTGAGAATGTAACACTTGCTTCCAAATACTTGGAAGTACTTCACTTTTGGCTTCTTTTCATTCCAAATTTCATATGCGGTCTTCTTTGTTCCAGCTCGAAAATATATTATATTGCCAATGTGACATGAGGTGTTCATAGCTTCTCCCCAAAACTTTTGAGGAATTTGCCTCTTGAGTAGCATAACTCTCGTCATTTCTTGAATCACCCAATTCTTCCTCTCAACCACCCTATTTTGTTGAGGAGTTTTGGAAACTGAAAATTCCTTTTTGATTCCATTCTTCTCACAAAACGACTCAAATCTTGCATTCTCAAACTCCTTGCCATGATCACTCCTTATCTTGACAATAGGAATCCCTTTCTCATTTTGTAGTCTCTTGCAAAGAATTTTCAATTTCTCACACGCTTCCGATTTTTCTCTAAGAAATTCAACCCAGGTGTATCTTGAGAAATCATCAACAATGACCATAATGTACCTTTTTCCTCCTATACTTTCAGTTCTTGTGGGCCCCATTAGATCAACATGAAGAAGCTCTAAGCATCGTGAAGAGGTGATCACATTCACCTTGTGGTGACTTGCCTTTGTTTGCTTCCCCATTTGGCATGCACCACAAAAAGTCTTCTCCACCTTTCCAAATTTTGGAAGTCCTTCAACAGCTTCAAATTTGGAGACTTTAGCCACTTGTTTGAAGTTAGCATATCCAAATCTTTGATGCCAAAGTTCCAACATGTCAACACGAGCAATTCTGTAGGAAATTGGTGCTGTAGGAACCACTCCGTAGCAATTGTCAAAAGTTCTCTTTCTTTCCAAGACTTGAATCCGTTCTTTATCAATAATTATGCACCCCTTCTTTGAGAATTGAATAAGGAAATCCTCATCACATATTTGAGTGATGCTTAAAAGATTTGCCTTCAACCCTTTGATGTATAAGACATCCTTCAATAGAGGTAATCCAGGTATCTCAACAGTCCTTTCGCCAAGAACTTGAGCAAGACTCCCATCGCCAAATGTTACATAGTCACCAATCTTTTCTTTGAGTGACTTAAACAGTGATTTATCACCTATCAGATGACGAGAACAGCCGCTATCAAGATACCATAAACATGATTTAAATACCTTCAATGAGGTGTGCACAAATAGGTAAGCATGGGATAAGCATTCTTGACCTTCAAATAGAAACTTATCTTCATTTTCCATGCTCTTGCTAGATTGAATTTTCTTTTTCAGATTATTAACCTTATCACACAATCTTCTATTTCTTCTTTTATACTTCTTAACCAACGAATTAGATTCACATAGACTATTGTGTAAGATTTGATTCTCATTTTCAAAAAATTTCAGCATGTGAACAAACATTCTAACATGTTTCTTTGTTTTTAATAACTCTAGGAATTCTTTGTTAGGGCATTCCTCAAACATACTCATAGAGTCATTATCACAAACATTTAAACCACAATTCAGCATAACCTTTTCCAAGGCTTCATCTATAGCTAAGGGGTCTAGGATCGCACTTAGGTAATTAAACCACAGCAAGTGCACCCGCTCTGATACCAATTGAATGTTCAATTAGTGTATAAAACACCTTGAACGTTTAGATCCCCAATTTCCAAATTATCAATTCAAGCTATCAAACAATTAATGTGTGGAATATGAACATAAGCATATAACAGAATTGATAAACAATCTTAGACCAAATAAAATCACATTCACAGCAGAAATTAAATGGCAAAGATTAAGGGAAGAGAGATGCAAACACAAGGACAACACACGATGTGTTATCGAAGAGGAAACTGAAGCCCTCGGCGTAAAACCTCTCTGCCACCCTCCAAGCAGTAAATAATCCAGTAAAGAATGTAGTTGGGATACATGAATAGCGGAAGACCCTCCAAGCCTAATCTACCCAGTGTACCTAAGCCCTCCAAGCTCCTACTCCAATGAGATTCCAACGAACCTATTTCTTCTTTAGCTTACCGGATTCCGCTATAAACCATAGCATCAACCAATATGAAATTGGTCCCTTCCTAATTGCTTCCTAAACACCAAATGGCCTTCTCACAGATGTGGATATGGTGAGAAATTTTTTTGGTAATGTACCTCTCAAGGATGTAACAATGGAGAGGAAGAGAGTAGACGAATTTAAAGAATCTCTATGTGAAGATTGTGTATGAGTCAATCTTGTTTTTCTTTAGGGTTTCTCCCACCCCTTTTGGCTATTCCGTGACAAAACCCTAAAACAAACTCTAGACTTAACATGTGAGATGAGAACTGTTGAATAAAACTCACTCACACCTAACTCTAGAATCTGTGTAGCTCTTGAATCATATGAACAAGAATCTCCTAAAACACAATAACACAATATGATCATTATATGTAGAAAAACTTGTAATGCATATGAGGCAAGCTCAATGCGATCAAGCAAAATGGAATAAAGTAATAAACCATGGCTTGACTATACAAGAAATCACTATAAAATAGTGACCACAATGCTCATTCACACTTGGAATGAACATCCGGACATACAAGCTAACAAGCTCAACGCAAATTACTTACATGTCCAACACTCAACCAATTTACAATAAATAAGGTATATGCATCTAGGAACAAGATCCTACTAGGGCACAAGAGTGAGAGTACTTAAAGAAAATGCATAACATTTAGCTAGAAGTACTAGGCAACAAAACATAAAGGCTGCATAAGTATGGTACAAACCATAAAAGCCTACAAAAAATTATGAAAACAAACCCTAAAAGCTTACAAAAGCAACATGGGTACAAATCAAAGTATTTTAAATAAACTAAAAGTGCTTAAAGTTTCTTCTTTTCAAAATGATAAAAAGCTATAACATATATATGTACTTGGAACACATATACCTGTTGTTGAGGTCCGAAAAAGATCATAGTAAAATAAGCCCAAAAAGAATAAGTTAAGCCCAGCCCGGAAGGAAAATTCAAACTAAGCCCAAAGTAATTATACAGGAGACCCATAAGGGAATAAAAGAAAGGCCCAGAGGATCCCGAAGCCCAGAAAAAAAGAAGCATCCAAAAAAAGAGGACCACGGCAAGGTATAAGAAGCAAGGATCCTCAGGAACCATCAATAGGCGCGGATCCCTTCAGGCACAAAGAAAAAAGGAAGACTGGGACAGCTCGATAGAAAGAAGACAGAAAAAAAGAAAACAAGAAACAAAAGCAAAAAAGAATGCGAGCGACCTCTCATGGCACAGACAGAAGAAGCCTCGGGGAATCAAGACAGGGAAGAAGAATGATAACAAACAATCTTTAAAAAAGGTAGAACAGGATTCCGCCCAAATAGGAAAGAAAAGGAAAAGTAGAAGGCGCCAGAAGTGGGGATGCCGAGAAGGGCATACCTCAGCACGCCCCAAAGAAGATGGCCAACCAGAAGCTTTCAAAAGAATCAGAACTGAGAGAAGGAAAGAATGAGAAGAAACGGAAAAGGGACTTACCGAGACGACGGGGACAAGACATACTCTGTTTGCAAAAGAGCAAAACAGGGGAACCAATGATTCCCCGGGAAGCCCAGAAAACTCCATTATAAAAGGAGGGGATGGGTTGTGAAGAAGGGGCAGCGAAAAAAGTGAGAAAGAAAGAAGAAATTCTCTAGAAAAAGAACTATCAGAAAAAATCAAGAGTGAAGAGAAAATATTAAGGGAAGACAAAATATTGCTTCTCGGTATCCTGTAAAGCCACTATTGCACATACTTGGATTCAACGAGAATCAAACTTTGCAAGTTTTGAAGGCTGAAATAGTCATTCAAGACTGCAATTTTTGAGCTTGATTGAACCTTGTAGCACATCCTAGTGAGCTTTCTGTAATCAAACAGATAATGTATTAATGAAACTTTGCTTCATATTTCCCAGGATTCCCACAGTACTAATTCTTATCGCTTAGCTAATCCTGTTTCTTTCCTCCTGAATTTACCTTGTTAATTTTTGGCATTCTACGATATCCTTGTTTGTCATTTTGTTTGTATTGTCAGGAGTATTCTCTGCATTTTACTTGATTCTTAAACAGCTCGTTAGTTGCGGTGAGTCAAAGCCCGGTCCACCAAATCCTCCTTTTCATTTAGGCCTAGGATCCTTGGGCCTGAGCGTCACAAAAAAGGGCACTCTCACATTTTAGCGACTCCACTGGGGACTGGGCAAAGAAGAAGGAAGAAGCAACCCCTTCACAGAGAATACCTCCAAGGCAAAGAAACAGCAAAGGAACTAATGTGCCACCTATGGCCTCTGAGCCCGTAGGAGAAAACGAGGTAGCTTCCAAGCAAGGAGGTGGGATACCCTTGGTAGAACAGGAGGTTGTGTCAGAACAAAGACACGCAAGGCAGGAACCAGACCTTATGGCCAGGATGACAGCAATGTTAAAGGATCTGGAGCAAGAGGTTCGCCTTCTCAAAGAGGGCAGGACACAGGAAATCAGAGACAATGTTCCCCCTACTGGGCACCAAGATGGGACGCAGCCAAAAGGAGGGTCAGCAGTGGGAGGAAGAGCCAACCCTCAGTATTTGACACTGGCAAATGTCAATGCCCTCCTAGAGCAAGAAAGGGAAAAACACTCAGGGATCCCCAAGCAATTCTCTCGGGATCCCCCGTTCCCTCCAGAACTTCTTGGCAAACCATACCCTAAGGGGTACGAACCCCCAAAGTTCCATCCTTTCGATGGGAGGAACGGGAGTGCTGTGGAACATGTGAGTAGGTTTGTCCACACTATGGGCCCCTATGCAGGAGACAGAGAATTATGTCTGAGGGAATTCGCCAAATCCTTAGTGGATAGGGCATACACTTGGTACACCACGCTGAGACCCGGGTCCATCAAAACCTGGGATGAGATGATGGAGAAATTATGCGCCAAATATTACCCTGGTGAAGACAAAATCACTTTCCAGAATCTGCAAATGGTGAGGCAGAGACCTGGAGAAGATCCTGTTCAATTCATCAAAAGATTTAAAGATGTGTCCCTAGACTGCTATGGGGACCATGAAGAAAAGGAGCTCGTGGAAACCTGTATAGCCAACATGCTTTTTGATTATAGGCTCAACCTTGAAAACCTATGTATCACACAGTTTGCTGACCTGTTACAGAGAACTAGAAGGATGGCGCAAACCATGAGGACAAAAAGGCTACCCGCATCCCAAGCTATGACAGCATCAGTAGGAGAGAAAAGGAAGAGACCAGATGGGAAGGTGTTCGAGGAACCACCAGTGATCCCATGTACAGCTAAGGAATTAAGCCATGTCCTAGACAAATGGATCGGAGATGGAGTTGTTAGGCCATTCACTGTATCCAGGCCACCAACTGAAGAAGAAAGGAAGAACCCTTTATTTTGCAGAATCCATAATTATGTCAAGCACTCCACCAAGGATTGCTGGACCCTTCGCAGATTCTTCCACAAAAAGTTGAGAGAAGGAACCCTGGAGCTCACTCAGAAGGAGCCGGAAGTGCAGAGGAACCCCTTGCCTAACCACAAAGGAAAAGGGGTGGTAGCAGTAGTAATACATGGGAACCCGACAGAAGCAGGAGAATCTGAAGGATCCTTCCACCCGAGTACAGTCAGGACCCTCCAGAAGAATCCTAAGTTCAGGTCACTATTCAATCAATTAGGATTCGGACCAGAAGCAAGAAGAGTGGCCACAGAGTCTCTCATGAGCATAGCAGCAGATTCAGGGATGGAATGCTTTACAGCTGAGTCACATGCTAGTCGAGCTTTCCTGGAGACAACCAATGCAATAACTTTCACTGATGAAGACATGGAGATTGAGCACCCAGACCACCGTAGACCCCTTTATCTAATGGCCACCATAAATGGCGTTCAAGTCAGAAGAGCATTGGTGGATACAGGGGCATCACTCAATCTTATAGCCTTGAGTACCCTGGAAGCTGTTGGCTTAGTTGACAGAAGGATCCTGGGGGCTCCCATGGAAATAACAGGATTTGGAGGATCGGTGGAATCAACAGAAGGATACGTGCAGCTAGCCTTAAGGGTAGGGCCACTAGTAGCTTTGACAAGGTTTCATGTGATTAATGCAGAAGTTTCTTATCACATGTTGCTGGGATGCCCGTGGCTTCATAAACATCGCCTTATTCCATCCACGTTCCATCAATGCATTAAAGGGAGGCTGAATGGAAGGCCCATAAGGATCCCTGCCAACCATAATCCTTTCAGCCAGGGAGAAGTGAACTTTGCAGAAACAATGTTTTATTATGAGTTGGAGCCAGATGATGAGAACCCCGCCCCAGGGACCCTAGGGGCACCTATCCTAAAAGAAGAAGAAGGAGGGAGGGGCACCCGTGACCTGAGGAACCTTCTAGAAAGAAAAAGACAAAAGAGGGAGCCCAGCTCTTCAGGATCCCGAGAATGTGTGGTGGTGTGGGAACCTGGGGGAAGACTGATCTATCGTTTGTGAAGGTGCGCGGGACCCGAATGCATTGTGCAGGAAGGTCCCGGACCACCAAGCTGCATGATGGCCCAAGAAGTAGTCCCAGAAGAACCAGTTAAGGAGGCCCAGATTCAGCCTGAGGAAGAATTAAAGGAAATAGATTTGGGGACAGAACGAGGATCCCGAAAGCTTGTCTTCATTAGCAGTCAATTGGTGGCTTAAGAAAGAGAACAACTGGTAACCTTGCTTCAGAAATACAGAGATGTGTTTGCATGGACCTATGATGAGATGCCTGGTCTAGACCCAGGATTGGTAGTCCATTCTCTTAATGTGGACTCAGGAATGAGGCCAGTAGTCCAACCAGCTAGGGTCTTCCACACTGAGGTAGAAGCTCAAATAGTTCAAGAGGTCAAGAAATTGCTAACAGCTGGTTTTATCAAACCCATCCAACACCCAAAATGGCTTTCCAACATTGTACCTGTGAAGAAGAAAAATGGTCAGATCCGTTGCTGTGTAGACTTTCGTAACTTGAACAAGGCATGTCCTAAAGATGAATTCCCCTTACCCAATATCGACCTCCTTGTAGATTCAGCTGTAGGAAACTCAATGTTCTCATTTATGGATGGGTACAGTGGATACAACCAAATTCACATGGCAGCCAAAGATGCAGAGAAGACGGCATTCAGAACTCCGATTGGGAACTTTTACTACACTGTAATGCCCTTTGGCCTAAAAAATGCGGGGGCTACATATCTACGGACCATGACAGCCATTTTCCATGACATGATGCATGAGGAGATGGAAGATTATGTAAATGATATTGTGGTCAAGTCAAAAACCAGAACAGGACATTTCCAAGTACTTGAGCAAGTCTTTGAAAGATGCGGGAAGTACAAGTTACGTATGAACCCCATGAAGTGCGCCTTTGGAGTGTCTGTTGGAAAGTTCCTTGGGTTCCTGGTACATCACAAAGGCACAAGCGTGGACCCAGCCAAGGCCATAGCTATCGCCACGATGAGAAGACGAACTACTGTAAGGGAACTCAAAAGCTTCCTGGGAAGGGTCTCCTATATTAGGAGATTTGTGCCTGGTTTAGCCTCAGCTACCGCAGGCCTATCCAAACTGTTGAAAAAGGGGAATGAATTTACCTGAGGGACAGAGCAGCAGGAAGCTTTTCAAAGAATTCAGAGCATCAAGAATCATCTGCCCACCCTTCAGGCACCAGTACGTGGGCGACCTTTGTTGCTATACTTAGCATCAAACTCTCAGGCAATAGGAGCTTTACTGGCACAAGAAGATGACCAAGGAAATGAGCAGCCTGTATACTATGTAAGCAGAACACTCAAGGATACCGAGACCAGGTACCCCAGAATAGAGAAAGCCTGCCTAGTGATCATTTATGCATCCCAAAGGTTGAAGAGGTACTTCTCAGCTCACCAAATCCTCTTGGTAACCAAGTCCCACCCCATAAAAGCGCTCCTGCACCAGCCCCTTCTCACAGGAAGGATAGCACAATGGCTAGTGTTGCTCTCACAATATGATATAGGTATAAGAACTCCCAAGGCTGTCAAAAGCCAGGCCATAGCAGATTTGCTAGCTCAATTCCCAGGAAAGGAGGAAGGCCTGCTGAGCGAAGAAATCCCTGGTGAGGTAGCAGTGGTGGAGATCCCAGGGAAGAAATGGACCATGAGGTTTGACGGGTCGGCTACAGCAACTTCAAATGGGGTAGGAATTGTACTAAGCTGTGAAAATGGGGATATCATGCCCCTATCTTTCAAGCTTGGTTTCTCATGCTCTAATAATGCAGCTGAATATGAGGCATACTTAACTGGGTTAAATATAGCACTCAGCATAGGAGTGAAACACATGAGAGTGTTGGGAGATTCCAATCTTGTAGTCTCCCAAGTGAAAGTTGACTTTGCATTACGGGAACAAAGCTTAGCAGCCTACAGGACTTGGGCACAAAGGCTGGAGATGAAATTTCACACCTTTAGCATAAAATACACTCAAAGAAGTGAAAACAGGTTTGCTGATGCGCTTGCCACCCTGGGATCCCAAATACCGCTTAATGGGAGGGATACGCTGATAAAAATAGGAAGGCAAGAACATTCTATTGTAAGGATCCTCCAGGGGATGTATCCCAAAGAGTCCAAACAGTGGGACTGGAGGGACGAAATCAAAGAAAAGATGAAAGAGGTAGGTCCTAGAGGGAACATCAAAGAACTAATGGATTACACTCAGATAGAAGGAGAATTGTATAGAAGGCTGCCAGGAGGGATATTGTCCAGATGTATCACCGAGAAGGAAGGAAAGTCGAAACTAGAAGAATTACACGCCCAAGTATGTGGAGTTGCAGAAAAGGTCAGCCTATACAGAAGGATGCAACGCATGGGGTATTACTGGCCAGATATGGACAAGGAAGCAGCAATCACACAGGGAAAATGCCAGGAATGTCGTTTGGCAATTGATAAAGAAGAAAGCTACGCGGTGTTTATTGCAGAAGATTGGCGGGTTCCTTTCATAGGATACCTGGCTCAGGGGATCTTGCCAACCGATAGGAAACTGGCCCACAAGCTCAAAAAGTTAGCGTGCAGGTATTTCCTGCAGAATGATATTTTATTCAAAAAGGGATACCATGGGGATCCCCTCAGGTGCCTGGGACCAAAGGAAGCTAGAGAAGTAGTCAGAGAGGTACACTCTGGAGATTGTGGAAGTCACCCAGGGAAAAGAAGGCTGTACAAGCAGTTACTGTTGTTGGGATATTACTGGCCAACGATGAAAAGGGACTCTGAGGAGTTGGTCAAAACATGTCGTGCTTGCCAAGTTCTGGAAGATCTACCCCATATTACCCACAAGGAAACGGCCAAGCTGAGGCTACTAATAGGGTAATGTTGAAGATCCTTAAGAAAATGAAGCACGAGTATGGAGGGAAATGGAGTGACCATTTGGCAGATGTGCTTTGGGCATGTAGAAGCTCTATAAAAACAGCCACAGGATTTTCCCCATTCTCCCTGGTCTATGGAACAGAAGCCATCAGCCCCGTGGAGTTAGTCATTCCTACACCAAGGGTAATTCTGGAGGAAAATCAAGGAGAAAGTGAGGACGCAAACAATGAAAAGAGGCTAGCAGATCTGGAAGGGGTAGAAGAAGAAAGAGAGCTGGCCAAGAAAAGGAGCCCGAGATACCAGCAAAGAATGACCAGAGCATATGTACAAACAGTACGCCCAAGAGTGTTCACTGAGGGACAATTAGTACTAAGGATGGTGGAGCACGTGAGGAGGAACCTGCCAGGGCCTTCCAAGTTCACCCCAAAATGGGAAGGACCCTACATCATCAATGCAACTCATGAGAGTGGGTATTATTACCTTGCCAAAGAAGATGGGACAGTCCTGACAGAACCCATAAATGGGAAATGGCTGAAGCAATACTATGCATAAGGACAAGGGGATCCCAGTACCTCAGGATCCTTTTACCAGCTTCACTATCTGCTAAGTTTTTTTTTTTTTTTTTATTATTATCCTTTTTTATTTTTTCAGCCTTTATCATGAATTCTGGTCTAAGATAATTTTGTTCAGGAACATGTGATAGATTGACACTTTGTGGTCAATACTGCATCAAATGATTTTTCTTTGTTCCTTAAAAATGACCATGTTTTAATGAAGTTCCTGTTTCTTCAACATTTGAATCTTTCTTTAAATACTACAAAGACCAAATTTGGATAGATTTAAGGAGGGATACCTGAGTCAAAAAAAAAGGGGAGAGTATGTAATACCCTTTTACATATGGCCCAGAATCCACCTCACAAATAATTTCAGATATCCCACAAACAGTTCCAAGTGCATAGGTCTAGGATCACAGAATAAAAGTGAAGTATCTAGGATACCTAGCCTAGCACTTGGCAAAAGGGGAACCTGTCAAAGTTCATGAACTGGGACCGTATCTCAAAAAAAAAAAAACATAGGAAAGGATACCAGTGTACCCAGTTCAGTACTTGCACAATAGATTATCGGGTACCTGGACCAGAACTTATAGTGAAGCCTGTGGAAACCATGGTCCAGGACTCAGGAAAGAAAAGAGTCATAAGAAAGTAAAGGCAATATATCCAAGAAAAAAAAAAGAGAAAGCAAAGAGTAGAGCAATGTTCAAAAAAAAAACTTATACAACCCCAAATTGTTTATGTAAGTCTAAAATAAGCTAAGGAATGAGGCCAGCCAACAGGGAGGCATCCGGAGAAATAACAGGAACAGTCAAAGAAGAAAGGATCCTCTGCCGCTTGACCTTCAAGTCTTGTAAAGCCTTGTGAGCATGAGCCAAAGCTTCCTCAGCAGCAGCTATCTCAGTGTCTATACTCTTGAATGATTGCCTTTGAAACAGCATATGAGCCAGCAAACGCAAGTGATCCAGCAGAAAAGACAAATTGAACTTGGCCTCCAGAAGGTCTTGCACCACCCCTTTCCACTCCAGAAGCTTTACCTCAGACAAAGAATCTACAGAGGAATTCCTCAGGGAAACCAGTACGGCACACAGCAGCTCCATCAAAATATTGCCTAGAAAGATGCCTCCCCTGAAGCCACTGGTGAAATCCCCGTGACTCTTGAGCAGACTCTCTAGCAGCGACAGGCCTTCCACAGGAACAGAGAAGCGCAGGAAGTTGCCATAAGAAGACCCAAAAACATGGAAGTGGTTGGCGGGAAGACTGTTAAATTCCAAGAGATCAAAGCGAGCCAGGAAGGAGGAAAGCCCTGAATCAAGATCTGAGGCAGCCACTTTCGAGGCATCCCCCATCACTGTGTCACCACTTGCAGAGACAGGGGGACTTGCAGCCTTTCACTCTGGATGAAGGTCAGCAACTTGAACAGGTCTCACAATTCCTTCAGGGATAACAAGCTCAGAACCTGCAAAGCCTGTATCAATATTCAAAAAGAAAAGAAAAGGAAGAACAGATTTATTCTTAAAAAAAAAAAAAAGAAGAAGGACAAACCAGTTCCTACTTCTTGGGGCAGAGCCTCTTCTTCCTGATCCCCTGACTTCCCCGAGGATTCTGGGAAAGAACATAAGGCAAGTTGAAGAAAAGGTGAAGGCCCAACAGCAAAATGGCTAAAGGAAGGAATAGATGCAGGGGGCTTCGCCATAAAAGAAAAGGAAAGAGAAGGGCGAAGGGAAGGAAAGAAAAGAAAAGAAAACACAATGGGAGCAGCTCGCACTCACCTTCTGAGCTGTTTGATTCTAAAGAAGAGGCAACACTAGGAGCGGATTTCTCACTGGTTTGACCTAAAAGGGAGAAAGAAAAGGAGGAACTCAAAAAACTGGAAAAGAAAATAAAGATATAACGCTATTTCAAGGAAACAAGGCTTACCTGTTTGTTTGGATAAAGGAGTGTCTCCCAAAGCGCCTTTATCTGACAAGGATTGAGGAAACACAGTCCTGATAGGACTAGGAGTACATTCAAGATGGGGACTTTGAGATGAAGGGATCCCAGAGACTTTGGGATCCTGAGAATCTTGGGAATCTTGCATCGGTTGCCCGGTTTCCTCAGCTGAACCACCAGTAGGGGACCCCTTCCCCACAGCAGGAAAAAAAAACAGAAAGAGCTGTGATAGCTTCCTCTCCCAGAGCCTTGCCAGTCATAGGAGGGGATACCTCCACCTAAAGGAAGAAGAAGAGGAAAAGGCAGCGCCAAGTAAAAAGAAAAACAATGGGAAATGCTAACAACACAATGACAGAACAGAAGGGAGAAAACAAAAAAGGGGAGACACACATACCACATCGTCACCAGAAGATTGGCTTTTACCCTTCTTGTGATCAGACTTGCGCTTGGACTGCAAAGGAAATCACCACTCGTCAGAAAAATAGAAATAAGTGCAACAAGGTGAAAAAAAAAAAAAAAAAAAAAAAAAAAGAAGGAAAGAAGTCTTGCCCTTCTCTCTCTCTCAACAGATTCTCTGGAAGTCTTTTGCTTATTACGAGTACGCCCAGAGGGTCCTAAAGGAGGCTGGGATACCAAGCCAGAGGATCCTAAAGAACCATGGACTGAAGCAGTCACAGGAACCTGGGAAAAAGAAGACTCTACCTTGGTCTTCCTCCGGGTCCTTGAAACCAAAGGTTCCCTGACATCCTTGCCTTCCTGAGATGCCAAGTGTGCTTGAGATTTCCCAGTTTTTCTTCTTTTCGCCTCAGAACCTGTCTCCACACCCCCTGTACTTTTGCCAACATCAACAGCTTTCATTTTCTTCGGCCTGACGTCCTTACCTTTACTCGGAGTAGTGGCAGCACTTATTGTCTCCATTGCACCTTTCTTGATGGGTACACCAGAAGAAGCGCCAATAATGAGACTATCACCCAGCCAAGTCTCAGGAAAGTCCTGTCCATAAGCCACCCAACCTCCCCTGGAGGCATGCCACTCTGCGAACCCAGTCTTGCTACTTGCAGCAGCAGAAACAATCCCAGCAGTAGGAAGGGATAAACATCTCTTGGATGTCAGAGCAGAAACAATGCTAGGATTCGGGGCTTCCCGAACTGTACCAGAGCCAACATAATCAACAAAAGACTTTTGTACTCTTCTCCAATAACTGGTATAGCCGCTAGAAGCAAAGACTCCTCTCTGGGAGTTAGGCACTGCAAATTGGGGGCTCCTCCGTGACCAATAAGAAAAGGTCTGCAGCCTCAGGAAAGGATCCAAGGAAGGAAGGGATGGCACCACGTCCTTAAAAACTGGAGGGATGTCTTGGTCAAAACCGAATTTTCGGAGCACCCGGTGTGCTGAATAATGAGTATATTTTGCACCACTTGAAGAAGGCACAGGAAGCCAGGAGGGGCTAATACAGGCAAGATAAGCCAGACTGCCCTCATCACCACGGCGCAAGTCAAAGGTAATACCTGTAGAAGATAAAAAAGAAGACAACACAGAATCACACGCGAAGCCGGGACCAAACTCATGAGGGGATCTCCAATGTAAGCTCCCTGCTTGATCAAACAACTCCACAAGATTAAGGCCACTGCCTTTCAAGCTAATCCAACGAAAAATGATGGGAAAGGCATCGGTAGAATTGCCACAAAGACCCTTCACTATGTCGGGGATCCTTGGAACTTGTCCTTCACAAATTTCAAATTCCTGCACTTGGCCAAAGTAGCTGCAGAACGGTCCCATATGAAAATCTGAAGAATGGCACAGTGAAGAGATGAAGTGATCACGTAACAAGAATCACCCTCAGTCTTATCTCCATGAAGCTGGTCCAATTGAGAGTAAACATGACCCAAAAACAGAGGGGCCAAAGGATACTGGGTACCTTGAGCCAACTTGATTGCCAACGGAAAAAACGAAGACTTAACTCCGTACCTAGGGAACTCACTAAACAAAAACTTACTAAGCCAAAAAGCCAGAAAACCAGCCCACCTCACTTCCTTATCCTTCTCACGAGAAAGGGTCATCACCCATCTCCCCATCCTAGCCGGCTTACCACCAGAAGAGGCAGCGTGACCACCAAAATGACTAAACAATTTATCCTCTACCACGAGATCCTCACCAGAAAGGCTAATATCAAACGGGCTCTCTTCACCAAACACCGGGAGTAGGAAGTTATTAACCACATCTTCCAAGGTGATCGTCAATTCACCAGCAGAAAAGAAAAAAGTATGAAGAGAAGGGCACCAACGACATACCAGATGCCTGAGCCCTTTGGCGTCTCTGAAGCTCTCAAGGTTTCTGGAAATAGCCACTGCCTTTAGGATACCGGCGCACTCCAAGCGACCCACAAATTCAGCATCAGACAGTTCCTTGTCTACCCATATAAGCCAGCCCTGAATCTTTCCTGGAACAAAATCAAAGAAAATAGGAACCGCTTCTCGGATTCCTTGCCTAATCTGGAGATCGAAAATCTCTCTAGGGTCAGGAACCTGGGCGGAACCAGCGAAACCCGCTTGGCCAGAAAACATCCAAACATGAGGGGATGGAGGAGCCTCACCATGAGATATATGAGGGAAAAACAAACTGGGAGAATACCAAGGATCTCGTAAAGGGAAGGCCGGACGTTCGGTAACCTCGTGAGAATCACTCGGAGCAGAACTAGAAGAACCTTTACCCTCAAAAGGACTGGGAGTACGCTCTCTCCTCTTTCGGGAAGAAGAAGAAGCCATCGGAATAACACGTACAATGAGAAGAAAGGAGATTCAAAGTGCGAAAAGGGGAGGACCAGAGTAACAGAGAAGAAGTGAAACTCAAAGAATGAAAAAAAGCTCAGAGAAGCAAAGTGATAAGATGAAACGGCTACAATAAAGGCGCAAGTAGCAGTTGGGGAAAAAAGTTTATGGAAAGACGCGCCAGTTGCAAAAAATTTAATTTGAAGAAGGGATTAATCAGCAGTTATTAATGAGAAGTAACGGGAAACGAGAAAAGTGGGTAGAGGAGTTTTACCTCAAATACTCAACTGCCACGTCCCGTGTAAAGAGGAAGCTGCAAAAAGTAATAATTATAAGAGAACACAACACGCAAAAAGGAGGTGACCAAAAGTAGCAGAAAAGGGCCGGGATCCCGAGTAAAAAGGGAAGGGAACCAATAGAAGTAGAGAAAAAGGGGATCCCACGAAAATCTTAGGAAACCTAAATCACTCACGCGTGGGCTTCAGGCAACCCACGAGCTCGGGGGGCTAAATGTTAAGGTCTGAAAAAGATCATAGTAAAATAAGCCCAAAAAGAATAAGTTAAGCCCAGCCCGGAAGGAAAATTCAAACTAAGCCCAAAGTAATTATACAGGAGACCCATGAGGGAATAAAAGAAAGGCCCAGAGGATCCCGAAACCCAGAAAAAAAGAAGCATCCAAAAAAAGAGGACCACGGCAAGGTATAAGAAGCAAGGATCCTCAGGAACCATCAATAGGCGTGGATCCCTTCAGGCACAAAAAAAAAAGGAAGACTGGGACAGCTCGATAGAAAGAAGACAGAAAAAAAAGAAAACAAGAAACAAAAGCAAAAAAGAACGCGAGCAACCTCTCATGGCACAGACAGAAGAAGCCTCGGGGAATTAAGACAGGGAAGAAGAATGATAACAAACGATCTTTAAAAAAGGCAGAACAGGATTCCGCGCAAATAGGAAAGAAAAGGAAAAGTAGAAGGCGCCAGAGGTGGGGATGCCGAGAAGGGCATACCTCAGCACGCCCCAAAGAAGATGGCCAACCAGAAGCTTTCAAAAGAATCAGAACTGAGAGAAGGAAAGAATGAGAAGAAACGGAAAAGGGACTTACCGAGACGACAGGGACAAGACATACTCTGTTCGCAAAAGAGCAAAACAGGGGAACCAATGGTTCCCCGGGAAGCCCAGAAAACTCCATTATAAAAGGAGGGGATGGGTTGTGAAGAAGGGGCAGCGAAAAAAGTGAGAAAGAAAGAAGAAATTCTCTAGAAAAAGAACTATCAGAAAAAATCAAGAGTGAAGAGAAAATATTAAGGGAAGACAAAATATTGCTTCCCGGTATCCTGTAAAGCCACTATTGCATATATTCGGATTCAACGAGAATCAAACTTTGCAAGTTTTGAAGGCTGAAATAGTCATTCAAGACTGCAATTTTTGAGCTTGATTGAACCTTGTAGCACGTCCTAGTGAGCTTTCTGTAATCAAACAGATAATGTATTAATGAAACTTTGCTTCATATTTCCCAGGATCCCCACAGCACTAATTCTTATCGCTTAGTTAATCCTGTTTCTTTCCTCCTGAATTTACCTTGTTAATTTTTGGCATTCTACGATATCCTTGTTTGTCATTTTGTTTGTATTGTCAGGAGTATTCTATGCATTTTACTTGATTCTTAAACAGCTCGTTAGCTACGGTGAGTCAAGGCCCGGTCCACCAAATCCTCCTTTACATTTAGGCCTAGGATCCTTGGGCCTGAGTGTCACGAAAAAGGGCACTCTCACACCTGTAACCTGAAATACTTGCACAAAACACATTAGACCCTCAAGGTAAAGCAAATAATAAAAGGACAAGTATAATGTAACAAGTAAAAAGTGATCAAGTAAATATGTTGTGAAACATATGAGTAACTTGATCATACACTAAAACAGTCATAAGACAAACAGACAAAACAAAGTTTTCTTATTATCACAATGTCTTCTCCCCCTTGGATATGCATCTCCCCTATGGAATATCTCTCCCCCTACAAATGTGCACGAGAAATAGAATTTCTCCCCCTAAGGATGTGCACAAGAGTCATATAGAAATGAAAAAAACTCTCCGATATACTCTCTAGAGTATACTCTCCCCCTTTTTGTCAAGAAGAGACAAAGGGTCAAGGAGAAAAGAGGGTAAGAGATAAAAGTATGAACAATAATAATGATACATGAGGGGTGCAAGATGAATGAGAAAATGAAGCTCAAACTGAAGACAAAGTAAAATGCTACAAAGCATAAGGTAAACATGACATGCTAGGATGAAGAAGCAAGGTATAGACCAATGCATGACAAGGGTAGCAAAGGTGTGTGCAAGAGGTGGCTATGTGCAATGCATGACCAATGCATGAAAAATGCACATGTGGGGCAAGGTTTGTTAAATACACAACCAATGAACCAAACGTGTTCCCAATGAGGAAACATGAGAAACCCCAAATTTTGGTACTCATTGGAGTCCAAACAAGCGAGAAAATGCCTAAGAGGCATTTTATCAAACACTTAGCATGCACACTATGAACAACAATGTGAAACAATGCATGAGCATCATAAAATTCACCCTTAATACATGTTCTTTTTTCCACAAGGGGCCAATCATCTAAAGAAAATCAACAAAAGAAACCAATCCCATGCAAAAATTTGACAAAAAATAAGTTTTCCCAACCCCTATGATGAAAATCCAAACCAAGAGCACAAAACTCTCCAAAACATAATCTAAGAAACAAAATCAATGAAAAGAGTTTATAATTACCTTAGAGATGTTAATGGAATGAAACCATTCAAATTGATTCGGTTTTGATGTAAAAATAGTGAAAGAGGGGTTTAAGAAAGGATGGGAGAGGTTCAAAACAGGTTTCCCAAGAAAAGCCCTTTAAAAGCTATTTCTGGGCGTTTCGCAACTGGGCGAGTCGCGAGGTTCAGTCGTGAAAATTTTCGCGAGTCGCGAGTGAGTCGCCAAAGCTTTTGGATGAACTCGCGACTGGGGTTTCGCGACTGGTGAGTCGCTAGCTGAGTCGCAAAAAACTCTGACACCTGTTTTTCAGCACAGAACATGTTTAAACAATGAAAAACAAAATAAGCACTAAACATGAACACAAAAAGTGATAAAAATCACTTCCAAAAATATATAAAATGATCAAAAATCTTTTCGGATTGATCCATATATAGTTGAGCACACACACATCACATTTAAACAAGTTTAATTGAATAAATGAATAAGACAATCATTAAACATTAGGCATGTGTGTTGTGTGTGCGTATAAAATGTGAAATAGTCCTTAGTCTAGAGTGAAGTTTCAGTGATCAATTCAATCAAGTCATATACAACTAGTACTAAGTCAAGTGGTTTATCTCAATTATAGAAATGAACATATATGACCTCTCACAAGAAAATGATTACATATCTTTGAAGCTTTCCATTAGGCTTCTTTACAATCCATAACATTTGATCATTTTGAATCAATACATCTCATTTTGAGATCGATGCCTGAAATTTTTTGGTATTTCAATTTGATGAACAAGCCTTTGGCTTTTGGGCATCATATATTTTCAATACAAGTCGCTTTCCCTTTTTCCTAGTCAAATACTAGTATGTTGGACGGTTTTTGCAGCTCAATATCTCTTTTCATTTGGAGATTTACATTTGGTGAGCTCTTAAAGCAAAAACAATAAAAAGTGTGGGAAGATGTATAGGCACAAGTCTACGCATGTATCAAAACCAACATGACTACTAACTAATCATTCATGACAAGCTTGAAAATCGATTTACAACAATCACGCATAGATGTCAAGATTTTTCCCATAAAGATAGATGTGCATATATAACAAGTTAAGCTCGTAAATACACTACGCCATTAGTACGAAGGTACTAGGCCAAACTCACATGTGGAATGTGCTCAAACATATACGATCAAATTTTTTGAATTTTTCACTTTTTATGTGTTTTGGGATTTTTACACACACAAAAACAAAAGCATAAAAGTATGATCAAATGCAAAAACAATCAAAACAATGCATATAAAGAGATACATGATGCACAAATGCATGACAATGAAGCATCTAATGCATGAAGGGTCCTACAAAGATCGAAAGAATTAGATTAAAGACCAAAAGTGCAAAAGCTTAACCATAGGAACCCTTCCTCATCCAAATGGAACGATTGTTTGGAATGAGTGTCTCATGAGAAGAGAGACGAGGGTTGGAAGAATGAGAACCGCATAGACAAGGAGTTAAGAGCATTAAACATTTTCTTTAACAACATGCTATTTTCACTTAAAACCGGTTTACCATGTTTAGCATGACATCCAAGAAGCTCAAGTTTCTCTTTTCTTTTAATTATTTTAAAAGTATGAAACTTAGAGCATTGAGGTCTTAGATGACCAAAGGCACCATAATGGTGACAAACAATGTGTTTAGGTCCACTAGGCTTTTTGGGAAGGGATCTAGCAACATGGTTTTGTTCTCTCTTTAACTTACGACATCGAGATCCTATATGACCAATCACACCACAATGGTGGCAAGTTGGAACAAACTTAGATCCATCCAGAGCCTTAGGTTGAGACCTGAACGGAGGCTTTGACCTAATAGCCTTTCTCTCCACCTTTTGATTTCTTTTATGTGGAGGAATATACACTGATTTTTCCTTTGAGGTAGAACACACAATAGACACAAAATCGGGTACCACAACATGATTGCAACACAAATATTTTCATCCTTTTTAGAAATAGGTTCAGCAATCAAACACTTGGCATGCATCTTAAGAGATTCATTTTCACATTTAAGATCATCAACTAGTTTGTTAGACAAAACAAGTTTAGTATCCAAGTCCATATTCAAACATTCAAACTCTTTGAGTTTTTCAAGAGAATTTTTAGCACGTTTCTTATATTTCTCAACCAATTTGTTGGATTCATTGAGCTTA
This sequence comes from Quercus robur, assembly GCF_932294415.1. NCBI lineage: Eukaryota > Viridiplantae > Streptophyta > Magnoliopsida > Fagales > Fagaceae > Quercus > Quercus robur. Next base: position 19,715,919 of record NC_065539.1, on the reverse strand, counting down.
GCAATCAAATCATCATTTTCACAAAATAACTTGCTCAAATTCTTTTGAAACTTCTTTAGCCTTTTTCTTGAAGAGTTTGTCATTTGAAATATTAACAACACCCATATATTCAAGTAACATGTCATCACAATTATGAGGATTAACACTCATAGATGCATTATAACAAACACATGGCATGTTACACTCGACAACATCCAAAACATCCATAGAAGCATACAAAGCATTATCCATGGCAAAACACAAAAGGGGTCAAGGATCACACTTAGGTATTTAAACCACAACAAATGTACCCACTCTGATACCAATTAAGAGTTCAATTAGTGTATAAAACACTATGAACGTTTAGACCCCCAATTAACAAATTACCAATTCAAGCTTAATATCAAACAATTAATGTGCGGAATATGAACATAAACTTAATATAGAATTGATAAATAATCTAAACCAAATAAAATTACATCCACAGCAGAAATTAAATGGCAAAGATTAAGGGAAGAAGGATGCAAATACAAAGACAACACAACAATGTGTTATCGAAAAGGAAACCGAAGCCTTCAGCGTAAAACCTCTTCGCCGCCCTCCAAGTGGTAAATAATCCACTAAAGAATGTAGTTGGGATACATGAACAGCAGAAGACCCTCCAAGCCTAATCTACCCATAGTACCTAAGCTCTCCAAGCTCCTACTCCAACGAGGTTACGCCAAACCTATTTCTTCTTTAACTTACTAGATTCCGCTACTTGACCATAGTATCAACCAATATGAAATTGGTCCCTTCTTAACCAATATGGGTATGGTGAGGAAAGGTTTTGGTAATGCACCTCTTAAGGATGTAACAATGGAGAGGAAGAGAGTAGAGGAATTTGAAGAGTCTCTCGGTGAAAATTGTGGATGAGTCGATCTAGTTTTTCTCTAGGGTTTCTCTCTCAAAATTCTCTCTGGAAACTCTCTTTATTTCGTGGGTATAAGGGTCTACATATAATGGGGTGAGAAAGGAATACGAAGAGTCAGTTTTTCCCAAACAGGGTGGTTTGGCGACTTGGCCTCTCGACTGGACTAAGTCGCGAGTTCAAGTCGTGAGCTAACGGCTTGACCAGCTTGGGACTTTTGTCCTATAGTGCAACAGCTGGCATGACACTTCAACTTTTGGCATGCTTGGTACGTTTGCAACTTCTGGCGGCTTGCAATCCACGAGCCACCTGTGAGATCCAGTCGCGAGTCCCTGCTTCTTTGCACAATCTTGAGCATTTCTTCACACTCTCTCACATACTACCCTTACATAATTCCCACCTAAATACAGGGTTACTAATTGTAAGGTTGAATTTAATCAACCATGTGTTGGCTTTATTCCATGACATATTTGCTTGTAATACAGCACTTAGAAACCCTGTATTTAGGTGGGAATCATGTAAGGGTAGTGTGTGAAGAAATGCTCAAGACTGTGTAGTGAAGCAGGGACTCGTGGCTGGATCTCGCGGGAGGCTCATGGCTTGCAAGCCGCCAAAAGTTGCACACGCGCAGAGCATGCAGGGGAGTTGAACAGTCATGCCAGCTGGAGTACTACAGGACAAAAATCCAAATTGGCCCTTCAGTTAGCTCGCGGCTTGAACTCGCGAGGTCAAGTCGCCAATCAACCCTGTTTTGGAAAAACTGACTCTTCGCATTCTATTCTCACACCAGTATAAATACCCCTCATTCCCACAAAATATGTGTGGCCATTCAGAAAGAAAAACCCTAAAAGAGGTTTCTTCAAACACCCACCCAATTAGAGAGAGCTACTCATTCTTAGAGAGAAATCTTTGTAGTCTCTTCTCATTCCCTCTCTCATTGTCATACCTATTGAGAGGAGATTTCTATCCAAACACTACCCACACCCATTTAGAGTGTTGAGTGTTTTTGGAGTTTTGGGAAGCATTGGAAGATGCTAAGGATGGTGGATGCTATGGATTATAGCGGAATCCGGTAAGCTAGAAAGGAAAAAGGTTCGGCGCAACCTCGTTGGAGCAAGAAGCTTGGAGGGCTTAGGTACACTGGGTAGATTAGGCTTGGAGGGTCTATTGCTGTTCATGTATCCCAACTACATTTTCTAGTGGATTACTTACCGCTTGGAGGGCGGCAGAGAGGTTTTACGCCGAGGGCTTCGGTTTCCTCTTCGATAACACATCGTGTGTTGTCCTTGTGTTTGCATCTCTCTTCCCTTTATCTTTGCCTTTTATTATTTGCTGTGGGTTGTGATTTTAAATTGGCTTAGATTGTTTTCCAATTTTGTTTTATAGCTTTTGTTCATTTTCCGCACACTAGTTGTTTGACATAAAGCTTGAATTGGTTAATTTGTATATTGGGGGTCTAAACGTTCAAGGGTGTTTTTACACTATTTGAACTTTCAATTGGTATCAGAGCGGGTACACTTGTTATGGTCTAAATACCTAAGTGTGATCCTTGACCCCTTGTGTTTATTTGCCACGGATTGTGCTTTGTATGCCTCTTTGTATGATTTGGTTGGTAATGAATGTAACATGCCACGTGTTTGTGAAAATGCCTCTATGAGTGTTAATCCTCATAAGTGTGATGACATGTCATTTGAATCTATGGGTGTTGTTGACAAACTCTTGAAGAAAAATGCTAAGAAGTTTCAAAAGAATTTGAGCAAGTTATTTTGTGAAAAGGATGATTTGATTGCTAAGCTCAATGAATCCAACAAATTGGTTGAGAAATATAAAAAAATATTAATGTCGTCGCTAACTTTCGTTAAACGAATTTGGTTACAAAAAAGTTTTTTAGCGAAGATATTAATGTCGTCGCAAATATAATACTATTAACGACAACAAAGTTGTCGCTAATAGTGATAGTTGTCATCATAAATAACTCGAGACCCCAAGACGAAATGTCATCGCTACTATCTCATTAGTAGTGACAAATTTTTTTGTCCTCGCTAATAGATTATTATTAATGACGACATGTTTGTGGTCATTGATATATCTTTACTAGCGACAACGCTTGTTGTCATCACAGATAACAATATATAAGTGACCACAAACATGTCATCACTAAAAATTTCATATTAGCGATGATATTGTTTGTCATCACTAATGATATTATAAAATATTAGTGACGACAATGTCGTCGCTAATAATATTTTACATTTTTTTTTTCTTTAAAATTTACATTCTGAAATTTACATGGGTACCTAATGAGAAATAATAAAAAATCATAAACCACAATCCCACACATCACAAATCTTCAATCACAAATACTCATGTAAGCTTAACAATGGCTCAATCAATAACTACTAATAAGGAAAAACAATACCCAAGTTCAATATCATCTACATAATTTAAATTCAAATCTACCATCTCAAATACAAATCAAATAATAACAAATTCTTCAAGAAGATATACAACCAAGCTTGCAATGAAATGTATCTCCCCTCAAAAACACCAGTAGCCCAAGGCATGCGACATTTTAACCTAAAATAAAAAGAATAAACAAATGTAAAGGTCAACTAAAGTAAATGACAAAAATGCATACAAAATAGATTTAATATCCAAATAAAACGTTAACATTTTTATTTTTCAAAAATACCATATCTGAGAAGATATGAAATCTTTATGTATTTAACAAAACTTAACTTGCATCAAAACTCAACTTAATCTTCATCCCAAAGATCTCCAATAGATTCATCATTGCTAGATAAATCTTTTTCCTAATTTGAGCTTAAAACATCATCATCACTATATATTTCTTCTTCATGGTTGGAGTTTGTATCTCATTCCTCATTAGACAAGTCATCATTGATGAACATACTTTCATCAAGTTGTACATATATATCATCAACAACTATTAAGGCCCCAAAATTTATTGTTGTCACATCATCTCTACGTAACAGAGTTGAGTCTTCATCATTTTCTTGTTGAATTATTACATTAACCCTAATAAATTCACTTTCTTGATATACCTCATCACTATTATCTTCTTTATTTTGTTCATGCATCCAACTTTATTTTATCCATTTTTATGTTCCTATCATAATTTCAACAAACACTTTTTTACTTGAGAAGAAGTGGGTCAATGAGTTAAACAAGTTCTCTAACAATTGAATTTAGTAAGTTATTCTAGAGAATTTTCCATCATTCAAGTATTATCAACAAGAGAGTTTACATGCATTAATATTTCATGTTGTAACAATTAAAACAACTAATAAGATTATTAAAAAGCTAAATGATAATTCATAGATGTAATAGAAGTGAACTACTTACCAAGTATAACCCAACTTTCTTCACAAGGTTGCTACTTCTTGTAAACTAGCCCGCTTTATAGGAATACCAGCAATAGCTTTGAGTTGAATACAAATCCAAGCATCAAATGAAAAAGTGGGACAAAATAAAGGATAGAGAACTCTATGGTAGCTCCAAGAACCCAACAGTGAGTTAAAAATATAATATTTTTTAAAAGAAAAATTAAAATAATAAATGATCAAATGACTAAGCAATGAGAACTGAAAATGAATGATGAAGTTTGGAATTTTTGGACCACAAGATTTTCAATTCAGACATACCCATTATTAAAAAAAAATGTCAAGGTAAATAAGCCAATGCCAAGCATCATAAGGTCTTATAATAACTATTGAGTATCCTCCTAGAAAGCCTAGAGTATAGGAGCAATGCTGTGAGTGCTCTCATGCTCCCGGGCGTGTAGAAGCAGTGTACTGTCCTACGCTTAGACTGCAGGAGTTTCGTGACCTCCCCTGTGGTGAGGCCAGTCTTGGTACCCTCCTCTCTGTTGGAAAGCGAGTGGGGGCTGTGAAAATATTGATGACGGAGGAACTAGAGGAACTGTGGAAAAAGTTAACAGTTACAGAAGCAAAAGATGAAGATATTAAGCTAGGAAGTATTAGCACAAGGGCTGCGAAGGAAATTGGGAAAAACTGTGTGGTTATGAAGATTCTTACCCAACGCACTATTATTCTGGAGGCCCTAAAAAAGAACATGAGAATGTTATGGAAACCAAGCAAAGGAATGCAAATATCTGAAATTGAAGAGGATCTATTTTTGGTGGAGTTTGGCGATGGAAGGGATAAGAAAAAAGTAATGGAGATGTGCCCGTGGAGCTATGAGAAACAACTGATTCTGATGCAAGAGTTTGAAGGGGAACTGGTTCCAAAGGAGATAAAGCTTAAATGGACCCCCTTTTGGGTTCAAATCTTCAATCTTCCCCTGAAATGCATGACTAGAGAGTCTGGATATGAGATTGGGGCGAAGATTGGAAAGGTACTAGAAGTCGACGTCCCGAAGAAAGGTGTACAGTGGGGAAAATTCCTAAGAGTTAGAATACGTTTTGATGCCACAACAAAGCTCATAAAGGGGAAGAAAGTTTCGATTGAAGGAAGGGAAGGCAGATGGATTTTCTTCAAGTATGAACGTTTACCTAACTTTTGCTACCGGTGTGGAAGGTTAGATCATGGGGAAAAAGATTGTCCGGAAAGAAAGGATGAAGAAAATCATGGTGATGAAGAAAGGAAGCAATATGGCGCGTGGCTGAGAGGGGAGCCAGGAAGAAGCTCAGGGAGAGATTACGGTAGGATGGGTGAAGAAACTATGCCGGAAACAAGAGATGATCACCAGGAAACCGGGACGGAAACACAGACACGTGTTAAAACCCGACTAAAGGAGAGCTCGGTGGTAGGCAGGCAGCACGTGAGTGAACGGGCTTTTGGGCAGAAGGATGGAACACGCAACAACCTAGTTGAGCATGGAGAGGCAGGTCAGAAGGTAGTGTCCTCTCAGAAGGTGGAGATGGTTCATGAAAATGGCAAGGTTAACTCTCCAAAGAAAAAGGTTGACGGCAAGCTAACCAAAAGTGGGAAGGATTCTCTGACGGGCAAGTTTAATGCAAAAGATATGGAAGATAAGATGCAATGGGAGGAAGTGCTGGATGACGTGGCTAATGTAAAGTCTGAAGAAGGAAGAAAACACAAACAAGAAACAAAAGGTATGGGCTGTGCAGATAAAGAAAATCCAGGTTAGGTTGAGATTGAGTCAAGCCCATTAGCAATGAGTTATGATTAGGAGAAAGGATGGACTTCAGAAATATTGGGCCCAAAAAGTGGGCATTGGAAGCGCCTAGCTAGACAAGTAAAGGAAGGCAGCCTAACGGCAGTAAGTGTTTCAGCAAGCCAAAAAAGAAAAGGTGAAGCACCTCTAATAGAGCTAGACCAAAACGTGAAATGCACAAAAAAAGCAAAAGTAAAGAAACACTCAGAGAATGCTCTGGATGAAGAAAAGCAAATGGTTGGCGGTGTGGCGGTGGCTGCGATGTAGCACCGCCCAGCTCAATGAATGTACTAGCTTGGAACTATAAAGGTTTGGGACTTTGCCGGCAATTCGTACGCTCACCGATGAGGTGAAAAAGAAAAACCCCGTGTTGGTATTTTTAGTAGAAACAAAAGCAAACTTAGACAAGATGAAAGGTTTTCAAATTAAATTGGGCTTCACTCAGGGGATCATTGTCCCTAGCGACGGTAGAAGTGGTGGGTTGGCTCTCCTATGGAAGGAAGGAATGGACATTAGATTTAAGAGTTGCTCTCATTCCCACATTGATGTGGTTGTTCATGGTGCTGGAAGTGGCGGCCCTTGGAGAGTAACCGGCTTCTACGAACACCTCGATACCAGTAAAAGGTACACATCCTGGAAATTACTTGAAACACTTAATGTTCAATGTGAAATGCCATGGCTGGTGTGTGGTGATTTTAATGAGATTGTACACCCTAATGAGAAGATGGGCTGGAAGGATAGAGATGCGGCACAAATGGATGCCTTCAGAGAAGTGTTGAGCAAATGCAGCCTAATCGATTTGGGTTTTGTGGGACCGAGGTTTACTTGGTGCAACGATAGGTTTGGTGATCAACGGACTCTCATTCGTTTGGACAGAATGGTTGCAAATGAGGCTTGGTCTCTAATGTTTCCGGAAGCAAAGGTGCACCATGTATCTATGTCATCCTCGGATCATTGTCTCCTTGCCCTGTTTCTGAAAAAGGACCATCACCAACGGAGAGGAAAGAAACGCTTCTTTTTCGAAGAAATGTGGACTCGGGTGGAAGAGTGCAAGGAGATTGTTGAATTAGCATGGGATCCTTACAGAGAGGATTCAGCTTTGTCAGTGCAAGAACGACTAGAAAGATGCCAAAAACTGCTCCAGCAGTGGAATCAAAATAGTTTCGGGAATGTTTACAAAGGAATAAAGCAGAAACAAAACCGCCTTCAACAGCTTGAGTCTCTTAACCTTCTCCATGAAACAGCAGAGGAAATCCAGACCCTAAAAAAGGAGATTAATGAGCTGCATACCAGGGAAGAAGTTATGTGGAAACAGAGGTAAAGGGTCTCATGGTTGCAATATGGTGACAAAAATTCCAAGTTTTTTCATGCTACTGCTAGCCAAAGAAGACAGAAGAATAGAATTAGGGGTCTGATGGATGATTTGGGTGTTTGGCATGAAGATCAGGAGACAACAGAGAAGCTAATCCTAGACTACTTTAAGTCTATTTACAGCTCCAACCAACCGACCAGTTTTGATGAAAGTCTAGATGCAATGGATGAGAGAGTGACTCCTGACATGAATGACAAGCTCCAAAAGGAATTTAAGGCAGTGGAGGTCTGGCATGCTCTTCAACAAATGCATCCTACTAAGGCACTGAGCCCGGATGGTATGTCTCCTATCTTTTATCAAAAATACTGGGATATTGTTGGCTCCTCTGTTACGAATTGTGTGCTGCAAGCCCTTAACTCAGGTGTTATGCCGAAGGATATCAACAAAACATACATATGCCTAATTCCCAAAACAAAAAACCCCCAAAAGATAACGGAATTCCGCCCAATCAGCCTATGCAACGTGATCTATAAAATCATCTCCAAAGTCCTTGCGAACAGGCTGAAGAAAGTCCTACATGGGGTTATAGATGAAGCCCAAAGTGCGTTTGTTCCGGGAAGAATGATAACGGACAATGTAATTGTAGCCTTCGAATCCATGCATTCCATCAATCAGAGAAGGAAGGGGAAGGAAGGGTTAATGGTAATCAAACTTGATATGAGTAAGGCGTACGATAAGGTTAAGTGGGCATATCTTGAGTCAATGATGAAGAAAATGGGATTTGGGGATAGGTGGACATCTCTTATTATGATGTGCGTAACCTCTGTAAGCTTGGGTGATTTTAAGGTCACCACTCCCGAGAATCCATTATTATCAACACAGGCGGTTACAAGTAAGGGAATCACAGTACCTTATACCAACCTACAATTGAAGCTTTACCCCAATACCCAATTGGACTTGTCTGTAGTGACAATCTTTCCTTTTAATTCGCGGATCCCAGTACGTGACTTAATCACCAACTTGAGAAGAATGTTGGCTGCAAAGTACTTCAGTTCATCACACAATGAAGATCACAAAGCTCCTTAGTCACAAAACCCTACGGTGTACAAACACAGCAGCTTCTTCCAGAGAAAGATGAACTAAGGAAAATTCTGTCTCTAGTCACAATTTGCATAAACAAGATGTTGCTTCACACTTGTGCAACTTGTATAACCTTTGACGACCCTTAAAATAATCCTTATATATGTTTAGGGTTGTGAGAAAAGAAAGCCTAAACATATATTCATGGATTGGATGTAAAACAGCTCTGAAAAACTGAGTCTCATAAACTGCGATAGATAGCCATCTATCGAGCTAGCTGTCGAGTCATGGGTTTCAGCAGCTTTTAAACCTCGATAGATGCTAGTTGTCGTGCTTTAAATTCCAGCACTTTCTTACTTGATTCTTGGACAGACTTGCATGGCTTTAACACTTGAATTTGAAACCTTGTTCCTTGAAATATTAAACACGTCCTAGATCTATCCAATTACAAGTAAAGTGCATTTTGTCAAAGGATTAGCCAATTACATAAAATAGTGACATATGTTCCTAACATTGAATCACATATGTCCTAACAAAACGGAAGAGAGTGAACCGTTGTAACCCGCCTGGTCATGACTGAGTTCGATGACTCAGCTCGTTTCTGAGACATTAAGGTCGAAATGAAACCCGCACATGAACTAGTTGCTAAAGAGGTTGTCGCAAGGGTTAACATTGAAGTCCTAGGAGTTAGTGTCTATTTAGGAGTCTCACAACTGGATCTCGCAACTAGCAAGTCGCCAGAATGGCAAACATGTGAAGCATGCAGGGGGAGTTGAAGGGTCATGCCAGTTGTTGCACTACAGGACAAATCATCATCTTTTGATTTTCCAAATTCCTTTACTCTCACCCTCTCCATTGATATATCCTTGAGAGGTACATTAGCCAAATCCTTATCTCACCATACCCATATCTATGAGAAGCTATTTTGGTGATTGGGAAGCAATTCAGAAGGGACCAATTCAATTTGGTTGATGCAATGGGCTATTGCGGGATTTGGTAAGCTAGAGAAGACAAGGTTCAGCGTAACCCTATTGGAGCAAGAAGCTTAGAGGGCTTAGGTGCATTGGGTAGATTAGGCTTGGAGGGTCTTCTTTTATTCATGTATTCCAACTTCATTCTCTAGTGGATTATTGACCATTGGGAGGGTGGTGGAGAGGTTTTACCCCGAGTACTTCAGTTTCCTCTTCAGTAAAACATTGTCATTTTAACTTTTTGTTTGCATCTTTCTTCCCTTTCTCTTTACCTTTTAATTACTACTGTGATTGTGATTAATTATGGTTTAGAGTGTGTTACGTGTTTGGGTTTAGCTTATATTCATATTCCGCACATATATTGTTTGATTATACGGTTGTGTTGGTATTTTGTAAGTTGAGGGTCTAGACATTCATTGGTGTTCTATACACTATTTGAATATTCAGGAGCGAAGGTTCAACTGTAGGTTGGTATTTCGGGATAGGCCAAGGTAGCCGGTAAGATTCCTTATACTTGTAACCATTTGATTGTTGATTAGTGGATTCTTGGGAGTGATGACCTTAAAATCACCCACTGGAGTTTTGCCTTGCAAGGTTTTCCCCATTTATCAACAAATCACCATATCTAATTTATTTTCCGCTGCACTTAGTATTTTTGGTGATTTATTGGTGCATTCATGATTTGCATACAATTGAACCTAATTAATCAACTTGGGTAATTGAATTAATTAACGGGATCAAGCTATCTTAACCCAACAAGTGGTATCAGAGCAGGCACACTCTGATTAGGTTTTAATCTTTGCTGTGTGATCTATTGACTCTTGTTGTTATGGATCGTGGGCAATCCCTAATTGTTCCTCCTTTATTTGATGGTAGTAACTATGCATATTGGAAAGTACACATGAAAGCCTTTTTACTATCTTTAGATGAGAAAGTAAGGCTTGCAGTTGATGTAGGTTGGACGTTGCCTGAAGAGCCACCAGCCATGTGGGATGATGCAAAGATCAAAGCTGCAAATTTTAACAGTAAAGCACTGAATGTTCTGTTTAGTGTTGTGACCAATGAAGAATTCAAAAAGATCTCTTCCACTGACAATGTGAAAGAAGCATGGACTATTCTTCAAAAAGATCTCTTTCTATAAACTTTCCATCACACATGATAAAATCTATTATAGATTGCTATCGAGACACTGCCACATGTGATAAGCTCATCTTTCCTTCAACTATCACGCACATTCTCACTCACTTGCACGACACCATTCCTTCTTCTCCTCTCTTCTATGTCATGAGTGCCATTAGCAAGGAGTCTATTCAAAGGAGTGCAGCACAGCTTGCTATGAAGCGGCCTTGTGTGGATCCTTCAGATGTAGCCCCTACAAACACTGCAGCCCCTACAAACCCTGCAGCCCCTTCCTCTCAATCCACTTCCTCATCTACCCCTTCATCCTCATTTAGGGCACTTGTCTCCCTTGCGGACATCATGGAGCAACTTCAGCATATGCGTGCTAATTTTGGTAGTCGTCTTGACCATATATCTGATGAGATGTGTCAAATGAACATCAAAATTAGTTGCATCGCTTGCCGCTAGTCTCGCCTTGGTGGTTTTGCACCCTCATCTTCACCTGAGCATGTTGAGGAGTCCTCTTCTTCGGATGGTGGAGATGATGATGGTGATGATGCTTTTGGCTCTGAGTATGATGATGAGATGACGACCTCTCAGTGATACACCCTTTGTCACTCGTGACAAAAAAGGGGAGTAGTTTTATAGATGAGAGTAATCTTATTGTTAGGGGGAGAGCTCACATAGGATATACTAGATAGGGGGAGAGAGTTTTGAGGGATGTAGTGAGGTTTTGGTGTACTTTCTTTTCTCATTACATGTACCACGGTCTTGTGACCACTTTTGTTACATACATTGTATTCTTTGATATATATCTATGACAGTTTTTAGACCCCTTAAATGGTCATTTTCAAGTTTTTTTTTTTTTTTCTTTTTTAATATGCAAAATTATTCATTATTCAAGTCTGTGTTATAGGGTAAAAAAATTTAACTCATTCACTCAAGTAAAATTTAGATTCCCTCTTACTCACATTATTCTACATCTAGGTAAACAATTTTGTATACAATCATTTAATCCTTATTCATTTAAGAGGGAAAATGAACATTAGTGTTACTAACAAACATTTGAAAAATGCATAATATCTAGATTTAAAAAATTGACATTATATCTCATAATAAACGAGTTTCAAACACAAGAACGTTCACTTAGTTATCATTTACATAGGAGATTAATTTGTTGGATCTTATTTATTTACTTTTTTTTTTTTTTTAATGTACGATGATACAATGTTGTATATATAAAACTAGTACTGTGCCACAATTTTATAATTTTAATGATTTTTCAATGTTTCATACTTAAATATAATTTGAGAGAATGCAATCGTTAACAAATACAATAATTGCAGGTTTTAGGTTGGATGTTGAAGGACTTACACAAGTTAAATGCAATACTGTTAAAGAGTGCAGTGATCCACGATATTGTTATTGCCACCAGGTTTTGAAGTTGTGTTTCTGTGATCCCCCCGCTAAACAAGAATTTGTAGCTAAAGTCTTCAATAATCGCTTGGAAGGACAAAATGAAAACTTGTTGCATTAACTTCAACCCTTTAAGTTGTAATTCGGAATAAATTGTAATTCTCAGGACATCCTATTATACAAGAAAAATAAATCAAGGATCCTGTTAATAAGTGCTATAAGGACACAAGTTAAATATTAATAAATGTTCAATTATTTAAAATGCTAAAAGGTTAGCATTAAACTCAATATATTTGCACATTTTCTTCCATTCTCTTTTATTTTCAAATCATTGACATAATATGGTTAAATTTTTTGATTTGTACGTTTTAAGTTTTTATCAAGACTAGGATCACGCACGGTCTAGAGAACAATCACGCTAATATCCATACCCAAAATAAAAAACCCCCAAAATGGTAGATATATGAAATTGAATCATCAATTTCAATAGGAGAAAAGAAAGATACTCATCTAGCTAAGTAGAAGAATCCTTAAATCCTTAGCATAGGAAACTATAAGTCCGGCCAACATATTGACCAAGAAACATATCTAAATGAAAGAAGCTAAAATGGAGAGGCCAAATTATGTACAATTATCTCTAAGCTACTGCAAATTTTGAGAGGGCTTGTTTCTGTTGATTGTAGCAAGGGAATTAGTTGTGCATATAAACACGAGAAGTGCTACGTCTACAAACAACTTGCATGGAACGCGAAGGAGTGCAGCCCAAATTGCTTGGAACTCAAGTTTGAGTTGAAACTCGAGTTCCAAAAATGTGCTATATAACTAAATAACTGTGTTAATGTGCTTTTCTCCTAAAATTTGCTAAAATTTTGCTATTGGGAAAATTTGGCAACTGGTGATCTCTTCAAAGGTTTAGTCCAGTTTAGCTATTCCTATATGAGGGTGAATTAAAAAGAAAAAAGAAAATAGAGGTAACGCATGGGAATTGGGGAACTGTAATTGGTCATTATTATTATTATAAAAAAATTAGTCTAGGGTCTTGACTCTTTAAGTGGAGCTTATGTTGTTATATAAACCACAATTTATTTATTTTTTAAAATGTGAAGTTTAAGCAAAATATTTTTCAAATTCTCTTAAAATAAGAATTCAAAATTCATATAAAATTATCTAAAATCCTTAACCCTTTAAACAAAAAAAAAAAAAAAAAAAAAAAAAAAAAAAAAAAAAAAGCTTAAATAACAACAATTATTAATCTATACAAAAACAAAACTAGGCCAACAACAAGTGAAAAAATTATTCATTAAAACCTAATCAAAAAAGGAAAAAAATTACATTTTCCCCACATACCATCATTAGTCCTCTTAAACAAGAAGAAAATGTCTATACAAAATTTACTGATCTAAAATCCCGTAATACAAATTAGCAAGGCCAAACAAATTAGTCCAACAACAAAATCACAGATAAAAAATTTAGCCCAACCAACCAATTTTACCAAAAAAATAATAATAAAATTAGCTTGGCCCTTACAAAGTTTGTAGCAAAACTGATCTCAAAAGGTTGAATTGAGACATTCCACTCCATCAAATTCCAAATAAAAATTTATTTAAAAAAAAAAAAAAAAACTAACGGAGAGAGAGTGAGAGGCACTAGGAGTAAAGCATGCAGTAGAGGTAGAGGTAGTGGAAGATTGAGACCAAAATGCAGCAACACTCCAGCAAGAAACTTTGACTTCGGCACCACCACACTAGATCTGCTTCTGAGAGAGACACCAACAACAGCACTACAGACTACAATAGCATCAAACAATTTAACAAGCAAATTTTTCTTTTCAAGCTCAAGAGATTCAATTTTCTTTAGGCCAAGTTTAACATTCATAGCATCCTTTGCACCAACTTTGCAAAGTTTGTTATAGGCCTCTTGAAGATCTGCATCTTCAGAGGGTTCCCCATCAGAAGGGTTCTCTTCAACAGATATGCTCTCATCAACTACAGCAGTAGCAGTGAAAGTAATGAAGTTTCCATCCTCATCACAATCAGACTCATGATCAGAAACTTCACCATCACTAAGGGTTACAGCCATAGCCTTACCCTTAGACTTCAAATAGGTTGGACATTCAGATTTCATGTGTCCATACCCTTGACACCCAAAACATTGAGAGCCCAAGGAATTATTGGAAGATTGACCTACTCTTTCTCTAGGTTTATCATTGTTATTAACCTTAGTGGGATCATGCTTCCTAAAATTTCTAGGTTCAGCAGTGTTTGTGCCTCTTGCCTTTCTATTGCTATTCCTGAGAAAGTTTCTAAAGTTCTTGGCAAGATAGGCAATCTCTGTAGCAGAGAGCTCATCATCAAATCCACCACTATCAACATCATCAACTAACTTAAGAGCCATTGATTTGGATTTGGTAGTTTTGGGTAGATCCGACTCATAGGATTGAAGAGATCCTACAAGCTCATCAACAGGGATGGAGTCCACATCCTTGCTTTCAGTAATGGCAGTCACCTTGGGTGTAAAGTCTTCAGTCAAAGATCTAAGAATCTTCCTAACAATTTTAGGTTGATCATAGATTTCACCCAAGTTAAAAGCAGAATTAACAATATCATTCAGTTTAGCATAGAATTCATCAACAGACATCCTAATGCTTTCAAATTTAGAAGTCAATTGCTGCAATTTATTTATTTTGACAGCCTTTGTGCCTTCATGCACAGTCTGGAGGATATTCCAAGCAGTATGAGCGATCTCAACATTCGAGATTCTCTTAAATTCCTCCATAGAAACAGCGTTAAAAATCGCATTCACAGCCTTGCTATTAAACGAAGCTGCTTCTTTCTGAGAAGTTTCCCACTGACTAACAGGAGTAGTGGGCTTCTCCCATCCGTATGCAACGGAGTTCCACACCCTCTCATCAATGGATTTTGGGAAAGCTTTCATCCTTACTTTCCAGTAAGCAAAATTATTCCCATCAAAGTGAGGAGGAATAACTAGAAAGTGTCCGTGTTCCATGACAACAGGGGTCAAGGATCAGCTCAGTGATCAAAGGATCAACAACAAAAGAGCTACCTGCTTAGATACCACTCGACAGTTTTTAGACCCCTTAAACAATTGATTAAACCTAGGTAATTAGCCAAGTTGTTATTTAGTCCAATTAAACAAGTCTAGGTTATCACAATATAAAAGATCAAATCATGCAAAGCAGCGGAAAATAAATAACACAAGATATGATCACCCAGGAAACCAAACCGGTAAAAACCTGGGGAGGATTTGACTTAGCTATCCTCAAGGTAAACCTGAATCCACTATCTTGAAAGAATCGAAGTTCATACAAAAGGACTTACAAGCACCCCCGCTCGACTTCCTAATGCTACCAACCAGTAGAACTTACTGAAACGACCACGTACAAGCTCCGAATCCACGGACTCCTTCTTCCTTGGATTCCCACAAGCTACAAGCACACCCGCTTATGTAGTCTTTAAGCTTTAATGGCAGCAACTGAATTGATCATCAAGGTGTAGAAAATATCTCCTCCTTGAAAACCCTAAGTTTGTGTAAAGGAAAGCTCCTCTAGATCTCACAAGAGATTTACACAAACCGCAATATGAGCAACACTAAAACGTGGCTAGGGTTTACCTTTTATACTTAGGACAAATAAGAAACCCTAAAAACGTTTTAAAACAAATAGGACTGAGTTTGACGAATCTGCAGAAAAGCAATCAGCCCGAGCTTCAATTGGTCGAGCCTAAGCTTAGATCGATCGAGCCAGGCCGAAAGCCACAGTGCTTCCTGCTTTAAACTCGATTCCAACTTTACATTGACATACAACTTTGAGCTAGCTTTAAACACTTCTAAACACATTGTTTTGATCATGGTTTGCCAACAATACACATTAGAGTTCTAAATACATAAAATCCTAAACTTTAGAACCTAACAATATATATATATATATATATATGAGTTAATGTATGTTTTCTTCACCTTTGTCTCACATGTGTTGTTTCTTTTCTATCTTTATACACATGTTTCTTACTGTATACAACTTGTCTATGTTTCACACTTGTTCTTGTTTAACCATTTCAGATAAGACAGGTTGCAAGTTTATCATGCCATGATCTCTCTTTTTGCAAAGTTTTCAAGAGTTCGCTGTAGGGCTAGACTTATGTACTTTTGTAAATTATGGGATAGTTAGGTAGACTTCTCTCATAATTGCTTTTTGTGGTTTTATCACGGATTTCCAAAGGGGGAGACTGTTAGGGTCATATTTTATTGTAATTGGCTAATCCTTTGACAAAATACACTTTACTTGTAATTGGGTAGATCTAAGATGGGTTTAGTACTTCAAGAAACACGTTGTTTAAGTCAAGTATTAAAGACATGAAGATTGATCCAAAGAACAAGTGAAGAAAAGCTGTTCACTAAGTCTCGACAGATAGCTCGATAGAAGCCTGCTATCAAGACTTAATGTGAAACTCGATAGATAGCTCGACAGCAGCTCAATCTATCAAGAACTACGATTTTAGAATTTCGAAATACGAAATTTGACCCAGTCTTGTGCAGTTGTTTAGGGTTTCTTTTCTCATAACCCTAGACATATTTAAGGCTTATTTTAAGAGTCGTCACACACGAATACAGAGACCAAGATACTTATTTTCTCTGTGTGAAACTACTGTGTTTGTGCGCCATAGGATTTTGTAACCAAGTGTTTCCAGATCTTCATTGTTGATGAAGTGAAGAACTTTGCAGTCAATAACATCTGTTCAAATTACTGGAGCTAGTCACGTATTAGGGATCCATGCAAAGGGTTAGTCACGTAATGGGATCCATGCAAAGGGTTAGTCACAAATTGGAGGTTTGTGCATCAAAGGGAAAGAAGGCTACTACAAGATCAAGTCCAATTGGGTATTAGAGCAATGGTTCAACTTTAGGTTGGTATTTCGAGATTGGCTAGGGTAGTTGGTAAGATTCCTTATACTTGTAACCGCTTGATTGTTAATTAGTGGATTCTTAGGAGTGGTGACCTTAAAATCACCTGGTGGGATTTTTGCCTTGCTAGGTTTTTCCCATTTGTCAACAAATCACCGTGTCTAATTTATTTTCCGCTACACTTAGTATTTTTGGTGATTTGTTGGTGCTTTCACGATTTGCATACAATTGAACCTAATTAATTAACTTGGATAATTGAATTAATTAACCGGGGTCAAACTATCCTAACCCAACTAATGAGACCTATGAATAGTAGCAAAAATAAGATGAATACTTAAAATATCTGGCTTTTTAAGCAATCCTAAACGCACAATTAATGCATGAGCCTGGACTCACTGAGTTAGGGTCCAACCCATTCTTCGGCTCCTTCAAAACCTCTATATCCCTCTGAAATGTTTTTGATTCTGCTGTAAACGAATATCGGTAGGTGAAAGGAGAAGAGAGGGGAATTTTTGGGTAATAATTGTGCAATAATTGTTTAAAGATTCAATTGAGCAATTATTGTGGTCGATGGTAAGCTTCCAAAAAAGGGCTCCAATTAGGGATGATCAGACCCATTGGGTAATGGGTATCCGACCCTACCCAACCTGAAAGTTCCAGCCGATATTATTTATTTAGTTTTTAATGAGTATAACATAATCAAGTTGGATTTTATCCAAACTCGAACAAACAAACAAGAAAAACACAAAAACAAAAACAAAATAACACAAAATGAATCTAAAGCTGGAGAATACATAATCGGATAGAGGAAGTCATGGACAACACATACTAGTATACTACCGGACTACATGCTATGCAATTATTAAAAAAAAAATATGTATTGTAATAGCACTTCCTATTTTGTATAGATGAAGTCATATACCATTTATTAAGAATATATATAATTAATAGCAACTTCCTATTAATCAAGAATTCATACCCTCTAAATGTGTCATTAATTTTTAGAAATCAAGAAAATCTAAAATTTATAGATTTCTAAATTTGTTCGTATAAATATCTTTCCTTGAAATTCGAAATTTATAGATTTCTAATTTTGTTTGGCCAAAGATCTCTCCTATATATACATGTATGCAGAAGAACATCAACCATAAGGGTGCAAAAGTAAACACACACACAAAAAAAAAAAAAAAAAAAAAAAAAAAAAAAAAAAAGAGAGCATAGCAATTGTATACACAAAGACATAAGAGATGGAGAAATATTCCTTCAAGTTGGCTTTTTTAATTGCCCTCGTAGTTCTTGGCTCCTGTAAGAATCTCATCCTATATTTTTACTTAATTTGTTTTTTCTTATATGTATATAGTACTATATGGCCTTATTGTTCTTGCAAATAATTATAAACTTTGAGATAATTCAGTATTTTAAATAGGTTTGGTACATCTAATATGATAGAAATTTAAGTAAAAATTAAGGAATATATACTTCTATTCATCACAAAATAAATGGTCATTTTCAAGTTTTTTTTTTCTTTTTTAATATGCAAAATTATTCATTATTCAAGTCTGTGTTATAGGGTAAAAAAATTTAACTCATTCACTCAAGTAAAATTTAGATTCCCTCTTACTCACATTTTTCTACATCTAGGTAAACAATTTTGTATACAATCATTTAATCCTTATTCATTTAAGAGGGAAAATGAACATTAGTGTTACTAACAAACATTTGAAAAATGCATAATATCTAGATTTAAAAAATTGACATTATATCTCATAATAAACGAGTTTCAAACACAAGAACGTTCACTTAGTTATCATTTACATAGGAGATTAATTTGTTGGATCTTATTTATTTACTTTTTTTTTTTTTTTAATGTACGATGATACAGTGTTGTATATATAAAACTAGTACTGTGCCACAATTTTATAATTTTAATGATTTTTCAATGTTTCATACTTAAATATAATTTGAGAGAATGCAATCGTTAACAAATACAATAATTGCAGGTTTTAGGTTGGATGTTGAAGGACTTACACAAGTTAAATGCAATACTGTTAAAGAGTGCAGTGATCCACGATATTGTTATTGCCACCAGGTTTTGAAGTTGTGTTTCTGTGATCCCCCCGCTAAACAAGAATTTGTAGCTAAAGTCTTCAATAATCGCTTGGAAGGAAAAAATGAAAACTTGTTGCATTAACTTCAACCCTTTAAGTTGTAATTCGGAATAAATTGTAATTCTCAGGACATCCTATTATACAAGAAAAATAAATCAAGGATCCTGTTAATAAGTGCTATAAGGACACAAGTTAAATATTAATAAATGTTCAATTATTTAAAATGCTAAAAGGTTAGCATTAAACTCAATATATTTGCACATTTTGTTCCATTCTCTTTTATTTTCAAATCATTGACATAATATGGTTAAATTTTTTGATTTGTACGTTTTAAGTTTTTATCAAGACTAGGATCACGCACGGTCTAGAGAACAATCACGCTAATATCCATACCCAAAATAAAAAACCCCCAAAATGGTAGATATATGAAATTGAATCATCAATTTCAATAGGAGAAAAGAAAGATACTCATCTAGCTAAGTAGAAGAATCCTTAAATCCTTAGCATAGGAAACTATAAGTCCGGCCACCATATTGACCAAGAAACATATCTAAATGAAAGAAGCTAAAATGGAGAGGCCAAATTATGTACAATTATCTCTAAGCTACTGCAAATTTTGAGAGGGCTTGTTTCTGTTGATTGTAGCAAGGGAATTAGTTGTGCATATAAACACGAGAAGTGCTACGTCTACAAACAACTTGCATGGAACGCGAAGGAGTGCAGCCCAAATTGCTTGGAACTCAAGTTTGAGTTGAAACTCGAGTTCCAAAAATGTGCTATATAACTAAATAACTGTGTTAATGTGCTTTTCTCCTAAAATTTGCTAAAATTTTGCTATTGGGAAAATTTGGCAACTGGTGATCTCTTCAAAGGTTTAGTCCAGTTTAGCTATTCCTATATGAGGGTGAATTAAAAAGAAAAAAGAAAATAGAGGTAACGCATGGGAATTGGGGAACTGTAATTGGTCATTATTATTATTATAAAAAAATTAGTCTAGGGTCTTGACTCTTTAAGTGGAGCTTATGTTGTTATATAAACCACAATTTATTTATTTTTTAAAATGTGAAGTTTAAGCAAAATATTTTTCAAATTCTCTTAAAATAAGAATTCAAAATTCATATAAAATTATTTAAAATCCTTAACCCTTTAAACAAAAAAAAAAAAAAAAAAAAAAAAAAAAAAAAAAAGAAGCTTAAATAACAACAATTATTAATCTATACAAAAACAAAACTAGGCCAACAACAAGTGAAAAAATTATTCATTAAAACCTAATCAAAAAAGGAAAAAAATTACATTTTCCCCACATACCATCATTAGTCCTCTTAAACAAGAAGAAAATGTCTATACAAAATTTACTGATCTAAAATCCCGTAATACAAATTAGCAAGGCCAAACAAATTAGTCCAACAACAAAATCATAGATAA
The DNA here is from genome assembly GCF_932294415.1 of Quercus robur. Classification (NCBI taxonomy): domain Eukaryota; kingdom Viridiplantae; phylum Streptophyta; class Magnoliopsida; order Fagales; family Fagaceae; genus Quercus; species Quercus robur. Next base: position 19,695,519 of record NC_065539.1, on the reverse strand, counting down.
AAAATTTAGCCCAACCAACCAATTTTACCAAAAAAATAATAATAAAATTAGCTTGGCCCTTACAAAGTTTGTAGCAAAACTGATCTCAAAAGGTTGAATTGAGACATTCCACTCCATCAAATTCCAAATAAAAATTTATTTAAAAAAAAAAAAAAAAAAAAAAAAAAAAATAACGGAGAGAGAGTGAGAGGCACTAGGAGTAAAGCATGCAGTAGAGGTAGAGGTAGTGGAAGATTGAGACCAAAATGCAACAACACTCCAGCAAGAAACTTTGACTTCGGTACCACCACACTAGATCTGCTTCTGAGAGAGACACCAACAACAGCACTACAGACTACAATAGCATCAAACAATTTAACAAGCAAATTTTTCTTTTCAAGCTCAAGAGATTCAATTTTCTTTAGGCCAAGTTTAACATTCATAGCATCCTTTGCACCAACTTTGCAAAGTTTGTTATAGGCCTCTTGAAGATCTGCATCTTCAGAGGGTTCCCCATCAGAAGGGTTCTCTTCAACAGATATGCTCTCATCAACTACAGCAGTAGCAGTGAAAGTAATGAAGTTTCCATCCTCATCACAATCAGACTCATGATCAGAAACTTCACCATCACTAAGGGTTACAGCCATAGCCTTACCCTTAGACTTCAAATAGGTTGGACATTCAGATTTCATGTGTCCATACCCTTGACACCCAAAACATTGAGAGCCCAAGGAATTATTGGAAGATTGACCTACTCTTTCTCTAGGTTTATCATTGTTATTAACCTTAGTGGGATCATGCTTCCTAAAATTTCTAGGTTCAGCAGTGTTTGTGCCTCTTGCCTTTCTATTGCTATTCCTGAGAAAGTTTCTAAAGTTCTTGGCAAGATAGGCAATCTCTGTAGCAGAGAGCTCATCATCAAATCCACCACTATCAACATCATCAACTGACTTAAGAGCCATTGATTTGGATTTGGTAGTTTTGGGTAGATCCGACTCATAGGATTGAAGAGATCCTACAAGCTCATCAACAGGGATGGAGTCCACATCCTTGTTTTCAGTAATGGCAGTCACCTTGGGTTTAAAGTCTTCAGTCAAAGATCTAAGAATCTTCCTAACAATTTTAGGTTGATCATAGATTTCACCCAAGTTAAAAGCAGAATTAACAATATCATTCAGTTTAGCATAGAATTCATCAACAGACATCCTAATGCTTTCAAATTTAGAAGTCAATTGCTGCAATTTATTTATTTTGACAGCCTTTGTGCCTTCATGCACAGTCTGGAGGATATTCCAAGCAGTATGAGCGATCTCAACATTCGAGATTCTCTTAAATTCCTCCATAGAAACAGCGTTAAAAATCGCATTCACAGCCTTGCTATTAAACGAAGCTGCTTCTTTCTGAGAAGTTTCCCACTGACTAACAGGAGTAGTGGGCTTCTCCCATCCGTATGCAACGGAGTTCCACACCCTCTCATCAATGGATTTTGGGAAAGCTTTCATCCTTACTTTCTAGTAAGCAAAATTATTCCCATCAAAGTGAGGAGGAATAACTAGAAAGTGTCCGTGTTCCATGACATCAGGGGTCAAGGATCAGCTCAGTGATCAATGGATCAACAACAAAAGAGCTACCTACTCTGATACCACTCGACAGTTTTTAGACCCCTTAAACAATTGATTAAACCTAGGTAATTAGCCAAGTTGTTATTTAGTCCAATTAAACAAGTCTAGGTTATCACAATATAAAAGATCAAATCATGCAAAGCAGCGGAAAATAAATAACACAAGATATGATCACCCAGGAAACCAAACCGGTAAAAACCTGGGGAGGATTTGACTTAGCTATCCTCAAGGTAAACCTGAATCCACTATCTTGAAAGAATCGAAATTCATACAAAAGGACTTACAAGCACCCCCGCTCGACTTCCTAATGCTACCAACCAGTAGAACTTACTGACACGACCACGTGCAAGCTCCGAATCCACGGACTCCTTCTACCTTGGATTCCCACAAGCTACAAGCACACCCGCTTATGTAGTCTTTAAGCTTTAATGGCAGCAACTGAATTGATCATCAAGGTGTAGAAAATATCTCCTCCTTGAAAACCCTAAGTTTGTGTAAAGGAAAGCTCATCTAGATCTCACAAGAGATTTACACAAACCGCAATATGAGCAACACTAAAACGTGGCTAGGGTTTACCTTTTATACTTAGGACAAATAAGAAACCTGAAAGTTCAAAAACGTGTACAAAAACACTTTTGAACGTTTAGACCCCCAAAAACCAATTTAATCAACACACGCAATATGTTAAACAACTAGTTGGCGGAAACTTAACATATGCTATAACATGGAATTGATTAAACAACTATCTAAGCCACAACAAAATAAACCACAGCAGATAATGTAAAGGCAGAGATAGAGAGGAAGGAAGATGCAAACACAGCGATAACACCAGATATGTTATCGAAGAGGAAACCGAAGACCTCGGCGAAAAACCTCTCCGCCGCCCTCCAAGCGGTAATCAATCCACTAGAAAATACAGTTGGGATACAAGGACAGCAATAGACCCTCCAAGCCTAATCTACCCAATGCACCTAAGCCCTCCAAGCTTCTTGCTCCAACGAGGTTGCGCCGAACCTCTTTCTTTTCTAGCTTTCCGGATTCCGCTACTTCACTGTAGCATCAACCAATGAATATTGGCTCCTTCCTAACTGCTTCCCAGAACTCCAAACGTCTGTCTCACAGAGATGATAATGGTGAGAACCAGGTTTGGTATAATGGCCTCTCAAGGATTTGACAATGGAGAGGAAGAGAGTGAGGGAATTTGATGAGACTCTAAGGTAGAGATTGTGGGTGAAACAATCTGGTTTTTCTTTAGGGTTTCTCTCTCAAAATTCTCTGTGGAAGCTCTCTTTCAATCGTGGGTTAAAAGGGTATTTATACTGGAGTGAAGAGGAATGCGAAACGTCAGGTTTTTCCAAAACAGGGGTGGCTCGCGGCTTGACCTCGCGGCTTGACTAAGTCGCGAGTTCCAGTCGCGAGTTAACCGTATGGCCAGTTGTCCTGTTTTGTCATGTAGTGCTCCAGCTAGCATGACTGTTCATCTTCCAACATGCTTGGCACGTGTGCATCTTCTGGCGGGTTGAAGCCGCGAGTCCAGCCGCGAGTCCCAGCCGCGACACTCTGTTTTCTTGCACACTCTTGAGCAATCTTCACACTATCTCACTCACTACCCTTACAACAATCCCACCTAAATACAGGGTTACTAAATGCTGAATTACAAGCAAATTTGGCACGGAATAAAGCCAATTAGATGGTTGAATAAATTCAACCTTACAATCTCCCCCTTTGGCTATTCCGTGACAAAACCCTAAAACAGACTCTAGACTTAACATGTGAGTTGGGAACAGTTGAACAAAACTCACTCACACCTAATTCTAGAAGCTGTGAAGCACTTGAATCATATGAACATAAACTCCTGAAACACAACAATACACCATGATCATTGTAAGTAGAAAATTATAAATGCATATGAAACAGGCAATATGTGATCAAGCAAAGATGGAGTTAATAAACAAACCATGGCTTGATCAACCAAGTGAACACCACAAGGTAGTGATCACAGTGCTCATTCACACTTGGAATGAACACAAGGACATACAAGTTAACAAGCACAAGGCAAGACACTTGTATGCTCAACACTCAACCAATGCATAGCACACAAGACATATGCATCTAGGAACAATCCTACAAGGGCACAAGAGTGACAGTACAACAATCACAATGCAGAACATTTAGATTAAAGTACTGATTTCAACATAGCATAAAGGCTGCACTTAAGCATGGTACATACCACAAGGCCTACAAACTATGCATAAAACATAAACCCTAAAAGCTTACAAAAGCATATGGGTACAAACCAACAAGTACCTGAATAACATCATCAAAATATATTTAAAGAATAAACCAGGAGTATATGAAAAGATTTAGAAACAGTTATACACCAAAACCCAGTGTATTAAAAACCATAAAAACCATAAAAACACTAATTACTCCCCCTCAACAAATTACTCCCCCTTAAGAGCTGCTTTTCTGCTTCTCAATTATCAATGAACTTTCTCCCCCTTTTTGACATGGAATGGCCAAAGGGTCACTTGTCATGCTGAGTTGTGAAGCTGTCAAGTGTAGCAGCCAAGACATCAATCTGGTCTTGCATGGCTCTCATCCTGTCAGAATGCTCAGTCTGGACTGCCCTGATCCCATCAAGCCTTTCCAGAATGATCTGGAAAGCATCTGGAGGTGTGTCTGCAGAGGTTGAAGCTCTGTGTCTTTTGCCACTTCTCCTAGGTGTTGAAGTTGATGCAAGTCCAGCTGCTTCTGCTTCAGTCTCCATTGGAGCAGCCTCTCCTTCATCACCTTCATCTTCTTCTCCTGGAAGCCTAACACTTATCCTTTTGCAGGTAAGCTTGTTGATTGCAGAGGCTGTAGACATGGGACTGATGTCTTGAGGGATTGGAACTCCTTTACTCCTAAAAATCCTCATAAGCAAACTTGGAAAGATCAATTTAGGCCTAGAGGTTGTTCTGGTCTCATCCACAATGGTGTCATAAATGTGGGAACTTATGTCTATGAAGTTCTTTTCCTTGAGATCCATCAGAAAGACTGCTCTAGCACAGTTGATTGTAGTCAATTTCCTAATGGGATAGAGGTTAAACATCATGATTATGGTAAGACACCTCATGTCCACTGGAAAGGCAGTGGTATTCAAACATTTCCCTTCTCTCTGTCCACCTATCCTTTGTTGAATTGTTTCAATAGACACACTCCTATCCTTGTAATTGATAAATTCTTCATCATCTAATCCTTCAAGTCCTAATGCATCATCTATGACATGAGCATCCAAGACAAATTCTTTACCCCTCACCCAGCAACTCAATTCATTATCCTTTATCACAGCATTTGAGTAAAATTCCCTTATTAAGGGTTCACACACAACAGGGAAACCGCCCAAAAGCTTTTCCCATCCTCTTCCTTCAAAACAACTGGGAATAAAAGTTTGCCTTAAATCTTCCAAATCCACAAATCTCTCTTGAATGATTCCTGCATTCAAGAAGTTATCCTTGTATCTCTTAAAATGGTGAACTGACCTAAACAATCTAGGATCCATCTTAAGTCTTTTGTCAGCCTTCTTCGCAGTAGATTTCTTCTTCTGAGGTGAAGGAGCCATCTGTGAACAATCAGAAAAGGCCACAACAACATATAGCAATATATGTGCAGAACCAGTCAGAACCATGTAGTAAACAGAGAGAGATATCACCCAAACAAATGAACTTCAAACACTTAAACAGCAAGCTATTTAGTTCACACATATGGATAAACCAAGCCTAGGATAGGAAACACATGAACAACATGGTGAAACTATCCTGAAGGCAGATGAATGACAAAGAGGCAGATAATGGAAAAATGATATGACATACAAACAATATATTGAGCCTAACAGAATCTTCCCACAGATTAACAATCTAAGACATGCAAATCTATCAAAGGAAAACTCACAACCTCAAACAGAACCAATAGTAACATTTCAACAGCTCAAAGTTCATATTGAAATGAAAGGAATACTTAGCTAAGCACAAGAGCAATAGGAATATGACTATCATTAACACAACCTATATCAACAGCATCCATAAGCTAAGCAAGAACAAAGGGCAGAGACCGAAACACAAACCCATTTCAAAAACACAATCAAATGCGAAAAATCAAGGGTAAAAGCACAGAATCAGGTAGAAAAAAGTGAAAATCAGAAAACCCATACCTGTAACTTGACGATTTTGGGCTGTAAGAATGCAACACAAGAGATTGGAAAAGGGAGCACGGAGTGTTTGGGAGGAAGAGTGTTTAGAGAGAAGATAAACAGTCACAAAAATTCGAGGGAAAAACTGAAAAAGTTTAAAAACTGCTCCTGTTTCTGCAAAACACGCGATTTTCGCGACTGGTTCAAGTCGCCACACAGTCGCCAGCTCAAGCCGCCAAAGCACTCAAGAACAAAATTTTGAAAAATTTTTCCAAGTGTTTTTCGCGACTGGAAGGTCTACCCGCGAGAGAGTCGCGAGCTAAGCCACGAAAATCTCTGAGTGAATCTCGCGACTGGACCTTCCACTCGCGAACAAGTCGCCAAAACTGACCAGCGAAGATGCGACTGAGGCTCGCGACTTGATACACCCGCGACTGAGCCGCCAAAACAGGGCAAAACTGTATTTTTGAAATTTTCAGATTTTTCCAACAAAATACTTTCCAAAAACACCTAAAACACTCAAAAATCTTTTTGTGATTGAATTAACAAATATTGAGCATGTGAAAACACATTTTATCAAGTACAATCACACAAATGAATATGGCATTTATTGAACATAAACTTGTGTGTTGTGTGTGGATACCAACACTGAGATAGTCCTTTGTCTAATGTGAAGCTTCAATGATCAATTCAACCAAGGCATACACAATTAGCACTAGATCATGTGACCAATCTCAATTATAGAAATATGAATATATGACCTCCCACACAACTTGATAACATAACTTGGAGCTTTTTATTTGACTCCACTTTCAGCCTTAACATTTGATCTTTTGAGGCAATCATCTCTCATTGTGAGAGGGATATATAACATTTCTCTTTGAAGAACAGGCCTTTGGCCTTTTTGAATGAAATTTCACTTTTAATATAAAGTCGCTTACCCTTTTTCCTAGTCAAATACTAGAATGTGCGACAGGCTTTTGTAGCTCAATATCTCTTTTCATTTGGAGATTTACATTTAGTGAGCTCTTTTTAGCAAAAAAAATAAAAAGTGGGAAGAGATATAGACACAAGTCTATGCATGTTTCAAGATCAACATAACCATTCACTAATCATTCATGACAAGTTTGAAGATCTATTTACAACAATCACATAGATTTCAAGATTTTTCCCATAGTGATATGAGTGCATGAAGACAAGCAATGCTCGAAAATGCACAAAGCCATTAGCACAAAGGTACACGGCAAAACGAGTTTTAAGACAAAACTCAACAAAGTCAATCAAGCTTTTTGATTTTCAAATTTTTATGTAATTTTTGGATTTTTGACTCAAGAAACAAAAAGATTGATAAAACACAATTAAGAAATATTCACAAACAAACAACCAAAAGCAAAAACACCAAGCATACCACACAAAACATAGTCACAAAGCATAGGAAGTATTAGTGCATGGACATGTTGTAATGCTTATGCATGAGTACCCCTTTTCACCCACACGTCACTTGCGTTTGGGGTGATTTCCTTAAAGGATTGGGTACGAGAGTTAGGGCTTTCAAACCTTCGTGAGAAGCTTTCCAAGCAGTTGGTGAATGCACCAATCATCTTCATCACGTCCATCATTCCGGGATCTCCATTTTGCTCTCTAGGTTGATCCCCTGCCCAAGTTCTCCTATCAGTTCTTGGTCCTCCTGACCTTTGAGGAGTAGCACTGTTCTTTGCTCTCAGCTTTTGGCAATTTGGTCGAGTGTGCCCTTGAAGTCCGCAATAATGGCACACATACATTCCTCTAGGACCTCTTTGTGGTCGAGGACGTGACTTGGCACGAGACTCAGACCTGCCCACATACTGATTACGATGATTCAGCATCCGTTGGTCCACCACATTCTTCTTCTCCTCCACCTTGAGCTTCACACCAGTAGAGTTAGCTACAACTGGATCTTTGGCTTTGACAAACTTCACTTCTTTGGTGACATTTCCAGTTGAACTACTTCCTCCGCTATATCCCAGTCCGGATTTGTCTGAGAAGCTCTTTTGAGAAGATATAACATCGTCTAGCTTCTTGGTGGTGACCCTCTCTATTTTTGCATTTGCTTGAACAACCTCACTTTCAAGAAATCTCACTTTAGTGTAAGCTTCGGAGAGCTCACCATTCAAGGTTTCAATCTCGCATTTGGCCTCCCTATACCGGATTAGGAGACTTTTGTAGTCCTCCTCAGCCTTCTTCATCTTTCTCACCGCGGCCTTGGCCACCCTTGTGTATTCACCAGATTTCTCCAAAAGTGAGTTGTAATTTTCTTGAAGAGTTGCAATGCTTTCTTCTTCTTCAGCTTCCGATTCTTCAACAATTCCTAGTAAGTCATCCTCACTATGTTCTCCAAGGTCTTGAACAAGCACATTCAATTCATCCGAAGACTCAACATGAGAAATAGTCATGAAAGCGGAGTAGTTCCCTTCTCCATCACAGCTCTCTTCAGATTCTGAGTCGGATGAGTCTGAATCACTCAAGGTCGTGGCATACACCTTGCCTTTCGATTTCAAATAATTAGGACATTCCTTCTTGAAGTGTCCATGCCCGTTGCATTCAAAACAAACGACACCTTGTGTGGATTGGGATTCTTTTCCATCTTTCCTTTTGAAATCCCTCTTCTCCCTTCCAGAATTTTGGAAATTTCTCTTATCATCAAATTTCCCATGGTTTTTGAATTTCAAAAACTTCTTGAAATTTTTAACAAGATAGGCTACATCCTTGTCCACCATATCTTCTCCCGACGAGCCTTGATCTTCCACCTTCTCATTAGTGGTCTTTAGAGCAAGGGATTTTCCCTTCCGTTGATTTGGCAGCGATATTTCATAGGTCTGTAGAGAACCAACCAGCTCCTGCACCTTGATGTCGTCAAGATCCTTGCTCTCTTCAATAGCTGTCACTTTGGCACGGAAGCTTTCCGGCAATGATCGAAGGATCTTCCTTACAATCTTAGAGTCCTCCATCTTCTCCCCCAAGTTAAACTTACTGACAACCACTTCATTCAACTTTCCATAGAAAGAGTCGAAAGACTCATCCTCACTCATCTTGAGCTCCTCAAACCGAGTGGTCAGCATTTGTAACTTGGTATCTTTCACCTTCTTCGTGCCTTCATAAGTTGTTTCCAGAATCTCCCATGCATCTTTGGCAATAGTAATGTGAGAAATCCTGTGAAATTCATCTGGAGACACACCACAGAAAATAGCATTTAGTGCTTTACTGTTAGCATTAGATGCAGCAAGTGCTGCCTTATCCCATGTGGATTTGGCTGCCTCAGGTTTGGCCCAACCAATCTCAACAGCATCCCACACGGATTCATCAATAGAGCATAAAAAGGCTCTCATACGAACCTTCCAAAATGCATAATTACTTCCATCAAAATATAGAGGTGCATTAAGGGATTGAGACCTATCCATCTCAAAAAGAAAGGGAGTCAAGGATCACACAATGGTAATGAAACCAAACAGATGTGTACCCGCTCTGATACCAATTGAAAGTTCAAAAACGTGTACAAAAACACTTTTGAACGTTTAGACCCCCAAAAACCAATTTAATCAACACACGCAATATGTTAAACAACTAGTGTGCGGAAACTTAACATATGCTATAACATGGAATTGATTAAACAACTATCTAAGCCACAAAAAAAAAACCACAGCAGATAATGTAAAGGCAGAGATAGAGAGGAAGGAAGATGCAAACACAGCGATAACACCAGATATGTTATTGAAGAGGAAACCGAAGACCTCGGCGAAAAACCTCTCCGCCGCCCTCCAAGCGGTAATCAATCCACTAGAAAATACAGTTGGGATACAAGGACAGCAATAGACCCTCCAAGCCTAATCTACCCAATGCACCTAAGCCCTCCAAGCTTCTTGCTCCAACGAGGTTGCGCCGAACCTTTTTCTTTTCTAGCTTTCCGGATTCCGCTACTTCACCGTAGCATCAACCAATGAATATTGGCTCCTTCCTAACTGCTTCCCAGAACTCCAAACGTCTGTCTCACAGAGATGATAATGGTGAGAACCAGGTTTGGTATAATGGCCTCTCAAGGATTTGACAATGGAGAGGAAGAGAGTGAGGGAATTTGATGAGACTCTAAGGTAGAGATTGTGGGTGAAACAATCTGGTTTTTCTTTAGGGTTTCTCTCTCAAAATTCTCTCTGGAAGCTCTCTTTCAATCGTGGGTTAAAAGGGTATTTATACTGGAGTGAAGAGGAATGCGAAACGTCAGGTTTTTCCAAAACAGGAGTGGCTCGCGGCTTGACCTCGCGGCTTGACTAAGTCGCGAGTTCCAGTCGCGAGTTAACCGTATAGCCAGTTGTCCTGTTTTGTCCTGTAGTGCTCCAGCTAGCATGACTGTTCATCTTCCAGCATGCTTGGCACGTGTGCATCTTCTGGCGGGTTGAAGCCGCGAGTCCCAGCCGCGACACTCTGTTTTCTTGCACACTCTTGAGCAATCTTCACACTATCTCACTCACTACCCTTACAACAATCCCACCTAAATACAGGGTTACTAAATGCTGAATTATAAGCAAATTTGGCACGGAATAAAGCCAATTAGATGGTTGAATAAATTCAACCTTACAAAACCCTAAAAACGTTTTAAAACAAATAGGGCTGACTTTGACGAATCTGCAGAAAAGCAATCTGCCCGAGCTTCGATTGGTCGAGCCTAAGCTTAGATCGATCGAGCCAGGCCGAAAGCCACAGTGCTTCCTGCTTTAAACTGGATTCCAACTTTACATTCACATACAACTTTGAGCTAGCTTTAAACACTTCTAAACACATTGTTTTGATCATGGTTTGCCAACAATACACATTAGACTTCTAAATACATAAAATCCTAAACTCTAGAACCTAACAATATATATATATATATATATATATATGAGTTAATGTATGTTTTCTTCACCTTTGTCTCACATGTGTTGTTTCTTTTCTATCTTTATACACATGTTTCTTACTGTATACAACTTGTCTATGTTTCACACTTGTTCTTGTTTAAGCATTTCAGATAAGACAGGTTGCAAGTTTATCATGCCATGATCTCTCTTTTTGCAAAGTTTTCAAGAGTTCGTTGTAAGGCTAGACTTATGTACCTTTGTAAATTATGGGATAGTTAGGTAGACTTCTCTCATAATTGCTTTTTGTGGTTTTATCACGGATTTCCAATGGGGGAGACTGTTAGGGTCATATTTTATTGTAATTGGCTAATCCTTTGACAAAATACACTTTACTTGTAATTGGGTAGATCTAAGATGGGTTTAGTACTTCAAGAAACACGTTGTTCAAGTCAAGTATTAAAGACATGAAGATTGATCCAAAAAACAAGTGAAGAAAAGCTGTTCACTAAGTCTCGACAGATAGCTCGATAGAAGCCGACTATCAAGACTTAATGTGAAACTCGATAGATAGCTCGACAGCAGCTCAATCTATCAAGAACTACGATTTTAGAATTTCGAAATACGAAATTTGACCCAGTCTTGTGCAGTTGTTTAGGGTTTCTTTTCTCATAACCCTAGACATATTTAAGGCTTATTTTAAGAGTCGTCACACACGAATATAGAGACCAAGATACTTATTTTCTCTGTGTGAAACTACTGTGTTTGTGCGCCATAGGATTTTGTAACCAAGTGTTTCCAGATCTTCATTGTTGATGAAGTGAAGAACTTTGCAGTCAATAACATCTATTCAAATTGCTGGAGCTAGTCACGTAATGGGATCCATGCAAAGGGTTAGTCACAAATTGGAGGTTTGTGCATCAAAGGGAAAGAAGGCTACTACAAGATCAAGTCCAATTGGGTATTGGAGCAATGGTTCAACTTTAGGTTGGTATTTCGAGATTGGCTAGGGTAGTTGGTAAGATTCCTTATACTTGTAACCGCTTGATTGTTAATTAGTGGATTCTTAGGAGTGGTGACCTTAAAATCACCTGGTGGGATTTTTAACTTGCAAGGTTTTTCCCATTTGTCAACAAATCACCGTGTCTAATTTATTTTCCGCTACACTTAGTATTTTTGGTGATTTGTTGGTGCTTTCACGATTTGCATACAATTGAACCTAATTAATTAACTTGGATAATTGAATTAATTAACCGGGGTCAAACTATCCTAACCCAACTAATGAGACCTATGAATAGTAGCAAAAATAAGCTGAATACTTAAAATATCTGGCTTTTTAAGCAATCCTAAACGCACAATTAATGCATGAGCCTGGACTCACTGAGTTAGGGTCCAACCTATTCTTCGGCTCCTTCAAAACCTCTATATCCCTCTGAAATGTTTTTGATTCTGCTGTAAACGAATATCGGTAGGTGAAAGGAGAAGAGAGGGGAATTTTTGGGTAATAATTGTGCAATAATTGTTTAAAGATTCAATTGAGCAATTATTGTGGTCGATGGTAAGCTTCCAAAAAAGGGCTCCAATTAGGGATGATCAGACCCATTGGGTAATGGGTATCCAACCCTACCCAACCTGAAAGTTCCAGCCGATATTATTTATTTAGTTTTTAATGAGTATAACGTAATCAAGTTGGATTTTATCCAAACTCGAACAAACAAACAACAAAAACACAAAAACAAAAACAAAATAACACAAAATGAATCTAAAGCTGGAGAATACATAATTGGATAGAGGAAGTCATGGACAACACATACTAGTATACTACCGGACTACAGGCTATGCAATTATTAAAAAAAAAAAATGTATTCTAATAGCACTTCCTATTTTGTATAGAGGAAGTCATATACCATTTATTAAGAATATATATAATTAATAGCAACTTCCTATTAATCAAGAATTCATACCCTCTAAATGTGTCATTAATTTTTAGAAATCAAGAAAATCTAAAATTTATAGATTTCTAAATTTGTTCGTATAAATATCTTTCCTTGAAATTCGAAATTTATAGATTTCTAATTTGTTTGGCCAAAGATCTCTCCTATATATACATGTATGCAGAAGAACATCAACCATAAGGGTGCAAAAGTAAACACAAAAAAAAAAAAAAAAAAAAAAAAAAAAAGAGAGAGAGCATAGCAATTGTATACACAAAGACATAAGAGATGGAGAAATATTCCTTCAAGTTGGCTTTTTTAATTGCCCTCTTAGTTCTTGGCTCCTGTAAGAATCTCATCCGATATTTTTACTTAATTTGTTTTTTCTTATATGTATATAGTACTATATGGCCTTATTGTTCTTGCAAATAATTATAAACTTTGAGATAATTCAGTATTTTATATAGGTTTGGTACATCTAATATGATAGAAATTTAAGTAAAAATTAAGGAATATATACTTCTATTCATCACAAAATAAATGGTCATTTTCAAGTTTTTTTTTTCTTTTTTAATATGTAAAATTATTCATTATTCAAGTCTGTGTTATAGGGTAAAAAAATTTAACTCATTCACTCAAGTAAAATTTAGATTCCCTCTTACTCACATTATTCTACATCTAGGTAAACAATTTTGTATACAATCATTTAATCCTTATTCATTTAAGAGGGAAAATGAACATTAGTGTTACTAACAAACATTTGAAAAATGCATAATATCTAGATTTAAAAAATTGACATTATATCTCATAATAAACGAGTTTCAAACACAAGAACGTTCACTTAGTTATCATTTACATAGGAGATTAATTTGTTGGATCTTATTTATTTACTTTTTTTTTTTTTAATGTACGATGATACAGTGTTGTATATATAAAACTAGTACTGTGCCACAATTTTATAATTTTAATGATTTTTCAATGTTTCATACTTAAATATAATTTGAGAGAATGCAATCGTTAACAAATACAATAATTGCAGGTTTTAGGTTGGATGTTGAAGGACTTACACAAGTTAAATGCAATACTGTTAAAGAGTGCAGTGATCCACGATATTGTTATTGCCACCAGGTTTTGAAGTTGTGTTTCTGTGATCCCCCCGCTAAACAAGAATTTGTAGCTAAAGTCTTCAATAATCGCTTGGAAGGACAAAATGAAAACTTGTTGCATTAACTTCAACCCTTTAAGTTGTAATTCGGAATAAATTGTAATTCTCAGGACATCCTATTATACAAGAAAAATAAATCAAGGATCCTGTTAATAAGTGCTATAAGGACACAAGTTAAATATTAATAAATGTTCAATTATTTAAAATGCTAAAAGGTTAGCATTAAACTCAATATATTTGCACATTTTCTTCCATTCTCTTTTATTTTCAAATCATTGACATAATATGGTTAAATTTTTTGATTTGTACGTTTTAAGTTTTTATCAAGACTAGGATCACGCACGGTCTAGAGAACAATCACGCTAATATCCATACCCAAAATAAAAAATCCCCAAAATGGTAGATATATGAAATTGAATCATCAATTTCAATAGGAGAAAAGAAAGATACTCATCTAGCTAAGTAGAAGAATCCTTAAATCCTTAGCATAGGAAACTATAAGTCCGGCCACCATATTGACCAAGAAACATATCTAAATGAAAGAAGCTAAAATGGAGAGGCCAAATTATGTACAATTATCTCTAAGCTACTGCAAATTTTGAGAGGGCTTGTTTCTGTTGATTGTAGCAAGGGAATTAGTTGTGCATATAAACACGAGAAGTGCTACGTCTACAAACAACTTGCATGGAACGCGAAGGAGTGCAGCCCAAATTGCTTGGAACTCAAGTTTGAGTTGAAACTCGAGTTCCAAAAATGTGCTATATAACTAAATAACTGTGTTAATGTGCTTTTCTCCTAAAATTTGCTAAAATTTTGCTATTGGGAAAATTTGGCAACTGGTGATCTCTTCAAAGGTTTAGTCCAGTTTAGCTATTCCTATATGAGGGTGAATTAAAAAGAAAAAAGAAAATAGAGGTAACGCATGGGAATTGGGGAATTGTAATTGGTCATTATTATTATTATAAAAAAATTAGTCTAGGGTCTTGACTCTTTAAGTGGAGCTTATGTTGTTATATAAACCACAATTTATTTTTTTTTTAAAATGTGAAGTTTAAGCAACTAAGTTAATATGCAGCGGAAAATAAAATTGACACGGTGATTTGTTTACGAATAGGGAAAACCTTCAAAGCAAAAACCCTATCGGATGATTTTAAGGCCACCACTCCCGAGAATCCACTATTATCAAAGCAAATGATTACAAGTAAAGGAATCCCAATAACTTATACCAACTTACAGTTGAACCCTTACCCCAATACCTAATTGGACTTGTTCTGTAGTGACAATCTCTCCTTTTCAATGCACAGCTCCCAGTGCTTGACTAACTAATTGATGCACGGATTCAAGTACGTGACTAACCACCAACTTCAGAGGGATGTTGGCTATTTTTAGTTACAAAAAAAAAATTAGCTCATAAATATAAAATCATTTAAACTCTCACATTCTCTAAATTTATATATAGAGTTAGATATTTGAATAGTTTTTTATGATTTATTTATATTGGACTTCTCATTTTTTGCACTGAATTAACACAATTGGAACAAAAATAATAATTATAAAGAAAAAAAATTAGATTTGGTAGTACATGTGTAAAATTAAACTCTAAATGAAATCCAATTTTTACACTAAATTAACTCACTTGGCACAAAAATTTAAAAGCTTAGATTATATGGGACACGTGGCAAAAAATTAGGATCTAATTGGATTTTCTCTAAGATTTGGCTATTCATATTAATATATGTATATATATATATATGTGTGTGTGTGTGTGTGTGTGTGTGTGTGTGTGTGTATATAGATAGATAGATAGATAGATTACATAGTATTTATAATTTTTTGTGTCACTAATGAAAAAAAAAATGATATATATAAATATATATATATATATATTTATTTATTTATTTATTATATTTTGAAATCTATTAATTTTATTCACTACCACATCAGTTTTTAATAAAAACTAAATATATTGCATTTAGGGAATTGAACCTAAGTATTGGTGCATTCACATATGTCCTAACACTAAACATCATAGTTAGGCTTATAAATCAAGATGATAAAGAAGGAAGTATGAATAACAAAATCTTCATTGCAGATGGTTGAAAGTATTTAATTTGATGAAGAGCTTCAAATTGTAGCATATATCATCATTCATTACGAAAATTTAAATATTGTGGAAAGATGATGACATTCATTATCATTCTTAATAGCATTATTTAGTGAGTAGATATTACATTTAATAAATATATAGGTTCTAAGAAATTGTCATAGTAAATAGCTATTTTAAATTTAAGTACATGACTTCTACTTCTTCCCGAAGAAGAAAAAAAAAATCTATCTTAAATTTCTCACTAAAGGGGCAACACGTGCAACCCAAACTAATATTAAAGAACATTTCGAACAACAAATATAATCAAGAGTCAAAAGCTTGTGTTATTGTGCTCATGCTATTCGTTTATTGTGCATTGTAAAAAGAGAGTAATTCTGACAATTTGAATGAAAAAAAAAAAAAAAAAAACAAAAACAAAAACAAGAATGAAATAATGTGCGGTGGGTGGTGCAAGAGATAAATTGTAAATGATAAATTGTAGTAGTGCTATTGATATTAGCTTGGGTTATTAAACATATAGGACATTAGTTCGACGAGGACATTTAGAGTTGCTAAAATGATTTTTCCTTATAGTTTTCATGATATTAGTTATGCCAATTTTTTTATTACACTGCTATTACATATGTAATTTTGAAAATCATTATAAGATACTACATATATAATATCAATTCACAATAATTGTATGTGAAATTGTACTACATACAACACAAAATAAAAAGAATAGATTAGTCCAATAGTATCCCCTAAATTGAATGGGGATAGGTGTATAGAATTGTTCAGCCTAATTACAATTTTTTAGCTTCAAGATTTTCGTAAACAAAATATTTGAATAGAAACACTATAAAAAATATGTTCATTAGTTTAGAAAAATATAATAGCAAAAATATAAACAATTTAATATTTATGGAAAGCTAACAAAAACAAAATCCAATTTTGATTCTAATTGAATTTTCTCTAAGCTTTGTTTTTTTTTTAATATATATAGACCATACATATTTATGGTATATTACATTAATGACTTACTTATAAATTTGAATTATTTTTAGTTACAAAAAAAAAAAAAAAAAAAAAAAAAAAAAAAAAAAATCTCATAAATATAAAATCATTCAAACTCTCACATCCTCTAATTTTATATATAGAGTTGGTGTAGGGATAAGGGCCCAAAATTGTATATTGGGCCTTGGGCTTTGGCCGAGGACGTTGATTGGTCTGAGGACGAATAAGCAATTGTGAGGGTGTTAAGTTCAGAGCACCATCACTAACGTGCAAGTAGAAAGGTTGGGAAAGGTGATCTGAGGAGAATTGTCTCCTCGGATAAACGAAGCACGGATCGAATGTATGTTCTATCACTCAAAGTGACCTTCCAAGAAATGCCACTGAGAGCAACATGCCTTATGAACGTACTGGAAGAATGGGAGCTCTGAAATATGTAAGGGAAAGCTGCTACCACCACATTAAATGCTCTGCACCTAACTTTCTTGCTGGATTAATGTGGAGAAGACCCTTGAACAGTGCTGCCTTGACTACCTCAACTCACAAAAGGCCTAAGGGGGTGTTCGATGGGACAGACACTCAAGTAGTGGCTTAAATGATCAACAAGTGTAGGGCCAAGATAATCAAAAGGGAACTATATAATATAAAAGACCCTCTATGGAAAAGAGACCGAAAAATAGAGAGAGAACTCTAAAGAGAAACACTATAGCAGTTAGGAAGTAATCGTGTAATCATACTTAAGATAAATATACAAGAACTGATCTCCTCGGACTTGTCCGAGGACGACTTTCTCCAGTTGAAATCCATCTACCTTTATGTTCTTGTCATTTGAATCCACTTTGTTTGCCATCCAACTCATTCTAGCCCAGTTTTCCAACCCACTCTCTACAAATTTATTATTTTGGGCTTTTTGGGCTTTTTGGGCCCGAGCCTATTCATTCTTTGGGCTTGGGATTTCAACTCGATCCTTACAGTTAGAGATTTGAATAGTTTTCTTTTATGGTTTATTTATATTGGACTTCTCATTTTCTACACTGAATTAACTCAATTGGAACAAAAATAATATATATATATATATATATATGTATAAATAAAACTTAGATTTGGTAGTACATGTGGCGTAAAGTTAAACTCTAAATGAATTCCAATTTTTACACTAAATTAACTCACTTGGCACAAAAATTTAAAAACTTAGATTATATGGGACGCGTGGCACAAAATTAGGATCTAATTGACTTCCAATTTGAAATCTATTTGGATTTTCTCTAAATTTTGGCTATTAATATATATATATAGATAGATAGATAGATAGATTACGTAGTATTTATAATTTTTTGTGTCACTAATGAAAAAAAATATGATATATATTTATTGATTTATTATATTTTTGAAATCTATTAATTTTATTCACTACCACATCAGTTTTTAATAAAAATTTAATATATTGCATTTATGGAATTAAACCTAACTTCTTTTTTTTTTTTTTGAGTGAAATGTACCTAAGTTTTATCCTAAAGTATTAAATTGCTTTGATGACATTCCATCGAAATTTGATATTGCTTTATTTTTCTTATGTACTTTTCTGGTTAATTTACTCTTTTTTTATGATGCTTATTATTGTTTACCTGTGTGATTGAATGTATCGATATCCCCATTCTACTTCTCTACTTAATTTATTTAAAAAATAGCGAGTTTTATTTTGATAGATAATTATATTGCAATGTTTTCATAAACAATTATTTAATGCATTTTTTTGTTGATAATTGGTTAACATTGAAAGGGCGTTAAATTGGATTTTCATGAAAAAAAAAAAAAAAAAAAAAAAAAAAAAAATGGTTCATATTTTGCCTTGCCTCACCTGATATCCTGGCTCCATTCCTGGTCAGTTGGCACATTTTGACGCCACTTTGCGCAATAGCAAAGGTACAACATGTAGAGATTTGATTTGAGTCTCTTGAATTCGCTTCTTATTGTTAATAGTGAAAGAAAAATTGAAATACAAAATATGTAAGAAGTTACAAATTAGCGCAGATCTACTATCATTTTCTTTTACAAAGAAAATGGCAGAAGTGAAGATGCATTTGACTTGAAGACTAGTGTTTGGTGTTGGCCATCGACAATGGATTCTATCATCAAAGATCGGTAGAGGAAGGGCAAGAAAGGGGAATTTTTTGGTAATAATTGTGCGTTATTGTTTAAAGATTCAATTGGGCAATTATTGTGGTCAATCGTAAGCTTCAAAAAAGCAGCCCCAATTAGGGATGATCAAACCCATTAGGTAATGGGTATCCGACCCTAC
Source organism: Quercus robur (assembly GCF_932294415.1). Lineage (NCBI taxonomy): Eukaryota > Viridiplantae > Streptophyta > Magnoliopsida > Fagales > Fagaceae > Quercus > Quercus robur. The sequence goes on along the minus strand of NC_065539.1, from coordinate 19,676,384 downwards.
CCAACTCACAAGTTTCGGATATTATTTGGTTTTTAATGAGTATAATATAATTAGGTTGGATTTTACCCAAACCTGAACCAACAAAAAACAAAAAACAAAAAACAAAACAAAAAAAACAAAAAACAAAACAAAACAAAACAAAAAATAAAATAAAATAAAACAAAACGAATCTGTTAGGTTCTAAATGTTTAGAACAATTGGCAAATCGTGAACACAAACTTGTCTAGATATAGATCTTAGAGTCTATAAGTATTATTAGACAATGCTCAAGGTGATTCAAGTCAAGATTCAAGAACATACAAGCTGCAAGAAGAAGATTTCATAATCTGTCTGGTTCAATCAATCGAAAGACAAGCTCGATCGATCGATATCTACAGAATTTTAATTAAGCCCAAATAGCAGTTCAAGCCCATTAAGGATTAGGGTTTCTAATCTACTTCTCCCAGTATATAAAGGAAACCTTAAGTACGTTTTTATGTGGCTTTTCAGAGAGAAAAGAGTGTGCCTCTTTTGTATTTAAGGTTTTGTTCCTAAAAATATCTCTTATGTCTTCTACCGGTGCTATTCCTTGAAGAATCTCAAGATCCGGTATTGTAGAAGTTGCTGCCTTCTCTTGTCATCAAAAGTGTTGATGATCTAAACCTTCAAAGGTGGTCTTGGAGTCACAAACAGGAGAGTTTGTGTTGCTAAACCTTTGAGTGGGATCTCAAAGTCACAAACGGGGGTGTTTGTGTTTTGCAAAGGCCAAAGGAAAAAGGAGTCCGTGGATTCGGAGTTTGCACGTGGTCGTGTCAGTAAGTTCTACTGGTTGGTAGCAATAAGAAGTCGAGTGTGAGGGCTTGTAAGTCTTATTGTATGAACTTCGATTCTTTCTAGTGGATTTTCTTTTTACCTTGAGGATAGCTAGGTTAAATCCTCCCCAAGTTTTTTACCGATTTGGTTTTCCTGAGTAATCATATCATTGTCTTATTTATTTTTCGCTGCTATGCATGATATAATTGTTTGATTGTGATAACCTAGACTTGGAATTTGGACTAAGTAACAACTTGGCTAATTAACTAGGTTAATCCAATTGTGTTTTAAGGGGTCTAAAAACTAACAAGTGGTATCAGAGCGGGTTGCTCTTTTATTTTAGATCTTTTGATCTAAAAGCTGATCCTTGACCCCTGTTGTCGTGGATAATTTGAAGTGTTTTTCTGATCACGTTTCTGCTCATGCTTCTGTTGATTTTATTGATGCCTGTGAAACTCTTCGTAAGGAATTATTGAAATCTATGAAAATTGCTAAGAAATTCAAGGAAGAGTTAAAATTGGCTAATCTTGAAAAAGAGGAATTGATTATTAGATTAGATGAATCTAATAAAAAGAATGAATTTTTGAGAAATCAAATTTCCTCTCAAGATGAGAAGATGAAAAGCTTGGAACAAGAGTTAGTTGAATCTAAAGTTAAAATTGAAAATTTGACTAGTACCAAGCCTGCTGTTAATAACAGAAGTGTTTCTGTTTCTCTTAAGCCTAAAACTGAGAAAGTTTATATCCCTCCTTTTAAGAGGAATAATAAAGAAAAGACTTATTTTGCTAGGTTAGACAAAGGTAAAAGTTCTGATGTTGACGCTGAAGTTTCTAAACCTAAGTCTAAACCTACTGTTAGAGAGCATAATAAATCTGTTTTTGTGCCTACTTGTCACCTTTGTGGTGTTGTTGGTCATATTAGACCAAATTGTTCTTTGTTAAGGCAAAAACCAAAATCTGAGACTAGATTTGCTGTTAGGAATACTGATGTTCCTAAATTTGTTCCCGTTTGCCACTATTGTGGTGTCCATGGTCACATTCATCCTAATTGTCATAAACTGAAATTTATGCATTCTATGTTTCAATCTAGGATTTGTGATGATATTTCTCCTGCCATAAGTCCACATAAATTGTTTCATATTCTTTTGAAAAATTCGAGCTTGTTGGCTTGTGAAAGGAATTTGCAGGATTTTAGTCTTTCTCAGAAGATTGGTGTAATTCCTCAAATACACTCTGCTTCTCATGGATTTTCACCTACAAAGCCGAAGACTCGTGCTAGATGGGTGAGAAAAGATTCTCCAAGGTGAGTATTGCTAACTTGTCCCTGATTTAATTCTTTCAATTGTTTGTGGACATGTCTTGTTTTTGTTTTTGGTTGTTTTTATTTCTTTTAGAATGTTTTTTAATTTAATAAAAAAAAATCCAAAAACATTGAAAATTTTTCAAAAAGACAAAAATATTTAATTTTGAGTCTTGTTTTATTTTTCTTGAGGATTACATGAGTTATGATATCTCTCTTGATTTAGAACATGCTTGACATTGTGGAGAAACTTAAATAGTATGTGTAATATAAGTGCTAAGCTATTTATAATTGTGTATGAGTATGTACTAGTTTGTACATGTACTCATGGGTTATTTAAGAAATTGATATTTCTTATTTATGTACCCTCTATAGCTTAGTTAAGCACTGTCATGCATTGCATTTGCATTGTTCATTTAGCATAATATGTGTTTTTTGTTTTTTGTCATAAATTTTTTAAAAACCAAAAAGTTTTTTGTGTTTTGTATTTCACATCTTGGATTTATAATCAAGGATTGGCCATATTATCTTTACATAACATGTTTATGTACCTTGTTTAGTTTTGATGAGTTTACTTATTGCACTTTACTAGTTGAAGCTTTGTAGTGCATGTTATGTGGGAAAGATGTTTATGGTGTTTATCACTTTGTCTTAATCTTGAAGTCACATGTTATTTAACTGTCGGACTTGATCCTTTTGAGAAATGCATAAATAACCATCTCACCACTGTTCACTAGTCAATCATGAACACCTTAGTGCATATCGTAAGATTTTGTGCTCGAGAAAGTGTAGCACATGCACAAAAAGAACATAAGGTGTAGCCTCGGTTTAATTGCTTAATACTTAAAATTGGTGTGTACTATTAGGCTTGATGCCAAAATCACATGACTTAAAATTGGTGTGTATATTATGAGGCATAAATTCAAGAAACTTACATGATTGCAAGCTTATGATCTAGGAGATGTGGGAGTTATATGATGTAACTCTTTAGGTGATAGTCTCTTTTAAATTCTATGTGATGAATTTTGTAGACTTTGTGATTGATTGCTATTCACATATCACCTCACATGTATCTCAAGCTTTTGCTAGTTGCACACACTACACAAGTTACTCTTTGCTAAACTTGGTATATTATATGTCTGTAATCTTATTGTGGCCATCCAAGATTAAAATTCCTTGATTTTGATGTAAAATGTGTTTAATGTTTGAGTTTTTGAGGAGAATTGGTTGAAAAACTTGTTTTTGGCAGATCTGGGTTGAATTCAAGTGTTTTTTTTAAAAAAAAAAACTTTTAATCTCATACTCATGCATTTCATTCATGAAATATTGTGCTTTGAGGAGTTTCTGCATTAAATTGCTCTGTTTTTTCAAAAATTTGATTTTTCCATGCATCATTTGTGTTTAGGATTCACATGCATTGCATTGTTTTTGTATCCATCTTACAGTTTTGTAGTCATATCTCTTATTGTTTTCACATATAACATGCATACACTTTGCTAAATTGGGTACTCAACTTGATTTAAAAATTGATTGATTAATTTTTGAGTTATGTTCTTTCTAGTACATGCTATTTTTATGTGTGAATTGTAGAAAATTATTTTCTTAAGAGTTATGATGGATAATCAATTTCAAATATTTTCTCTACTCATGCAACTGTTTATGGGTCACATAGTGCCATGTTTGCATTTTATTGAAAGAAAGAATATTTTTTCTTCATATGTATCCTCAACTTAGTTTTTTTTAAAACTTGGTTTGTGTCTTTTTATTTATCCCCACCCCCTTTACTTTTCCCCAAAACTTGTTTTATTTTTCCTATTTTTATAGGGGCATAAATTTTTTTTAACCTTTGTGGTTCTTAGGGGGAGTTGTTGCTCTTCATAGGGGAAGTTGTCTCTATTTTCTCTTACTCTGTTGCGTATGTTTTCTGTCTACCTTCTGATTAGGTAGACTTTGTCAATACGTGACAAAAAGGGGGAGACATAGATGACCTGTTTGTTTTGTTTAGGGGGAGAATATAAAAAACTTTTTATTGTATCTAACTTAGGGGGAGAGTTAGTTTTTTTTTTTTTTTTTTTCTATTCTGTTTCATATTATTGTTTATATGTCTTTCTTTCCACACATGCGGTGATGTGTTTGTTGAGTGTTTCAGGAAAGACAGGTGCATTCTGATCAAGACCATCTACCTCTTCTTGCAACTTCTAGGTTAGGAGTCTTAGATTGGGATTTGTGATGTAATTGGGCATTTTATTGTATTGGGTTGTTCTTGTATTTGAGCATTTCATTTTGTATGAAAGTTTTGTCACGAATTGTCAAAGGGGGAGTTTGTTAGGTTCTAAATGTTTAGAACAATTGGCAAATCATGAATACAAACTTGTCTAGATATAGATCTTAGAGTCTATAAGTATTATTAGACAATGCTCAAGGTGATTCAAGTTAAGATTCAAGAACATACAAGCTGCAAGAAGAAGATTTCATAATCTGTTTGGTTCGATCGATCGAAAGATAGGCTCGATCGATCGAAAGTCGTATCTACAGAATTTTAATTAAGCCCAAATAGCAATTCAAGCCGATTAAGGATTAGGGTTTCTAATTTACTTCTCCCAGTATATAAAGGAAACCCTAAACACGTTTTTATGTGGCTTTTCAGAGAGAAAAGAGTGTGCCTCTTTTGTATTTAGGGTTTTGTTCCTAAAAATCTCTCTTATGTCTTCTACCGGTGCTATTCCTTGAAGAATCTCAAGATCCGATATTGTAGAAGTTGCTGCCTTCTCTTGTCATCAAAGGTGTTGATGATCTAAACCTTCAAGGGTGGTCTTGGAGTCACAAACAGGGGAGTTTGTGTTGCTAAACCTTTGAGTGGGATCTCAAAGTCACAAACGGGGGTGTTTGTGTTTTGTAAAGGCCAAAGAAAGAAGGAGTCCGTGGATTCGGAGCTTGCACGTGGTCGTGTCAGTAAGTTCTACTAGTTGGTAGCAATAAGAAGTAGAGCGTGGGGGATTGTAAGTCTTATTGTATGAATTTCGATTCTTTTTAATGGATTTTCTTTTTACCTTGAGGATAGCTAGGTTAAATCCTCCCCAGGTTTTTTATCGGTTTGGTTTTCTTGTGTGATCATATCATTGTCTTATTTATTTTCCGCTGCTATGCATGATATAATTGTTTGATTGTGATAACCTAGACTTGGAATTTAGACTAAGTAACAACTTGGCTAATTAACTAGGTTAATCCAATTGTGTTTCAAGGGGTCTAAAAACTAACAAAATCTAAAGTTGGAGAATACATAATCAGATAGAGGAAGTCATGGACAACACATACTAGTATACTATTGGACTACATGTTATGCATTTATTAAAAAAATATGTGTATTATAATAGCAACTTCCTGTTTTGTATAGAGGAGGTCATATACCATTTATTAAGAATATATATAATTAATAGAAACTTTCTATTAATTAAGAATATATGCCCTCAAAAAGCAAATAAATAAATAAATAAATAAATACATACCCTCTAAATGTGTCATTAACTTTTAGAAATCAAGGAAATCCAAAATTTATAGATTTTTAAATTTGTTTGTACAAAGATCACTCCTTGAAATTCGAAATTTATAGATTTCTAATTTTGTTGGGCCAAGGATTTCTCCTATATATACATGTATGCGGAAGAACATCAACAGTAAGGGTGCAAAAGTAAACTCAAAAAAATGAGCTTAGCAACTGTATGCACAAAGACATAAGAGATGGAGAAATATTCCTTCAAGTTGGCTTTTTTAATTGCCATCTTAGTTCTTGGCTCTTGTAAGAATCTCGTCCTATATTTTTACTTAATTTTTTTTTTCTTATATGTATATAGTACTATATGGCCTTATTGTTCTTGCAAATAATTATAAACTTTGAAATAATTCAGTATTTTAAATAGGTTTGGTACCTCTAATATGATAGAAATTTATGTAAAAATTAAGAAATGTATACTTCTATTCATCACAAAAAATGAATGGTAATTTTAATGTTTTATATATATATATATATGCAAAATTATTCATTATTCAAGTCTGTGTTATAGGATAAAAAATCTTAATTCATTCACTGAAGTAAAATTTAGATTCCCTCTTACTCACATTATTCTACATTTAGGTAAACAATTTTGTATACAATTATTTAATCTTTATTAATTTAAGAGAGAAAATGAACATTAGTGTTTCTAACAAAGATTTGAAAAATGCATAATATTTGGATTAAAAAAATTAACATTATTTCTCATAATAAACGAGTTTCAAACACAAGAATGTTCACTTAGTTATCATTCACATAAGAGATTAATTTTTTGGATTTTATTTATTCATTTTTTTTTATGTACAACGATACCTTGTTTTATATATATAACTAGTATAGTTCCACCATTTTATAATTTTAATGATTTTAAATGTTTCCTAGTTAAATAAAATTTATAGAATGCAATCATTAACAAATACAATAATTGCAGGTTTTAAGTTGGATGTTGAAGGACTTAAACAAGTTAAATGCAATACTGTTAAAGAGTGCAGTGATTCACAATATTGTTATTGCCACCAGGTTTTGAAGTTGTGTTTCTGTGATCCCCCCGCTAAACAAGAATTTTTAGATAAAGTCTTCAATAATCGCTTGGAAGGACAAAATGAAAACTTGTTGCATTAACTTCAACCCTTTAAGTTGTATTTCGGAATAAATTGTAATTCTCAGGACATCCTATTATTCAAGAAAAATAAATCAAGGATCCTGTTAATAAATGTTATAAGGGCACAATTAAAGATTAGTAAATTTTCAATTATTCAAAAAGCCAAAAAATTAGCATTAAACTCTATATATTTGCACATTTTCTTCCATACTCTTTTACTTTAAATCATTGACATAATATGATGAAATTTGTTGATTTATACAATATAAGTTTTTATCTATACTAGGATCATGCATGTTCTAGAGAACGATCAAGCTAATTTCCCTAACCCCCCCCCCCCCTCCAAAATGGTAGATATATGAAATTGAATCATCAATTTCAAGTATCATTGTTCAAAATAACATGAAAACTATAGTTTAAAAAGTGTTATTAAAATACGTGTTTAAAGTATTCATAATGCAAAAAATGTGCTTATTACCCTATTTTAAATAGCATATTTTAAAATATAAAAAAGGATAATTGTGTTTGGTATGTGTGTGCTTTTTTTTTTTTAGTCTTACAAGCACAGTAAAAGCATATTTATTTTATTGAAGAGAGAGAAACTCCCTCGTTACCACTTACCAATGCACACCCTTTCCTTCTCTCTTTTCTTTTCTCCTCTACTGCTCCATCTTTCTTTTCTTTATTTGTGTCCTCAAAACCCATTGTTCGACCCTCTCTCTCTATGGTTCTAGAAAATAAAACCCAAGTGAAATTTCAAAGGTGAGAAATTTCTTGGGTTTTGTTCTCCCTATTGACATGCCATTTTCTCATTGATTTTTCAAATAAAAGCTCTTCACTTATATAGGAAAAGAAACCATGTGAAATTTCAAAAAGAGCTGTGAGATGTGGAAGTTTTTCATAGGTTCTGATTGAGTGGAAATATCCTTACTTGTACGGTTTGTGCTTTTGTTCTCCTTGTTGACATGCCCTTTCCTCTTAAATTTTTTTAAATAAAAAGATCTTCACTAATATAGGAAGAAAAAAATCATTAGAATTTTCAAGAAAAGCTGTGAGATGTGGAAATTTTCTTGGGTTCTGTTTGCTTAGATCGATGGAAGAAATCATTGACTTGAGACGTTAAGGGAAGCAAGTGTGAATTGAAGGTGACAGTGAGAGAAAAGAGTGCTAGAGATGTGACAGAGAGAGAAATTTGTTTAAGTGTTTTCTAATCAAGTGGGACCCGTGAATTCCTATTAGCTTAACTGGTAAAATCTCTAATGGTTGAATAAGAAATCTGAGGTTCAATCCCCTCCTCCACCAAAAACTGATTGATGCTACAGTTCAGTATTTAAATACTGAAAATTGTTAAGAAACCAAAAGTTGGGCCTCCTTAGACCATTAGCAATGGAAAGGCTAAATGCCAAAATATAAGCTCCTTTTACCATTCAAGCCCAAAAACCCACTCCATTAGACGTTGTAAAATGTAAGTATTGTAAAAAAAAATACAATTGTGCTACAGTGCGATTCTAAATTTACAATCGCACTGTAGCTCAATGGTAAAAACAAAAATTATTTTTTAATCGGTTTGGTCTTCTCTCTCCTCTCTCTATAGATCAAAATTTTCATTATCTTTCTCTCTCTTTCTTTCTGCTCTCTCTTCTTCCTGCTCTCTCATCTTCAACGAAATGGAGACAACGGCGTGGAGGCTCGATCAGAAAAGCTGTGGTGGAGGCGTGGAGGTCGTGAGTTTTTTTATGGGTTTCTGTGGGTTTGTTCATGGGTTTCTAGCATTTGGGTTGAATTTGGGTGGCGTTTGGGTGGTGTTTGGGTTGGTGTTTAGGTGGTTGGATATAGGTCCGTTGGTTGTGATTTTTTTCGATGGGTTGGGGGATTTATTCCGATGGGTTTGATGGTGGGTTTCGGTGTTTGCTGGGTTTGTTTGGTAGTGGGTTTTGATGAAGATGATGATGATGATGATGACGGGTTTGGGATGAATAGAGATGGCGACGGGTGACCTTCTCTCTCTCGCCAACGCTGCCGGTGAATAGATGGGTTTGGGTTTGGTGAGAATAGATGGGTTTGATTTTGGATTTTGATTTGGATTTTGCTTAGCAGAGGTGGGTGGTGTGACTGAGAAGCTGGACAGTGGTGGTGGTGGTGGTAGGTGGTTGACAGAGGAAGAGAAATAGAGATTAGAGAGAAGTGAGAAATATTTTTATATTATTTTAATGTGTAGTATGGTAAAATAAAAGTTAAGATGCTGAGTGTATTGTAAAATAATATTGTATAATTGATAAAGTGACTTTTTAAGATAGTAAAATGGGATAGGATGGCATGAGCCATTGTGGATGCTCTTATTGACCTAGAAACATATCCAAAAGAAAGAACTTGAAATGAAGAAGCCAAATCATGTAACATTGTCTCTAAGCTGTTGGAAATTTCAAGTGTGTTTGTATAAGTTGATGGAAAACAGTGTTAAATTTAAAATAATTATTTGTAAAAAAATTATTACAAGAAGTTGTGGATGTAAACAGAGTTGTAAATTTTAAAAACGTTCTTTTAAACTCCCAAAATCGTCTAACCAAACGAAAGTTCAAGAGATCATGTTTCTATTGATTGCAGCACAGTGATGGCTCCATTATTATTATTTAGAGCGATCAATAAGAAACATAAATTGTACCCAAAAAAAAAATTGAATATATTGACATCACAAAAAAAAAAAAATCAAATCAAAAGCAAAAACAAAAACGAAAACAGAAATACATAAAAACACAAGAAGATCAATTACACGTCGTATTATTTGTTTAAGGAATTACAGGGGCAAAGCTCCTACATTCTGCCAATGATTTTTGCTGACCACCTTGACAGAAAAAGAAAGTTACCGGACACCGGTACAAGCAGTTATCAACCAGCCTCACGTTTACAGAACCGGGTTGGAGCCCCATTAGAGGATCCGGTATGGGTCCGAACAAGTAGTTCCCTCCAAGCAACAGCCTCGTTAATGGTGAGATTCCGAGTCCGGGTATTACCGCTTTGAAGGCGTACTGGGTCGGTATCATACCCGTGAACTTATTGTTCTCCAAGGACAAAGCGGAGAGCATTGGCATTAACGCCATGAATGAAGGTAAAAAGCCTCGGAGCTCGTTGTTGCTCAGATCGATAGCAATGAGCTCGCTTTGTGTGCCTAAAGAAGCTGGGGCTTGTACGGAGGAGAACTGGTTGAATGAGAGAGTGAGTTGTTGCAGTGATGGGAGGTCGAAGATAAGGGATGGTACTGAGCCACTGAGTCGATTGTGACTCATATCGATTACTTGTAAATAACCCAAAGTTCGGAAACTCTCTGGGGTTATTGTTCCTTCTAAGCTGTTGTTTCTCATGGAGATTTGAACCAGCGATGATGGAAAAACCCACGGGATTTTGCCGGAGATGGCATTGTTGCTAGCGTCTAAAAAGGAAAGGTTGTTCAAAGAACCCAACTCGGGAAACTCGCTTGTGAGCTTGTTTGATTGGAGTTCGAGTCTTTTTAAGCTCACTAGGTTGTTGAAACTCGCTGGAATTGCTCCCTCCAGCTTGTTGTTATCGAGGTAAAGCTCCTCGAGCTCAGTGAGTGAGCTAATCGAGGTGGGTATTTCGCCGGAGAACGAGTTCATTGAGAGACCGAGTCGACGCAGACGAGTCAGGTTAGCGAGTGAGTCAGGAATTGGACCAGAGAAGAAGTTGTTGGAGAGGTCAAGGGTGTCTAAGTAAGGGAGGTTCCAAGAAATGGAAGAGAGTGAACCGTTGTAACCCGCCTGGTCAAGACTGAGTTCGGTGACTCGGCTCGTTTCTGAGACATTGAGGTCGCAACGAAACCCGCACGTGAACCGGTTGCTGAAGAGGTTGTCGCATGGGTCAACATTGAAGTCCCAGGAGCTAATGCATGAGCCTGGACTCACTGAGTTAGAGTCCAACCCGTTCTTCAGCTCCTTCAAAACCTCTATATCCCCCCAATAAGTTTTTGATTCTGCTCTAAACGATAGCACCATAACCATAATAACTAGCAGAAGAACCATAGAAGAAGAAGATAGAGAGAGTTTTGGAAAACCCATTTGCTATTTTTGATTTTTTTTTTTTTAACTCTTGAGGGAATGAGTGGAAACTGGGAAATTTTAGTTTAGATTATCCACGAGAGAGAGTGAATCAGGAGCGTTGGATTGGGGACATTGGAATGAGAACTATGATGGTAAAAAGAGAGAGAGAGAGAGAGAGAATTGAAGTTGAAAGGAGCGAAGGAAAAGGACTATTTTGATGAGATGTGCTTTACGTGACTGAGTGGTTTCACGGGCAAATGTCAGAACTTGTCTTCAATGATTCAATATTTGAGTTTGGAGTCTTTGGACTTTGGATTCTGAGATGATTTTTATGGATATGGCTAGAGAGAGAAGGGAAAAGCAGGCTTTTTGGGTCAGTGTTTGAAGCCGTAGCGACACTTTAACTCATTTATATACGGACGCGTGTTTAATTGAGTCCCCCTTGCCTATTTGAGTTGTCTTCTTCACACTTCACAGTTCATAATCTATGACTCCGGTTAAAAATCTATTTTAAGAAAGATATATATCTTCTCTGTGCAACAAACCCATAGAAGAATCTTCTATGAACAAATCACTATTAGAACAACTTATTTGGCACCAAAATTCAACCTAAAAGAAAACAAATCAATTTTGAAAAAAAAATTATGATGATGAAGAGAAGTAAAGGGTGAAGTTTAAAGATTAAAAAAAAAAAAAAAAAAAAACTCACTAAAGCCTAATACACATTTTCAGTGAGTTTCTTCTTTAAAAAATCAGGGCAAGACTCCATGACTTTCTCCAAAAAAGACCCATTATTCCTCCTCAACAAATCAATGTTTTCTAGTGCTGGAGCGAATTTTTTCCTAAGCGCTCTTTAGGGGGGAGGAGGTATTCGGTGATGCACAGGGACGATCCCTCTTGAGCTTGGCCACGGGTAGGCATACTCATGACGAGCCCTCAGGCACCCAACCTCACGTGCTCCATGGCATGAGGCCACACCCACCCATGCCTAGTGGCGGGGGGTCGATGGTCTCTGTAGCCGAGTGGTGGGGGATGCATGCATTCTTGGTTTAGCTGTTAGCTTGCGGCAAACAAAGAGGAAAGTTACGCTGTATTCGTTAACGAAGACTGGAGGAGCCGGCTAAATTTTACATTGGTTAAACGGTTAAACTTTCAAAAATAATAATAATAATAATAATAATAATAATTTAGGGCAATCTAGACTATTCCAGAGTAACTTCTATAAGGGATTTTTTATTATAAATATTTTAACAATAAATTTTAAATAGTAAATTATTATTGATTTTAATTTGAATTTATCAATAATTTTTTTTTTGGACTCAGCTTCTGTCCAGTAACCAGTGATCACTGGACACGTTGGATACGCGACACGTGTCCAAGACTGGACACGTGTACTGGCCACTGGACAGAAACCTTACCCCTTTTTTTTTCTTTTTTCTTTTTTATCATTAACAACCAATAATTACTTGCCATTTAAAATTTGTTGGAAAAATATTATAAAAGACATTATGGACATAATATTTCTATTTTTAAAATAGGTTTTAGTATATAATTTTTTTTCTCTTTTTAAATGAATTGTGATATAAATCTCAAGATTTTATATTCAACCACCACACAATTAGTTCATAGAAATTTGAGCTGCCTCGTTAATAGATAGTGAAATAATCTAACAAAAAAACTAAGATTATCACTTCATAATTTTTTTAAAAAAAATTATAAATTAAAGAGATATTTATTAACTTTTTGTTACTTTTCAATACAATGAGACTTGTTTAAGTGGGTGTCAAAAACAACCAACAAAGAAACAATGAGGATAATATTTGATCTATACAACTAATTTCTAAAACATGGGGAAAAGTAATCCACAATAGGAGATCAAAGCAACAAGTTGTAAGTCTAAAAGGATCAAATTAAGCTCTTATATATGTAGGAACAATGTTTTCGAGGTACATGAGTAGAGTTCTAAGACTGAAAATACTTAAAACAAACTCTTTGACTTTTCTTTCTCTCTCTTGTTCTTGCCTAACCTTTATCTCTCCAATTTTTTGAACCTCTCCTTCTATTGCTTCCCTCCTCCCTTTCATAGCCATTTCTCCCCTCCTCCATCTTCCAGTTGTCTAGCCACCAGCTGAATTTTTATAGGGCTACTTGTCTCATCATCCCTCTACTCTGCTATTTTTTGATCATGAAGGAAGATTTTTGGGGGTGTTTCTATTATTCAAGTCAATCATTCAACATTAAATATGGCTAATAATAGGTGAGGGGTCTCATTAATGCAAAGGTGATTGCTCCATTGGCATAACCACATCTTGGACTGGGCCCATTCTTCAAAACAATTTATTGGGCTTTTGATTTTCGGCCCAAGCTCACGTTCATCCCTCCACAGGTGCACTTTGACACCGTAAACAAAAACCTTACTATTTATACACATCAACTTTAAAATGTTAAAAGTTAATCCAAAAAAAAAAAGGAAAGAAAACATTAAAATGTTGAAAGAAATTAACTATAACGTGGATTTGGATTAAAACTGGAGATTTTAGCATAGGAGAGATAGCGAGGTGAAAGAAAGTCAATGCTTGACAGTTGAAAGGTTAAAAACATGCTTAACTGAACGAGAATGATAAATTAACCATAATTCTTTGTCCCCCACTTCATGCCAAATTTTTGGTTTTATAATATGTATGCCCTCTGGCTCTTGCTCTAGAGAGTAAAGAGAGTAGAGGCCACTCGGTATTATATCCTACATGCAAATTTAAGCTAGTTGTATGTTCTTAAGTACACATTTATCATTTTACTACAGGAATTCATTCAATTGGTAAAATAAAATAAGCCCTACATTTACCAAACAACCCCCAAAACCTTATCACACCAGTTTTTTTATAAATAGGCAACAAAATTCATTCACGTATACAGTAATCGTGTTACACCATTGACACTATTTATTTTGTATGTAATTTTTTTTTTTTTTAATTTATGTATCCTGATGAAGGAAGAAAGCAAATATTAATTGTTGTGTGTGAAGAAAAAAAAAAACAATTAAAAAAATCAAGAACAGGTCATTGCTTAATTAGAACCATCATCCTATCCTAACGACTTAACTAGGACCCGTTTTAGAATATTAGAACTTCATAGCTTTATCATCAAAATCTGCTTTTCACTAAAATATTTGGTAACGGAATCAACAAATTCCAATCATGTCTTGGAAAAACAGAATCAAACAAGTCTTAATCCTGAAGGAAAACAGTGGTCGTTGGCGATAAGAATCAAATGCCAGCATATTACATTCATTGTAGTTGTTAAGAGGTATCTCAAGCTGGTGGGTGATTTGGGCATTCAGTGAGACTCTAATGGTAGTTGCAATATGTAGTATGTACATCTATTATTTCTAAGGAACTTTGACTTTGTGAAAGAAAACATAATTCCAGGGTGTGATTCGCGGTTGGTACTTAACAACTACACTAACAAATAATAATGCTAAACAAAAGAATTCTTTTTTCACTCTATAGTGTATTGCTTTTCATGATTATCTTAGCGTCAAAAAGTGTTCATGAGTCATGATCTTAAGCCATGTAATAATTAATAAACCGTTAGGCAAGATACAGATATACACAAATATATTTTAAGCAAGGAAGGCTGAAAAGGCCAAGAGATTAAGCTTGCTTTGCATCTCTATAAATAAAGCATATAGCTTCTTAAAGCTTGTATTTGTTTATTTGTAAATGGTTAGAAATATTATATATTAGTATGCAGTCCTCGTTGCTCGACCCAAGCCCCCTTGGTCTTAAATTAAGCTTGTATTTCAAATTTAGATGAGGGAGAAAATGTAGTCTCTCTCTCTCTATGCATAAAATTTTGGACTTTGGAGGACAGACCAAAAAATTAATCGACCAAAAAAAAAATCCTTAAAGTATATATTTTTATACTATATTAAATTTATTTTAAACATTGGCTTAGACTTAAAAGAGATGCAAGATTAGTAATTGAACAATTACCAAAAAATAAAAAACCATCTAGAACTGTACTATAAAGTACTAATTAATTAGAAGAAAGCAACATGCTACAATTACTCCGAAAATAGTACATTGATCAGCCAAAACACCATTTTTATTGATCTTGCCAACCGCTCCATGTTCTTAGTTCTCACAATCCTTATTTCACCGATAAAACTAGGAATACAATAAAAAATTGCAACAATTTTACAATATTTCCATCTTAGTCTATCACTTTACATTGGCCTATCAATAGTAAATTTTTTTTTTTTTTATAACCCGTTTGTGAGGTGGTAGGCAAATTTAGATATGTACGGCACCGAGCTCCCAAAGCCCATACAGGCCTTGGGCCCAGACCCATCTAGGCCCCGGGCCCAAGCCCATACCAGCCTTGGGCGCAGGCCCAGCAGATAGTTCCCGTTACCTTATGCCCTTCTGAAAACTGCCTTAGGGCCAAAAACAAGTTTTGGTTATTAAGCTCTCGGGGTTGACCGGTTAACATTTCTCGGTAGAGCGCATGAGTCAATACCCGGGAAGGTCATGATATGCACGGGAACGTGAGTCGCCGAACATAATCGGTGAAAATGGAGCCAAGTTCCAAGATCATAAATGCTGCACCGCCCTCTCACCTAAAACAGCCACTTTAACCAGATAATACTGGACCTTCAATAGCACTAACGATGAACATAATCATGGTCTCCCCACTAACCTTGGCTATAAATAGAGGAAAGTTGGGAGAAGAAGGGGTTCAGAAAAATTGGGAGAAAAGGAGTGAAAGAGAGAGAGCTTTTCAGCTGAGAGTTGCTTTGAGTCTCTCTGCCGAGAACGACCCATTGTAGGAAATCCTTAAACCCACTACAAATAAATTGTGAGCCCAAGGGATCTAAGGCCCAGAGTTCTTGTACTTGGTTCTTACAATTGGCGCCCACCGTGGGGCCATCCTACAAAGCTGTGGTTCGAGTGAGACTCAAGCAAAGAAGATGTCTGAGGAGCGTTCAAGAGGGCACGTTCCGAGCAATTCCGCAGGATCTTCCCGGGGATCGACGTGGAGGGAGAGAAGGCAGAAGCGGCTGGAGGATAGGGAGCATTCGAGAGGAGAGGAAGGGTCCGGATTGGGAGAAGGATCGGACCAAACGCACCGGACGATTTCAAACGTCTCAGCACATCGGCAACCTGATGATAGAGACCGGGAGCTGGAGCGGTTGCGCAGATTGGTAATGGACTTGGAGCTGGAGGCAAGGGGTCGGCGCCACGAAAGGGACCACAACCCCCAACCCAGAAGGAACCGTGGCGAGGAAGGTTCCAGCCGACCTGTTACGCAACAACACCGAGACCGATCCCATTCTCAAGAGTCACGTCGTCACTCCCGGGATATTCGTCGTAGACGGGACCGTTCCCGGTCACATGGACATGATAACCACGGGTCAGAGTCGCCAGAGGAGCGGCAGCACCACAACGCCGCGATGGATGCCATGAGCAGGGCCTTGCGGATGGCGGCCCGGTCTCCATTCTCAGATGAGATTGAACGGGCACCCATGCCGAGCAGATTCACGCGTCCACCATTCAATTCCTATGAGGGGAGAACAGACCCCGTGGAGCATGTCAGTCATTACATCCACATGATGTCGTTGCATGCGCACAACGATGCATTGATGTGTAAAGTATTCCCCTCTAGTCTCGGCTCTACCGCACTGAGATGGTTCAATGGGTTGCGGAAAGGTTCTATACACAGCTTCGCCGAGCTGATTCAGGAGTTCGGCAGCAGGTTCGTAACATGCAGCCGAGTGCAACAACCGGTCGACGCATTGCTTTCCATGAAAATGAGGGTCGGGGAAACCCTTCGGAGTTATGCCAGCCGATACTGGGAGCTCTACAATGAGATTGGTGGGGGAAACAAGAAAATCGCGGCTAGCACATTCAGGATGGGGCTCCCCGAGGATTCTGAACTACGGGAGTCGCTGACAAGAAGACCCCCGGAGGACATGAGGCAACTGATGAGACGCATAGAGGAGTACAAACGCCTGGAGGATGACCGGCTGCAAAGCAGGGGGAAAGCCCCTCTTTCAGGGAGAGCTCGGCAAAGCTTCTTGCCGCCAAAGCCGAAAAGGGACTTCAGAATGCAGGAGCCGGAGGTGCAGATCGAAGGGGTTAATGTGTTGTTTAAAGAGCCCGTGCACAAGATACTGGAACGAATAAGGAACGAGCCATTCTTCAGATGGCCGAACAAAATGGGGGGCGACCCATCTCGGAGGAACCAAAGCCTATACTGCACTTATCACAGGGACAAGGGGCACACCACCGAGCAGTGTAGGGTATTGAAAGATCATCTCGGGCAGTTAGTGAAGGCAGGGCACCTGAAAGAGTTTGTAGCAGATTCCACTGACCGGGAGACCGAGCAGGGCGCACCACAGAGAAGGAATCCCCTTCCACCACCCCGGGGTGTAATCAACGTCATTCATGCCGCACCGAGAGGGGCAGCGGCGGCTAGGATGGTGATGACAGTGGCTTGCGCGGAGGGAGAATCATCCAAGAAGCAAAAGAGGGCTGGACGGCTAGACATCTCGTTCGGAGAAGATGATTTCGAAGGGACAATCCAACCCCACGACGACGCTTTGGTGGTGACAGCCCGGATAGGCGGATTCCTGGTGAAGAGGGTGATGATTGATCAGGGTAGTGGGGCTAACGTCATGTACCCGGACCTCTTCAAAGGGCTCGGGTTAAGAACCCAGGATTTGGCGAAGTATAACACGCCATTGGTCTCGTTTGACGGGAGAATTGTGATTCCCGAGGGGCAAATCTCACTCCCAGTGGACATGGAGGGCAAGGAAGTTGTAGTTACATTCATAGTAGTCCGATCGTTCGCACCTTACACCGCAATCCTGGGGAGGCCATGGATTCACACCATGGGGGCTGTTCCATCCACCCTTCACGTGAAAGTAAAGTTTCCTACTGAGTACGGAGTTGTAGAGGTAAGGGGGAATCAGCAGGTGGCGAAGCAATGCCTCATAGCCGCGGTCCAGTGGGAAAAGGAACAGCTCGGCCAGGCTGAGCACGCCGAGAAAGAGACTGCATAGCAATTACAGATACCCCAGGAAAAGGGGGCGGACGTTGCCGAGGAGTTACTGAAGGTAAGAATTCTCCCAGATAGTGACAAATACTTCCAGATAGGTACAAGCATGAATGACCGGGAAAGGGTAGAGATGTTGTTGTTCCTGTTGCAGAACATAGATGTCTTCGCGTGGAACCCGTATGAAGTGCCCGGCGTAGACCCCGAGTTCATTGTTCACAAACTCAATGTGGACCCATCATTTCCTCCGAAAAAGCAGAAGCCGAGAAGAGCGTCAAAGGAGCACGTCGATGCAGTAAACCTGGAGGTCCAGCGGCTGAAGGAGGCCGGGGCCATAAAAGAAATATTCTTCCCGAGATGGCTAGCAAACACTGTCGTAGTAAAGAAGAAGAGCGGTAAATGGAGAGTTTGCGTGGACTTCACCGATTTAAACAGAGCGTGTCCCAAGGATCCGTTCCCGATGCCCAAGATTGATCAGTTGGTGGATGCCACGTACGGGCACCCGAGAATGAGTTTCCTGGACGCCTTCCAAGGCTACCACCAGATTGCCTTAGCACCCGAGGACCGAGAGAAGACAGCATTCATATCCCCGAACGCAAACTACCACTACGAGGTCATGCCGTTTGGATTGAAGAATGCCGGAGCTACCTACCAGCGTATGATGACAAGGATGTTCCGGGAGAAAATTGGTTGCACGGTTGAGGTTTACATCGACGACATGGTAGTAAAGAGCAGAAAAGAGTCGCTGCATACTGAAGACCTTCGGGGAGTGTTCGAGATACTACGGCGACACAGGCTGCGCCTCAATGCCGAAAAGTGCACTTTCGGAGTGGGGGCTGGCAAGTTCCTGGGTTATCTGATCTCCACTCGGGGAATAGAGGCTAACCCCGACCAAATAGAGGCAATCAATCGCCTAAAACCACCGAGCAATCCTAAGGAGGTGCAGGTGCTCACCGGGATGTTGGCCGCCCTAAACCGGTTCATCTCCAAGTTTGCCGATCGCTGCCGGCCATTCTATCAACTTCTGAATAAGTGGAAGGGGTTTCAGTGGGACGAGAGCTGCGATGAAGCTTTTCGAGAACTAAAGGAGTATTTGACAAAGGCGCCGAGGTTGACGGCCCCGGAGCCCGGGGAGGATTTGTTTATGTACCTTGCAGTGACCAATCATGCCGTAAGTGCTGTATTGCTAAGGGACCGGGGAGTGCAAATACCGGTGTATTACGTAAGCAAGACCTTGGTCGATGCCGAGACAAGGTACCTGCCTCTTGAAAAGTTGGTTTTGGCCTTGGTACACGCCACGAGGAAGTTACCACACTACTTCCAGGCACACACAGTGTTCGTCCTCACCGAGTATCCATTACAAGCACTGTTGAAGAGATCCGATTTCACAGGACGGATTGCTAAATGGGGGACTCGGTTGGGATCGTTTGACATAAGATACCGACCTAGAAGCTCGGTGAAAGGACAGATTCTCGCTGATTTCATCGCGGAATTCACACCTAAGACTGAAGGCCAGGTAATCTGTAGTGCGGAGATTCGCCCGTGGAGGTTATTTGTGGACGGCGCATCAAACGCTATGGGGGCCGGGGCTGGTATTGTCATAATCACCCCTGAAGGTATGCGACTGGAACATTCCTTCAGATTGGGGTTCAAAGCCTCGAACAATGAAGCCGAATATGAGGCCCTGTTGGCCGGACTAAGGGCAGTATTGCAGCTGGGAGCCAGAGACGTAGAAATCTACTCAGACTCTCGGCTGGTCGTTTATCAGATCACTGGGGACTTCGAGGCTCGGGATCCTCGAATGAAAGCTTATCTGAGTACGGCAAAGCAGATTATCGGTCAGTTTGGAAAGGTAAAGATATCCCAGGTGTCCCGGTCGTAGAACAAGCATGCTGACTCTCTTGCGACGTTAGCCTCATCGGCTACCGAGGACACCCCGAGGCTTATCACGATTGAACTTGTAAGGGAACCAAGCATCTGTGTGCAGACTGCCCTCGACCAGGCCGGAGTAGAAGTTGCGCGGGTGGCGGTGGCCGGACCATGCTGGATGAACCCGATCATAGACTTTCTTTCTGAAGATAAAGTTCCAGAGGATGAGGCCGAGGCCAATAAGATTCGACGAATGGCTCCCAGGTACTGGTTGTCTTCGGACCGAAAGTTGTACAGAAGGTCCTTCGCGGGCCCTTACCTCTTGTGCCTGCATCCTGAAAAAGTTAAGGAGCTTCTAACCGAGCTGCATGAAGGAGTATGCGGCGGGCATGCCGGGGGACGATCTCTAGCACACAGAGCAATGACGCAGGGGTTTTGGTGGCCACAGATGCAGAAGGACGCCGCCGAATACGTTCGGAGTTGCGAACAATGTCAAAGGCACGCCCCAATGATCCATCAGCCTGCCGGACATCTAAATCCTGTCAGCAGCCCGTGGCCATTTGCACAATGGGGGCTTGACATCCTCGGGCCATTCCCCCGAGCAACGGGGAACCGCCGTTTTGTATTGGTGGCCGTGGATTACTTCACAAAGTGGGCTGAAGCTGAAGCCTTGGCCAATATTCGGGATATCGACGTGAAAAAGTTTGTGTGGAAAAATATAGTTACAAGGTTTGGGGTGCCGAATTCACTAGTGACAGACAACGGGCTACAGTTCGACAGCAACGCTTTTCGGACCTTTTGCGGCGAGCTCGGCATCAAGAACAAGTATTCAACCCCGGCATACCCCCAGAGTAACGGTCAAGCTGAAGCAGTAAACAAGACTATTTTGAACGGGCTCAAGAGAAGGTTGGATGGAGCGAAAGGAAGGTGGGCAGAAGAACTACCCAGTGTCTTGTGGGCCTACCGCACGACCCCCAGGAGATCCACGGGGGAAACCCCATTTTCTCTGGCATACGGAGCAGAAGCAGTGATACCGACCGAGGTGAGCTTATGCAGTGCGCGGATCGTTGGGTTTGACCCTGTACAAAACGCCGACCTTATGATGGAACAGTTGGATTGGCTAGAAGAATGCAGGGAGGCTGCGACCGTACGTCTTGCCGAGTATCAGCAGAAGCTAGCGCAAAGGTACAACCGGAATGTAAGGACCAGGGAATTCAGTGCCGGGGAATTGGTGTTAAAAAGGGTAGTAGGGAACATGCGGGACGTGGCTGCAGGGAAGCTTGCTCAGAACTGGGAGGGACCATACAGAGTCACAGCCGTAGCAGGGGCAGGGGCTTACTACTTGGAGGACCTGGACGAGAGGCCGCTCCCCCGACCATGGAACGCCAACAACCTAAAGAAGTTCTACGCGTAACCATCGATGTAAGCCCGAAACTTGTATTCTATGAAGATTAAGAGTATGATGAACTTTTTTGTCTTTGCTGTTTTTATTTTACCCTGTAGCCGCACACCATGAGAATCGCCAGCAGAACCTAAGGACAGAAACCTGACCCTCGGCTCGATCAATATCGCCGAGCAGGTGAAAACCTTACAAACAAAATCCTAAGGACAGAAACCTGACCCTCGGCTCGATCAATATCGCCGAGCAGGTGAAAACCTTACAAACAAAATCCTAAGGACAGAAACCTGACCCTCGGCTCGATCAATATCGCCGAGCAGGTGAAAACCTTACAAACAAAATCCTAAGGACAGAAACCTGACCCTCGGCTCGATCAATATCGCCGAGCAGGTGAAAACCTTACAAACAAAATCCTAAGGACAGAAACCTGACCCTCGGCTCGATCAATATCGCCGAGCAGGTGAAAACCTTACAAACAAAATCCTAAGGACAGAAACCTGACCCTCGGCTAGATCAATATCCCCGAGCAGGTGAAAACCTTACAAACAAAAACCCTAAGGGCAGAAACCTGACTTCGACTCGGTCAAAATTACCGAGCATGTGTGAACCCTGTAATTAAATCTATGAGGGCAAAAAATTGATTCTCGGTTAAAATCAAACATCCGGACAAACGGAAACTTTGCAAACAAATGCTCGAAGGACGGAAACTCAATTCTCGGTTAAACCAAAACCTGATAAAAACCTAACCCTTTTTACAAAAACTAAGTCCAAATAGCGCTCTCAAAACTACTCACAGCTCCGCACAACAGGTTCTCGGGGGTACATTCTATTAAGCGGCCATAGCATTGGTGTGATTCAAGCAAAGCACAAACGAATATAATTCCATTCAACAAAATTGAAACAGGAAAAGAAAACGGACTTCCAATTAAAATAGTAAAAGCAATTGTTCAGTCACCACAGCCCGGTGACATAGGCAAATAAAACCAATAAAATAAAACAACGGTTCAATCACCACATCCCGGTGACATAGGCAAATAAAAACGAAATAAAAATAAGCTAAAATAAAATCAACTAGGGGGTTGAGTCGGTGGTGGCACTTCCTGTTGGACGATCAGGGAGAAAGGCTGGGCCTCGTCGAGAAGTTCCTGCACGGTCGGTGTGCTCGTAGCCTCCAGTTCCTCGGGCTCAGCATGAGAGTCTATTTGCTCAACCAACTCCCTCATACTGGCCGTCTCCTCCTCATCTAGAGCAGCCAGGGCGCTCTGGACGGCAGGTAAAGGACTCGGAAATGGAATCTGGCCGGGGTCTCTCAGCGGCGAGTCTTCAGGAACTCCCATTGCTTGAAGAGCAGCAAACCACCCGGCCTCGAAACCCATATGCCGAGCCCGAGCCACCACCGGTTCTGCGGAGTTCTCGGCGTCGGCAAAGCCCACGTCGTACCACTTCTGCTCCGCGGCCGCCAAGCCCGCCCTGAGATCAGCTATCTCCTCGACATGAGAAGTGTTGAGACTGAGGGCTTGGGCCAGTTTAAGTTCCGTCTCATTTTGCCTGGCCAGGAGGTCAGTACACCTCTGTTCGGCAGATGCTCGGAACTTCTCCGCGGCAGCAGCCTTATTCTCGGCAGACTCAACAATCTTGGCCTTTTCCTTAGCCGTTTTTACTGCTGCCTCCCGCGCCACCTTCTCGCGCTCATTTTCCTCGTCAAGCTCCCGTGCCCGGGCAGCCACGATGTGAGCTAGTTGAGCGGCCTAGCAAGCGTGAAGGTTAGCAAAGCGGCAAAAGGAAATTTACATGGAGCAAATAGACAAAAGAATTACCGCAATGGCGTGCCACTCTAACCGGCGCCCCACGGACTCCTCAGACCCGTCCTCAAAGGCGTGCACGTCCTCGGGAAGTTGGAGAGCTCCGGCCAAGGTTTGGGCAATACGGCCGCCCTCGCCCTTATCCCATATCCGAACAGAGGCCGTTGATGGCAATGGTTTGCCATCCAGAAGGAACTTCGGCTCCCACGCCGGAGCCACTTGGGAGGAGGATGCGCCCCCCGTGCCGGCTTCGGTCTGCGGCTCACGGATGACAATCCCCCCTGTTGGTCGAGGAGGAGTCCGGACAGCGGCGTCCCCCGGGGCCGTGGAATGTGGCTCGGCCACTTTCTGTTTTTTCCGGGCACGTCCGGACTGCGAGGTTGGAGGAGGTTGAGAAACTGGACCCCGACCTTGGGTAGGCGGGGGCTGGTTGGTCGGCCGGGCACCAGGCACGAACCTGTCTAGGGTCATTATTCGCCTTGCCACCATGCTTGCACCGGGCTGAATCGCTTCAGCTAGCAGGTTAGCCGCGTCTGTCACTTGCTGTTGATGCTCGGCGGGTGGATCCTCGGGATGGGTCTGCTCTTGGGCTTGGTCCCCTTGTTGTATAGCTTCGTGGGCTCTCTCTCTAAGGCGCCGGGATACTTGCTCTGCGGAATCGTCTCGAAGGGGAACTAGTTCGTCCGCGGTAGTGAACCGCCTACCAAATTCCCTCGCTTCCCCGGTTGTAAGCTTCGGCGGCAAGAAGTTCACGTATCGGACGTCTATGTACGAGAGCAGGGGGCTGTCAACTAACAACACCTGCTTGAATGATTGCCAAGTGGAGTAAACCGGTTCCACGCCGAGGATCAGGTGTGAGGCCCGGAGTTGCCCGTCCCAGTGCACGAAGATCTCGGAACGAAGGACGAAGTTTAAGTCCTTGACGTGGACGGCTCTGAGGTCCTGAGTAAACACTTTGCCGTCTGCAGAAGAACAAGTAACACGTTAGCTTTTAACAATAAAAGATTTTATTTTACTTAAACAACTACAAGAAGGGGAAGGTACGAACCCACTTCACGCCGTGTGAGGGGGCAAGGGATCTCCCCGGCAAACCAATTGCCGCGCACCCTGACAAACTCCCCGGCAGAGTTCCTGTTCGAATCGGGTAGGCACGATATCAGCCGTACCCGAGCATCCCTTGTCTTTAAGTAGTAATTTGTGGACTTGCTCCCACAAAGGCTGTACATTTGGTTAATATCATGGTGATCTAGTTGTAAGTTAAAGGTATGGTTTAACTGGCCGACACAACTAACTACCCGGTAAAAATTGGGGGGAAGCTGGTCGGGGCACAGCCCATAGTAGGTAAGTGTGCTTATCAGGAGGGGATCTACCGGGAACCTAACCCCACCTTCTAAGACGGACATCAAAGGAAAGAAGGCTGTACCATGCCCTCGGTGGAGTTCCATATCACTCTCGTGGCAGTAAGCCACGTCCACGTCACGGGGGATACTAAATTTACTCCTAAAGTTGGCCAAAGCAGCCGGGGTATCTAGAAGGTAAGAATAACCCATCTACAAAGCCTAAAACTACAAGAATAAAATCAAAGAAACAAAGCTGAAGGAACAGGAAGGGAAAAAGAGACTTACGTTGGGTTCTAAGGAGGAAAAGAACGCTGAGCAAGCAAGCACACAGAAATGTGGTCGGCAGAGAGTAGGCGCTAAAAATCAGAGGCAAAGGAAAAATGGAGTGACGCTTGGAGAAGAACTATTTATAGAGCCAGAAGAAATGGGGAAAGATGAAACGCTTGATCAAACAATAAATGGGCACAGCGAACGAGCGACCCAGCAAATGCCAAGCGTAACCGATTTGCGCACCGCTTTGGTTCACGAACCGTCAGGCAATAATGACGTCTGCGCCTGGCGCCGCGAAACGACGCGTTTTTTGAGATGGCTATTAATGAGAAATGACAGCCAGAAGTCCCAGACTAAAAGATTCCCGAGGTCAAGAAGCCCGGGCAATTCCTTGATTCTCCTCGGCAACCGAGTATGAATCAAGGGGGGGCTATTGTACGGCACCAAGCTCCCAAAGCCCATACAGGCCTTGGGCCCAGACCCATCTAGGCCCCGGGCCCAAGCCCATACCAGCCTTGGGCGCAGGCCCAGCAGATAGTTCCCGTTACCTTATGCCCTTCTGAAAACTGCCTTAGGGCCAAAAACAAGTTTTGGTTATTAAGCTCCCGGGGTTGACCGGTTAACATTTCTCGGTAGAGCGCATGAGTCAATACCCGGGAAGGTCATGATATGCACGGGAACGTGAGTCGCCGAACATAATCGGTGAAAATGGAGCCAAGTTCCAAGATCATAAATGCTGCACCGCCCTCTCACCTAAAACAGCCACTTTAACCAGATAATACTGGACCTTCAATAGCACTAACGATGAACATAATCATGGTCTCCCCACTAACCTTGGCTATAAATAGAGGAAAGTTGGGAGAAGAAGGGGTTCAGAAAAATTGAGAGAAAAGGAGTGAAAGAGAGAGAGCTTTTCAGCTGAGAGTTGCTTTGAGTCTCTCTGCCGAGAACGACCCATTGTAGGAAATCCTTAAACCCACTACAAATAAATTGTGAGCCCAAGGGATCTAAGGCCCAGAGTTCTTGTACTTGGTTCTTACAAGATATGTTATGAAGTTTTTGTCAACTCTTATTTCACAAATTCTCATCTTTAAATGATTGGAGATAACAAATTTTACAATTTTTATCTTTGGAAGACAAAAAATTTCACATTTTAAGTGGTTGATTGTTCTTTCACTCAAAAAGTGGTAGTAGGCAAATTTAGAAATGTTATGAAGTTTTTGTCAACTCTTATTTCACAAATTCTCATCTTTAAATGATTGGAGATAACAAATTTTACAATTTTTATCTTTAAAAGACAAAAAATTTCACATTTTAAGTGGTAGATTGTTCTTTCACTCAAAAAATGGTACATTTGCTCATTTACGCAGCTCTTCTCATTGAAGAGTGATAGATAAAGGGTTTTGTTAAGATATATTTTTAAAGCATACATTAGTCAATCATTTTTAAAAACTTTTCATGAGAAAATGAAAAAGTCATTAACTTTTTTGATAATTTTTTCAATTTCCTATAAAAGGTTTCTTAAAATAGATGACTAATGTATACCCTTTGGTTCCTAAGATAAAAAAAGTACAAAACAATAATAATTGACTTGAACAAAAGAGTGAAGAGAGATGAAAGGTGAAAAACAATAATGAATAAACATTGACTTGAGCAGAAGAGAATGCGCACTGTATCAAAACATCATCATGGCTCAAGTTAAGTCTGTAGTCAATATTTGTTGTTGTTGTTGTTGGTTTTTTTTTTTTTTTTTTTTTACTGAGTTAGAAATCTTAATATATTCTAAATATAATGCTTCTTCTAGAGCTTGAACCTATGACGCCACTACCTCACAAATACATAATACTTGTAAAATGACTATCACACCTTAGTTCATGGTGGCTTTTTTGGGAAGATAAAGTAATCTTTTTCCATGTGGCAACTGTTGACCTTGCCTTTTTTAAAATGGCATTTTTTGCTTGGACTAATTTTCTTTCCCACTTAATTTTGTGTGTAAATTTTGAATTTGAAAATTGTTTACTCATTTGACTCCTAAATGGCCAAAGAATAAAAATATTCCAATTTGTTTTGATGAATGAAAGTTTTATTCATATAATTACTTAAAATAATTAAAAGTTTAATAATTTTTTCATATAAACCAAACAACACAGATGATTCAGTTAATTATTATTTTTTAAAATGTTTATCATAAAAAGCAAGTTCAAGTGGCATATTATGTTGTCAAGAACTTTACAACTCAACTAGTTAACATGTCTTAGTGATTCTCAAAAAAAAAAAAATTAACACCTCTTAATATTTTCAACAAAAACATCTAGAATTTAAATCCCTCTTTCCATCTATAGATTGAGGATAACCATTTACCACATAGGAACTTTGGACTCTTGTGAATGGTAATTATTATCTTTCAGGGAGAATTATTACTGATTAAGGTATCAAAATACTTGAAAACGAAATATTCTATAGGCCATCAATTAGGGAATCGATCATGCCAAGGCAACGACAGAAGAAAAAAAACAAAGCCATGTTGCACTTAGAATGTAGCAACGTGCAGCAGTTCCTGTCCTAAAATCACATTGAACAAGAATAGAGAACAGAATTTGCCCCTTGGTCCAAAACAGAAAATTATACAAGGATATTAGGACAATGAATCGCTATTTGTTACTACTTACTAGCACTGCTTCATTTATACATAAATACATATATACATGCATTCCTACTTTTGATGGTAGTATCAACTATTCTATGATTCTAGAAAATAAAGCCTATACATTCTTTTGTTTGATAGCTTGAGGATGCTCCTAGTGAAAGGATAAACCCATACAATAGACCGGCTATTAATCAAACCAATTACCAAAAAGGAAAATAAAAAGGATGTACCCTCTATGGGTGTCTTTATTGACAGCCCCTCTCAGGCGACCACTCAAACTTGGTGCATTTTTCTTGGCTTTTTTTGACGACTTTGGCTAGATACTGCCTCACAGATTTGTGATTCATCTCAAACACAAATGCCATTTCCTTAATCTGCACAATCACCATTTGCCAAATATTTATTTGCTGTCAATGCTAAGCATGAGTTGAAGCATTTTATTCCAAAAATAAATGCTGTTGAGTTAGAGAAACATGTTAAGGAGAAAATCCACAAAAGATTAATTAACAGCACAGCACGGAGAAAACTGGAAATTTTGAATGGCAGCAAAGAACCCCATGAGATGTCAGTGCAAAACTAAAGATGGGGAAGCAATTTACCTCAATCAAACTACCAGAATTAAGATTCAGAAGCTGTCCCCTACCAACTTCTTTGCCATTCAAAAAAATTGAACTCTTGCCAAGATTCTTCAGAAAGAAAGTACCATCTTCTTTCATCTTTATTAGAGCCTAGCACAATGATGAACGCTAGTTATACTTGTATACCAAAAAATATATAAAAAATAAAATTAAAAAAAGGAAGAAAAAGACGTTTCTAAATTTCTGATCAAAGGCAACAAAATGCTTTTCCAACAACAGTAACCCATTGCAAGAGTGCTTAGGGACAGCAACCAACATTTGCTTTCTACTTAGTAATTATAAATAGTTTGCCCCTCAATGCTTTTCATTTCATTATACACTTCACTGCCTGCATTTTAGTAAAGAATATTTTGGAAATATTTAGGGGGATAACCAATATTAAAAATGTGACTCATTAATGAGTGCAGAAAATAACAATTTATTGCTTTCATGTATGTATAGGATTGACGAAGGATAAGTTGGTGCGGACACCAGATTAACTCTGACTGATTCCATTGATCCATATTATGGGATTTGAATTTTATTTTAAGTATTTTAAAGGATTTTGATTATTACCTTAATTATGATTTGATTTTCCTTACTTATTTGAGGTAATCTCAGACCCTCTTTATAGGCCCAAGAGGAAACATTATTGACATGTTGAATTTTGATAAATACAATTATATTGAGATTTTTTTTCCATAACTTGGTGATAATCCCAGACAAATTCTAGGGGGTGAAGCCTAGAGTTGTTTTGTTATTCTGTTATTTCTTAATATGAACTCAAAGATGGTCTTACCCACTATCACTACAAACAAATATGCAAATCAAGAAAGCCAAAAAAAATCTAACCTGCCGTCTAGATACTTTGTTAGCATGTCCTTCTCTTCCCAAGTCAATATCCACTGGCACTGCTGCAGCATCATTTGTTGCTCTACCAAGTATGACCTGTTATTTAGAAAGAGATTGCACTAAGAACAAGAGAACAGTCATGCATGAAGGTTGAAGAACAAAATTGCATTCAGTCTATATTATATACACAGATAATCTCATTACCATGTTTGAATAACACTAACATTCATCAATCATCTCTATTAAATTTCAGACTAAAATTGGCCTTTAAGGTCACTACAAAGTTTCAATTCACTTAGACTCTTTGTACAATTTAATGTTAACATTCACATGACAAAATAAGAAAGGCAAAATCCTCCTTCATAACCACCAAAATCTTTTTGAAAATTGTATAAATTTACAGGAAGAAGCACCGAAACACAAAGACCACACTTTCATATGTTTTGTTCAAAACTAATCAAAAGAATGACACTAGTAATAGTGTTGATCATTTGGCTATTACTAAGATATAGCAAAAATAACATTTAGTCCCTTTAATATTTGGGCCACTAAGCTTTTTTGTCCCTCAAATAGCAAATTTTTTAATTAAAATCCTCAACTTTAGAATCACTGTCAATGTGGTCCTTCCATCTAGACCCATTAATCATGAGCCATCAAAGGCCTCAAAATTGTGTGTGTGTGTTTTGCAGAAAATATAAGTAATTAAAAAAAAAAAAAAAAAAAAAAAAAGACATCACCTTGAGGTATTTAATATGAGTTGACAGATCTTGATAGAATGACAACATTGATGGTGATTTTAAAGCTACCAGTATTAGTTGCAAAATATGATCTCAAGAGACCAAAATAACAGCAACCCAAAAATTATTGAGACCAAGGGGCATTTAGCCATAAGATAAATAATGAACTCTTTGTTTCATAACTAGATAAATACCATAACTCACATAAAAGAAGTAAAAATCAACCACCAGAGCATCATAATATACTGTACCTCAGTCTTCTTAATATATTGACCGAACAATTAAAAAGGTCAAAATTTGGAAACTGTACCTCAGTCTTCTTAATATACTGTTTCAGATGGCGGCCATACAAGATTGCAAGTGCGCCTTGAGATGCAATGGATCTTTGCATAGAAGATCTAGCACACTGTTCCAACCTTATGATTGTCCTCTTAGTTTCCTCATGTTGATATCTTGAGACTAGAGATGAAAAATTAAAATAAAATGCGTATTAAGATGAGAATGTGATATACTTTCACCCTTTGTCTAGAAGAATGAACTCGTTTGCTATTTGATTGATTTATAAACTCATATCGAGTTTATTGTGTTCTTATATAAGAACACAATATACCCTTATATTTATAAACTCTTTTGCTGTTATATTTGATTGACAATATACCCTTATATTGTGTTCTAGCTCTTTCTCTGGTCCATATGGAGTCAGTTTGTGGAAAAATATTAGAAGGGGGTGGCCCTCTTTATCTCGGTTTATTCTATATGAAATTGGAGATGTATCAAAAGTGCAGTTTTGGCTAGATCATTGGTGTGGAACATCTTCTCTTGCAGATTGCTATCCTGAATTATATAAGATTTGTCGTATCAAAGAGGCAAGTGTGGCGGATCTAATGAGGTACACCAATGGAGTCCTCCATTGGGAGATTCTTTTTTGTAGGGATGTGCATAATCGGGAATTGGAAGCTTTCAGGAGTTTCATTAATACCATTTATAGCACTCCTGTACGGGGGATTGGGGAGGATAAGAGATGTTGGCTGCCTTGTAAGAGTAAACGGTTCACGGCTAGTGCGTACTACCATCTTCTAGTTGGCCATAGTGAGCAATTTTTCCCTTGGAAAAGTATTTGGAAGCAGAAGATCCCTTCTAGAGTGGCTTTCTTTGTATGGACCACTGCCTTGGAGAAATGTCTGACAATTGACAATTTAAGGAAAAAAAAGGTTTGCATTTTGGATTGGTGTTATATGTGCAAGAGTAATAGTGAATCTGTTGACCATCTATTCCTTCATTGCTTGGTTGCTTTGGAGTTGTGGGATATGGTTTTTGATTTATTGGGAGTTTATTGGGTTATGCCAATGTCTGTTGTTGGGCTATTTGCTTGCTGGCAAGGTTGATTTGGTCGCCATTGTAATGGAGATATATGGAAGGTTGTTCCTCATTGTTTGATGTGGTGTATTTGAAAGGAGAGAAATAGTAGGTGTTTTGAAGACAATGAGCGTTCCATGCCTGATCTCAAGCTTCTATTCTTCAAAACCTTATTGGACTGGTTCTCTATGTGGAGAAACCAACGTTTTTCTTCTATTTTGGATTTACTTGATTTATGTAATGTTCGCTTTTGATATGTTCACCCTTATATACTCCATGTACTTGGGTGTCTCTCTCTTTTTGATTTCAATAAATCTTTATTACTTATCAAAAAAAATTATATTGTGTTCTTATACCCTCCATTCTTTTGAAATATCAAAATAATCGAAGATCAATATCTAGTATCATCTATAAAATATTTAAATTTCAAGTTTTGATTATACCCTCCATGCTTCAAGGTAATCAAAATAAGCATCTCATCTATATTTTTTTGTACTTAAAATTATACACAAACATGAATTCACAGATCAGATAGTTAAAAACATCAGACTAATAGGAAATTGACTTGCATGTCAAGAATAAAGAAAACATGTAGTCCAACTATGGGATTTTCAAAATATTAATCCAATAAAAATGTTAGTAAGTATTGTAACATTAATAAAAAATAAGTAGCTTGATCTTGAACACATAAATCTACATATGCATGTATGATTTTGCGTGTTAATAACAAAAAGAACATACAATCCAACAATGGGATTTTCAAAATATTAATCAAATAAAATATTATTAAATTGTGTAACAATAACAGAAGTAACTTGATTCTAACCCAAACACATAGAGAGACACATAAATATAAATATGCACGTATGATTCCGCATGTGTGTGAAAACCAGTTACTACTAAGCCATCAGCATGAATAAGCATGAAGCATTGATGTCCATAACTTGTATAAAGGCCAATGTATATGTGAAAGCCAAATTTATCAGAACTAACTTTTTGCACAAGGAAAGAACTGCATGCAGAACATTCATCAGCTATAATGTGTGTGTGAAATCTGGCTATTCACTATTAAGCCATTAGCATGAAGCGTTGATGTCTGAAACTTGCATAAAGGCATATATAATGTGAAAAGAAAGTTGATCAGGATTATCTTTCTGCATAAGGAAAGAACTGCATGCAGAACACGCATTAGCTAATTAGACCAAATTTCAGAGGGATTACCTTCTCTACTACTGTATAAATCCTGATCATCCGGACATAAATCCATTCGAAGTATCTGAAAGATAGAATTTATAAGAGGCAGAATCTCAAGATGAATTAAAATACTCTCAATAAATTGCCTAAACCCAACCGTTAATATTTACCATTGTTTCAATATCAGAAAAGCATGGGATGTCATTGTCGTCCTCAGATTCTTTCTGATCTACCGTTGGGTCTGGTTCAAGAAACTTTTTATTAGAACCAGTCTGTGCATGTAGCATTGCATGTTCCCCAAGTAGACCTGGAGCATTGGTTTCCTGTTTACAACAAGCAGAGAAGGAATAGTTTTTGTCAAGGGCACAAACATGAACTTGCTGCTCTATAAAGGAAAATTGCAGATGCTATCTATAATCATGAAGTAACTCAATTTGACATATAACCTCAATTTTTAGTGCCCCATCCATGGCCAACTTTGGAGTTGCATGTGCTGATCTGCCTTGCCTTGGGTCAACATGAACAAAGTCTTTAGAGTCCCCATCAAGATGGCTACCATGAGACAACTCAGCTTTGACTCCAAAACCAACAATGGGGTGCTTTGGGCTGGTCTCTGGTAGTGTACCTGATCCCACCAACCGAGAAGCTGGAAAAGACAGTGTAGGAGCATCATTTTTCTTCAAGCTTATTTCTTTTTCACCATTTCTTTGACGGCCGGAGGAGGAGGATGGATTATTGGCCTCTCTGTAATTTGTTTGTATAACAGGTAAGCATATATCATCATTGCTTGGGATTTCGAGGTCCTCAGTATTCAATGTGCAATATAACTCTCCATCATGAAGTTCAGGAGTAATAGGATCAGGCACTGATGTAGATGCTGACATATTGACTTGAGAAGGACAAACACTAAGCTGATCACCATGACCAGAGCGAGATGGATCAGCAATAACACCCAACTCTGAAGTACAAGCCCCATCAGAAACAGCAGGGCACGTATTCAAAGCCGGAGTCTGAGGCTCACAAACATCGGCTACATCACCATCTTCTTGAACTTTACTTGGAGAACTCAACAGAAGTGAATTAATATTATCACAACAAGACTTTCCCACGGTATCTTTCCCATCTTCATCCATAAACATAAGCTCATCCTCATTCGCAAGGCTCAACAGACGATCCACAAAATCACCCTCTGAGGTAGCAGCCGAACTACTTATCATCAAATCACCAGCATGTCTATCTTTCAAAACCGTCCCCGAATTGCCAACATCACCATCCACATTATTAGGACATATCAACGTCTCCGCCACGCCCTGATCTTTATCACCACCCTCAATGCTCATATTAATCGGCATTGCAGGTGCCGAGACATCCTCAATCGTTTTCCAAATAGGCATATCGGGACACACGTAAGACGGCCCTAACTCCTCACCATTCCCAAACTCACCCAAACTATCCCCAAGATTAGAATGCGTATCCTTCAATACACCATTCTTCTCACCTGCAACACGCCTTAACCTTCCATCATCAACCCACGCAGCATTCTGAAACCGAAAACGGTCATCAACACCATCACCAATCATGCAACTCCCCTCGTAACCGACTTTATTATCATCATCATTAGTACCATTACCATTTACCACTAGTTCAAACAATTCAAGACTCTCGTCGCGTAACCTCTTCCGCATAGCGTAATACAGTTCACGAACGCTCTCTAGTTTTCTCTTCTTAGCAGGAGATTGAACAGACTTGTTCTTCGAGTCAGTCGAAGCAGAAAGCTCATACTCGACCATGCGAGCAGAAGCTTCGCTCGAAATTTCAGGGTTATAGAGCAGAGAATGCCATCGATCTCGCAATTCTCGAACTGTAAATTTTCGCGAGAATCGAACAGCACCTTTAGCAAGTGCCTCCAATGAGGCACCTGCCTGTAAATTTTTTCCGAATCACAAAAAGGAATCAGAAAAAAAAAAATAATAATAATAATAATAATAAATAAATTAACCAAAACAAAATTTGCAGATTTGTGTAAAATAAAATTGAAGGAAAATGAAATTGTTTTTCACAATTAATAAGAGATGGAATTTTGGTAGGGGTAAAATTGGAAAGAGAGAAGTACGGTACCTCGACAGCGTTCTTCAATAAGAGGTCATCCTCTGGGATCCAAGCTGCTACTGCTGCCATTTTTTTTGGGTGAAGAGGAATTTAAGAGAGCATGATGGATTTTGAAATTCTTGTGAGATTTGATTTGCAGTGGGAAATTTGAAATTTGAAATTGAAATTGGAAAACTCTAAGCTCTCTCTCAGTGTTTGTGTTTACAGTTACACACAGACTCTCAAGGTGGGGGAAGTCACCGTACCGGAAATTGTTTTTCCTAAACGCGGGTAAAAAGGTAAAAACGATTGCGGGCTCGTAAAATTATTGTCCAAGGAGAATTTCGCTGCTACTCTTTTTCTTTAATCAGATAAACTTTTTTGTTTTTTTTTTTTTTTTGGGGAATAATTTAACGGCATATTCCAAAGATACCAGGTTGGGGAGCGTTTGGTTCCAAAATTAATTATAGGGATTGCAAATTGAATAATTTTTACATCTATTAAGAATCAGATTCCTCTCTCTCACATATTGTGTATGAATGCGTGTTTGGGATCCAAATCATATATGTTCTAGTCCTTTTTTTTTTTTTGATAGGAAGTCCTTCATAAATCATCGCTTGGTTTTATATCTAGATATATTATATAAGTTTTTTTTATTTGCCAACACTTAATGGTCTTTTATTTTTAGAATGATATTCATAATGCTGAGCATTTATAGTTTCGAAATTTAGAATATTGGACATATAACTTTGTCTGTATGTTGTTTTATTTATAATATATATATATATATATAAAAATTCCTTGGCCATAGTAATTGACTTTTTAGTTAGAATAAAATTAAATATACTATTTTATAATATAATATTGCTGAGCTTGAGTAGGAAATGTATTAAGAATTTTAACATTTTAGTTACAACACAAATATATTTATGAAACAAATATTCTCTTAGTCTATTTTTAGTTCCTATGCTCAATAAAAAATAAAAAATTCTAGTTCCAATGACTTGTGAACTCTCTTTAGCTAAAAATAGGACCTCTTAAAGTACAGAACATTACCCAAAAGCTAGCATATGTAACAGTCTAGCTAGTTCCTTTGCATTCAAATTTTTGTAAAGGTTTAATTTTAGTATTTTTATGTAATTTTTGTTATTTTAGATTTAGGTTATTTATTTTTTCCTTTGTTTTTACTATTTAAACGTATTGTAACCTTTAAAAAACAGTTCAATTTTCAGACTATTATCAATAAAATATAGATGTTTTGTTAATTTGTTTCTCTGGTAGATTCCAGTTTATCTCACCTTGTGAATTCAAAGAACACCCTGTTGATTCAAGGTTTATTATCCAGAAACTAATAGTTTAGTTTATGTCCATTAAAGAGACTGTCATGTGTATTTTCTTCAAGTTTCCGCGATATCATACTATATCCAATGTGCTCTTTTTGTGCACCAGAAAATATTAGTAATGGATTGATAAGCTACATATTACCAATTAGGTATGTGCTCCAAATGGTATATTGATTAACATACTTGACATTATCTAATGAACAGCAGTACAGATAAGAACAAATATTTCTTATCCGCTTGTTAAAAAAATATTAGTTACAAAATTTTGCTGAGTTATCCCAGCAATAAAAAGTAAAACTAAGTGCATAGTAGTCCAGGATGAAAAAATATCTAATACCAAAATCACAACCAACATAACAAGAACAAGATATAAGGTACCGTACATATTGCATCGTGACAAACAAAGTATATACAAGAAGTGTGCATTAAAAGCAATTACAGTTTCAGCCAATACTTGCTAGCAAACATAATGTCCATATCTATATAATAGAGCCCAACTTCAAAACCCTTACATACTGCATCATGAGTTTAATTAAACAGTTTATCTGAAAATAAAAACACATAGTAGATTAAACATGTATTGGAGATGCAACTCCTACTGCCATTCAAGCAAGGCGCAGATCCTCGGTTTCAAATCCCCCAGCATGATGAAGATCCAGGTGGCTGCTATGCAAGCGGAATGCATATAAGTTGGAGGCACCATTTGTCAGAGCAATGGTGGATTCATAGTCTCCTTCATTGTCCACTAATCCATATTGTGGATCCTCCAATCTTGCCCTCTTAAATTTGAACAGAAAAGAGAAAAGAATCATTATTTAGAACCTTAGATATATGACCATATATGATATATATGACTTTAAGACAATATTCAACAAAAAAATTGATTGAATTTTTTTGGATAAATAATAATTGATTGCAAAATGAATTAAGACAAATTCAATTTTAAGAATCTTACAAGATCGAGCAGGAGATTGCCGTGTCTTTCCTCCAAGTTCTTTACCTGCAATAGAAGTTCAAAGTAATAGAGGTCCAAAAGCAACTTGGAGGTGACATAAGAGTGAGAAACAAATTAAAAAGAACTCATATCTACTATTGAATTTGCTAACCTTTTTCTTGTAGGTCTCGGTCTGAGTTTTGATAACGTGGTACTGTGTAAAGGATACATTGAAGATTTATATTGTTAGCTTAACTAAATTCTTTTATAAAATCTATACAGAACTGTTTGTAAAAACTCAGCTAGATGAGTAAACTCCCAAAATATGTTGCAGATGAAAAGAAAAGGACAAAAAAAAAGTAACAATCTCGTTTAAGGTAATAGAAAGAAAAAGTTTAGGGATCCTTTTTTTCAGAAGATAGTTCGTGGATCAAATTTCAATGATGTAGGTCCAATAATCAAGGATTATGAACTTCAGTGAAAATTAAAATTTTTAGAAAGGACAAATCGAAAGCAATAGAAATTTTATGCATTTTTTTTACCCCTACTAATAAGCAATTCAGGCATTTGAACTTTATTATAAGTGTTCCAAGGACGCAATAAATAAATTCTCCTATAGTTTAGCTCAAAAGGAAAATCAAAGATTACCTTTGGAAAAAAAAAAAAAAAAGATGCTCACTGATTAAATATATAAGAAATTTTCTCAAATGTTCAGAGAGTACATCCATTTGAAAATGAAAATGATCTTATTAGTAAAGTTATGTGCTTCTCCCCAAGGAAAAAAAAGAAAAAGAAAAAAGAACATGGTTTAGTAGCATAAATAACTAAGAAAAACCAAGATTTAGTAGCATAAATAACTAAGAAAATTTGTGAACACTAAAGATCTTTGCAGATTTACATGCCTAAGCTAAAATCACTCTCTTTTAGTAGGGATTCAATAACATATTTGCAAAATTTTCAAAACCTACACGCAAAGTTGTGTCTACAGAATTTCTCAAAATATATAGATAACAAAACCCAACCTTTCGTGCGCGTACGATGTCCAAGGAAGAAGACACCTTATGCTGAAGAGAACGTAGATCGTCTAGGCTCAGACCGTTCAGATCCTCACCCACCCTCTGCCTGTCAAAACAATATCCTAATTAGCCACGCATGAAAAACCTAGGCGCTCTACATTAATTTGGGCATGACTGCCTTTAATCTATCAGACAAATCACTTTTTTCTAGTATGCTTTACCTTATCTCTCTGCTCAGTCTATTGTTAATTTCTTTCAGTTTCCTCAAGTCTTCTTGCATTCTCTGCAGTCATAAGTACACAAAACTAAATCAGAAAGAGATACTAAGAAAGAAAACCTTAATAATAGAATAAATAGTCACAGATTCACAGATCAGAACTAAAAAAATGAGAGTGAAACCTCGTAGTGTGAGCTCCATAGGTCAGTATGCAAAGCATGTTGGTACTGATCGTAGATCTTCTTTGTCCTGGTTGGGAAAAACACATCAAAAAAACCCAAAACCAAGTTGATCATATTAGGGTTTCGTTTGTCACATAATAACATTAGTGAGAGAAAGAGAGAGTGGTCCGTGAAGCTTACGTTATGGAGGGGCTAGTGTACTCATGGAGCTTGCCAGTACTAGAGAACATGATGATCGAGACCCTAGCATCACAGAGAACAGTGAGCTCCTGAGCTTTCTTGAAAATACCATTTCGTCGCTTGGAGTAGGTGACTTGCCTGTTGGTTTGGTTCTCAATCCTCTTGATCTCGATCTTTCCACGACCCATCTTTCTTTCTTTCTTTCTTTTTCTTCTCCTTCTTCTTCTTCAACAAAAGGATGATCTGAGAGCTAACTCTGAGAGGGGCTTTGTATTTTGTAAGAGAGAGGTCTTGAAGTGCAAGAGATCAAAAGAAGAGAAGAAAGGGTTTCCAATTCCATATCGGGAAAATGGGTTTGGAAAGTAACGTTGTAGTGTAACTGAAAAATGTAAGGATAGGGGCAATGAGGGTAATATATATTGGTCTGATAACGTGTGGTGTCAGATGCTTTTGAGTTTTGACCACGACAACTCATGAATCATGGGTGCGATTAACCCATTCCTTAAACCTCTCTTATTGGGGGAACCAGGCTAGTTTAGGGTAAGCAACTAGGCCAAAATGGCCAAATGCCACAAATTTTTAAATATTTAGTAAAAAAAATATTGTTTCGGAACTATATAAGGAAATATCACTTTTGACGGAACTCGAGTTTTTTAAACTCGAGTTCCTAAGAGTTTTGCCATCATGGCACTGCTGAGGTGGAAATTGGGCCATTAAAAAAAATTATGTGGTACTCGAGCATGGTAAACTCGAGTACCATGCAAGACAATACTCGAGTATACCAGGCTCGAGTACCATTTTATATTAAAATGCTGTTTTTTTTTTTTTTTTTTTTTCTAAGGTACTCAAGCTCACCAAGCTCGAGTACCTTGTAAGGAACTCGAGTATTTTTTTTGTTGTTGGGATTATTGACAAATAAACATAAACATAAAAATAAGTAGCTTTTTTTATGTTTGTATTTATTTAAATAGAAGCATTGTAAAATATAGAGATTTTAATTTCAAAATATGAATTTAATTTCTACATTAAGTAAAACTGTTCACTGTTTTCTCATAAAATTCACCAAACCACCAATAGTCAATTAAAGTCAAAAATTCACCAAACCACCAATATTTATCATTTTAGATAAAAATTAATGTTTTTGAACTCGTATTTCAATTTTGACCTTGGTTTGACCAAAATTTTGATCGTTCAATTGAGATAAATTTGAGTTCATATTAAAAATAATTGAATTCATTTTAAAACAATTGCTCCCAAGCCTAGATTCAACTTAAAATGAGCAAGACCATGGACCATAAAATCAAACAACAAAATCTTCTTCCCCAAATTTAATGATTGTCTTTGGTGTCTTTTTTGTATGTAAACTTACGTGGAGAATAATATAATAAAAATTTGTCTTGTTCTTAAATCAATGAGGTAAATCTTACTTAATTCTATATGCAATTTAATTTCTTAGTAAGTAAATCACATGTCTACCTATGCTTTATAAATTTTACTCCCTAAACTAAATTTCCTAATTAAGACTATGTTCATGCATATTTTGTAATGTGATTAAAACCAAATTGTCAAGTATCTTAGTTACCTTTCAAATGACGAAATTTATGATTAATTTCAAAATAATATATTATATTTAGGATAAGTGTTGTGGGGTACATAACACCTTTCTCACATATAATCGAACTTCTAAGTCCATATCTTTGGTTCAAGACATTAGCATACCATATTGACTTATGAACCTTAAGAAGATCCTTAGTTAATTAGGTAATAAAATAAATTAAATATAGGTGGTCAATCACACCTTAGAAATCAATAGCTGATGGCGACTCCTAAAACATGAAAAAATAAATACAAGACTTACTCACACACACATAAACCAAATGTCGTACACGAATCACACTTTTACACATGCGTTGCCCCATTAACTGGAGATAGGGTTCGACTGTTGAAGCTCAATGGTGTTGTAGTCTGACAATGCTACAACTCAAAGATGGAGGAGAACTTGCAATCTCAACGATCTGGAGACAAAATAGATGAAAACGATGGCATATTTGGGTTCTCTCTCTCAACAAACATAGATGAAAGATATTTTTGTCTTATAATTTTAAGTGATGGAGTCTTAACCCAATCAGTGAGTTTCGAAGTCATGTGTGGTGCATGTACTTCCATGTTTAGTTAGACTTCATAGCAAAACAAACAACATATATATATGAGGGACACTGGAATGGAGTTATAACTTTTGGGGGGCCGATCATGTGTTTTGATAGTACATTAGGTTAAGTTTAATTGTGATGAAAGTTTAGGGTAGGAAAATATAAATTGCCAATTTTTAAAAATATAAGATTGGTGAATATAATTTTTTTACGTTCATATGTGAAAATCATTCTACCTTATTAACACAAACAATATAATTTTAACCATAATTTGTTATTATTTATTATATATTTGTAAAAGTTGATCAATTTTAGTTGTAGTATTTATTATATATAAAAACAAATTAATTAATCAAATAGATTGATTGTGTACTATTGTATATATAGATATATACGTGGATAAGTTGTAATAATGATATTTAAGTTTGGAGAGTATTGTTTTATAAAGTCGATAAAGTGTAAATTCAAGTTTTGAAATTTTCTAAGTGAAAATTCGAAATTCAGTATTTTCGATCAGTCGAAACTTTTGCTCGATCGATTGATATGGTAAGAAAATAATCCTAGAGTCTCTGGATATCGCAATTCGATTCCTGTTCAATCGATTGAAAGAAACTCTCAACCAATCAAAACTCGTAAAACTGAATTTACTACAGAATTTTTTGGTGATTGTTCTGAAAGTTTGAAGAGGTTTCAAACCTTATGAATGATTTTATGAAACATCTTGACTCTTCATACATGTCTTTTGACGAAATATAATCATATGGGTATAAATAGAGACTTATGTTCACTTGAAAAATAACTAAGTCCACAAAATAGTAAGTTAAAGAGAAACACAAGAAAGCCCGTGGTTATTCTTCAGAATTGCTATCTATAGAACCCAATAACTTGATTGTATCCTAGGAATAAGTTTGCAATAACTCTTTAACAACAACAATGTGGGGGCAAATATTGTTTAAGAATAACAATTTTGTACCTCCAAGTTATCTTTTTTTGTTTGTCTTTTGTGTTATCATTGTTCTTCCTTTATTATTTTGTGTATTATTGCCAACAATCTTAGACAATATTTCCTACAATGGAAAGAACAAGTGATGTTTCAGCGTTGAAGATGTTGAATCATAAGTTGGTGAAATTGGATCACTTTGATGGAACCAATTTCTCTCGATGGAAAGACAAAATGAAATTTCTACTTACTACACTGAAACTCTTTTATGTCTTGGACCCGAATTTGATGCATTTCCCTACTGCGAGTGTCGAAGACACTGATAAGATAAAGGTACAAAGAAAGAAACAGGAGGAAGATGAACTAATTTGCATAGGGCACATTCTCAATACTCTTCTGGATTGTCTCTATGATCTCTACACATCAATGAAGTCATTGAAGGAGATTTGGAATACTTTGGAGTCAAAGTACAAAATTGAGAAAGCTGGTATAAATAAATTTATTATTCAAAAGTATTTTGATTATAAAATACTTGATAATATCTCAGTTTTAAATCAAGTGCATGAATTTTAGATATTAGTCAATAAACTCTGTAATTTGTCAATCAATATTCCTGAATCATTCCAAATGGATGCAATCATTACGAAACTCTCACCAAGTTGGAATAATTTTAGAAAGAAGCTTCTGTATATGCCGGAAGATCTCACTTTTGAACAATTCCGACAACATCTTCGAATTGAAGAGGAAAGTCAAGTTAGAGATGGAACTAACACCGATTTAAAGTGAATGTGAACAATGTGAGCAATGTTCAAAGTGGGAGTTCAAGTAAGACGATAAGCACTTGAAAGTGAACAAAAGTGGGAGTGGTTTCAAGAAGAACAACTCCAAGAATCCCAACAAGGACAAGAAGTACCGGGCTTATTTCCATTGTGGAAAGAAAGGTCATTACATTCATGAATGTAAACTCTTAAAGAACAAGAAAAAGGATGAAAAAGGCAATGTCATTCAAACAAATGTCATTAAGGACATTGCTGCTATGGTAAA
This sequence comes from Quercus robur, assembly GCF_932294415.1. Classification (NCBI taxonomy): domain Eukaryota; kingdom Viridiplantae; phylum Streptophyta; class Magnoliopsida; order Fagales; family Fagaceae; genus Quercus; species Quercus robur. The sequence goes on along the minus strand of NC_065539.1, from coordinate 19,634,356 downwards.
TGGCATACATATTGATATGATCACTGAAGTGCATATGGCTGTAAATGCAAATCCTTTTGATTGGTGGTTCAATTTGAGTGCAACGATGTATGTGTGCAACAATAAAGAGCAATTCAAGATTTATGATGAGTCTTCCATAGAACAACAAGTGTTGATGGACAACCATAATAAAGCAAAGGTTCTTGGAAAATGCACCATTAAAGTGAAAATGAGTTTAGATAAAATGCTGATCTTGTCCAATGTTTTTCATGTACCTAATATCAAGAAGAATCTTGTATATGCCAATTTATTATGTAAGAGTGGTGTAAAAGTTGTACTTGAATCGGACAAATTAATCTTGTCCAAGAATGGGATATTTGTAGGAAAATGATATGATACTGATGACATGTACAAATTATTAATAAAGAAGTTTCTAGTTGTACTTATATTGTTGATTCTTCATTTTTGTGGCATGCTAGATTAAAACATTTAAATTTCAAAAACTTGAAGTTTATGTCTATTAGGGTCATATCTTGTGGTAAATGGCTAATCTTTTGACAAAATGCATTTTACTTGTAATTGGGTAAATCTAAGATGAGTTTAGTACTTCAAAAAACATGTTGTTCAAGTCCAGTATTAAAGACATGAAGATTGATCCAAGAAACAAGTGAAGAAAAGCTGTTCAAGTCTCGATAGATAGCTCGACAGATGCTTGCTATTGAGACTTAATGTGAAGCTCAATAGATAGCTCAACAGCAGCTCGATCTATCAATAATTACAATTTCAGAATTTCCAGATCTGAAATTCGGTCCAGTGTTGCATATTTGTTTAAGGTTTTTTTTTCTCATAACTCTAGACATATATAAGGCTTATTTTAAAGGTCATCATATACAGATACAGAAACCAAGAGACTTATTTTCTCTGTGTGAAACTACTACGTTTATACGTCATAGGGTTTTGTAACCGAGTGCTTCCAGATCTTCATTGTTAATGAAGTGAAGAACTTTGCAGCCAACAACATCTGTTCAAGTTGCTAAAGTCAATCACGTACTTGGGATTCATGCAAAGGAGTTAGTCATGTATTGGGATCCGTGCAAAGGATTAGTTACAAATTGGAGTTTTGTGCATCAAAGGAAAGAAGGCTACTACAAGATCAAGTCCAATTGGGTATTAGAGCAAATGTTCAACTGTAGGTTGGTATTTCGGGATAGGCCAAGGGTAGTTAGTAAGATTCTTTATACTTGTAACCGCTTGATTGTTGTTGGGAGTGGTGACCTTAAAATAACCTAGTGGGGTTTTTGCCTTATGAGATTTTTCCCATTTGTCAACAAATCACCGTGTTAAATTTATTTTCCGTTGCACTTAGTATTTCGGTGATTTGTTTGTGCCTTCACATTTTACATGCAATTGGACCTAATTAATCAACTTGGGTAATTGAATTAATTAACCGGGGTCAAACTATCTTAACCCAACAATGTCAAAGCATGGTATGATTTCATATAAGCATGATTATGAAAAGAAATGTGAAATTTGTATTCAAGCAAAGATGACAAAGAAATATTTTCCTAAGTCAGACAGAAATTCTATTATGCTTGAACTTGTACATTCAGATGTATGTGAATTGAATGGTGTATTAACTAGAGGAGGTTAAAGATACTTCATTACATTCATCGATGATTTCTCTATATTTAATGAGAAATAAAGATGAATCCTTTGACATTTTCAAACGCTATAAAACTGAAGTAGAAAATCAAAAGGATAGAAAAATAAAAATCCTACGAAGTGATAGAGGTAGTTAATATTTTCCTAATAATTTTTCTACGTTTTGTGAGGAACATGGTACAATACACCAAAGTTCAGCCCCTTATACACTCCAATAAAATGGTTTGCCAGTTTGGTTGAAAGAAAAAATAGGACTCTTGTAAACATGGTAAATGCCATGATCTTGAGTGCAAAACTTCCTTTTAATTCATGGGGAGAGGCATTGCTTACCGCATGTTATGTGCATAATAGAGTACCTTCCAAGAAAATTAAAGTATCTCCATATGAGTTATGGAATAGAAGAAAATCAAAACTTGATTATATCAAAATGAGGGTGTTTAGCCTTTTATAGAGTAGTTAATCCAAAAAAAAACAAAGTTAGGACCAAGAGTTATGAAAAGTGTGTTTGTAGATTATGCTGAAAATTCAAAGACATATAGGTTATTAGACTTAAACTCTAATACAATAGTGGAATCAAGAGATGTTGAGTTTACTGAGAAAAAATTTAGTAAAGATTCCATAGATTCTTTAATACTTACTCAAACACAATAAGGTAACTCTAATGCTAATACTACTTTGAGTGGTACTAAAAAGATTGAAAGTGGTACACCAAGTGAACAAAGAAAGAGTCAAAGGATAAGAAAAGTAAAGGACTTTGGTCCAGATTTCATTTCTTATCAAGCTAAATTGTTTCTTGTTGAAGGAAATAGACAAGTGATCTTAAATAAAATACCTATAGTGTAATGACCCAAGGAAAAGCGCTAACCACATCTGCACTATACCTCAAAATGATTAGTCACAATTAAGGCTCCTTATAGTCGTTAATAAAACTCAGATCTACCTAGTAAATACCCGATGTAAAACTCATCACACACCTACACACATAACACAATCAATCAAATTGGAGCATCACAATCTCCCCCACTTAAATCCCTAATGTCCTCGTTAGGGCCTACTTTTTGGGGTACTATCTCTGAACCCACACGGGATTACTAGGCCGACTTTGATACCATATGTAACGACCCAAGGAAAAGCGTTAGCCACATTTGCGCTATACCTCAAAAAGACTAGTCACAATTGAGACTCCTTGTAATTGTTAATAAAGCTCAGATCTACCCCAGTAAATACTCGATGTGAGACTCATCACACACCTATACACATAACACAATCAATCAAATTAAGGCATCACAATTGGTGCGGTGAGCGTGGGAGTTTTAGGTGAAGTCAATAATACTTGAAGTCTTAAAATATTATTAGTTATTTTTTTATTCCGCTTTAGATTTCACTGTATTTTGGAGATTATTCTAAATTTGTGGAGTTTGGATTTTTGTAAGAGGTTTTAAGAGTATTGTTTCTTTGGAGTTTTAATTTATTTTGGATTAATTATGTTTAGTAAGTTATATAAGTTAGTCCTTAGGTCGTAACATATGGTATCAGAGCCAACCTGGTAATTCCATGTGGGCTCAAAAACACTACCTCACAAAGTGGGCCTTAACGAGGACGTTAGGGATTTAAGTGGGGAAGATTGTGATACCCCAATTTGATTGATTATGTGATGTGTGTAGGTGTGTGATAAATCCCACATTGGGTATTTACTGGGTAGATTTGGGCTTTATTAACAACTACAAAGAGTTTTAATTGTGACTAATCCTTTTGAGGTATAGCGCAGATGTGGCTAGCGTTTTTTCTTGAGTCGTTATATATATATATTGTGATACCCTAATTTGATTGATTGTGTGATGTGTGTGGGTGTGTGATGAGTCCCACATTGGGTATTTACTAGTTAGATCTGGGTTTTATTAATAACTACAAAGAGCTTTAATTGTGATTAGTCCTTTTGAGTTATAGCGCAAATGTGGCTAGCACTTTTCCTTGAGTCATTACATATGGTATCAGAGCCATGCCCTAACCGGAAGTGTGGGCCCCACACGCGAGGACACATGTGCCCGTAAGGGGGGTGGATTGTAGTAACCCAAAAATGGGGGTCTTGCATTCTATGGAATCCCACATCGCCTAGGGAAGCATATGAGAATGTGTTTATAAGGAATGACCTCCCTTCAATGTGTAGAGGCATTTTCCCCCACTGTTGTGTGTTTTGAGGGAGAACAAAACCGTGAGGGGCATGGGCCCCAAAGCGGACAATTTCTACACAGTTGGAGCAGGGTCGTTACAGATTTGATTGATTATGTTATGTGTATAGGTGTGTGATAAGTCCCACATTGGGTATTTACTGGATAGATCTGGGCTTTGTTAACAACTACAAGGAGTCTCAATTGTGACTAATCCTTTTGAGGTATAGTGCAGATGTGGCTAATACTTTTCCTTGGGTCGTTACACATAGTGTTTAACACAAAGGATGATCCTAAAACATTTGAAGAAGCTATGGCTTCTAAAGATTAAGCCTTTTGGAAAAAAGCTGTAAATGATGAAATGGACTCAATATTATCCAATAATACTTGGGTCCTAGTGGATCTACCTACTGGTTCAAAACCAATTGGTTGTAAATGAGTATTTAGAAGAAAATATATTACTAATGGATCAATACAAACATTTAAAGTAAGGTTAGTGGCAAAAGGCTTTAAACAAATGGAAGGAATAGACTACTTTGATACCTATGCACTGGTGACTAGGATCACGTCTATTCATGTGTTGTTAGCACTTGTATCTATATATAAATTGATTGTACATCAAATGAATATTAAGACAACTTTCCTAAATGGTGATCTTGGTCAGGAAGTTTACATGGAACAACCTAAGGGTTTTGTAATTCCTAGAAATGAAAAAAAAGTTTACAAATTAGTCAAGTCCTTGTATGGCTTGAAACAAGCTCCAAAACAATGGCATGAGAAGTTTGACTCAGTGATTTTGACGGATGGCATTGTGCACAATGGTTTTGACAAATATATGTATTCCAAGTTCACAAGGGAATATGGAGTCAATGTATGCTTTCACGTGGATGATATGCTCATATTTGGTACGAATATGAAAGGTGTAAGTGAAACCAAAAAGTATCTTTCTTCTATGCTTCAAATGAAAGATTTAAACAAAGTAGATACCATTTTAAGAATCAAAATTAAAAGACATAGTGAGGACTTTGCACTGTGTCAATCTCATTATGTTGAGAAAGTGCTTCAAAATTTGAACATCTTAATATAAAGGAAGCAAATACACCTTTCAATCAGATCATAAAGTTGGGTGAAAACACTGAAGGAGCAATAACACAGCTCAAGTATGCTAGTTTAATTGGTAGCATGATGTATATCATGCCCCAAACCCAAAAGGGTCCAAAGCATGAGAAAAACATCTCAAAGGTACCTGTAGATTTTGTTCCTTTCGACAATTCAATCCATATAAAATCGTATCAAGTACCAACATCAAGAATTATTATAATAATTCCATTAAATATACTCTAAAAGTAATTCAGAGCTCTATGCAATAAATACAATGACCATTGGTCACAAGAGAATGGAGATCTAAATAAAATAATTACATAACATCAACTTGTCCCATTAGTGGAAATAAAGTTATAACCACTATTAGATACAAAAGAATTGAGTCAAACCTACTTTAAGTTATATATCATCATTTATCTTCATCACAAAAGTCAGGCTCCATCAGCAATTAGTCTAACTCCTACTAGCCACCAAAAAACTGTCTTAAAACGATAGTTGCCTACTCTGAAAAAGTTTGTAAAATAATAGAATGAGACAGCCCAATAAGTAGCATAATTAATGGGGATAGGGGAAATGCAAGTTTCATGATGATAACAATTTACAAATCATGTTTTAATTTGGGAATTTCCAAATAATTTTTACAAAACCATTTCCAAAAATAATATGACAAGAATAAATAAAATGACAGGGCACAAAGCTTCTCAAAATGCTCTCATGAAATTACATATATAATATTCCTCAATATATCTCAACATGAAACTACGTACTATACACTGTGAGCAATAACAACACCGTTCCAAACTAGAAAATCTAACCCAACGCCACATGACAATCGCCGACACAAAGTCGGAACTCATCGCTGACACAAAGCCGGAACTCATAACCATCACAAAGACAGGTGCTAGGATACCAATGTCACACAGACTATAGTATCTAGCTGGGTAATTACCGGATGATCACATGTCACAACTTAAGGGTAAAACATAAAGAGTTCACAGTTTACAGGAATTCAAAACACAATTTAATTTCAAGTAGTTTCACAAAAACCTTTGAAATATCCAAAATATTCACAAAGTTCTCAAAGCCTTCAAACTCATTTCTTGTTGAGAAGATTTTGTATCAATTTTCCCAAATATCAAAGCATCTTTAATTTTGCAAATAATGCAATAAGAAATAAAACCTATTCTCAAGAATTTAATCGAAGATGCTACTCTTTTCCATGATAACAAATCATGCATTTCCCCATATGCATTGCCAAATATGATGTCATTTTTCATAAATAGTCGTATACAATAAGGTCACAACACAATACTTTTTAAGAAAATATAATCCCACAAATAATTTTCCAAAATGTGTTTGACCCAAAAATGACGTTTATGCAACATGGTTATTTTGCAAAAATATCATTAAAAAGCAACTTACCTTGCAACCCGCAAAAGCCTAATTTTCCAAGCTCCAAATAAGATTAGTTAGAACCTAAACAATACTAAGCAAACCTATCACAATAAGCATAAAGCTTGAAATTGTATCTAGCTATATATTAGGAACTGCCAAATAAGCACTAAATTAGGCAAGCCTAGATTTAGCCTCACAAATGATATTTTCCACTTCCAAAGTTTCTCAACCAATTACTTTACAAGGCATAGACTCCCATTATATTCATGAATCATTCAAGGTATTATCTCTAACATCAAAACCTCAATAATTTATGAGTAGTTTCCACAAGGTTTTCACAACATCATCAAGAGACCCATGACACCAAAATCACAATATCCTTCAGAACAAACAATCTAAATCTTTACTAGCTCCAAATAAACCATAAAAATTATATTCATCATTTATTTCACATGATATACCTCAAAACCCCTAAATTTTCACCATTCACAAACCTTAGTTAGCCACCACTAGTAAAACCATAAACTCACTCATCAAATTAGTCCACCAAATCAAAAATCCATATACAAAATTACTAGAATATCACCCAAGAAGCTCATAAATCTGAAGAACATCATTATTAAAGCTTGGGTAAAAATAACCTCAAACAAGAACATAATACCCATAAAAAGATATTAGAAATTTTACCTCAAACAACTTATGTGAAGGTGTGATGTTCTTGAGGGTTTTCCGATGATCTTGCCAGGAAAAAAAAATGGTGGAGGTGATGAGGAGTGTACCGGTGGGCGAGTGAGGGAGAGGAGTATGTGTATGTGTGTTGTGTTGAGTGAAAAAGAAAAAGAAAAGAAGAACAAGAATGAGAGTGACCGGCCAAATAGAGAAAAGAGAGAATTGTGAGATACGTGGTGGGGGAGGATGGGTTAGGTAGGGCACATATGGGCCTTAAAAATCTGACTTCCTCTCTCTTTTCTTTTCTTTTTTCTTTTTTTTTCCTATTGGGCTAGGCTGTTACAATGTATGCTATGCATTGTACAAGACCAGACATATTGTTTTCAATGGACAAACTTTCTAGATTTACAAGTAATCCAAGTGTGGATCACTGGAAAGCAACTGGTAGAGTTCTTGGTTATTTTAAGAAAACCATAAGTTTGGGACTCTTTTATTCCAAATTTCTAGTTATGTTGGAAGGTTATTTGGATGCTATAGTTGGATTACTAGTGTGAGTGATAACAAATCCACGTCTGGTTGGATATTCACTCTTGGTGGGGGTGCCATCTTGGGTATCAAAGAAACAAATGTGTATTTCTCACTCCACCATGGAATCAAAATTTATAGCCTTAGTGACAGCAGGTAAGGAAGCGGAATGGCTAAGAAATATGTTGTTAGACATAAAGTAGTGGCCACAACCAATACCAGCCATTTTGATGTACTGCGATAGTGAAGCTACCTACAGTAAAATGTATAATAGTAAGTCAAGACATATAGGTCTAAGACATGATTATATAAGACAATTAATAGAATCTGGTATCATTTCAATTGTCTATGTAAGGTCAAATAATAATTTGGCAAACCCTTTTACCAAAGCACTATCTCGAGATACAGTTGGGGTAACATCCATTGGAATGTGACTAAAACCCTTTTATTAAGAAAATCACCAATAGTGAGAACCCAACCTCGAATTGATTTAATCTAAGAGGTTTAAAGGATAACAAGAAGCTATTGATACGTGGTTAATAAGAGTGCTAATTTTGTGTCTCATTCAGGATGGATTAGTGTAGACTGTTACGATGTAATTGAGGATGAGTTTTACACTCTTAATGAAGTTCATAAAGAATAAATGTCTATGTAACAGAGACATAAGAAGGAACTTCACATTTGTGAACATAGAAGTGATGCCACTTCTAGCAAAAGTAAAGGGTTTTCTCTTTTAAATGTTCACTAAATCAGGAAGAGCACAAGGCCATAATAGTTCTAACAACAGTGGATTTTTAAATGTGTTGTAGATGTTCTCATGTGTGTGTTATTTCCAATTTCAACACATAAGAGTTTTAGTTTAAGCACCAAGCCACCATTAACTCTATTAATTTCTTAAGCAATTACACTAAGAGGAGGTTTGAGTTGAAAGACACCTTCCATTATGCATGATAGAATATCATTCAAGTGAGACATATATTATTACAACCTAGTGGGGGACTGTTGTATATATAGGTATAAGGTGCTGGGATTCTTTTACTTGTAATCGCTTGTTGTGATAATAGTGAATTCTCGAGAGTGGTGACTTTAAAATCACCCGGTGGGGTTTTGCCATGTAGGATTTCCCCATTCGTAAACAAATCACTGTGTCAATTTAATTTCCGTTGCATTTAGTTAATTGGTGATTTGTTTGTACTACCATGCGTATTGTACGCTAATTGAATTAATTAATTAACTTGGCTAATTAATTTGTTAATTCATTACAAGGGCTCAATACATTCTTGGCCTATCATCCTTGTTCTTCTTTTATTATTTTTTGTATTATTCCCAACATGTACAAGTTTAAGCTTGTTTGACCCAAAAAAAAAAAAAAAAGGAAAAAGAATCAAAATTGAACATATAATCTAATTTGGTAATGAGCTTGAACTCTTTTGTGTTCAAAATAAAATTAATTAATAAACAATCCTAAACTTTTAAAACTCGACTCAGCTCATTTATAGCCCTACGGCACTACTCCATTGTCAGGCAACTCTTCAACGAAGAATATAAAAATTAATTTTGGAATAGAAATCATAGGCAACCATCCATTTCTCCAAAATTGAGATTTGACTTCCATATCCAACCCTCCATTTCTTTTAGTTAATACAATTCTTCATCTTTCTTGGCTCTGAGATGCTAAGTTGCATTTACTCTCAAATTTGGTTTGGTTGACTTGGATCTATCTATTAAACTTGGCCTGGCTCATTTATAGCCCTATGGCACTACTCAATCGTCAAGCAACTCTTCAATGGAGGATAAAAATTAATTTTTGATTAGAAATCATAGGCAACCATCCATCTGATCCTTTGAGATTTGACTTCCATATCAAACCCTCCATTTCTTTTAATCAGTACAATTCTTCATCTTTTTGGCTCTGAGATGCTGAGTTGCATTTACTCTCCAAGGTTTGGTTTGGTTGACTTGGTTCTATTTATTAAACTCGGCTTGACTCATTTATTTCCCTACGACACTACTCCGTCATTAAGCAACTCTCCAACGAAGGATAAAAATTAATTTTGGATTTAAAATCATAGGCAATCATCCATTCCTCCAAAATTGAGATTTGACTTCCATATCGAACCCTCCATTTCTTTTAATCAGTACAATTCTTTGGTTTTCATGGCTTTGAGATGCAGAGTTTCATTTGCTCTCCAAGGTTTGGTTTGGTTGACTTGGTTCTATTCATTTTTTCTTTTCTTTTTTTACTGTGGTTTTCTTGAAGAGTTTGGACTTTAGAGTGATTTTTTGGATTTTTTTTTTCAAAATAACATCCATTTTCAAACAATTTTGTTAGTTAGCATTGTTTTCAAACTATTTAGGAAACTAACATCTCGAGTCTTGTAAACTCGAGTTCACTATAGCAAATCGAGTAGTGAAACTTAAGTATTAGATACTCGAGTTCCTGGTCTGCATAAATAAAAAAGAGAAAAATAGAGGAAAACGACATTCGCCTAAGGAATCACACGTTCATGGGTTTTGTTCGATCTTGGGTTTGTGGGTTTCGTTGTTTGGGTTCATGGGTTCACCGCTTGAGTTCATGGGTTTTGGGTTTTGTCGCTTAGGTTCGCCGCTTGAGTTTGCTGGTTCGTGGGTTTGTCGTTGGATTCGTGGGTTCGTCGCTGGGTTCGTGGGTACACCGTTGGGTTCGCCAACTGGGTTTGTGGTTTTTGTTTTTAGTGTTTTGATCTCTTGTTTTCAGTGTTTCGCCAACTAGGTTTGTTATTTCTTTGGTTGTCATGGATTTTTTTTTCAGATGTCATGGATTTTTTTTTTTTTTTTAGAGGGAGAAGAAGAGACTGAGGTTTCTTGGATTTCTTTTATGGAAATCGAGTGTTTAATAGTTGAGTTCTTTGTGAATTTTAATAGAAATCGAGTTTGTGATACTCAATTTGCTACAGTGAACTCGAGTCCCTTAGCCTCAAGATGTTAGTTTACTAAATAGTTTAGAAACGATGCTAACTAACAAAATTGTTTGAAAATGGGTGTTATTTTGAAAAAAAAAAATCCAATTTTTTTACCATTGCTCAGCGTCCTGAAAGGGAACTGCCAGTTCTTGGCCCAATGATCCATTGGATGATTTTGGGGAGTAAAGGATAGGTGGATAAATAGATTGAAAGAAAGAAAAAAAAATTTAATAAAATAGAGAAAAACAGAAAATCAAAAGAAATTTTGAAAATGTACATAAGTAAAAATAATAATAACAAGTGAGTTTCAATTAACTCAAATGATAAAGTTTTTTATAGTTAAATAAGAGATATAGAGTTCAATTTATGCCTACATTGTAAGTTAAAACTCTATTAAAAAAAAATAACAATAATAATATATTTTGTTAAAAAGTTTTTTATTTAAATTTTTTCTTTTTTTGAGAGATAGTTTTTTATTTAAATTTGGGTGAGAGTAAAGACACCGGTGGAAAGGCTGTACCTCTCATCCCTCTCTATAAACTATAAAGCAATTCATTGTCTGTTGAAATTTGATTGGGCTACAGCCTTAAAATTAAATTCTCAAACCCATGTCTTTTTAAACAGGAAAGCCTGCCCCGTTGTTAAAGCAGCGGGCCTGATTTCAATTGCATCATATTCGTAGGAATGAGTTAGAAATTAGAATTAGGGGCGGTTTGCTAGTTGTGTGCATTTGGGCTCCGACTCTACTGCTTAGCAGCTGTTCGTCTAAAATTTTTAAAGGGTATGTTTTTTTTTGGTAAAATTGTAGTTTAGGCTTAATTTTTTTTAGTTATACTATTGGTAATTTTGATGCGATTCGGTGCATTAGTGTTGGTAATTTTGTTGTTGGATTAATCTTTATGGGCTTGTATATTTTGTTTTAGATTTGATCTTTAAAATGAGGAAAATGTTAGAGTTACAAATTTTTTTACAAATTACTGATATGATGAGTGGTTATTGGTAAGTAAAAAAATCATGTAAGAGGTGGGCCCAAATACAAACCAATAAGAATTTGCTACCTTAAGAGTATCCACATTAGTGGATGTAAAATCTTGCAAAATACAAAAAACCCTTCATTTTACATATTTTAACCAAAAAAATACCCACATCAGTGGGTGTAAAATTGTGCATAAATGTACAATTGCTATTATACGGCCTTGCGATATCCAGACCCAATTGGGCCTCGGGCTTCAACCCGATTATATGGTCCATACCGTCCCTAAGCCTAGGCCTCAAGATGCCTTTAAGCCTATTGAACGAATGATCTTCATCAATTCATACCACGCTATACCTCCTAGGTCACATCCGGTGATCTGCTTCCCAAACAAGAAAGTGATTTCTCGGTTGTATTGTCCCTCGGTCGCTCGGCAGTGCCTAGGGAGTATCACTACCGAGCATATCTACTGAAGTGGAAACTATTTCCAAAGTCACTCTCACCACACCCCACTCCAACCTAAACACCCACTTACGATTAACGATATTGGACCTCCCATTGCACTAACCATGGAAGTAATCATGGTCTCTTCACTAATTTTGGGCTATAAATATGAGAAGTCTAAGGAGGAAAAAGGTTGTTGAAAGGTTTACAAAGAAATTTGGAAAGGAGAGAGAATAGAATGATCCAGAGGAAGAGGTAATTTTGTTGAGTCTCTGTACCGAGAATGACCCAAAGTAGGAAACTCAAGCCCACAATACAAATAGATTGTGAGTCTGAGTGAGGCCCAACCCAATAGCCTCATTTCTGGCACGCACAGCTACAATAACCATGCATATATGCACGGTTACTATAGCAATTGTATTTAATATTTTATTATTATTTTCTCTCTTATTCTAGTCATTCCCTCACTCTAGGGGTGGCAATTTGTGTTCGGGTGTTGGGTTCGTGTTATGTAAACTCATGAGTATTTGACTATATAGGTCAACACTAACCCGACATGTTTATTAAACGGGTCAAGATTCCTTAACCCTAACACGACCCATTTATTAAACGGGTTAGTCGTGTCGACCTATTTATCAAATTTTATCAAAATGGAAAAAAAAATTATTAAAAGACAAACAAATAAATATTTTTAATATGAAATTCTAAACTAACAAGTAACTGCATCACAAATAATCATTCAAAATTAAAACATATTCTAATATCACAAATAATTAATCACAATATGTCAAAAAAAATAAACCACAACAACTAATAAATTTATATACCTAGAGTTTGAAGGGTATATTGGTAAAATGTCATTTAATTAAATGGGTTAGACAGGACAAACGAGTTCTATGTGTTCAACAGTAACCCGACCCGTTTATTAAATAGGTCAGTCATGTCAACCCGAATATAATACAAACCCGTTAAGCCTCAACTCATAACTTGTTAATTTCGTGTCGTGTTGTGTCGGGTTCACGGGTCGTGTCCAATTTTGCCACCCCTACCTCACTCTTTTTGAACACTCTCTTCGTCCCTCACTCTCTTTGAACTCTCTTAAAGTCCTTCACTCTCTCTGAACTCTCTCTTTATTTCTTAGTCTTTAACTCAAGCTTCATCGTCAGCTCCGTCCCTCACTCTGTTTGACCTTTACCACCGATGGTTTTCCTTTGTTTCTAGTGGGTTTTGGGATTTTGATAAATGGGTTTTTGGATTTGGGTAGGTTGATGATGGTGATTATGGTGATTGGATCTTTGGATTTTTGTTATGTGGCTTGATGATGGTGATTGGTAGGTTGATGATGGATCTTTGGATTTGGGTTTTTAGAGGCTGGTTGATGGTGGCTCAGTTGAATGGGTATGTGAATTTCATTGATGGTAGCTTGGTTGAATGGGATGGTGGCTAGGTTGTTGTGTGGCTTGATGATGGTGGTTGGGTGGTTGGATGATGATGGTTGTGTGGGTTGTGTTGGGTCTGTGAGAGAGATGGTAGTGGGAAAAATGAATATTTTATTGAGTAAATGTGTATAATAGAGAAACTGATGTAGGAGTTTTGTAAAAATAGGTGTGCAAAATAGAAAAAGCAAGTATTTTTTGCAAAATTGACATTTTTTGCATCAACTAATGCAAATGCTCTAACAATTTCTAAAAATATTGTAGAAAAATTTGTGATTATAATAATACTTTTAAAAGAATTAATAATATTGTTAAGAAGGCAAAAGTATAATTTTATAAAATAAAATTACTAAAATTAATATTCATATATATAATAATATAAAAAAAAAATGGGTGACATTGCCCCATGTTCAACCATCACTCTGTCCATGCATATATGGATATCCATCAAAAAAATTATGTAGAGAAAATCTATAAATCAATTAAGCCCCACTTGAATTAACGAGGAGAGTGACTCACCATACCGTGTACGTCTTCCGGTCTTCGTCGAGCTACAGTTAGAGTTAGGTATTGGCATTTATGTTGCCAACTAGTAACCACTACACTCTGACAAAATCAATCAGATAGAAGAAAAATAAAGAAAGTGACCATTCAATTAGAAAAAAAAAGTTGTTATATTCACAATAAATATTAAAAAGTATGTAATTATTTGTTGGTATGGGTAGATAAAAAAAAAATTAAATGATAAATTTAAATTAGAATTAAGAACAATTTAACTCCTATAATTTATTGTGAAAATATTATAAAAATATTATGAATGCAACACTTTTATTTCTTTTATTTTATTTTTTTATTATTATTTTTTTGAGAATGATCTATTTCTCTTAATTAAAGGCCACAACAAGCTTGAGGTTGAGGGTCAATACTATCATGCCTTACTTCTTCGCTTAATAAATGCTCGGGAAAATTACACTTTGCACCATAAACTATTCAAATACACACTATGCACCCTAAACTATGGACTATTGTTACACTTTGCACCCCGATATTAGTTTTACTGTTAAGTTAAACATAAATTAACAATACATGACCTGCACATGATTTTTTCTTAGGTAGCAAACCATTCAAAGACTAAAACACCCTTCTCACAGACAAGTAAAAACAAAAGCTAATATTTCTTCAAATCTTAATTACTCTGTGTGTAGCTTATAGCTGATGCAGCCTCATCTAATATTTTTTTCAACTCTTAATTATTCTCTGCGTAGCTCATGGCTGATGCAGCCTCATGGTGTTGTCCACTTGTTTTGGTAGCTCTCTTATATTGCTAACCTCTTTTAGGGAGACTGACCACACTACTTTTGAAGCTGTAAAGAGCAATAATAACTAGCAGCTCTTGGTCTTGGAGCGATTATGTGAAGAAATTTATGTGGTTAGAGAAGGTGAAACGCTGCACAAAATCAATGATAAGAACAGTGACCATTATATAGTTGAGCGCAACTCTCATATTCATGACCCAAATGATTTTTTTTTCCTGGACTTCTTAATAAAATTATTCATGACCCAGATGATTTTTTTTCCCTGGACTTGTTATTAAAATTATTCATGACCCAGATGATTTTTTTTTAAAAACTTGTTATTAAAATTATTCATGACCCAGATGATTTTTCTTTTAAATTTTAAAAAAAAATCATCTGGGTTATGAATAATTTTAATAACAAGTCTAGGAAAAAAAAATCATCTGGGTCATGAATATGAGGGTTGCGCTCAACTATATAATGGTCACTATTCTTATCATTGATTTTGTGCAGCGTTTCACCTTCTCTAACCACATAAATTTCTTCACATAATCGGTCCAAGACCAAGAGCTGCTAGTTATTATTGCTCTTTATAGCTTCAAAAGTAGTGTGGTCAATCTCCCTAAAAGAGCTTAGCAATATAAGAGCTACCAAAACAAGTGCACAACACCATGAGGCTGCATCAGCTATGAGCTACGCACAGAATAATTAAGAGTTGAAAAAAATATTAGATGAGGCTACATCAGCTATAAGCTACGCACAGAATAATTAAGAGCGCAGAATAATTAAGAGTTGAAAAAAATATTAGATGAGGCTGCATCATCTATAAGCTACGCACAGAGTAATTAAGAGTTGAAGAAATATTAGCTTTTGTTTTTACTTGTTTGTGAAAAGGGTGTTTTAGTCTTTGAATGGTTTGCTATCTAAGCAAAAATCATGTGCAAGCCATGTGCTGTTAATTTATGTCTAACTTAACAGTAAAACTAACATTGGGGTGCAAAGTGTAACAAGAGTCATAATTTAGGGTGCAAAGTGTGCATTTGAATAGTTTATAGTGCAAAGTGTAATCCGGTATATAGTTTAAGGTAGTAAAGTGTAATTTCCCCTAAATGCTCCTCAATTATATATGTCTATCGGCGTTCTCCTAACTAAATTAACGTTTGTTGGGATGCAGACAAGAGACAAAGGAGTTAATATTAAGCAGGCAATAAATTTATCAAAATAATAATATTTAGTGTGTTTGAAAATATCATAATATTTTATAATTTATTTGTATGGATTGACATCGCTCATTCAATCTCTCTCACAATATTTCAACTTTATTTTAACTCTCAACTCTTTTTTTTTTTTTTTTTTTTTTAACTTTTTTATCCCATAGTTAATATCAAAAATTAATTTTTTATCTTTTGATCCAAACTATTGAAAATGTATTGTACTAGATCTCAATCCTATTTGTATAGTATTTACCATAAAATTTCAAAAAAAAATATTTATTAAAAGATATAGTTTTTCAGTCTTCCCCGCTAAAAGAGCAATTAAGAGCTTAAGGTATTAGCTTTTTTGACCAAACAAACACTTATTATGTTAGGTGAAGCATTCAACATAAGATTATTATTGATGAAAATTTAAGATGCACTAACCTTTTTAATTTTTTTTAATAATTATTTTGTATTAATTAGAATTGGTAAAAAAATTTATTATCGAATAAGAGATTTCGCCTACACAAAATTAATTGGTTTTTTGGTGTAATAATAAATAACAATTAGTAAGAGGAGATGCATTGAAACTATCTATAAAAAATAAATAAATAAATAAAAACTTTCTTTTTTTTAGCGTAAACAAAGAAAAAAAAAACAGTGACATACTGACATGAATTTTATTTATTATTATTAAAAAAAAAAAAAAAAAAAACAAACAAACAATGACACGACAACAACTCGAGAGGTCGTTGTGATGGATTTATTGTTTACCCATCACAACTTATTAACTCCACAGTTTGCTAAGAGAAAGTGGCATACATTTTTAAAGACTGAAAATAAAATTTACACCAAAGAACGCAATGGAGGAAGTAGAGAACAGCTTGGGCAATCTAAGGCAATGCTTTAGGAGTGGTAGAACACGAAGTGTTGCATGGAGGAAAAACCAGATAAGGGCTGTGCTTAAGCTCATCCATGACAAAGAAGATGCTATATTCGAAGCTCTTCAACAAGATCTTGGAAAGCATCCGGTTGAAACTTTCCGTGATGAGGTAATTAATTAACTGTGTTACTACTAAAGATCTTAATCATATTATATGTGAGAATGGTTTTAGAATTACCAAAGATGGAAGGCCAAAACATATATATTAGTTCTGTTAATTAACTAATTTGCTATAGTACTTTATAGCACAGTTCATTACATAACTTGTGGTGCATTACTATGCTGTAGATCGGGGTTGTGAAAAAATCTGCAAATTATGCTTTGAGCAATATAAAGAAATGGATGGCCCCTAAGAAGGTAATTATATATTTGTTTATTTTTAATGTTTGCTGCTTAGTTGAGTTTTAAGCTTGGACACTACTGCGCACCTCCGCTATTAGAAGGGGATAGATTTCTAAAAAAGAAGCAAATTGTTGGGATAGCGGAAACTTTGATATTAATTGTCCAAAATTACTCACATATTTGAATGAAGAATTTACGTTGAATAAAATCCATAGCGAGAATGAAATAATTTAAGGTGTTCAATAAACTGCTTACCTCTACGGGAGAGATCAAATCCATTATAATCATTTAGGATTACAATTCTTAACCTCTCTTGTATATATAGCACTCACTCAAGTTACTTTTTCAACTCTAAAACGATTATCAAATTGCTCTTATTCTAAGAGTCTTTTTCTTTGTCAAGAGAACTCTTCTTCTAATAGTATTGTCTTCTTTCCTCTCTATACAAAATAATTTCAACTTATAGCTTCTATTTCATGATGATAGCTTTTTATCATTTGGCTAAAACAATAATTAGTTTTGGTGCAGGGGGGATTCAAATCCTAGATCTTTTATTTGATGACAAGAGATTTTATTTGTTTAGTTAGTTGAAACCTATAATATTGTCCTCTCTGAATTATTCTGCTAAAAGTTAGAATTCATCTTTTTAAAAGTTTTTTCTTCTTTGCATAAGGAGGACATTTAGGCCAAAGACACTAAACTCTTTATTATACTATCTATATATAAACATTCAAATCCATTTTCTTGGTGGAAAAAAAATTATTATTTCTTTGATAAGAAATAATTAAATTTTCCTTCCATATAAAGAAAACCTCAAAAGAGTTTAAAAAAAAAAAAAAAAAAATTGTTTCCACACCAAGAATAGCCAAATAGATAAGTAAGTTCAAATAGCAGTTTCAAGCAAATTTCAATAAATCTTCACCTTGATTAAAAATCTATAGAGTAATGAGTAATCTTTCTCTTTTACATGACAACTCCACCTTAATCCAAGCAAGCTTTTCTTAAGAAAAATTATTTTTGTTTGCATAGCATAGGCAAAACTTGTGTGTGTCTATATTGACTAATTATAAACTTGTACAAGATCTTCTCTCAAAGTACACTAGTATTGACCATTGGTTAAGACAATAATTGATTTTTGGTGTAGGCAAAGTTTGAATGTCAAATATTTTATATGAGAATAAATTTTTTTTATTAATTGAGCTAACTAGAACCAATGATTTGAACAATTAATATTAAAGACAAATAGATCAAAAAGAACACACGGAAAACACAATAATATTGGTGGTTCAACAAATTACCTATCTCCATAGATAGAGATCACACTATTTTCAATAAGGATTACAACCTTTTATCTCTCTTACATAGCTCTCACTCATGTGTATCCAAAGAACTCTTACTCTAAGACTAAGAGTGTTGCCCTCTCTTAAGAGAATTTTCTTCTAAAGAAAAATCAATTGCGTACTTCACCCCTACCCATTGTACAAGCTACTGCTTTGCTTATTTTCTTCATATTTCTGTCATCCGGGAAAGAGAAGGCTTTGTATGAGGGTTCATTGCCTCCCATGCCTGGAAAATTCTTGTTTTAGCTTTATACGGTATGAGCATTAAAGGGAATTCCATCAAACAAAAGATCAAGCACATTCATTGAAGAAGCAAAGTGATTCTGGGAAGGAGGGAGGATTTCGAGGGGGACTTTTTATAATATTCACCGTGGTTGAATTTTACATCATTGTAATTGATCACAATGCTGGTTATTTAAATTCTTAGAATAGAATAACTAGATTATTGAAAATTTGCATCAGTAAAGTAGATTATTTTCACGCAACTTTAAGCTTTTAACATTATAGATTCTTGAATCTTGTCAGTGATGTTCTGTGTTAAACTTCTATAGATGCAACTAAATAAGTTACATAATATGCACTTCCTATATTTTATCCATATCATCCTTGCTATTATCCTGCAATTTTTATTTATTTGATCCAAAATATAATTTTCATGATGGGACATTTATTTGGGACAAAGACTTGGTTATTGTTGTTGTTATATGATGGGACACAGATGGACACAAGGATAAAACTTTTGAGGTTTTGAGTTTTGTTCTGTTATTAATGCTGACTTATACATTTTGACCCCAGCAACCTCTGCCTTTGGTGTTCTTCCCATCAAAAGGAGAAGTGCTGCCCGAACCGTATGGTGTGGTTCTCATATTTGGATCTTGGAACTTCCCTATCTGTGAGTCCAACCGATTCTTGATTTGCAGTGAAATTGAGTTGTTATGGAGCCAACCAATTTATATATCACATTCAAGAATCACTTTGCTACAACAGCATGTTTAGTACTGGCACAATTTATATGTCATTAATGTTCATATCAAAATTATGCAATTATCCTTCTCTCGTACACTTATCTGTTGCTATCTGTTCTTTTGTTTTCCCAAATTATAAGCATCACTGATATGCTAGGTATCCAGGGCACCCTTCTTTTGCTTCCCTGGTATTTTAAGCTAAAATGCCTGTGTATAATTTATCTACAAATTAAATATCAACATACAAAATGGTGCTTAAGCAGTGACATGTTTATGGAAGTATTCAAGCTTGACCAAACGGTTATCTAATTGGTTCTATATCACATTAGTGTCAAGTTGGATGTTGGCTGACATAACACCAATCAGACTATTTAAATTTTTTTCATATATGTCCGTTTGGATTGAGGGGGAGTAGAGTAGAGTAGAGTAAGCTGGAAATTAGCCTATTTCCGGCCAACTCCCCCCCTCAATCCAAACGGCAACTACACAAACAGATTGTTGGTATGCACTAAAATTATCTAAATACAAATGATCGTCTTCTTGAATGCAGCCGTGGCACTGGACCCATTAATAGGAGCTCTATCTGCGGGGAATGCAGTGGTGATAAAACCATCAGAGCAAGCTCCAGCATGCGCTTCTTTTCTAGCTAATATGCTCCCTCTTTACTTGGATGACAGTGCGATTAAAGTGATTTTGGGTGGAGCAAATGAAAGTGAGCAACTGCTGCAGCACAAATGGGATAAAATATTCTTTACTGGTATCATTTCTTTTCCATTACAAGTCACGGACTAACAAAAGTTGAAGTGCAAGAGTTTCTTTAGAACCCCACCCCCCACCACCACCAAACACCCAAAAAAAGTCACCACAACACAATCATCTGTTGTATCTTGGGCTTTTTTTGGTCAATTTGATATCTTTAACAAGAAATTTTAAATATGTAATTTTGGTTCTTTCTCAACAGTGTAAATGATCAAAATAGTAGTTCTTGCTTATATAGTTGACCAACATGTCTTTAGGAAGCACGCGAGTGGCGTCTCGAGTCATGACTGCGGCTGCAAAGCATTTGACACCTGTTACTCTTGAGTTGGGAGGAAAATGCCCTGCAATCCTGGATTCTCTCTCCAGTCCTTCAGATATGAAGGTGGTTTGGCTTGCTGCCTGTAATACAGAAGGAATTGAACTATAACTTATTACTTATATCTTTTTTTTCTTCTTTTAATGTGTTCGCCTCAAGGTGGCAGTCAAACGAATTGTAGGAGGGAAGTGGGGGGCGTGCAATGGGCAGGCATGTATAGGAATAGATTATGTACTCGTTGAAGACAAGTTCAAGTCTACTCTGGTAATAATGATAACATGTACCTACCAATTTTCTATTTTCATTATGTGGAATTCTATTGTTTTTTAAGTGCATTTTGATATATATGTTTTTTTTGTTTTTCAGATAGAAATATTACAGAAGTATATCAAGAGATTCTATGGAGAGAACCCAAGAAAATCTGGAAGTATTTCCAGAATAATAAACAAGAACCACTTTGAGAGATTGCAGAATCTTCTTAAGGACCCCTTTGTTGCAGATTCCATTGTTCATGGTGGTTCATTAGATGAAGAAGCACTGTAAGTTGTCTACATCTTCAACAGCCTCAGCAGTTTTTTTTGTACCTTTTCTTACCAGTTTGTTTAAAAAATAACTGTTCTGAAATACGGTAAAATAGTACGAATGACTGCTAGTTAGAGAGTCAGAAAGGTTGTTTTCGGAAATTCCACTGCCAGGATATTGAGTTGCATAGTATATTTGATGTTTTGCTTTTCATGTGCAACCAGCCACATTGTTGGCAAGTATAGAAGTTCATTTATCTTATCCTTTGTTTTTACAGGTATATTGAGCCCACAATATTGTTAAACCCTCCTCTTAATGCTGATATCATGAATGAAGAAATCTTTGGCCCTCTGCTTCCAATAATCACTGTGAGAATCAATAGACTCTTTGTTCTTATTGCACAGTTCTTGAAGCAATTACTCTCTATATAATTGCCACTCTTTACACAGGTGGATAACATTCGTGAAAGCGTTGACTTCATAAATTCAAGGCCAAAACCTCTTGCTATTTATGCCTTTACAAAAGATGAAACATTCAAGAGACAGATTTTAGCTGAAACATCCTCAGGAAGTGTTACATTCAACGATGCCCTAGTTCAAGTACTGCACAATTTATCTTTTAGCTCTATACTTTCATATCAACCTAGCAAAAGAATAGAGAAACAAACAAACAAAAAACTAAGTCTGTGTAATGTGTAATTATTCTTGCAGTTCCTATGTGATACTTTACCATTTGGAGGTGTTGGTCAGAGTGGCATTGGAAGGTACCATGGTAAGTACTCTTTTGATACTTTCAGCCATGAGAAAACAGTTATGCAAAGAGCCTTCTTCCCTGAACTTGAGCCTAGGTATCCACCATGGAACGACTTCAAGCTGAAATTTATAAGATTGGCATACGATTTTGACTATCTTGGATTACTCCTCCTCATGCTGAATTTGAAAAGATAGCCATAGTATATCAAGTCAATTATGTGGAGATCAGAATGTCGTTGAATTTCGACAATGTGGAGTATTGTGCTATACATGCCTATCTATGTGGAAAGACTGAAAAACATGCATCATATTGTGCTTATTGAGTACTTTTTTTATTAAGCTGGGTGTGCTTATTGAATATTGAGTACTGGAAAACATAAATTTCATTTTGTTTGTTCGGATGATACTAAACAACTAAAGTGCAGTCATACAACATCACCATGCTATTCCAGTTTTTTATTTTATTATTTTTTTTTAGAATGTTACTTTAGCTTAATCTTTTTTTTTAAGAGAGTTTCAACTTATAGTGTTCACTCCGATGATAACCTTTTATCATCAGACTAAGACATCAATCGATTTTTGGTATAGGAGGAGATTGAATCACAGACCTCTTATTCAATTATCAAAGACTTTACTAGTTGAGCTAATTGAAACACACCACTATAGCCTAACTTTGTCCTTAGGCCACTAGACTTTTTTTTTCTTCGTTCTTTCCTCTTTACACCATATGGTGCATTATGAGTGTGGTGATGTGGCTTGTTTTTGGGTAGCAATTCTAACCGAATTTAGGTCACATAAAGACTTAACTCAACCAACCTTTTTTTTTAGAGAGAGAGTTTCAACTGATGGTGCCCGTTCTTTATAATAGCTCTTTATCATCAGATTAAGACACCAATCGGTTTTTGGTGTAGACGGGGATTAAACCCCAAATCTCTTATTCAACAATCAGAAACTTTAACAATTAAGTTAACTGGAACCCACAACTCAACCAACTTTTGCTTTGCTTCAAATAAAAATAAGCTGTCTGTTTTGGGCCATTGAGAAATTTTTTTATGCAAAAGAGTTAATTCTTTTCTAATTCTGGGTATGAAAGTTGCAATTAGAAAAGGTTGTGAGGGGTCGAGTGACTGGGACTGGCAGATTTGGTTGTGGGACTCAGATTTGACCAGATTGAGTTCGAAATTTTTAGTTGGATCTGTGCAGTGGATTTTTCTGAGTATAGAAATTTAAAATTTAGATTAAAAAAATTTGTATATAGAGTATGATGATTTTAAAAGATTTGGTTTTTTTTTTTTCCCTTATATAAAATCCCAAATGTTTGACAAAATTTTTATATTTTTTTTAAGGCGGAGATTTTTTTTAAAAAATTTGGGAAAGATTCTGATTTTTTTCGATCTTCTACTTTTTATGTGTTCTTTTCGGTTCAGTTCCTTTTTTTTTTTTTTTTTTTAAATGTAGATAATAATAATATTTTAAAATTGTTTCTTTGAAAAATATTTTTTTATAAAGTGAAAACATCAATGCAGAGAACGACCACATAAATTGGATCCACTTATATTAAGTGTATATTTTGGAAATAACTTATTTAATTTTTTGTTGAATTTTTTTTGCTAAAAATGTGTTAAAATATACTTATACTTTGAAAATATAAGGTTTTAAAAAGTTAAACATAAAAACTAAAAAGCAAAAAACTAACTTATAAGTTGTACCCAAACACACGCTTATTACCAAAAAAATGAAAAGGCTCTACGCTCTTCAAGTGGTTGATCTTACCATGCTAGCTGGCTGTTACGTCATTCTCTCTCTTAGCTCCGCACCCCACCTTGTATAGTAAGTGAAACTCTTATTGCCTTGGGGCAAGGGAAGGAGCTCTATTGGTCCCTACACAGAATCGTCATGGGCTTTTTTTTATAATTAATTTAAGAAGTTTAAAAATATGAAAAATGATGTCTTTTTGGGACACTTAACAGCAACTCCTTTAATGGAAGTGGACAGAAGGACTACATTGAATAAAAGTATAATTATAAGACTAAAATGAATAATTAAGAAGTTATAGCCTTATAGGATTTGATGGGGTCCAAATCAAGTTTAGTTTGTCCATGATGGCCGTCCATAACCGAATTGCGTCCAGAGAGATTTACAAGAAAGGAAGCCGAATAGGGACACTACAAACATGAATAAAATCCCACCATGAAATATGGCAATCGTCTAAATCAGGTTGGTCATCCATGGCTTAAAAGGTATGAACAACTAAATGACACTTAGCAAATTTCAGAGAAATTCTCTGCAAGCTCTATGTAATCAAGCCACGATCTATCATTCTAGAATGTGGGAAGGGTTCCCCGAAATCTGCTCCATTTTCTCCATTAACTCCACACATCTCCCATGATGATAGTGGATCCGAACAAGTAGATCCTCTCCTAACTCTCAATAAAAGGATCAAGTCTCATTCAACCAAGGTAAGTTCTGCTATTCATAATTCACCATCCTTGTGTTCTAGAGAGAAAAAACTAACTTAACTATCGGAAAGTCCTTAACCGATTCACACCGGTCACCCTTGACATTCTTTTTTTTCTCTTCAAGTCCTCAAGCCATCATTGTAGTTCGGAGCATTCAGCCTACTAATTTTCTTGCATCATCAGGATTGAATTAAATTTTAAATACAATAGATGGTGCAATACTATAATTTGTAATTTAGAAAAAAAAAATGTTGTTACTAATGGAAGAAGTTTATCTTGAAAGCAGAAAAATTCTTCCAACTCACTACATGACGATTTTTTTTTTTTTTTTTTTTTGAGGAAAAACACAATGTAATATTATTAAGGAAGATTGGCTAAATCAGCCTAAAGTACAGAAGCGAATTGTGGTGGAATACCCTTCATTCACACATTAAAATCTGAGACAGCTATAGCATGCCTAGCTAAGTTATGAGTGACTTTATTACCTTATCTTTTAACATGAGAGTAATGTTGATGATGGCGTGAATATCACCAGTGAGCTACACAATCCTTGCACGCTTGTAACGATACCTACAAAAGAAAAGAGAAAAGACCTAACAGAGAGCACCGGTGTGGTGCCGGCCAAATACCCTCTGAAGGTCAAGTTAGAACTATTCTCACAACTCTAGAGTGCTAGAAAATGATAAATTATGTGTACCTTGATTTGTGAGAGTATTGGGGCTTTTGTAGTAGTAGAAGGTTGGCCTCTCTTTCTTGGCATAGAAGTCTTTTCCTTATAGAAATCCTTATAGGATTCCTTATAAGAATCCTCGTGATGGACAAGACACTTTCCTTGTAGAGAAAATCTTTATTTACGTGCGTATCTTCCTGAATTCTCTTTGTGTTAAGATTCCTATTTTCCTTGGGATTCTATGATGATTCAAGCATGTGTTGCAAGTATTTCCCATCTAGGGTTTTCACTGTGCCTTAGGCTTGCCCTCTGTTGGCCTATGGACTAGATCTGTCAGGCCCAATTTAATGAAGGTCCATCATACCATATTTTTACCCCTTCACTTGCCCCCTTCACCTTATGGGTCCGTCATGCTTGAGTGGAAGGACCAATGGGGTGACGGTTCAATATTCTGGGGTTGACAGTTCAAAGGCCTATGGGTTGACGGTTTTCAAAAAGGACGACATGAACTGTGCCCATTCTTGACAGGTTGTCTGAAGCAATTATAATGCATGACACGTGTCGCTCTTTGATTAGGTTTTTCCCTAGATCGGAGCGTCGCTTCGTCTTCCATGAACTTCCTATATAAATATCATACCTTTCCCTTCTTATATCTCCATTTTCTGTTGAAACACCTTGTCAGAGTGCAACCGTCAACCTTGTCAGAGACCACTCCGTCCTGTAACTGTATCCGTCACCAACAAACTTCCTCCGTTTACTTATTAAATTGGTAAGAATTCTCTCTTTTTTCACAAGTTTCCTTTTTCCTCTCGCTACTCTACATTTTCCTAGATTACATAAACCCGTCATCCCTTCTAGACCCGTCAAAGTCTTAGGTTTTTGTCGTCACATGTAGGCAATGTCTAGTGCGTCGAGTAATCAGTTAGTTGTCCATGATGGGGCAGATTACGAGGAAGTATTCCCGTCCGGTCACAAAGAACAAGAGAGTACAAGCAAAGATAGGAGTCTGTCTACATCTTCTTTGTCCTCAACAAATGAGGATAGGGAGATGGCCGTCCCAGAGGAAGTTTCTGATGACGGTGAGGGTCAACAAGTAAGGTCCGTTGTAGGCGCTAATGGACTTAGGGAGTTCATCATGCTACCAGAATGGACGGTGCAAAATTTTAGGTCCACCATCAAGGAAAATCACTTTAATACACTTAGGGAAAATTTCCAAATTCTAGATAACATTCCTATCCGTCTACCCTATGCATCAGAGAAGTGCTATTATGAAGGGGTAGAAGGTGTTCGTGTGTATAAATAGATGTTGAAGGCAGGACTTAGGTTCCCACTAAGTTCCCTTCACCGTGAGCTTCTTAAGCATCTGGGTCTATCCGTCAACCAAATATCCCCAAATGCCTTGAGGGTCTTCATAGCAATGGAGGTTTTGTATGGTGCTATGACAGACGGAGCCAGGAGGCTGACGGTGTGGGAATTCCTTCATTGCTATCGTCTAGACGAAATAGACAAATCAAGGGGGATTTATAGTTTTGTTGTTAGGAGTCCATTATTGAAGGTCATATTTGAAACCCCTGACTCCAATAAGGACTGGAAGAGTGGTTACTTCTTCCTAGAAGGTGACGAGTGAATGTGTCGTCTAGGGGACATGGAACACATGCCCGTCAACACGATTTGGGGCATATTGCATTTGTCCCATATGCACCCGTCCTATTTTGTGAACTTTTAACATTAGTTCAGTTTTTTTTTCTTAATTACTTTTAATACGTCCCCTTTATTTGCAGTTAGACGGCGTCCACAAGTTAGTCTTGAGGAGTTTAGCTTTTTAGAAAGAAAAAAAATTCCAAGACCAAGCTGGAGGAAAGGAGTTGGGCTAAATTAGTGACGCTTGATACCATCCACTGGTATTGTAACGGTCTTGCGCCAACATCAGCAGCCGTTAAGTATGACACCAAAATTCGCAGACGTAAGTTCGTTGCCTTATCCTTCTGAAACGTTTTTTTTTATAACTAACTTTGTCCGTCCATCTTTACAGAAATGGACGACGCTAAGAGGAGAGCACTAATTAGGTCGCAGGCTGCAAAGAAAAAGGAGACTAGCGACGTGGCTGTCAAGGGGACGGGCTCAAGTAATCTGTCCACAAAGAGAAAGTAGCTACCTAAGGGGGACCGTCCTGCTAAAAAGCCCAAAGTCCCCTTGGAGCCCGTCGTAGGGCTAATGGCAGAGGGTGCGAAGACAGTCACCCAAGTGAAGCAAGGGGTTGGCAAAGGCCTTATGAAGGCCCCGTCCACTACATAGGACAAGCCACCCATCCTCATCCATGAAGACTCCAAACATGCCTTGGAGCAACTCTCATCCATAATTTCGTCGGAGGATTATGAGGACTTGAGCAATCACTCTACAGAGGCCATGGGGGAGACGGGTCTTTTTGTAATCGCTCAGGTAATAATACCCGTCAATTTTATGTTCGTCCTTCCAGTTAGCTCCCGTCTAAATTCCTTTTTCTCATGTTTCAGGCCATGGTTATGATGAAGGGGCTAATGGGACGGTGTCTTACAAACGAGACGGCCTTGGAGCGTGTACGAGTAAAGGCAGGGGAGATGGAGGAGGAGCTAAACCAGCTGCAAGTTTGGAAGTCCAAAATGGAGAAGAAGTTTGATCTCTCAGAGAGTGCAAGAAAAGACCTTGAGCAGAGCATGGAGGAGGCAAAGAAAGCCTTTAAGGGTAAGGACAAGGAGGTAAAGGACTTGGAGGATAGGCTCCGTCGGGCTAAGGAGGTGGCGATAAGTGAGTATCGTGACTCCGACTCCTTGCTATCAGAGCTGGGAGACTCCTTCCTGCAGGGTTTTGACGATGCCCTCCGTCAGTTTAAGACTACCTACCCTGACCTGGATGTTTCAAACATTAAAGTTGAAGTCCAAGGTCAGACCTCCGTCATGCCCATTGCTTTAGAGGATGCCGATGACGTTTTTGCTGAGGATGCAATTCAGGGCGACGGAGAGTCCGCTTGAGCATAGGATGCTCAGGGTCAAGGCCATATTGTAGTCGATGACGTCCCTCAAGAAAAAGATGCAAACCCTCAAGATTAAAGTTCTCTTTTTTTTTTTTTTTTTTTTTTTGCTAAGTTTAAGAACAATCTGTCATTAAATTTATGTATTGAACAACTGCCCTTCGAGGGTTTGATCCGTCAATGGTATTTATTTTGTTTTATTCTGTAGTTTTATGCTCGTCTTATTTATCTTTTGTTTGACTGGTTACTATCTTTATTATTTGAACGAGATGTATAAATCTCCGTCCTCTTCAGTTGGCCACTTTCTGGGCTAAGATTTTCATCCTTAACGGATGACCTGTCCTCTCTTTTTTATCAAGGACAGGTTTAACATTCAAGGATGGTCCTTCTACTTTAATGACTAAAATAAATTTTTTTTGATAATCCATTCAATTTATGGACTAGATTTTTACCATTTTGGACGATCCGTCCACTTTACGGAGAACCGTCCACCTTTATGGACTTGTACACAATTTTAGATCTTGTATGGATGAACCGTCCACCTCAAATACTAGGCAGTTTATCCCGTCCTTTCTTGTGGACTTAGAATTTTTACCTTATGGGGTGATCCGTGCTTTCTGTGGTTTTTGGCTTATGTCCGTCCACGTTTTTGGACATTGGAATTTTTCATCCTTATGGAACGATCCGTTTGATTGGTGGACTTGTATCCGTCCACTTATATGAACTTAAGAAATTCCATCCATCTGGGATGATCCGTCCAACTTGTGGACTTTGTTCATTATCCATCCACTTTTAAGGACTCAAGAAATTTCACCCGTCTAGGATGATCCGTCCAGCTTGTGGACTTTGTTTGTGTCCATCCATATTTATGGACTTAAGAGATTTCACCCGTCTTGGATGATCCGTCCAGCTTGCGGACTTTATTTATTATCTGTCCACTTTTATGGATTTTGAATTTCACCCGTCTAGGATGATCCGTCCAGCTTGTGGACTTTGTTTGTGTCTGTCCATATTTATGGACTTAAGAAATATCATCCTTCTTGGGATGATCCATCCAGATTTATGGACTTTATAAGAATTCAGGCTGAAAAGATAGTTATGTTTGAATATTCAATCATGTATTTGTAGAAAAGTACTTGCCCCCTTAGGCTTAAAAAGATACTTGAAGTATTGTAGCAAGTAAAAAAGTACCTACCCTCTTGGGCTTAAAAAGATACTTGAAGTATTGTAGCAAAAAGTTAAAGTAAAACTAATAATTGTAGTAAAAACTAGGAAGAAAAACTGGAGAGAGTGTCGTTGCTCTTCATGCTATCCCTACTAATAGTATTTCCGTAGGTGCTGGGTATTCCATGGGTGCTGAAGCTTTTGTCTGTCCGGTGTCTCGAGATGGTAGGTACCCTTCCTCTACCATGATGCGATCCTGTAGGATCCTTCCCAGTTAGGGCCGAGTTTTCCTTGTGAAGGATCTCTAGTAGCACCCATTACCTTTCGCAATACAAGATCTCCGACCTGAAAGTCTCTACGCCTAATGTTGGAGTTGTAGTGTTTCGCTATGAGATTCTGATACTGTGCCATCCTTTGCTCCGCTGTCATTCGTACCTCGTCCACAAGGTCGAGTTGAAGTTGCATGGCCTCTTCATTCTTATTCTCGTCGTAGCTCTCCACCCGAAAGCTTGTGAGCCCTACTTTTGCTAGGATGACAGCTTCACTTCCGTATGCTAGTTGAAATGGCATTTCTCCAGTGGGCGTTCTTGCTGTAGTTCTGTATGCCCACAGAACGCTTGGCAGCTCGTTCGGCCAGATACCCTTTCCCCCCTCGAGCCGGGTCTTGATGATCTTGAGCAAGGACCAGTTCGTGACTTCAACTTGGCCGTTGGCCTGTGGGTGTGCTGGCTACGAGTAGTGATTCTTGATATCTAGCTCCGAGCAGAAGTCCCTAAATGCGTTGTTGTTGAATTGCTTTCCGTTGTCGGAGACAAGCACTCTAGGTATCCCGTACCTGCATATGATATTCCTCCAAATAAAGCTCCTAATATTCCTCTCCGTGATAGTGGATAGGGCTTCTGCTTCCACCCACTTAGTGAAGTAGTCGATACCAACTACTAGAAATTTTAACTGCCTAACTGCTGCTAGGAAGGGGCCCATGATATCTAGTCCCTATTAAGCGAAAGGCCAATGGGCCGTCATAGGGGTTAGTTCCTCGGATGGTTGCCTGATGAGATTACTGAACCTTTGACACTTGTTGCAGGCCTTGACATAGGCCTATGCGTCCTTCATCATTGTAGGCCAATAGTATTCTGCTCGGATCAACTTGTGCACTAATGATCGCGCCTCCGAGTGGTTTTCGCAGATACCCTCGTGAACTTCTCTCATTACGTAATCTGCTTATTCGTGGCATAAACACCTTAGGTACGGCCGAGAGAACCCTCTTTTGTATAAAACATCTTTTATCAGCACGAATCGTGATGCTTGGACCTTCACCTTTCTAGCAGCGTCACTACCGTCTGGTAACACGCTAGTCTTGAGGTATGATATCAAAGGTGTAGTCCAATTGCTTTCAGAATTTAATTCCTGCACATTTGTTCCATTATTAATAAGTGAGGAGACTTGGACAAATGAAAATACCTGTTCGAGGACAAGCATAAATTCTGCCAAGGCTGCCTTTGCTAATTGGTGGGCACATTCGTTTTCCCCCCTGGGGATTTGAACGAATCTGACTTCGAGGCTATTGATTTGACTCTTTACCTCTTCTAGATACCTCTTCATCCTTTCATTCTTACACTCGTAGCTGCCATTAATCTGACTTGTTACTACCTGTGAGTCGCAATGTACGACCACGTTTTCAGCACCTGCAGCCTTTGCAAGGTCTAGCCCTATCACCAAGGCTTCATATTATGCCTCGTTATTGGTTGTGGGGAAATCTAGTCGGATCATGCACTCGATCTTATCCCCCTCCGGGGTTTGGATCACTACCCCAGCCTCTCCTGCTCATCTATTTGAAGATCCGTTTGTAAAAATATTCCACTGTTGCGTATCCTCTGCCCCCTGGCCGTCTCCAAGAGTGAATTCGGCGATGAAATCAGCCACCACCTATCCTTTTACAGCCGTTCGCGAACGGTACTGTATGTGAAACTCGCTAAGCTCTACAGCCTATAAAGCCATTCTTCCTGCTGCCTCGGGGCTATTCATAGCTCTTCTCAAGGGCTTGTCCATCAAGACAATGATTGTGTGTGCTTGGAAGTACAATTTGAGTTTTCGCACAGTAGTTATCAACGCGAATGCCAACTTCTCCATCTGAGGGTACCGCTCTTCCACTCCCCGGAGCACTCGACTTGTGAAGTAGACTAGTTTTTGAGATCCGTCTTCCTCTCTCACCAAAGTCGTGCTAACAGCGGCGTGTTAAACAGCTAAATATAAGTAAAGCTCTTCGCCTAGCTCGGATGGACTGAGCAATGGTGGAGATAAAAGATATGCCTTTAAGTTATCAAATGCCATCTGGCATTCGTCCGTCCATTCAAATGATTTTTTCAAAGTACGAAAGAAAGGTAGACATTTGTCCGTCGCTTTCAAGACGAACCTGTTAAGGGCCGCGATTTTGCCATTCAAACTTTGCACTTCCTTGACCGTCCTCGGTGGTTCTAACTCTATTATGGCCCATACTTTCTCCAGGTTGACCTCTATACCTCTTTAGGATACCATGAAGCCCAAGAATTTCCCCACCATCACTCCAAATGCACACTTGCTTGGGTTCAACTTCATGTTATATAACCGGAGGGTGTCGAAGGTCTCCCGAAGGTTGCCTAGATGATCATCCTCGTGTAGGCTCTTCACCAGCATATCATCAATATAAACTTGTACATTCCTCCCGATCTGGTGTGCAAACATCTTGTTTATTAATCTTTGGTAAGTTGCTCTAGCATTTTTAAGTCCGAATGGCATCACCTTGTAGTAGAATAGTCCCTGGCTAGTGACAAAAGAGGTCTTCTCTTGATCAACTTCTTCCATCTTAATCTGGTTGTAGCCTGAGAAAGCATCCATGAAGCTCAAAAGCTGGTGTCTTGCGATTGAGTCTACCAAAGTATCTATCCGAGAGAGTGGATAGCTGTCTTTGGGGCAGGCCTTATTGAGGTCCGTGAAGTCTACGCACATCCTCCATTTTCCATTGGCCTTCTTAACCATGATGACATTTGCCAACCAGTCGAGGTAGTATACTTTTTGGATAAAATTTGCCTTAAGCAACTTTCGTACTTCCTCAGCAATGGCTTTGTCCCGCTCCTAGGCGAATACTCGTTTCTTCTGCCGGATTGGGGAGAATATGGGTGATACATTTAGTTTGTGAACCATGATTTTGGGGTCAATCCCTGGCATATCCTCGTGACTCCCGGCGAACACGTCTTAATTGTCTTTTAAGAATGCCATGAGTTCCTGGCACACCGGCCACCTTGCCAATGTACCCACTTTAGTCGTCCGTTTTGGCCTTGAGTCATCAATGATTATTTCTTCTAACTCTTCAACTGGCTCTGCTAATATTCGTCGTTCCTCTATGCACATTGTTTGCTGTTGATCATCCATTTCTAGCAAAACAATGTAGCATTCTCATGCTGCCACCTAATATCCACGCAGTTCTCCGACTCCATAATCCGTTGAGAATTTGATCATTAAATGGTATGTTGAAATTACAGCCTTCCACGAGTTGAGGGTGGGTCGTCTGAGAATGACATTGTAAGTGGACGTACAGTCGACCACCAAGAATGTTATTTCCTTAGTGATCTGCTGGGGGTAATCTCCCACC
Organism: Quercus robur; assembly: GCF_932294415.1. NCBI lineage: Eukaryota > Viridiplantae > Streptophyta > Magnoliopsida > Fagales > Fagaceae > Quercus > Quercus robur. The sequence continues at coordinate 19,601,701 of NC_065539.1, read as the reverse complement.
GTTACTGTCAATGTGACAGCACCGATGGGGAACACTCTCATCCCTCCTAAGTCAACTAGAGGGGCATCAACCGAGACCAATTGTTCTCTGTTAACTCTCATATGCTGAAAAGCCGGGTAATACAAGATGTCCGTCGAACTGCCGTTGTCGACCAGAACCTGGTGCATGTTGTAGTCTCCTACCCTTAGGCTGACAACAAGTGCTTCGTCATGCGAGTGGTGCAGCTTTCGAGCATCTTCTTCCGAAAATCCGATGACGGGGTTGTTGATCCGTGCCATCTTGGGTATAGTGCCTGTGAGCTGGACGTTCTGGACCATTCTTAGGTAGGTTTTCCTAGCTTTTTTGGAAGACCCAGAGGTTGCCGTGCCCCCTATGATCATTCTTATGTCTGCAATAGGCGGTCTTGGGCGCTCATTCTCCCGTCGTAGGGTTTGCTCTTGGGGCGGATTCGCTTTTTCCTTGCTTACGAACCTCTGTAGTTTCCCTTGTCTTATAAGGGCCTCTATCTGCTGTTTTAGATCGTAGCAGTCAGCCGTGTCGTGCCCGTGGTCTCGATGGAAGCGGCAATACTTATCCCTTAGTCTCTTGCTGGGATCTCCCTTCAACTTGCCGGGGAACGTCAGAGTTCCTTCGTTTTTTATCTGCATCAAGACTTAATCTATTGGGGCAGTTAACGGGGTGAAGCTTGTGAACCTCCCAGTAGAGGGTTTGGAGCGTCTATCATCCCGTCGATCTCCGGTCCTAGACATTTTGTGCTCCCTATCATGTCGTGTATCCTCCTGTCTTTCTTTTTTTCTAGGCTTATCTTTGCGGGCCAGCAGTGCGTCCTCTGCATTCATATACTTGGTAGCCCTGTAAAGCACTTCCGATATGGTCTTTGGATCGTTCTTGTATAGAGAAAATAGGAACTTACCCTTTCGTAGCCCATTAGTGAATGCTGTCATGAGTATCTTGTCGTCTGCCTCGTCAATTGAGAAGGCCTTCTTGTTGAAACGAGTTATGTAGGACCTCAGCATCTCGTCCTCTCGCTGCTTAATGTTCATCAGGCATGCAGTTGACTTCTTGTATATGTGTCCTCCGATGAAATGCGAAGTGAACTAAATGCTTAGCTCCTTAAATGTACTGATAGAGCCAGGCGTTAACCGACTGAACTAAATTCTCGCAACACCCTTTAGCATTGTAGGGAAGGCCCTACACATGATCTCGTCTGTAACTCCTTGAAGGTGCATCAAGGTCTTGAAGGTGCATCAAGGTCTTGAAGGTCTCCAGGTGATCTAGAGGATCCTTGACTCCGTCGAAATTGTCTATATGTGGCATGCGGAATTTATGCGATAAGGGGAAGCAATTGACGGAGGCAGTGAACAGTGAGTCGGTTCGGTTTACTAGGTCATCAAGATCGCTGGATACTTGTCCCTTGAGGGCGTTCATCATAACTTCCATTTGCTCCTTCATTGCCTGCATCTTCGCGACAATAGGCGGAGCCGCATCCATGAGGGTTGGGAGGCTTAGGTTTTGTCGCTCCAATCTGCTTGGGGCGTTACTGCCCTCCGGTCTCTCCTGGTTCCTGCGATCAGCATTGGCACCTTCTTGATTTTCTTCTTGGTTTCCCGCCGTTGCGTTCTTCTGTCATAGCTATTCTTCTAGAGTCTGGTTTTGTCTGGTGAGGCGTTCCACTGCCACTGCGAGGGTTAGGACCTGTCTCTCCAGGGCAGTAGGTTGTGGCTCGTCTTCCTGAACGTTGTTGGTGGTTGCCATCGAGCGTGTAAGTACCATGCAACCCTTTGTTCGGGTAGCGTTTGTATGGCCTACAAGCTATAGTTGCGATGCTACTCCTTCCCATAGACGACGCCAACTGATAATGCCATGAATATCACCAGTGAGCTACACGATCCTTGCACGCTTGTAACGATACCTACAAAAGAAAAGAGAAAAGACCTAACAAAGAGCACCGGTGTGGTGCCGGTCAAATACCTTCCGAAGGTCAAGTTAGAACTATTCTCACAACTCTAGAGTGCTAGAGAAGGGTAAATTATGCGTACCTTGATTCGTGAGAGTATTGGGGCTTTTATAGTAGTAGAAGGTTGACCTCTCTTTCTTGGCGTAGAAGTCTTTTCCTTATAGGAATCCTCTTGAATAGTCCCAAACATGATGGACAAGACACTTTCCTTGTAGAGAAGATATTTATTTACGTGCGTATCTTCTGGACTTCTCTTTGTGTTAGGATTCCTATTTTCCTTGGGATTCTAGGATTATTCAAGCGTGTGTCGCAAGTATTTCCCATCTAGGGTTTTTGTTGTGCCATGGGCTTGCCCTCTGTCGACCCATGGACTAGATCCATTAGGCCCAATTTAACAAAGGTCCGTCATACCATATTTTTGCCCCTTCAAATGTAATTGAAAAAAAAACTACGAGAGAGAACTTTTACATCTGCAATTAGGAGGCCATAGGATAACAAAGAAATGCCTTCCTCCACTAACACTTTCATAAGAAATTCAGAATCACCTTTCAAAACTACGCTGTCCACACTTAACTCTAAGGCAAATTCCATAACACTTGTAGAGGCCAATGCTTCAACTTTCACTGCGTGATAGGCCTGAGAGAGAGAGAGAGAGAGAGAGAGAGAGAGAAAGAAAGAAAGAGAGGTGATGACTAGGCCTTGGTGATTTTTGATAACAACCCCAATGCCAGACTTGTTCTTTGCTGCAAAGGAAGCTCTATCAAAGTTGATCTTAAGTAGACTAGATGGAGGAGGATGTCAAACCATATGAGACCGCCTGCTGTTGGGGAAATGCTTGAGAAGTTTGCAAAGCCAAAAATTTCTCAAACCTGTCTTTCGAAACCTGGACAAGCTAATGGAGATTGCAAGTCGATTGGGCTAGATGTACCTTGTTACGTTGATTCCAGATAGACCATGCAATTGTTGCAAATAGAGTAGGATTTTTTTTTCCTATTGTATGATCCAAGAAAGCAGCTCCTTAAAGTCTAGAAATTGGTGGGATCTTCAAAAATTCCACATTACCTTATCAGACTAGACTACATCAAGTTCTAGGCAAGACCAGAAGGCATGCAAGGGAGTCTCCAAATCAGCTTGACAATGATCACAAACAAGATTATTCAGTACTTGCTAGACCAGGTTCCGTTTTGTGGGTACTGAATTACGACATGCCCTCCACATCAAGGGTACGTTTGGTACACTGAATGAGAATTATGACAGGAATTGTAATCTTTATTACTAGTAATAAAATGTGTTGTAATGTAATAATTAAACTTAGTCATTAGTTTGGTTGTGAATTATAACATTAGAATGAAATTTAACATTTATTTTAGGAAATATCTTACTCATACAATTATATCTCCTTAAAAAAATTTATTTTTAAATTTAAAGGAGATATGTGCTATTTTTTATGATTTTTTATTTTTATAATTGTTAGATGTATATGGAAAGTTTGCTAATTTGGAAATATATTAAGTTTTGAAATTATTGCACTTACTAAGGAATAGCTAATACAACCTTTTAAAGAGGAATAGTTATTCCGCATTTTGAAGAATAGCTATTCATAAGGAATGACTACTCCTTGTAATAAAAAAATAGCCAAACTAAAGAATAACTAAACTATAGGAATAACTATTACATTACAACGTCTATTACAGTCTACCAAACATGCCCCAAGTTTTTCATTTTGTTTGTTGTTCCAAGAAAGCACACACCCTTCCAAAGCAGCTTAACCCTAGGCTCAGCTAACTCAAGGGGATGTAAAGTTTCTTCTTCCTTCAAAAACTCTTAACTTGTTTTGTAGGTGTAATGTCCATTCGAAGATAGAGACCAATATAGAGCATCTTCATGAGCAGCACGGGCTAGGGGGATTTTTTTTTTTAATCTCGACTTCGTGGGGGGCAAAGAGACCATCAATCAACCCATTATTCCATTGACTAGTATCTTCATCAATGAGCACATCCACTGTAGCCTCCTCCATAGATTCAACTATGGCAATTGAACCATTGGAGGATGCTTGATGAGGAGCCAATCGTGCTACCAAATTTTCACAGATTTACCATTCTCAATCCTCCACCTAGAATCCCTTTTTATAACATCAATTCCTTGTAAAATACTCCTCCTACTACATGACGATTGATAAAACTATCCACTCATACTTTTAGTCATAAACTCACATGTCATATTTAATGAATTATATATGTAACTTGTTTAAATAACACATGTTGATGATACCCAAAAAAAAAAAAACCAATGGGTCATATGTTAAAAAATAGAGTCTTGGAAAACCTACTAGGAGAAATCAGTCAATCACTTAATCTAAGAATACTAGTGTGGTGTCAACCTAAACTTCTTAGGTACTTAAGTTAGGAACTCACAATAATATAAGAAAAGAAAAAAAAAAAGGTTTTCAAGGTTTTGTACTCATGCCTAAAAGTTGGAGGTGATATGGCGCTTATATAGGAGATTTATTTGGCTATTTTTCCTTTAATTTACTCCATTTCCCTCATTTGTAGTGTGAGGGAAAATAATGGAAGGTAAAGATCCCACAATTTACTCCCTTAATAAAGCAAAAATCACGTATTGAGAATCAAAGAGATATACCTTTCCTTAATAAGATTCTCGTCCTTAGTTGCTTGTTTAAGTAATTAGATGGTAAGACCTAGACAGTAGATAATTGTTGTCATTTGGAGATGTGGGTTTAGAAAAATGATGCTTATCACAAGTGATTCATTTTATAAATCGTCACGTGATATAGATTATAAATGATTCTTTCAAATTGGTTTAAAAATTATTAAAACACTATTATTATTTTCATGTGTGTTCTAATAAATATTATCGTGAGTGTAGAAAAATAATACTTATCACAAGTGAGTCATTTTATAAATGGACACATAATATAGATTATAAATAATTCTTTTAAGTTGATTTAAAAATTATTAGAACACTGTGGGGCCCAACAATATTTTGGGCCAGCTTCATTTATTCGTTGGGGCCCAAAGGCCCAAGCCGAGGAAGGTCATGGCCCAGACGCTGTAATGCAAGTACAACATAGCATTGGGATACAGCCAAGGACGATTCAATCCTCGGCTAGTCCAAAGTCTCCTCGGAAGAAAGGGTAAAAATGGTATAGAAACAACGTGGAAAAAAATCTAAAATATCTGTGCCAATAGAAAAGGGGATGCTGGAAAGTGTAAATGACCGGAGAAAGCTGCCCTTACTGCCATTCAATACTCTGTACCTGACAGAGCCATACTCTCCAACTTTTTCAACCACTCCCAACCACTCCGGGTATGGGCTGATGGGACAAGTATCAGTCTTGGAATGTCGATCCTACACGTGGACGAAGGATAAAAAACACCAGCTAGTATAAAAGGAAACGAAAGTAATTCCTAAAGGCTGGCTGAGAAAAATGGCCAAAAACTAAAGCCTCCCAGCCCGCCTCCTGGAGAAAGATTCCTAGGGCGAAAATAACTTAGCTATGTATGAACGTCACGAAAAGACTCACCGCCTGGTGATTAAGGCCTAGCCTTTCAAACCCACGCTCTACAAATAATATTGTTTGGACCTTTTTACGTGCGAACCCAACATTGTTGTGGTTCGATACGAATCGTGGCCTTACAATTGGCGCCGTCTGTGGGAAAGGCTTGTGTGTTGGCATAGGCGGTAGGTCGAGAGAGTTCCTTTGTCATCTCTAACAACTGGTTATAGAGTTTTAGTGTAAAGTTCTGCTAGGGGCTATGCTTTTTGACTAGGGGCTATGCTTGGTAGCGTTAATCGCATGGATAATTCTAGGGGCTTGGCCGAAGAGCTAACTCCCCTAAAGCCAAGGTCCCATGCAAAAAGAAAACTGAGTTTTGGACAGAATCAAGGTATTGTATGGTTCTCGGACTCAAACCTATGGGGAAACCAACTACTTGGATGAGAAAACTGGGTTTTGGACAGAACCTAGGTATTGTATGGTCCTCGGACTCAAACCTATGGGGAAACCAACTACTTGGATGAGAAAACTGGGTTTTGGATAGAACCTAGGTATTGTATGGTCCTCGGACTCAAACCTATGGGGAAACCAACTACTTGGATGAGAAAACTGGGTTTTGGACAGAACCTAAGTATTGTATGGTCCTCGGACTCAAACCTATGGGGAAATCAACTACTTGGATGAGAAAACTGGGTTTTGGACAAAATCTAGGTATTGTATGGTCTTCGGATTCAAACCTATGGGGAAACCAACTACTTAGATAAGAAAACTGAGTTGGGGAAACCAACAACTTGGATGAGAAAGCTGAGTTTCGTAAGGTCGGCTACTCAATGAAAATTCTAAGTTACTCAGTCCTCGGCTCAAATACTATAAAAGGTTAAAACTATTAAAAGTGTTAAGAAAATGGTGAAACGCCCCACTATTCAGCAACCCAGAGGGATTGTTCATTTTGTGGGTGATATGTCTTCGGATGGTTACTTCCTACACAGTATCGAGCATTCAGGTGTCGTCTCGGCTATTTTTGGGGTAAGTGTTGTTTTCGCAGGTCGGCGTTGTTGTGCCAAACAACTCTATTAAAGTTATGATAATATCTTTTCCTTAGCAAATATTTTGACCCTAGGTGTCATTAATTCAATGCTATATTATTGTGCCGAACAGCACTTGCAAGTTCATAACAGCGCCTTTCTTTTTTATAAGGGATTACGGCCCCAAGTATTGTACTCTAAGGTCGGCGGTATTGTGCCAGGCCGACTCAGTAGGCTCATCATAATGTCTTTTCTTTTTCTGCCTAATAGGAGTTTCAGCTCTAAGTATCACCTGTTCGATTCAGTATTATTAAGTTGGATTGTTTCTATAAACACAGAGCAAGATCTTTTTATTAACTAGGACTTTGGTCCTAGACGTCGGTCAAAGTTTAAAAATAAAAAGAATTCACAAGATTGTACGTCTATTCAACGCGTTATCATTTCGAAAATATAGAGATAGAACATGCGAAGTAAAGTAGTAGCAATTTTTATTAATATAAAGATGTATTACAACATACAAAGAGGGGCTTAGACAAGCCTATACAAAAGGTGGATTACCAAAACAATGAAAAAAAAAAAAAAACAAAAAACAAAACAACAACAACAATGCAGACAAATAAACAGTCAGATGCCTTTTTAAATTCGTCTCCGAAGTCCTTCCAAACTCTGCCCCAGTAGCGCCCATATTGAGAGAAGGACCTTCTCCAGAAGAAGATGGAGGAGATGAATGAAAAGAAGGAGGAGAAGAAGAGGGAAGAAATGAAAAGAAAGAAAAAGGAGTAAAAGAGGGAGAAGGAAAAGCACCAGGATGGATCTGGTGGTGGAAAGAAGAAGAAAGAGAGGCAAAAGAAGGCACCAGTGAACGAAGAGAGGAAGAAGTAGGGGCACTTAGTCCCTGCCTCAGTCCTGACTCCTAACACGCTGGTGCCGTGTTAGCTATGCTCATCAGAGAGCGGCTGGTACTGATAATGGGTGTCCTCGGCTCAGTCACGTCGAAGGTTTGACGTGACGAGCCCCTGCTTCGGATTTTGGCTGAAAGGAAGGTGAGACAGATTTTGAGTCTTCACCATCCCTGCCCTAACTGAGCCATTACGAGTTTTATTAGAACATGGTGTTTACAGGAGGGGTATGGTTCCTTCATTACTCGTTGTTATGGTGAGCGTATCACGATTTAGTGTATAACTAGTGGGTAAAGTAAACTCTAGGGGAGGCTAAGGATTTCAGATCTCAGAAGGATAAAAAGGGTCTCTGTGCAAGAGCGATAGCCTCCTACTTGTCTTCTTATATGAAGGGCAAAACGGAAGGTATTAAATTTGTCCAGATTTCCAAGAGAATCTGTAAACAAAGATGTACCTGTTCCACTTCCCCACCTCATCAAACAAACCGTCGAATTTAAGTAGTCTCGTAAATAGAAGTCATTAAAAGCGTGTTTTGGATAACCAAACGGCGAGAACGCGTCAGGAGTAAATTCAAAAGAATGTCTCGTAGACCGGTACATTTCCTGGGCAGATGGAGAACCGCCAGCATTAATGAAAGGCTGAATTAAATGAGCCATAATCAAGGCTCGGTCTTACCAAAACCCTCCTCTCCAACCAAGAGGTCGGACAGCAGGGTTTTGAGGGGCTGTTGTAGGGCCCAACAATATTTTGGGCCAGCTTCATTTATTCGTTGGGGCCCAAAGGCCCAAGCCGAGGAAGGTCATGGCCCAGACGCTGTAATGCAAGTACAACATAGCATTGGGATACAGCCGAGGACGATTCAATCCTTGGCTAGTCCAAAGTCTCCTCGGAAGAAAGGGTAAAAATGGTATAGAAACAACGTGGAAAAAAATCTAAAATATCTGTGCCAATAGAAAAGGTGATGCTAGAAAGTGTAAATGACCGGAAAAAGCTGCCCTTACTGCCATTCAATACTCTGTACCTGACAGAGCCATACTCTCCAGCTTTTTCAACCACTCCCAACCACTCCGGGTATGGGCTGATGGGACAAGTATCAGTCTTGGAATGTCGATCCTACACGTGGACGAAGGATAAAAAACACCAGCTAGTATAAAAGGAAACGAAAGTAATTCCTAAAGGCTAGTTGGGAAAAATGGCCAAAAACCAGAGCCTCCCAGCCCGCCTCCTGGAGAAAGACTCCTAGGGCGAAAATAACTTAGCTATGTATGGACGTCACAAAAAGACTCACCGCCTGGTGACTAAGGCCTAACCTTTCAAACCCACGCTCTACAAATGATATTGTTTGAGCCTTTTCACGAGCGAACCCAACACTGTTGTGGTTCGATACGAATCGTGGCCTTACAAACACTATTATTATTTTAATGTATATTCTAATAAATATTATTGATTATTATTATTTTTTTTAATTGGTTTAAAGAAAACTATAGTCTTATTAACGTTATTATTTGGATCACACCTGTGGTGTACTTTCCCACGTGCAAATGGGTCCCAGAATGAGACCCCCAACCCCTGCAAGGGCAAGTGAGAGAGAGAGAGAGAGATTCACAAGTCAACATACACTTTCTAGCCTTCTAGGTTCCACACGTATTCCCTGACCCTGTTAAAGCCGTCAGATCACAAATGTGTAAATTTCCATGGAAACGGCTGTAAACCATGGAATAAACGTTCCGTACACGTCAACAACAGCCAATCATCGTCCACCAAAGACCCAGAATGTCCTTCGACTCCAAGCCCATGTTCCCTTTGCCATGAGACGAGCCTCTGCCAATATAATCATCGCCAACCTCAACAATCGCCTCCAAAAGCCACAACCCCTTTGCGCTCACACCCACTACTCCATGGCCGAAAAGGACCCAACAAGCAAAGCTCAACCATTTGAATCAAAAACTGAAGGCATCAAGAACAAGGAGCTAGAAGAAGAAGAAGAAGAAGAATCGAAGAAATTGCCTCCGCCGCCAGAGAAGCCATTGCCAGGGGATTGTTGTGGCAGTGGATGCGTGCGGTGCGTCTGGGACGTGTATTATGAGGAGCTCGAGGAATATGACAAGCTTTACAAAACTGATTCCAAGCCCAAATCTTGAAGTTTATTGTTTTGTTTTGTTCGATTAGGTAGCTTGATTTGTTCAAGGATATGTGTTTCTTGGAATTGGATACAGATTTTTCAATTGTTGTACTTTATTTGATGATAAGTTGTTAATGAAAAAGGATTTGTCTTCCCAATTGTTGGGAAATCATTCTTTGTGGATCAAATTAAATTGGGTTCTTTTAGCTCTAAAGCGTGCAATTGTTGATGAATTGTCTTTTGAAGGCCGTTTTCTTTACCCTTATTAGAAGATTTGAACGATGAGTTAGATCAAGTATTTTTGCAGAAAACTAAAAATACTGTGTGATTACAGGAAATTGTTACTTTTTGAAATTTTAGGGACCGAAGTGCAAAACAGGCAAAACATAAATTACAAAAATGGTTGTTTTCCCCTTTGTTAATGTTAGGAGCAATTAGCAAAGTGTTCCAAGTTCCAACTGAAAAATCAGACACTTTGAAAATGGTGGACAGCCATTGTGTTATGTTAGTGGTACGAGATAAAAAGATATAAACTATATGTTGAGAGAATTCAAACAAGATTTTTTTTTAAAAAGATTCAAACTCAAAAAGGGGTGTGTAAAAAAAGTACTTTTCTGCTTCTAAACAAAAGGAGTTTTCTGTTCTCTATGTAAAATAAATGGGAAAAATCTGTTGAATACTTGAATCCCAATGTTGTGGCTGAAACTTTGAATGAGATTTTTGAAATAATTTTTTATTTAATATTGTAATTAGATATTTCATATGTTGAGATTTTTGTCGCTATATTACTTTTTAGTTTTTACATTTTCATTATTGTGCATTACTTTTCACATGATTAATAATATGGTTATTGTCATCCTTATCACCACTTACTTTTCACACTATCATCGATATCCTTGTCATCATTGTTATCACTGCGTTACTTTTCACATTATTACTAGTATCATTGTTGTCATCCTTGTCACTGTGTTACTTTCATATTATCACTGGTATCATTGTCATCATCTTTGTTATTGCAAACGCTTCCAATAATTTTATTTACATGTTGTCTATCTTGCCACTGTCATTGCTACCACTACAACTTGGCGTTATTATCACCATCACCAACACCACCACATGATTGCCACTATCACCACTGTTTTTCACCACCATCACTACTATTTATTATCACACCAAATTATTTTTCATTCTTGTAAAATAATTACCTTTGAACTTTAATGCGAGTATCAATTTAATTCTTAAACTTTTGATTTGAGGAACTTACTAATTGCTTTGTAACAAATTAAACCTTTTAGTAGTATTTTCCAAATTTTAATGTGGAATCTAACATTGATCCTCTACTGTTAACAGTGCACAATTTATTGCTTAATCCCCCCGCCCCCCTTTTTCTTTGCCGCTATCTCCATATAAGTTTCTTGCTTTGCCAAACAAATTTATTGTTTCTTTGTTAGAAAATTGAATAACCCTCGGTCTTTTGATCTATAGAAAGCAATCTTAATCACACTAACTTGTTTAAACGTGCAATAGAATAAATGGTTAGGTTTCTTTAAGCTCATAAGGTAAGTCCATTATAGAATTCTTAAAATCTTATTTATCTATTTTCATACCAGTGGATTAGATTTTACCACATTGTCAATAATTTAAATAAATTCCAAAATGGTAATAGACAACTTAAAATAAAAAAAAATAAAAAAAATGATGACATGATATAATCTAATTCACTCATTTCAAAATAAATAGATTAGGAGTATCTGTATGACATTTATATTAGAACCAACTCATCCAAGTTTATCACATTTGCTAATCTCACTTCACTTTTTTTTTCTTTTTCTTTTTTAGGGTAAATTGCAAATTAGTGTTACACCCCTAAAGTTTGTGGTTGTTTGAATTTTACATCTTAAAGTTTTAGAAATTGAATTTTATCCTCTGAAGTTTGGGGGTGTAGATTTTACACCTTAATGTTTCAAAATTTGGATTTTAGCCCATAAATTTTAGGATGTTTAGATTTTACTCATTAAAGTTTGGGAGTGTTTGAATTTTACACCTTAAAGTTTTAGAATTTAGGTTGTAAAATCCAAACACTCTCCAACTTTAGGATAGTAAAATCCAAATTCTGAAACATTATAGTGTAAAATCCAAACACCCTCAAACTTCAGGTGTTAATTTCAAATTCTAAAACTTGTGTAAAATCCAAACACCCCTAAACTTTAGGGGTGTAATTTGCAATTTATCCTATTTTATTTATATATATATATATATATATATTGAGAAACCCCTATTTTATATATAGTTACATTATAAGCTATATATGTTGAATAATGTGCACTGATTTTTGTATCTAGTTTATATTATGAGAGAAACTAAAATTGAGAGAGAGAGAGAGAGAGAGAGAGAGAGAGTTTTAATGAAGAGGAGATATAGCCCAGTTCAAATGACAAGCCTGCTAGGCTTCAAGAAACTGGGCCATGGGCCCGTGGGTTTTGTTATCACAGGGATTTTGTTGTTAAATATGTATTGGGAGCTCTAGACTAAACGCGTATATATGTCGGAGTTGAAAACTAGGAAAAACGACAGCGGTGTTGGAGACACGTAACGTAACGAAGATGCGCAGTTTTCAGTTAAGGGGGGTGGTCGTTGTTGTTGTTGTTGTTGCAGTGGTCGGGTTGTTGTTGTTGTTGGGTCACATACCAAAGGAAGTCAAAGCCTCCACCTCGGCTTCGGCCTTCGTACAAAACGCCATCTACTCCAACAAGATTGCCTTTTTCTCCAAATCCTACTGCCCGTACGTTTCTCTCTCTCTCTCTAATGAATTTCGTGTTATTGTGGATTCTAGTGGGACATTAGTGTTGGGGTTTGATACCCCATTTGGAATTTCGAACCATGGCACGGTTTAATTATTGGTTCAAATTTGATTTGGATGTGATTTCATTTCTATGAATTTCACCACGAAAAGGTATATATGGATTATTTTAGGAAATTTTTCATGGAAATATAAAATGCCCGGTAGCTTTTTTCTTTTTTCATAAAAGGTTTTAAAAAATTTTTCCTAAACCAATGCCCATGAGACATCCATTATCTTTTCCCCTATTTTAATTCCAAACCAAAGCAATGATTTGAAAAAACTTGGTGATTTTCTTCAACTATGTCCATGCTGTATGCTTTCAACGTGTATGCTTGCCAATCAGAATGTTTTTCCAATTGCTATGTGGCTATTTATTGATGTGATTTACTTCCAAATTTTCTGATCTTAAATTTGTGGGAAATCTTTGGGTTTTATATGAAGAATGAAAATTTTGGAAAAGCAGATAATGCATTACATAGTTGCATCATTTGGAGACCATTGAGAGTTTTGAAATCAATTGTGTACGTGCGTGTGATAATCAAGAGTAAATTTTGTTGAGAAAAAAACTTGAAAACCAGCCACAACAGCCAAAAGGCAGCTCAGTTACAGTGAACAAAACATAAAACAGACAACGCCAAAACTATCTTCAATGAAAAATACACCCTCACCAGGGAGAGAACAAAATACAATCAAAACAAAAATCTTATAAGAAGGAAAGCTAGGTACACTAAAATAAGCAACATCTGAACAGCAGCTAGACAACTACACATTTTCAGTCCTTCTGCTTAAGAATCCTATCTGAAATACCGTTTCTGTAGCACTGGAATAAGGAAAAGGAGCCAGCTTTTTCAATGAGATATTTGACCTGCTTCCTTATGATTCCCACTATTTGCTCCTTTATTCTAATAGTCCCTAGGTGTAGAATGGCATTTATATGGGACCAAATGTGATAAACAGAAGCACTGAACCCCAGCCTACAGCTGTGTGTACTCAAGCTTTTAACTTTCCAATGCTTCACAGCTCAAGTAATGAGGGATTCCTGACAGCACAAGCTTATAATGTTCCTCCATATCCTTTGAGCAAAGAAGCACTTTAAAAAAGAGATGATCTCTATTTTCAATAGCAGCTCTACAGAACACATGTAACAAGTCATTGCCAATTCCCAATTTAGCCAGCCTTTCGTTAGTGAAGACTGAAGAGTCTATCCCTCATTGCCAACTAAGTCATGAAAGCAAACCTTGGAATAGCTTTAGCAAACCGTACAAATCTTCCACCTACTTACAACAGGCCTTCTGGGCCTGATCTGGTCCCAAACATTTGCAACAGAAAATGAACTTGGCTTGGAGGAAATTCGTATAGCTTTATCAAATTCACAAAATTCTATTAGAGGCAACTTGCTTAGGATGAAAACAAGGTCATCTGCATAACCCCAAAACCAAGCTTTTTCATGGATCACACTAGCTGACTTTTCATTGACAGAACTAGCAACAATATAGACCCCTCTCTGTCCCTATTTTTGACAACGAGGGCCCTCTGGATGCCAATTATCATAGCACAAGAGGATATTGGAACCATCTCCCTCCTGAAACTTGATATTCCTCATCATTTTATATCTGGAATTCAGAGACCGAGTCTTATTGTCTAAAGTTTTCAGTCTAAAAGATCCTAAACCACACTTTTTCAAAGTACAACTTTTTTAAACTTTAATTTTTTCTATGTACAACTTTTTCAAACAATTCCATTTTCAAAAGGCTGAAAAATAAGTTGTACCAAAGGAGCATGAATCAGAAGAAACTGCATATAACAAATAAAATCAACCACTCCTTTTCCAGTCTCAAGAAATGCAGGAACATGACATGTTGACTGTTGTGGATGTGTGTGTGTGTGTTTTAGGTTAGGGGAGCATTATCCCCAGTTCTTTCCAACCTCCAATGTGTAAATGACGCGTTGCTAGCTTCAACTCTTGAATAATATTCATTGATTCCCTATATTGTCCATTTCTTTTACATTTAGGGTGCTTGGCTGGTGCTCTTGAGTGTGCGCATGTGTGTGTGTGTGTGTGTGTGTGTGTGTGTGTGTGTGTGTGTGTATGTGTGTGAAACAAGTGATGTGGAATAAGGAATTGTGTGCTACTTTGCCTTGTTGCTAGGTATTGCTTGCGTGCCAAGGGGATACTCAGTGAACTACATGAGCAGCCTTTTGTTGTTGAGCTTGACCTCCGAGGTATCAATTAGCAACACTCGTCTTATCTACTTGTATGACTACACAAAAAGTGTTTTGGAATGTCTGTCATCATGAATTTGTGCAGATGATGGGGCTGAAATTCAGGATGTTCTTCTGGATCTGGTAGGCAGACACACTGTCCCACAAATATTTGTGAATGGGAAGCATATTGGTGGCTCTGATGGTAAGCTCTTAGCTCTGTAATTAAAAAAAAAAAAAACCATTCTCCAATAGCCTTCAAATGCAAGTCATTTGTCTGGTTCTGTTTTGTTTATCTTATGTTGTTGTTCACTGTAAATATTGTAATTCAGATCTCAAAGCTGCAGTCCAGAGTGGACAATTGCAGAAACTTCTTAGCACAAGTTGATGAGGCACTGGAATTAGAAAGATTCTTAGCTTGAACTTAAGTTTATGGTGAGATTATATTTTCAGCTCTGTGAATAGAGCAAATCACGTTGATGTATTGACTCTGCTCAGGCTTATGGATAATGGAGATTAAGGCAAAGACTAATGCCCCTTACTAGTATTTGTGGTTTTGGCATGTAATCACTTGTTAATTTGAGTTAACAGATTATTTTAATGTATGTTGAACTTTAGACTTGTGAATATCTTACTCAAATAAGAGCAGTGAAAAAATTATAAAGCCATGTATCTTGATGTTTGACATTGGGAATTGCATCCTCTTTTTAATCTGCTGAGATTTTCTAGAGCTGCGCATAATTGAGCATGCTTAGTGACCTGTGTCATATACCACATGCAGGACCAGATGGCCTGTAGACCAATGTCACCAAATGTCTTGCATCATTCAACATATTTTTAGTTGGAGCCTAGGGCATTAAGCGTTGGTCTTAAATGCTAAAAATTAGATGTGCAACAAGAATACCGAATATAATAATTTGAAGAAAGCAATTAACATACATTACCTGAGGCTGGAACCTAGTACATTCTTTATCATAGTACATTAAGAGTGGGATTCTTCTAGCCATTATTGGTAACTAATCAGAATTTGTAACAGCCAAAGCTGCAGAGCAGCCAAACTGCTGGGATTTACTGTTTTCTTAGTCCTTTTATTAACCAAACTGGTTTCAGAATAATCCCCAAAGAAGTCTGCTAGGTATGTCTTATCTATCTAAGCAGCTTTCGGCTGATAATGTTCTACATCCCAGGACTAGTTTTATATAGTGAATTTATGCGGATTGCCTTTAAACCTGTATAAAGGAGATAATGTTTTCATTTTCTTAGTGAATGTGGCCTTCATAATGTGACCAAGGGAGAAAAAAAATTGCTTTCCATGCCTTGATTATATCCAAGATTCTGGGTTGAAGATGAATAATATCTGCCAATTGGTCGATTACATCACTTTGCTTTCCAAGCCATGATTATATCCAAGTATTCTGGATTTAAGATTAATAATTTTTGCCAATTGGCAACTTAAATCACTTTCCATTGAATATATATCTCACAGTTTTACAAAATACTAACAATTTTGATGTAACAAATTCATCTACCTGCTGAATACAGCAAATGATGTTACACTTCAATGATAACTACTGCGCTAAAGATGCTAGCCTTCAAAATGTCAGAGAGTACCATATAAACTAGAACCAAAAACCTATGTTCTCTCCATGATCAGGAAGAATCTACATATGTGTCTGGCCGCCAATCGCCTTTCTGTGCACTGAGCAACCCTTCTTGGTTCTTGGAGATGGTTACGTGAACCTCCCAGTGCAGAGACTTCAGCAAGTTCTCAACCTCCCGAAAAATACTGGACTCGTCACGGACAATCAATTTACCTCCAGGTCTGACTATTCTATCAACCTCTGCCATTACAGGAGCAAGTTTGCACCTGTGGAAGCCAAAAAATTAATACCAACAATGTGCTATAAAGATAAGAGAGTGAAAGATCACAAAATTATATTGCAATGACCCAGCCATTTCTACCTCTTTTTCAGCCTTGAGAATAGATGATCAGCATGCAGTAGATCGTAAGTGCGTGGGTATGTGCTGAAGGATTCACACCAATCATGGTATATGCCAAAAAGACCTCGCTCAAAGATAATGGGAAGTGTATCTGGAGAGTCTATGTTCACCACATTCATGACCCATACTGGAAGGTCCTTTAGAGCTGCTGCAAATCTGCACAAACAAGTGGTAAAAGCCTAAATGATGGTCTTATATGGCTGGCATATTGAGCCTTGGTTCGGCATAATAATAAATTGACAAAGATTACCCCCCATAGACTGCTCTCATGTCCATGACATTTCTCACATTGGACCAGCTGATGCCTAAACTGGTCAAATATGACTTGCTCACCACTCGCTTCCAATGTTCATGGTCTGTGGCAAAGTCTTGAGGAGATGGTTTCCCATAAATTCCCATCTGGGAACTGTTTAACCAGTAAGGAGGTGTCTGTACTCGACGAGGCCAAGGCTCAGGCCATTTGGTGCCTCTCTCAGCATTGTCAACGGGCACTGGATGCATGCATGCCTGCAGTGGCACATACCTGGAAATGGTCCAACAAAAAAATAATCAAACAAGCTCAACAATAGTGTTGCTAGATATACTAAAATTTTCGCAACATAAATTTTAGAAACAGACTTGTCACCAATAACAAAAAAACTAATTTAAACATTCATTTATTACATTGTTTAAGTGGCTCCAATTATATTCTCGACACTTCAGTTTGTAAGCTTTTTGTAGTATCTCTAGGATTTTTCTAATAACAAATAATATGATTGATAACTCAAAGTTCTATTCTTTTTAGACGTTAGGAATAGCAGAAACATACCAGGCTGCATTTGGATCATCATCTTCTTTGCACATTGGTGGACGTTTATGTTTTCTCTGGTTATAGCAATTGTTTGTGGTAGGTTTGCGGTAGATGGCAGCTCCAACAGAATTTAGTTTATCCTTCTTTATGGTGACCAGCTCCCAACACATGGAGGCCGTCAGTGAAGACATTGCTAAAAACATGACTACATATGTCAGCCTAACACTAAAGTCTAAAACTGCCTATAAATAAAGAAATGTTGGTTTCTATAATGCTATTACCCTTCCAGATTTCCACATCTTCTGGGAGCTTTTGGTACACTGGAGTAGCAGACCAGACAAAATAACCCCCTGGTCTTAGAACGCGGTTCAATTCCAAAAGATGCAAACCATCTGCACCCAAATTTGATATTGTCATTGCAACGCAAAAATAGCGGTAAATTGTTCTCTTACATGCATTGACATACACAAATGTTCAAATTTTTTTATTATTATTGATATTCACATTTAAAATGTGAAATGAACGATGTGTATGGACAATCAATAATAACTAGTGTGAGAATCAATGCCCCAAAAACAAAACATGAAAACCAGTTAGAAGTAAAGTAATGAAGATAAAGGAAGAGTAGCTAGTTAGAACCGTCTGCATGCCAAGGCACTCTACAACGTGCACAGTGCACAACATCAAAGACCCTGCTTGGGAATTGAAGGCGCTGAGAACCCATGACAGCGGATATTGCAGGTATTCCTCTTTCAAGGGCAAACTGAACTTGAGCCTCATGTTCATCTTTGGGTGCAAAAGACATTGCAATAACATTTCTGTCGAAAAGATAACCCCCAAAGCTGGCAACACCGCAGCCAACGTCCAAAATGACTCGAGTTTGCTTCCCCCAAGAGATGGCAGGTACTGACTGCAGTCACCAATTCAAGATCATGGACCATGGACCATGTCAGGGAAGGAAGGACATGCAAATATGCACAAGTCAATTGCCAATTAAAACAATTCCAGAGACCATTATTGGGAAGAAAAACAATCATTTTTATCATTCTCTCTCTCTTTTTTTTTTTTTTTTTTTTTTTCAATTTTCAAACTAAAATACTGAGTTACACATTGTTCATTTTTTCAAACATTTTTTCTTATTCTTTTCTGTTAAAATATTTGCATATGAGTGGTTTGGTTAGTTAATTAATGATATCCTACATTGAATATCAATGATAAAAATGAGGAAATTTTTTTTTCGGAAACAAACCAATAGACTGAATGTAGTATATATGTATATATGTGTATATATATATAAAATCCTTTCAAAAAGTGTTATGTTAGGTATTAATTGTTTCTTGTTTAGAAGTATTCACACTATTTGACATCATATGTAAAACGTGAATATTTAAAATAAAAAGTATAAACACCACACAAAACATTACAATTAAAAAAAAAAATTGTGAACAAATAATTACACAACACGTTGTTAGGGGCATTTTTTTTGAACTTTTTGAAAGTTGATTGTTATAAAAGGTGGTAGTTAGAAAAAAATAAAGTACTTTAGAAAAATTGTATTGTGGAACTGGAAAGTGTTCACTTATTAGAGTGTCCTCTAAAACGGGCACCTAATGAAGTGTTCACTAAACTAAAACCCTATATGATCCCATGACCATCATTAAAAAGACAAAAAGGCAAAGATCATAGAGAATATCCTAGCAAGAAAAAGCATCGACAACCAAACAAGACACTAATAATATGCATGGTCCATTTAATGAATCAATTAGGTTAGGTTAGGTTAGTTACCTGTTGAACAAAATCAATGTAGTGGAGCGCACCATGTATGAACTGAGTCCCACCACCAGGAAAAGTTAAGAACTCACCGGTCACCTTAACCCAATTTTGGTGCCCCTTCACCTCCGCAAGCTTCGTGTGTGGTACATTGTGGTACCATATCTGCCAAATCACAATTGAAAAGACTCGAAAGAGTAAACCAACCAAGATCATATATATATATATATATATATAATAACGATGATTATTATACATTGCTTATTTCCGATAATTTATTTACATAGCATGAGACATAAAAAATTAATGCTAATTTATTTTCAAAATTTTAAAACTTAAATTATTAAAATAAAGTTAAGATAAAAAAGTAGTCTTGCAGGACTCATAAAAGCACAAATAGTGCATAAAACAAGTGTAGGACCCATAAAAGCACAAATATTACATAAAACAAGTAAAACACACATAAATCATGATTTCAGTTAAAAAGACAATAAGAGTTATTTCTCATCAATGTCAAAAAAAAGAGTTATTTCTCATCATGTAATCCAATCGAACGGTTGAGATTCAATGAAACTCAAAACGTGTTACCTTATCTCTGCTTTTGGGCCACTCGATGGGTTTTTTATAACCCTCCGGAACTGGGACAAGGCAAGTGGGTCCCTCTTCAGGACAATGCCTCTCTCTGTGCTCGAAGTGTTTGGTACTACGCAATTTTTTCACAGCTTTCTCGTTGTCCAAACATGGTATAAAATCAGGACCAGCTGTCACGTTACATAGCTGCCACGTGGTCTCATACATACCCTCGTTCCCGCTCGACTTGTCTTTGCGTCTCTCTTTCTCGTTCGCTGATTGAGTTGCCTGAGTCGCCCACGATTTCTTTGACTCTTTAGACTCTTTTGGAATCACCGTGTTCTCTACAGCAGGGAATGTCTCGACCGTGTTTGACTCAGTTCCCTTGTTGCTTTCAGTGTTTCCCTCCTCTTTGTTGTCTTCTTTTTGCTGCGTTTCTTGATTCCCAGCTTGGGATTGTTGAGATTCGTCTTGGTACGCTTTCTGTGGTTGAGTCTCAGGCTTTTCTTCAATATTGCTCATTTCCACGTCTTTTGGTTGTTGTTGTTGATCTTCATTATACTGAGATTCTTGGGTGTTTTCACGGCTTTCATCTTCTTTCAGTTGCTGTTGTAAGCTTTTTTCTTGATCTAATTCATCAGGCATCTGAATATTTTCATTTGGTTTTTGATTTTCAACATTGTTCTCTTCCGAAACTCTGTTTTGCTCGCTTTCTTCATTATTATTACTTGTTTGCTTGCTTTCCTCGGAGGTTATTTCTTCAATTCGTTGGTTTTGAGTGAAAGAGCTTTCCTCAGTATTCTGATTCTCGCTTTCTTTCTGCTTTTCCTGCTCCTCAGTAGATTCTTTTCCATGTAAATCTTCTGCAGATGATTCTTGTTTGTCAGTAATTATGGCATCACCACCATTATCCACAATGGAGTCCTTGGAAATCTCTGGCAATATCGCCACCTTCTGATCTTGCTGAGACTTACCACCATTAATATCGTTAACTTCATCATCAGATTTAATGGCATCGTCAGGGAGATCACCTGGATTGTCTTCAAAGGCAGGAAGA
Organism: Quercus robur; assembly: GCF_932294415.1. Taxonomy (NCBI): domain Eukaryota; kingdom Viridiplantae; phylum Streptophyta; class Magnoliopsida; order Fagales; family Fagaceae; genus Quercus; species Quercus robur. Next base: position 19,580,949 of record NC_065539.1, on the reverse strand, counting down.
TTGGACTTGGTGTTGGTGGTGGTTTGGGGTTCCTTTCTGGTTATAGTGTTGCGAGTGGTTGTTTCTGGGGGAGTTACAGAATTAGAGCTTAGCATCCATACACCCAAAACACATAGTGCTAAAAACACCAATGTTGTTGCTGTTGATGCGTACGAATTTGAAGAGGAAGAAGACCTCTTGCTAATACGGGACTTTCCCATTGGCATACTCTCTGGTGTTAAGAGAGAATGAAAGTGGGGTGTTTTTGTTTCAATTCTTGTGGACAAAGATGAAATTGAAAATGTAGAGAGAGAGAGAGAGAGAGAGAGAGAGGTTTCAGTTATGTTTGTGGAGGAAGATGGAAGTGAAATTAGTTGACAGACACAGAATTGTTCCAACTTGGAATGTCTCAAGATCCACAGGAGTCGGATAAGGGAATTTGTTACACCACCTGTATAATTGATTAATTTTTTTTTTTTAAAAAAAAAAACCGATAAATTCAGTTATAAATGCATTTGGCTTTGGATGAAAAATGCTTTTATTTTTATTTTTTAATTTTATTATTATTTAGTTTATTTTTACTACTATCTAACTTATTTTTGTTACAATTTATGGATCCCATTACACTTTTTTTATACTATTCAAGGATTTCATCGTAATAATTCAACTAATTTTTAACTTTATCTATAATACTATCAACAAAAAATTCAGAATTTCAGTTAGATAAGTTTGGCTCTAAATCTAAGTTGCACGAGAGCTGACACAAGTAAGGATACAGAGGTACAATAGTTTTGGAATAACTAAGGTATGAAATGTTTGGAGTATGACAATTAATTAATTTTTTTAGGTATATTTTAAATATTTTTTGACATAATATGTTTATTTTTTATATTAAAACTAAGTAACAACAATAAAAAGCCTAAAAAAGCATCTAAAGTTAATTTAAAAGTAATAGTAAATAGAAACAAAGAAAAATAACACTTGTAAAATGTAGTCTAAAGCACAAACCAAGAGTTCAAATAAATTAGACACCTAAGTTGATCAAGTTCTCACATGGGTATAGGTATTTGTCCATTTTAGCTAGGTTCGTCCAACCTATTATGTGATAATTGAAGAGAGTATTCATACATAATTTTAGCTATATATATATGATTTTTTTTAAACTAATTATGTAACTTATTTAAATAAATTTTTTTTAGGGAGTTTCAACCTATAGCATTCGCTCTTGATGATAACTTTTTATTATCAAACCAAGATACCAATCAGTTTTTGGTGTAGGTGGGGATTGAAACTTCAGATCTCTTATACAATCATCAGATGCTTTACGAGTTGAACTAATTGAAACCCACATAATTTATTAATTTAATTTAAAAAGTTGATTAAAACAACTAAATATACTTACAAGTACTAGTATAAGAATCAGACTAGCAATTAAAACTTGTCTTAAAGACAAAAGACTCGATGAGCCATGTCTAAAACATAAGAGTAATGATAGTTACACACTCTTTATACTCATCATATACCTACTAACACAATTTCACAAATTCAAAAGAATGTGTGTGCAAGATATACAATAGGAAGTGTGTAATAAGACTTTCCCTAAATGGTTTGTGCCCACGTGGGACCGATGATTTTGTTTGCAAAAGAATAGGGCAATGGTCCAAAAGCAAGTGCAAGAAAGAAAAAAAGAAAAAGAAAAAGAAAAAAAAATCCAAATTGGGTTCGCCAAGCCCCTATCTATTCATTTCCTAATATATGTTGGACCCATTCTAATCTTTAATTGGTCCAAGTAAATTTAGGCTGACGAAAACCCAAGTTCATGGGCCTACCAACTTGTTTTCAAGAAACTTATAAGAGTCCATTAAACTCCCCATGATTATCAAGGAAGAGAATACTGGGCCTAAAAATCTTTTTAAAAAACCCAAAAGCCCAAGCTCGTAGCAACCTGTGGTGCCGCATCGATGGTCAAAAATTATTAACCATTGAGGAGAAGAAGAAGACACATTCACAAATCACAACGGCATGCAAGCTTTAATCTCTATCATGCCAAAAAAAAAAAAAAAAAAAAAAAAAAAGAGATACTAATGTCCACAGTTATGCAATTTGAGTGCCACAGAATCCAAATAATACCCGAAAACCCAATTGAATCCACCTTATGGAACCTACCAAAACCCAGTTTCGGAGGTGCATATATGGTTCAAGAATAATTAAAATCTCCAATTCATATGTTCACAGTAATTGTGGTGCAGAAGACTATAAGAGCCAAAGTGTTTGTTTCTCCGCTCCCTAGCTATCCATTTAAAAATAATAATTTAAAAAAAAAAATCTTTTTTTTCTTTGCACTTTTTTCAATTTCCACAACCATCCAAAAACTAATTAAATAAAAACTCTAAAATTTTGAGTATTTTAACTTTGATACTACATCATTTATTTAACTAATGAAGACACAATCTCTCTTCTCATACCATATTCTCAGGAAATTTTTCAATCCCATACCCACAAAATTCCACCTTTATAAAATTATTTTTTTGTTAATAATAAGGAGATAGGTTAAGTTACTAATTCGGTCCTCCAATTATTGGGTAAATTTAAATTGGTTCCCTTCACCATTAATTATATTAATTTTGTTTCTCAATTTTCAAAATCAAGTCAATGTTATCCATGAATCTCACTCTCCACATAAATTTTAATGAAATTAATAGTTAAAATTGATATGCTTTTAAAAACTTTACACTTTTTAGAATAACTTTTAAATTTATGCCCCACATTTAAAAGAAAATAAGATCCAAGAATGAAATTGACTGAATTGATACAATTAATATATAGCGGAAGTACCACATTTTATTTTACACAATATTTGGAGGAAAAAACCAGTATTTAACTACAAAAAATATTTTACATATGCGATAAGTATTCAACCTCCATATATGATTTAATTATATGGTGATCTTTTGAAATATAATAATTGGGAAAAATTTTATGTAATTCTCCCTATAATTTGGTGGTTTCAAATTAATCAAACCCTAAATTATTTATTAAAAAATTAAAAATAAAATAAAAACTTTGGTTTTTAAAATATTTTCAACTTGCCCCTCTGAAACCCACCAAAAAAAACAAAACAAAACAATACTCAGTTTCATCAAACTATGATGTCTTAAAGTTATTTTGTAATCTATTTTCGTGTCAAAATGCTATATGTGATTCATAAGGAAAAAGAGTCTAGATATGCCATGATTACAACTAATATGAATTTCTATTACTTTTTGCTAATAAGAATTGATCACTAAGAAGGTAAATTGAAACGGTTTAGAAAGTTTAATTAGAACCTTTTGAAATCTATAGTTAAATTTAAAATCAGTCCCAAACTATGAGTGAAATTGTGTAATTTAATGAGAAATTAATATTACAAAATTGTGTAATTTTTGGTGTCTAGATATGCCATAATTATTCGTGTTAAGGTACCTTAGTTTTCTTGTTAACTATCAATGAAAAGAAGAATTATGAAAACTTGATGTTTCTGAATTCTGATACAGGAGCATTGGCATTGGGGTTGTAAAACTCCCCAAATTGTAAACTCATGGCATCAAAATTATAAAAGTGTGCATTATCTGGAACTCTAATTGTAAAAAAATTTACAATTGTGCTACAATACCATCTTATGTTGCAAGATGGTATTTTTAAAAAATAATATTTGATTAGATTTTGAGTTTTATTTGGATATTGAGTTATATTAATTTATTGTGTAAATATATTATTATTGTATGGTAAAATAAAAGTTGAAATGTTAGGTATATTGAAAAATAGAATGGTTCCCATCAAAAAAAAAAAGAAAAAGAAAAATAGAATGGTATAATAAATAAAGTAAATTTTGAAATGGTAAAATGATATATGTTTTAGATACCGGATGCTAATGCTAGAATTTTCTAAGTTCATGTCTATTCTTTTATTGTTCCAGACTAGAACCATTTGTTGAACGATAGTTAGGGTAGACAGGTTTTGACGTGCTCCTGTGCAAGTCTGTAGAGCCCATTATTTACTATCTTTTTTAATGCCAAATGTAGCACGGATAATCGCACTATGTTATTTGACCCATGCAAATCCATCCCTGTTTGCATTTTAGGCCAATAAATTGTTTTCACGAATAATTCGGGATGGCAATACATTTACCCCAAACAGTCATTTGCTATAATATACATGAATCTGGGGCTTACTTGAAATTTTGGAAATGTTATATCATAGTCTCAGCTAGGGTACGTAACGTTTTTGAGCAAATTACTAGAAGTGAACCCTAATAAGTGTTCATTAAAGCATTAGTAAATTTTAGTGTACAAAGTTGAGAGGGTCAGGGCCACAAGCCCCGTTGACCAGTCATCATCTGGTCCTTACAAAAACAATTAGCCATTAGAAAGTCGTAGTTTTCCTTCGATCTTTGTATACCCTTATCCACATCACTATAATTATTCCATTATACACTGCAAGCTAAGTGAATTAGGCGCAAAGACAAGCAAGTCAATGACCCTATAAATTAACTTTTTATTATTAGCCTTCAATGGTAGTGTGGGGATTGATTGGTAAAAATAAATAAATCAAAGCCGAAACCACCACATGAATACGATGACCACACCTCAAGTCACTGCATTGTGCAAAGCAAGGACAGCCATAAAAGTTTCTTTCCATTATCAATTTTTTTTTTTTTTTTTGAATTGTGATTGACTATGTGCTTGATTATGTAGTGCCGGTAGAATAGGATCACATTTAGTTGTGAGCGGTAGAAGTGTAATGACAGGTCTACTCACCACGAAAGCGAATTATAACACAAATTATACCATTTTACATGTCACTTACTCCTAATTTTATAGACACAAAAGCTGTAGCTATTATCCATCTAATCTGTTGACTGTTTATGTTTTGGTCCTCATACCTAACACATGGTACTTTGCTTGCCCACTTCACTAAAAATTGTCCACTATAGATTTGTGATCCAGGACATGTACATCCACAGTTATTCGCCGTTTGGGAGCCACCAAGGCTTTGATTCGAAGTGTACCCCTCAATATTAATTCTTTCATTTGGGAGCGTACGAATTTTATCATTCAGTCAGTGGGGCTTGGTTCCCTTCAATTATAGGACAGAAAAGAAAAAGAAAAGATATGAGGAAATAAAGAAAGAGATTTGCCGTTTGGTAGTAAGGTGAGTGGTCATTTTTTTTCTGATACCGTGCGATTCTCTACTTATCAAAAAGAATAACAACAATGTGTAAACGAAGACAAACTAACATATATTTCTTAATGTAGTTGTGGCGTTGTCAATTCCATAACTTTTTTCTATTTTTTTGTAAGTATTTTGAAAGTCACGGTATAAAGATTTTGTTGACTAATGATTTAGTTTTTTTCCACCATAGAGCAAATGCAATAACCTTTCTATCAAAAGTTTGCCTCAACTTTTTATTTGATTTTTCTTTTTGGGGGATTTCCTTGGAGTGAAATGAAAGATTTTTTTCTTCGTATAGAAGAAAAGGTGATTTATTGGTATGGAATGAAAAAAAAAAAAAAAATCTTTAGTTAAAAAGTAATTGAGCATTTTTTATGTATCAAAAGATAGAATTAATGTAACCTTATAAATAAATAATATTGTAACAGTTTGGTGACTTTGACCCAATAAGAGTCTTCCTATATATGAAAATGTGAAAACCTTTAAAAGAATACGAGTGAGTTTTTCAAAAAGTAATTTCGTAAATATTTTGTGTTAAGAGATGTCTGTGTTGGTGAGTTAAGAGTTTATTATTTGTGTGAAAGAAAGATATTGAGTATATTGACTTTTGAGATTGTGAATTTGTGTGTTTGAGTTTTGTGAGTATTTGTGAGAATTTTTGTTAATTTATGTGTTTGTCAGTGTTGTCTTCAAAGCGTGAGTTTGATTTGTAAGATTTGATTGATAGCAGTAGTTATAATGGCCAAAGAGGATTTTGATTGGTATTGTCCATAACCGCATGTAGGTTTGAAAGTGATAGAACTATATTTTTGTATCGTGTGGATTTTTTATTTTATTGTTTGTGTGAAGTACTATGAATGCACTTCTATGCTAACCACAAATTTCAACACTTGTTCTTAAAAAATGAGTATTACTTACAAGGAAAAATAACATACTTTTTTTAACCTTCATGTCGGTGAGTAGACTCATCAATAACCAACGAAGTTAATTATTGCATTATAAGCAATCCCTTTTTGGTATGGTTATGATGATACAAAGAGATTTTTGAGTGATACCAATTAGGCAATTACTTGATTGTTATTGTGATGGTAAGTAATGGTATCACATAGAGGCTATCATTTGCGTTTTGCACCCTCTTAGGTTAGGTATATATATCCTTGTGCTAGAAGAAAATATTAACACGCCTAACAAATTGAAAGAATTTTGCTACACTCATGATTGACGAAAGAAGGAAGATGGTAAAAAGTTAACGAGCTAGGGTTAGAAAGGGTATGCTCTTTCTATCAAAGACACCAACTAACTAGTTTGGATGTGATTGTACAAGTAAATTACGACCTTAGTTTAACACGATTTACAATTAATTAAATCTTTGCCAAGTTCCAACTTACACTTAAATTCAGTGGTTATATATAATAGATAGAATTGAAATAAATGAATTCAAGGTTTGCCCTTACATTTCATGCGCATGAAATTCTGAACTTTTTTTTTTTTGATAAATCTAAACAGTTGATCCGTGTTGTAGCTATCAGACTTTAGCTTAAATAGTAAAAGTATATGTTTAGAGTGGGAATAATTAAGTTTCAAGTCACATAAAAAAAAAAAAAAAACAAAGTTTAGTTACAAAATTTTAAGCTACAACCTTACTCAATATCTTTTTTATTGGAGGTGGATTTTGACAAATACACCATTGGATTACATTTTTTTTTTATATCCTTCATGCTTACAAAATTTTTAGAAAATTAAAAGATCATTAGCTATATCATCAATAAATTATTTAAATTGCAAGTTTTTATAATTTAAAATTATACATAAAATATAAGCTTATAGATCATATAGTAAATAATATCTGATTGACACAAAATTTGACATGTGTATTAAAAGCATAAAGAATATGTAATTCAACAGTTAGATTTTCAAAATATTTAGTAATATTTATTTTATTGAATAAGGTTGTAACCTTATGCAACAACTAATTTTGTAGCTAGACTTTATTAAAAAAATTTCAAGTTAATATATGCAATGGATACTCAAAAAGGGAGAGGGGGCCGGGGGGAGTTTAATATCCACGTAGGAATGAAATTACAACTTCGCCATATTCATTGCTAATTAACATCACATTGAGTAGCAATTATACAGTTTTTTAGATTTTTTTTTTTTTTTTTGTCATTTTAGACGGATATTAATAACAAGTTCACACATAATAATAATTTTCTCACATTTGTTATTGTCTCGTATCACATTGGATATCATAGCTAGTATACCCTAAAACCATTAAAGGTACAATAAAAGGACTCAAGTAATAATATAAAAGAAAAAGGAAATAAAATAGGAATAATATGCTATACATCATATAAATACTTAAATCAAAGCACGTACATATATACATGATGAGACAAACTTCCATAATTTAAGTTCAAGTTGCTTAAAAAAATTTCAAATTCACTTTACAATTTATTTACTCAATTAGTCCCATATTTATAGTCATGTCACATATACTTTTGGTTGGTCTGTTTGGTTCAGGTGAAAGGTGATGATATAAAACGAATGAGAGAAAATGGTGGTGATTACTATTTTTCTTTGTTTGGTAGGAAAGAAAACTTAGCAAAAATAAATAGTTGCGTCTACTTGAAAAAAATTCAAGATAGTTATGTGATATATATATATATATATATATATATTCTAAAATTTTATTTTTTGAAAAAAAAAGGGTAAAAGTTCAATGATAAGACATTAAATGCATACTAGCTTAAGCACTTTTAGAAGTTAGGATGCTTGTTAGTAAAATCCTACTTGAAAGTTTAAATACTCTAATTAAAATGTAATTGATTTTTTACTTAATAATTCAATAGTTGCAAAGTTTTTGACACTTAATTAAATAGAGGTATGGAACTATATATTTATAAAGTTAAGAGAATGGATATGGACTTGACCATTTTCTTATTTATTTATTTAGAGAAAGGAAACTGACTTGACCTGACATTTTTTTTTTTTTACTATACGATTCACAAGTTGTATTTAGATTTTGTTTTATTTTTTTTCAAGTTAAGTAACAAAGGAGTCAGTAGTTGTCAGAGAAGTGCCTAAGTTATCTTGGGAGTTGGTAGTTGGTACCTTCCTCTTTTTTTTTTTTTTAGGGGAAAATGAGCAAACCTCTCTATTCTTGTTTTTACAGTGGACTTCATTATGAATTTAATAAGTAGATCTTATTATGAATGTGAGTCGAGATAGCACTATTTTTTGTACTCCAAAAATACCTAAAAATTACTATTTTTCCACATACTTAATTTCAAGCTCAAACTCAACTCAATTCTTTAAGAGAAAAGTTTATATTAAAAAAAATTATATTTAAACTATTTTAGAGGAAAATTCCTCAAATCCACTATATAACGATTGATAAAACCAAGTAACTTGTTTAAAAAATACATAAGAATGATTTTATGAATGGATAAATTTTGGTTCTATATATATTATTTAAACAAATTATATGATTCATTCAAAAAGTCATATAACTAAAATTTATATATGAATGATTTCTTCAATTGTCCGCATAATAAATTATAACAAAATGGCTTCAAAAATGTGAGGATCAAACTTTTCCATTATGAATCACCACGTATTAAGTTAGAGAAAATTCCTTTGAAATAATGATTTTCTATTATTAAACAAACGTAAACCATTCAAAATTTATTTGCAAGCTATGGTTAGTGCCTTGGTGGTGACACACAAAAGTGAGAAACATGTTTAGCACCAAACTTTTTCTTTTATGAAATCGCCATGAATTATGGATGAGGTACTCGTGGAATGACATTTTTCTATTAAAGAACAAACATAAACCATTCAAAATTCATTTGCAAGCCATGGCCCATGGTTGGTGGTGATGCGCAATAGTGAGAATAGCACTGACTGAAAATGAAATTGGGACCAAAGGCTAATCTTACATGGTCCTACCCCCAAACTATAAGACGAGAAATGGTGGGCCCTAAAACCACAAGTGTTGCGATATCTCTAAGTACCCAGTTCACAGAATCCAGAATCTAGACACCAGAACAACTCCTCTGCTCTGCTCTGCTCTGCTCTGGAACGAATCAAAAGAATGTAATTTTGAGTTTGGCTTGGTTAAGAGGAGGCAACCAAATCTTTTGCGCATATTTTATTTTTAGTTTCACTTTCCTGTTGCCAACGACAACCCAACGTTTAATGTCATTTTCTTATTCTTCTTTTTCTTTTATTTTGTTTTTAAGTGTATTTTTTATTTTTGGCTGAATCTCACATTTATTGCCTTGACAATGACTTCCTCTCTCTTTTACAACAATGCCACACTCATCCCTCTCTCTTTCAAGTGGATAAGAAACCCTTCAATTACTTCTAGTGGTTCGATTCCAATTGTTCTAGCCAAAAGTGGAAGAAATTATAAGGTTTTTATGGTTAATAAGTGACATAATTCATCATTTTATTAAAAAATTCTCATTTATTTAAAATTGTTGAGTTAAAAAATTTATTTAAATAGAAACTGATTACTCATTCAATAATTTTAAACAAGTGAAAGTTTTTTAATGAAATGATGAATAAATAACGTAATAAAAAAAACTGTATAATTTCTTCAAAAGTGGGAAGTTGAAAGCAACATGAAAATGGTGAAGTTTATTGGCAAATTTGTTAGTGAATTTTCAATCTTTGCTTGTGACCCAAGAAGGGAGTTAGTTATTTTTGGGATTTGTGGCTTCTTGGGGTCTCCCTAATTCCATTCTATATTATACCCCTTGAGATTTGCAGAAAAAATTGAGTCCCAAGGCTCTATAAGCATCTTAAGAGGGTCTAGATAGTATTAAAAAATGAAAGAAAATGGGAAATCATGATCAAATAGGCACAGATCAAATGCGCGTTTTATTGCTTTCTCTCTCTCCCTAATGAAAAGTTTAATATCTCTCTGTGAACCATAAAAGGGGATATAAGGTGGTAGTCAACCATGGGAACAAACACAGGGCTCGAGAATGACAGGCACCGGTACAACAATTATTGGGACTCGCACACATCATTCACTTCTCCTTCCTTGCCAAAAAACTATTGCCCTTTTTTCACTCTTGGAGCCTTTGGTTCTTTGTCTTTCCTTATAGCGCGTGGCAGAGAACTTTCAAGTTTCAATTAATGCATAGCTACATATACACTTTTCTTTTGCACAAACCCAATTTCATATCCCTGTCAACAGTTTTTGCTTGTTTTCATTCACTGATAATGACATTACAATAAAATAATAGTGAAGTATTTGATGAGGGAAATTTCAATCTGCTACACTGTAGACTGTAGTGCAGAGTACGTTTGGTTACTTGATGTTTTAATAATATTGTTTGTATTTTTAAAAATATGTAGATAAAAAAATAAATGAAAATATGTGTAATATTTAAAAACTGAAAATATGTATTTAAACACATATATTGAACAGGCTAGTAATTATAGTTACATGTACTATTACTCCATACTTTATTTTAACTGGATAAATATTAGGTACTTTTTTTTTTTGCTAAATAATAAATATTAGGTACTTAAAACAACTTAAAATTTTTAATTAATTAAATTCATTTCATTATTGTATTAACTAATAAAATAAAATAAAAACAAATCTATCTTTTTCAATGACAATTATATATAATGATATAATTTACTTTTCAATGTAACCACGTAATTTAATTTGGCCACATTTGTTTTGGTGTAAAAAATATAATACCCTTGCAACTTTCAAAATGACTAAAATAACCTAAAACCTTTAAAATGATTAAAAATATCCAGAGTGACCAAAATTCTGTTTGAATATTTTGGCCTTTCAATGGTGGGGGAATTTTTGTCATTTTAGTTGTTTCAAGGTAATTTGGTTATTTTGATAATTTAAAGGATATGGGGAAATTTGGCCATTTTAAGTTTTCGATGGCTCGTAAACCTTGACTCCCCCCCCCCCCCCCCTCAAAAAAAATTATATACATATTATTTTTTAAATTAACTATTATTTGATAATCACAAGAATTTTGGTTCGATAAAGATAATCTTGACTCTCTAAACATAATCCTTAACCCCTTAAAAAAAAACAATATCTAAAAAAAGGAAAAATAAAAATAAAAGTCCAATTAACAAACAATAAAAATTAGAGGAATTCTATGGCCACAACAAAATCTCACAACACACTTACTTTTAATTGTGGTGGGTCATAATCTAATATTTTTTTTATTTCATTTTGACATATGAGAGAGTGGCACCTCAACCGTTGTGAAAATGTTGTAATAATTTGTTGTATTCCTATCACAACTCTAAAACCTATTAAAAAAAAAATTCCTAATCATTCAAATTCGTAACTTGTTCAACTCATTCCGTAAAAATAATTTATAATTTCATTTCTCCTAAAAAAAGTACCAAGAAAGATATTGTGGTAGTGAATTCTCCTCAATGGTGACAGTGGCTTTGCTCTTCTTGACAACTCAATTAACAGTCATAGCGAGCATTGCCTGTTGTGCTCTCTCTCTCTCTCTCTCTCTCTCTCTCTCTCTCTCTCTCTCTCTCTCTCTCTCTCTCTCTCTCTCTCTCTCTCTCTCTCTCTCTCTCTCTCTCATATCATTTTAGACTCTCTTTCATTTTATTACTCTCATCTCAGTATTCCTAGCTCTCACTTTATCTCTCACCAGTCCATTTTTTCCTTTGATTTTATTATTAGAGGGAAATTGTCAGTGGCATCTCTAGAAGTTTTTTCTTTGGGGTTTAGTAAGAAACATGACTTATACAAAATCTAAAACAAAAGAAAATTTAAATATATTGACATCACAAAAAAAAAAAATGCAAATACATGAAGTTTTACAACTGTTTTTACAAATTTTTATATTTTGAAATTGTTGTATGATAACTTTATTATCAATCCTACGAGTTACATTTCATTCAAATTGTTAAGATCTAAATGGGTTTTTTATTTATTTTTTTTTTTTTGTGGTTTAAGATCAACAAATTTCTACTTTTGTTGTTGGGCTTACATTTTTTCTTTCTTTCCATATTTTAGTTAAAATTAGTATGTTGTTGGGTTTTTGTGTGTGTAGTGTGTTTAAAAAGGCCAAAATTTTGTTAAAATGATCATCATATTCAATCCTATATTTGCTAGGCTTAAAAAAAAATTAGGGTTAAGGTGTTCAAATTTTTATTTTAAGGGGTCAAAACAAAAAATTAAAAAAAAATTTTATATGTAATTTTTTTTTTGGTCAACTTAGGGGTTCATTTGAACACTCTATAATGAACATGGTGATACTCCTGAAAAATTGTAAAACTTTATGTATTTGCAATTTTTTTTTTGTGATATTAATATATTCAAATTCTTTTTTTATTAGATTTTATATAATTTAAGTTTCTTAATGAATCTCTTAAAACAAATTCTTAGAGCTGCCATGGGCATTTGCACTCCAAACCTTAACTCCACACACATCCATATCCATATTACATGAGAATACTTTTTTTATAGGAATTTTTTTTTTTTTTTTGCTTTTATAGTTTAGCATAAATCAACTTAGGCATAATATATATTTGAGAGAGACATGCATAATTTTAAATTAAGGGATTGTAGTCAACTGTGTTAGTAACTAAGACATTTGTTTTTGAAATTTGGGATTTAGCATGCTTCTGCGAATTAGAAATTGGGTGCTCGAATAGATTCTAATAATTACCCGTCCGTAACTTACTTTCAAATATATAATGATTATAACAAAAATGATATGGGAAAGCAACGAATGGTCAAGAAGGACATGGATTAATCTTTTCTTGTATGATAAAAATCAAATTCTTTATAATAATGTATGAAAAATCAATGAACCAATCGACTAGTGAAAGCTTTGGAAGACATGCAGGAAGGAAACACACTACACTATTGAAGGGTATTGGTGTGATCCCGGTCTAAGTTTCTCTAATACTTAAGTTCGGAACTAATAGAAACTTGAAAATGTAGAAAATGCAATAGTTTTTAAGGTGTTTCACTCATACCTCAAAATGGGGGAGACTTATAGCTGGAGCTTGATAAAAGGTGAGATTCATGGTGGTGAGATTCGGCAATTGGAGAGTGAATTTATATATATATATTCGGACTGATTTTTAAACGCTGCCTCAAACAATAGAAGCTTTACAAAAGTTAAAAATAAAAAATGAAACATGTTTAATTTGAAAAACAAATTACAGATACCGGAGTGATTTGACTCATTTGAGCCTGGATGCAATCATTGTAATGTCGATCCTAACAGTGATTAAATTAAACTGAAATATAAGGACATACAAGAAATTATATTAAAATTCCAGATTTGGCCCTTTAACATTAGGGGCCACGTCAGCTAATTCAGCAAGCCAGCTGTAACTGTATTAAAAGGTTGACAATGACTCCTTAACCTTAGAGTCTAACCATAAATAAAAAAGCTACCAAGAAAAAGTTTACTTCAATCTCACTCAAATTCTACATATAGTTAATAAGCTCGGTTTTGGCAGCTTTATAGGTTCTAAATCCTAGTGATTGCAATCTAACTAAAAATCAAGAATTAGCATAATAAAACAAAACCTCATGCTCAAATAAAGAAAAAACTCACGTATAATATTTTTTTTTAATTTTTTTTTTTTTTTTTGGTTGTGGTGGGGGAACTAAAATCTGAACAAAAAAATATTTTGGCAATATGGGGAATTTAAAAACTAACTTATCACTAATTTTTAAAAATTAGATATTTATTTATTATATTGTAATAAAATTGGTAATAATTTTAGTTTTGTAAAATTTATAATATTCTTAAGTTACTTATATTATTTTTACAAATATATATATATATATATATATACAAAGAAAGTAACATTTTAATAATCACTAGCTTCGAACAGGCACTTTGCATGTGCTTAAAGATCCTTTTTTTTAAAAAATCCATTGTGGAATATTGTTCCTGGTCAAAATAAATAGTTGTCTTGATGTGAAAGAGTTTTGAAATTTTCCTTATTTGCCTTTTTTTGATATTCCAATTATTCTTTTAGTTATTTGTAAAATGCTTTTTAATGTGACTATTTCCCTTTATTGTTTATATATGTTATTCCAATTTATATTTTCACCATTTGCAAAAAGTATTTATTTATTTTGTAATTTATGTTTTTTTAGAATATTAATTTAAACTAAGCAAATAAGGGTTTGGAAATAGTATAAGGTGGACACCAAAAGTCCTATTCCAATTATATACAGAAGATAGCTAAATAATATAAATGAAATGCACTAGTGTGCTTCCAATATTTTTTTAAGGAAATTTATTCTGAATGAAATCTATAAGTTTCACCTACTGAAAGAAAAGAAGTCAAACTATGAATTTCCATTTTTATCTTCTGGCATTCACCAACACAACTTTGAGATTCAAAATTTTGTTGTAAAATAATAGTTGTAAAAGAAAATAATTAGACAACGCAAATAAATATGAAATGAAAAAATATATAAACTTCTCTATTCAAGTGGTCATCTACATGATACTGAACGTTTGTAAATTGTAATTGTCTCATTTTACTACTAATGATATATATATATATATATATATATATATACATCTCAAAGTTGATTTTGGGAAGGAAAACTGATTGCCATATAAGACAAAGGTCGCGACCATAGTATTATAACACTCTCTCTTGAAATACCACTTACTAAAAATATGTCTCATTAAAATCTTACCCAAAAAAAACTTAGTGGAAAAAAAATGGCAAAAGAAAATGAGTATGGTAGTCTTGTAAACTTTTGAGTGCTTTAAAATTATTTTATTAAAACTTTGCAAAGGAAAATACAGTTTGAAGAAACCTTAGCAAAGGGTATGTATGTTTTTTATTTTTTTTATTTTGGAGAACAAAGTGTAAGTTTGTTGATTTGCTACTTCTTATCGAGTGACTACTTCTTTCATATTTTTGTTATTGTATAACAATTTTATATTTGAAAGTATGGTCTATATATTTATTGTAACTTTTTTTATAAGACATTTATGGTAACCTTAATAATAAGTATTGTCAAGAACCTAGTGTCTTAGTGGCGCCCAATCTCCCTATAGAGAGATTTTGGGTTCTAATTCCTCTATCACACATACATCCCTTGTGTTTGGATTGACAAGAAGTTAGTAACTAATGTAGTGCAAATGTGTAGAAAAAGAATCCGTAACACACAATTCCTACAACTTTTTCACAAAACTGAAGTTCTACTAGAAGTCAAGAACACTAGGCTAGTAATTAAGCAAAAGAATAGAGTAAATCTGTCAATTTTTTTAAATTTTTTTTTATTAATAACAACTTAATATCACCATCTCTTTCTAAAGAGTGTCCATAGGAAGAGTTTTTCTCCTAATCCTTTAAGGAAAACAAAATAAAAAAGTTATACTTTTACAAGAGAGAGAGAAACAACTTAACTAGGAAAAGAAATAGTTTGGTTTACTTCCAGTATTTTTTTAACTGGAATCTTCTTTTGTTTTAATAAGAAACTGTCATGTCACTCGCTAACTAAATAAAATGCGGAGATTAAAACACACTACCACTTGACATTGTATATTTAAAACAAAATGACATATTTAGTTTTAAAAAGTACTGAAAGTAAGCCAAATTCGAAAAGAAAAACAACATAAAATCCTAATTTGATTAAGGAAAAAGAAAAGAACAGAATCTAAAATCCTAATTTGACTAGGAAAATAAAATCCAAATTCAATTAAAAAATGAAAAATAACATAAAATATTAAAAAATATTAATTTTTGTTCAATTTGCATCAGTAATCCCCTTCCATTTCCTGTTCCTTCCATTCCTCTTTAGCGCAAGGCACTTTTTTACTATAATTCTCACTCTGATTTCTTCACGTACGTCACCGATGATTACATTTAACTAGGGTTTTGCAGCATTGTCACTAAGACCTTGATTATCAATTAACTTTAGATCAATCAAGAAAATCGACACGTTTTTGTGCGACCCCACTTTGAATTCCATCCTCGTAAATTATAGTTGACTTACTTGTAGGGTTAGAGTCTAGCTAGACAACTTGGGATTCGCCATCGACACATATCTCTCAGGCTGGTCTTTTGTAATATGATCTCAAATTCCAAATCTGAAATCCAATTAGCTAGCTTAACGAATTTGTACAGTGATTTTACTTTATAAAAAGATAAAATTTATAATTATTGAGATTTTAAAAGATAGCTAGGATTGTGAATTCCGTCATATCTTTGTTCAAACTTCAAACATAAAGTGAAATTTGATTTGATTAAAAATATATTGGTCTACTCAGTGACACGTACGGCTTCATTTGTTTTGTTCAGCTATTCCATCCTTTCAATAGTGCAGCATAATTCTGTGGATGACTGACTAGAAGGGTACTAAGCCAAATTGGATTAAGACAATTGGCTAGAAGATATCCCAAAAACAAATAAACAAAGTATTAAGCCAAATAATTGGATTTAATGTATAATAGACGCAACAATAATGTGACACATTGTTGAAGTTCTATGATTTGTCCCCCATTAGGTGAAAGTGATTTGCTTAGCCAAATTTTGCATGAACCAACGCAATATGACGCCTGGTCCTTGATATGGCTTATAATGAATGAGAGTGATAGATTCGGTTAATTAGTCCAACTCCTTGGAGTTCTGTAGGACCATCCTAGATTATATAAAATCTTCTTTCAAAACTAATTAATCGTGTTAGTATCTAAAACATAATTTATTTTTGACTTTGTAAGTAGTAGTTACTTTGCGCTAGGCTAGGCTATGCTTTTTTATTGGAGGACTCAGGTTGAGGTGGTCCAAATTTGAATCACCTTCTCTTTCATTTTTTTCTTCTTCTTTTGCTGAATAATAACAGTTGATATAAATGATTTCTATCAAGGGCTTTGTAACTGAATTGATATTTCCTCATGCACAAAGTGTTTGTGGGTCTAAGGAGGGGAAAGAATTCGAGTTGTGAAATTAGCAGCATATATATTATAATTATTTTTCTGTATACTCATTTGAGTTGTAAATTTTGGTTTTAGGTAAACTTATGAAAATGCCATCCATAGCATGTTATCATGGAATGATGTGATTGGGTGCAATTATTAACCAGGAAACAATTACTTTGGCATCACACGAAAGTTTTTCATGCGGAGTACGTTTTTCACGCCCATCTTAAATTAAATTGAAAAATTAATGTTTCATAAATTTTCAACACAATCACATATAACATATTGCTTCAAATAATAATAATAATAACAATAATAATAATCACATATGGCTCATTAGCCTGATTTTACCAAGTGGGATTGATCTAAGGGGGGTTGAATCTTGCCTAAAGAATTGGTAGATATGACAAACATTGACACTATATATTGTGTGAGGGAGTTTTGTTTGTTTGTTTATTTGGGTACATGACATTGTTGTGTGTTAAGCCCGGACAAATAAAATAATGTAATTAAGAAGTTTTTTTTTTTTGGAGACATATGATACACAAGGGGACCCCCTTAGCCTTAGTGTATAAAGTTTCTATACATAAATAGATCAATTTTATACGATTTATAAAATGTTACAAATTTAAATATGTCATTCTCAAAAAAAAAAAAAAAAAAAAAAGTATTTAATGCTACATGACATTATATACATACAATATTGTGCTTTATTTTATTTGTTAAGAAATTCCAATCATTATTAATTACTTTCAATTTTGTAAATTTGTTTCTTGAGAATGTTAGTTCACAATCGGATCAAATATGTTTCATAAAAATTAGCTTTTATATATATATATATATATATATATATATGCTTTCCAAAAATGAGTTTTTATATTTTGTTGTGTGTATATATATTCCTTATTAAAAGGCACCAATTTTAAATTTAGTATTTTCATTTGTAGATCTATGCTACACTTTCATATGTATACTCCTATCAAAATTTCTAATCTAAGGCTAAACAAAATAAAACAAATTCAAAATAAACTAGTTATATTTGGTATTTAATTAATTTATATTGAAACTAACTCACTATGTCAATTATTATCACTACAAGAAAAAAAAAGTTTATTATCACTGTAAGGACTCAATTTGTAACGATCCCAAACTCGTATTGGGTTTGAACGCTAAAGGCCCAAACAATAAATTTGTAGAGCATGGATATAAAAGAACTAGATTAACTTCAAAAGAAAAACGATTAAACTTAACGTTTTTAGATGGATTAACACAAATATTACGATCAATTTCTCCTTGAAACAAGCTAAGTTCTTTATTTCATAAGGTTTTCCTCTAGGCGTCACTTGTTTAGAAGTTCCGATCTTTTCTCTCAATGCATTCTTCCATATTATATACTGCTCTCTTGGTGTCATCTTCACCACACACATGTAGGTTGGATTCGGAGGATCCCTTCCTGTCCCATCCAACACTTCCTGGAACCTTCATCTAGTAGCTGTAAGGCTGCTTCATCACTGTTCAGGCATCACCTCCACATTAATGCGGTCAGAGAGTTGGTTGAGAGACAATTAATGCAGAGGCAGCAGTTGTTAAAGATATTTGTTTATCTTTTCTTTCTTACCCTTGGTCTCATGTCCCACCTTTAGTGGTAATGTAGCTCTGAAGTGTGTTTGTAACAATATGGCGTTCAGGTCGTCCTCGGACACATATTGCCGAGAAGGATTTTGTCCTCAGACGAATATTGGACCCATCTCATGTGATATCTACTCCTCTTTTCATTTGGTTCCCCTTATAACCTTATATGGGCCTCCTCGGATGGCTTAACGTCCTCGGATGGGTCACAGGCCCAATTAATACGATTTTAATAATTATTGATTAACCGGCCCCCACAATCACTATAATGGTTGGGTTTTTCTCATTAAGCAGGGGAGGAAGAAGAGAAAGAGGAAGTTCAAGCTAAGAAGATCAAGAAATGAACAACAACAACAACCCACCAAACGAAATTCCCCCAAAGATTTTGTTCTGGCACAAGAATAATGAAGAAGTTTCATACAAGGGTTTCGAGCTATGGCAACAACAAGAACAACAAGTACTTCTCCAACAACATCAACAACAAGATCTCTACACTGGGTTAGGTGTGGGACCTAGTAGGAGCTCAATCAACATGTCTGATGATTTGTCGTCAAGATCTGCTTTCATGATGATGAGGTCTTCTTCATCGGGAGGAGGATGGGGAGGAATAGGAGGGATAAAGTGCCAAGACTGTGGGATGTTGCAATAAAATTTGACGTAATGGGTTTGTGCAACAAAAACTTTTTGTTGCAATAAACTTCAAATATTTTAATGACAACTTTGATGCAAAGAGATATATATATATATATATATATATTGTTGCAATAAACAATTTACTGTTTTGAATATCTTGTAAGTATACACTATTATTTCACGAAATCTTATTGCAATAGATTGCAAATAATTGACCAAAATAAGTTAGATTAAATTATTGCAATGATAACTTCGTTTCAATAAGCTATTAGTTCAAAATTTTTGTTTTAATAGATTACAAAAATAATTAGTATCAATTTATTGCAATGCTTTCTTCATTTTAAGTTATTGTAACAAACCTTCCTAAAAAGGAAAAAGAAAAACAAAAGTTATTGTAACAAAATTTTCTAATATATTAAAACTTCTAATGCAACCAAAAATTATAAGTTATAGTAACTTATTATTGTTGATGCAATAATTTAATACTTTTAAGTTACTATTGCAACAATTTTAACCCGTAGATGCGATATTTTGTCTAATACTACTATACATATTTTGTTGTAATGACCTTGATGCAGTATACTTTTTTTTGGTGTAGTGTATTGTTATACTAGGCTTGGGATGATTTCAAAGAATCCCAAACCCAAGATCTTCCCTCTCCATACTGCCATTTCCCTTCCCCTCTTTTTGGACAAGAAGATCCCAACCACAAGATGTGGAGTGTACCACTTGTGTATTCAATAAATGGTATTATATATCATACACCAACTTTCAAAAGGAAGTTCTCAGTCCTTGGGAGATAAATAAAACATAAAAGAAAATAAAAATAAAGTAGTGAAGAGGATTTGCTTTGTACCCGAAATGTATCCATTCACTTTTGGCATATACCAACGAGCACTAAGGTTTGAGGTTGCATTTTGGGAAGTTTATGCTGGCAAAGCTAGACATATCATGTAATTGGATCAGGTTTCCTTTAGCATGCCATACCATTCGTCGCTCAAATGTTGAAAGGAAGACTAAACGCTAATGGTCATAGTTTCAAGAATTAAAGCTTGATATGGCTATCAAGTTAGTGAGTGGAATCCATTCAATTTGATAAACATAGAGTGAATGCTCGAAACTCCTACATATTAGTTTATAAACTCATTTTTTTATGTCAAAAACACATTTTAATATTTAATTATTCTTACCATTGGTGCCTGCCTTAGATAAACAATCCCATCCCTCCACACCCAAAAAAAGAAAAAAAAAGAAAAAAGAAAAAAAGAATAATAATTGAAGAAAATGATCTTTCTACCCCTCATATTTCTGATTCTCTTTATGTAACTCTCTTTCAATCATCATTTGGACTTGTACATGTCCACAAGACATAAACTTAAGGTAGAACAATATTTTCTTCATTTTTTTTTTCTCTGATGGTGTTGTTGATATTTTCCACATCATTAAGTTAATTTAAAGTTGGTGAAAATATTTCACAAAACAAACCACAAGAAATGTAAACGTTACAAAATAAAAATATAAGAACGTTTCATGTTTTTAGGGTATAATGAGATGGTGATATGCCAAAGATTTTGTAATTGAATTGGTTCTTTCTTATGCACAAAATGAGTGATGATCAAGAAAAGAAATTGTTCAAACTAGACTTAACAATATATTGTAATTATTTCTAAAAAAATAAAAATAATAATAATAATGAGATAGTGATATATGTAATTTATAAAAAAAAATAAAAAACAAAAAACAAAAAAAAGGGCAAGTGTGTCCTGATTGACCCTAGGATGAATAATGAGAGAACATGAGAGATATAGTGTTATGTACAATTCACACATGCTACGAAAGCTGTCTCATAAATTTCATTTGGTTTGGAGTTAGGACAAGTGTGTCAGATCTTGATCCACAATTACACCTTCACACACTATTGCTAACCAGTTCTCTCTTTCGTGAATAATTTACAGGTGACCATCACGCACCGCAATTGTAAGTGGACCAAAATATTCATTATTACTTACTTATATAAAACTGTACGGCTTCCCAATCCCTGACATAGGCCTCATACGCCGGTCTTGCAGGCCGGCGGAGTCTGTGACAATATTTATCATTCTTGTCAATGATACAATATTACAACCAAAAATTTACACTATCCTATGGACCAAATAACCCTTCTTCTTCCAAATAGTCAACTCCACATTTCATTTATATTTAAAAAAAAATACTAACTAATTGGTCCACAAAGCCACTTGGAAATGGCAATATAAACTAAGTTTGAACATGCTGAAATTGAATTTAGTAACAAAACATATTTAACACTATAATTAAATTTATAAAGTACGAGGAGGTGGCGCTGTGTTCCCCTCTATTGCACAACATACACACATATATGATTATGTTTTAGAATTTCGATAAATACTCCTCTTTTTCACTGCCCAAATCTCTCTACCTCAATAAACTATTCACAAAAAATAATAATAATAATAATAAATGATTGAGCTTGAATTTATAGCTGCTTTAATTATTTTGGTAGGATTAAAAAATTTATTTACGAACATACCCTCATTCAGACAAATGTCAGTAGAACAATGCCCTATAATTTGCTTTACAGCTGCAAATTCTTATGGAATAGAATTTTTTTGTTTTTCCCTATCAAATTTTTTTTTTTGTTTTTTATTTTTTGTGTGTAGAACTTATGGTATTTATCTCTGTATCCGTTTATATTTTTCACACCACAACGTCCATACTCCATAATAATATTAATATGATTTTATAATATTTTACTCTATGAAAAAAATTACACAATACATGCAAAATATGTTCTAAATTTTTAGAAAAAATTAATAATATTATCATCAAAATTTGTAAAGTTTGAAATTGAATTCAATAAGTTGCAAACCTTCTTAAGTAACCCAAAAAAAAAAAAAAATATATATATATATATATATAAAGTTTTGGATTGAAAGAATTTCATGCAATCCACAATGTAGTAATTCATAAAAATATTTATATATAAATTGTTTAATAAAGTGATGATTAAAAAAGTTAAATAATTAAAAGTATATATAAATGATATTTTTCTCTTCAAAAAAAAAATATAAATGGTATTTTTAATCACCATATATAATGGATCGGACAAAATTTCTTCTTTCAAAAAAGGTCATAAAATAAAAGGATTTTCGAAAAAAAAAAGAAGTTTTAACTTGATGAGGGATAATTTTTTTTTTTTTTCCTGTTGAGAAACAAGGTGAGGGATAATTAATTATAATAAATGAAGAAAAAAAAAAAGAAGGAGAATAGTAATAAAATAATAATAAAATTAAAATTGGTTTATTAAAGGGAGAGTCACGAAAAAAGTAGCGGGTTTTCCGGTGCAAAGGCATGGATAAGCAAAAGCTGGTGCGCCCAAACGTGGCGAATCATTTGACCGTTAGATGAGCATGCGAATGTATTAGCAGTTGATTGATTCCATTTTAAGATTAGATCATAAAATCTACACAGCCCACAAACAGAAAAGAGAAACAGATTTTGGGAGAGAGTGAGCGAGTGAGTGAGAGAGAGAGAGAGAATTATTTTTTGTTTTTACAGACACAAGAGCCACTGCTCAGAGCTAAAAAGCTCATCACATCACCTGCAAAAAATATCAGAGAGAGAGAGAGAGAGAAAAGGGCAAAGAGATGGGTTGGGAGACTTAAATTGAGGTAGCAGCACGGTGCAGAAGAGCATGGCGGCGGTTGCAGAGTGAGTATGTGAGAGAGAGACATAGAAAGCAGCTTCGTTCCTTAAATGCTTTTTCTATGAATACAACTGTGAAGGCCTGTGTGTGTATTTGTAGAGAAAAAAAAAAATTAAGGGAATTTGAGGCGCGATTAACGCTGTCAAGCAGTGAGGGACGTCTGTCCCTGACCAACTAGAGCTGCAATTAACCTCTCACTCTACACAGTACACGCTCTCTCTCTATCTTAATCTTTTCTCTCTCTCACACTCTCTCACAAACACAAACACAAAACACACTCTTTGAGAAACCAAAACATACACTCATATACAAAACACACAGAACTAGAATTTCCATCAAAGAACCACACCCCCCTAAAGAAAGGAGCAAAATTGAGGACTACCCATTTCGTATTTGGGTTCCAATTTTTTCAGTGGGAGTGGAATTTCTATTATGGATTTTTTGTCACATTTAAGGTCCGGGGCAGGCTTACAATGGCTGGGTTTTTCTCATTAGGCGGAGGAAGAGGAAGAGGAAGAGCAAGTTCAAGCCAAGAAGATCAAGAAACTAACAACAACAATAACCCACCAAACGAAATTCCCCCAGAGAGTTTGTTCTGGTACAAGAATAATGAAGAAGTGTCAGCATACAAGGGTTTCGAGCTATGGCAACAGCAAGAACAACAAGTACTTCTCCAACAACATCAACAGCAGCAAGATCTCTACACTGGGTTAGGTGTGGGACCCAGTAGGAGCTCAATCAACGTGTCTGATGATTCGTCGTCGAGATCGGCTTTCATGATGATGAGGTCTTCTTCATCAGGAGGAGGAGGAGGAGGAGGAGGAGGAATAGGAGGGATAAGCTGTCAAGACTGTGGGAACCAAGCTAAAAAGGACTGCATTCACATGCGGTGTAGGACTTGTTGTAAAAGCCGAGGGTTTGATTGTCAAACCCATGTTAAAAGCACTTGGGTCCCGGCTTCTAAGCGCCGCGAGAGACAACAACAACTCGCTGTTTTGCAACAGCAACAACAACACCAACACCAACTTGAGCTTCGTGGTGGAGAACATCCCAAAAGACACAGAGAAAATCCAAGTACTTCCTCACTTGCTCGTTTGCACACAAGTGCGTCAGGTACCCAAAGTTTCTTTCTTTCTTTCTTTCATTCTTTATATATATATTATACCTCACAGACACTCACTCACAGTTGAACTGATTGACTCTTTGAAAGAATTTCTTAGACGCATTATGAGAAATTCTGAAAAGAAAGAGAGAGAGAGAGACAGAGAGGGTTTTGGAAGTATGCCCAAAACAAGACCATGATATCGATTGCGTGTGATGGAATAAATCGACCCCATCCATAGTAAAAACTCCCATCAGCTTTTCCTTTCTTTTTTCCAAAATACTGTTATTCAGTAATCCTGACGAGTATATTGACAGGGAAGAAACTATTTCTCTTCTTTGTGTGCGTGAGTGTTTTGTGGATATCTGTGTATGAGCGTGTGAGTGTGAGTGTGAGTGTGAGTGTGAATGTGCTTGCTTTTTAAATATTTATCATTATCCATTGTGTTCTTTTTCCAAATTAACATGTTGGCTAAACTAATATGGATTTTAGGGTTAGAAGTGGGAAATTTTCCATCAGAAGTGAGCTCTCCTGCTCTATTTCGTTGCGTAAGAGTGAGCTCCATTGATGACACAGATGATCAGTATGCATATCAGACGGCTGTGAACATAGGAGGCCATGTTTTCAAGGGCATTCTCTATGACCAAGGCCCAGAAACTAACTACTACTCCATGGGCGGTGAGAGTTCTTCCGGTGGTGGTGGTGGTGGTGGAGTTCAACCATTGAATCTTATTGCTGGTGCCACTACTAGTCCCACCACAACTCACGGTGGTGCGGCGGCCATGGTTTCGTCAGCCATGGCTCTTCTTGATCCTAGTTTGTACCCAGCTCCGCTTAACTCATTCATGGCTGGTACGCAATTCTTCCAACCCCCAAGATCTTGAAAAACAAACAAACAAAAACCCCCCCACATTCTTCTCTCTCTGACCAACTATTCACTCTTTCAGCAATATTTGATAATGTTGTAATAGTAGAGTAAATTTGACAACCATTGAAGTTAAAAAAAGAAAAAGAAAAAAAGAAGTGAAACAAGAGGAAATGCCGATGCCGAAGTCGTTTGTTTTGTGCAATTTCAATGCAAGTTTTTTTTTAAAATTTTTTTTAATTATTGCCATTATTGTTCTTTCATTTACTTACTTAAAATTCTGTCCAAGTCCGAGATCTTAGTGTGTCTGTCGGTTGTTTTGTTTCTATTTTTTTTAAATTTTCTCTAACTGGGTTTGAATTTTTTCATTACGCGTTTCTGGCTAGTTTTGAACTTTGAAGCTGCTTTTTTCCTGTTTACCCGTATGTTTGCCGGTTTGAAATGGGAACGAATTTAGTTTCATATTTGGTTGGACAAACTACAAGGAAAAACATCTTTTCATTTCGCTATGGCGGTCCAGCCATGCATGAGCATTTAAGTTCAAAAGGCGAAGGAAATTTCCTTCTCTCTCTCTCATACGCACATTCATGTTATATGCTCATACATACATACATTAATGTGATAGTCATACATACATACATACATACTTGTATCTGTGCATGCACGTACGCACGTGAGTGCGTTGTTTTATGTTGCTTAAATAAGCATGCATGATGTGACTTTGATGTTAAATGAGTTTATCGTTTTATCATTTTGCTCCTGTTTAATGCACCTACTAGTGGGAACGTATACACATGGTGCAGATTTGTTACTATTTAGGTAGAGATATTTTGTGTATATATGTTGATATATACTAGTATACAGTATATAAAATGAGACTGTTTCTCCATCAGTGAAATTGACGAGACTTTAAAATGGGGACTGGTTACATACTTAAATTTTCTCTGAAATGGCCTTTTACAAGCTATCTGCAGACGCGTAATGTGATCTCATTTTTTATCATTAATGGCCTCAACGAAAATGAAAATGTCTCACTTCCCTATAGTACTTTATTAAGTAAAAAAAATAAATAAAAAGTTATAGTAGTTTTATTTATTTAATATATAAAAAATATTTATATGAAAATTTAGACTTTCTTTTGTAAATGTATGCTGTCAGATCATGAAACTGATTGCATATTTTCTTTTGCTTTCTATTTTTATATTTGTTTGCTTGTTTGATTTTTTGATTTTTGATTTTTTTAATTTTTTGTTTGAAATCCTTACACGCTCTTCTATTTAGTTTACATTATATTTGCAATGTAAGATTCACATTGTAGATTAAATAAATGTGTACAATGTTGTACATATTTATTTAGTCTACAATGTAAGATTTACATTACTAGTCAATGTGAATCTATAATAACCCTTCCTATCTATTTCAAGAAGGTGAGGTATTACCCTTAAGCTAATAAATAATTATATCATAAAATACACATTATTTTAACTAAGATAAAGCATGACCAATATGTTGCTTAATTAAGTGTAAATTTGTGTAGAATGTCTAATCAACAATGTTAGAGATTTCTTCTCAAAAAAAAAAAAAAAAACAATGTTAGAGATGATAAAATTTTCATTTTTTTTTTTTCACAATTCGTTGAGGTGGCAAATTATAATTAAAGTAACATAATTTTCACTCAAATAACTACTAAAGTTTCTTTTACTGTACACCAACTGCAATCTGCCATCATCCATAATAACTATGAAAGATGTTATGAAATTTGTTATATTTTTAAACTTATTGATGTCTGATAATCAACTTATTGCACTCTAGCTTTGACCATTGTAGTCATCTTTGCAGCTTACCCTTACTGATTTCAGAGTGGGACGCTACTAGCTAGATGAAGTATGTTCCATTGGGATTGAATTTAGAGGCTGCAAGCAACATAAACAAAGATTTTAACTCGATAAAAATGAAAGTTGCTGTCAAATCAAATCTCTCTTTCTTAACTTCAAATCTTTTTTTTGCTGAATTTCTTAACTGCAAATCATAGTTCTCTTCTTAGTCTTATTAATATAAGTACACCAATATTAGTCATCGGAAAAAGAAAAAAAAAAAGAAAAAGAAAAAAGCACACCAATATTGAAAGCCACGTGTATATCAATTAATTTAAAATGTTTGTTTCTTGTGATCAAAAAATGGTGTTTCCTGAAACTATTTTTCGTTTTAAGGAAAACAAAACTATTGAAAATCTTAAATGAGTTTTCTATTGGTTATCTGAAAACAAAATTTTAAAAATAATTTTATGAAAACATAGCCAGACAAGCCCAATCTGACCTTGTCCACTTGCGTTCTTTTATTAATTTTTAAAACATTTTTAATATTGGTTTGTCAATACTGTCTAAATTATAATTGTGCATTTGTCAATAGATTTGACTTAGGCATTAATGAAGGCACCATAACATATAGCCTTGTTTAATACAACTTATTTTCAACTCTTTGAAAATGGGCTACTTGGAAAAGTGGTGTATAGGGTATATGATTTTAAAAATTTGTAGTTTGAAAAGGTGTGGTTTTAAACGGGCCCTTGGTTAATCCAAATTGAGCCATAAAGAGAGTGAAGGGTCTTACACTTCCAAGTTAGAAGAAGAAAAAATTATATATATATATATATATATATATCTCTGGCCTTAGTCACTCAAATTTGAGCCTTAAAGAGAGAAGAGGGTCATACACTCCCCAAGTTAGAAGAAAAAAAATGGATGTGTGTGTGTGTGTGTGAATATTGTAGTTTGAAAAAGTGTGGAAGTGTGGTTTTAAACGATCCTCTAAATGAGCCCTTAGTCACTCCAATTTGAGCCTTAAGAAGAGTAGAGGGTCTTACACTGCCAAGTTTGAAGAAAAGATTGGATATATGTGTGTGGCTTTATCTGACTAATTACTTGTTCTTGAGATATTTCTTTTTTTACTATCACTAAAATTGTATGTTAGATTTGGGAATTCAGTGAGCCTCCAATTTAGTCTGCAGGGTTATTGTATATTATGGATAATTATCCTATCAGTGTATTTTCATAAAATGAGTTGATCCCCTATAGAACTAACCTTCTTTAGCAAGAATTTAGGTAAAAGTAATGATGAGTAGTATAAGGAATGTATTTGAAATATATCAAGTATTGTGTCATGTTAGTTGGAATCAAGATTAAGTGCAAGTGTATATATATATGTATGATTTCTTGTTGATCTCCTTGGTATAAGATAAGATTGGATTGATATATATATACACCATAGACATCAGTTTTAAGAGAAAAAGAGATTTAAAGAAAACTGTTTCATTAAAAAAAAAAATACATATATGTATAAATTTTTAAAATTATCTTGGTCCATCTCTCTGGTTTTGTTTTGAAAGTAAATTTGGAAATGGATAATAAAACTTTACATGTAATAATCTTAAATCTTAACAGAGCAAATCAATACGACCATTTCAATAATTCTTCATATTTAGGAAGGTATGCACATTATAACATGTCCATTTCATCAACATTTTGGTGTGTTATGGGTTTGAACACATTTGTACACAGGTGCCTCTATGTATGTGGATGAATAAGGTTCTTAAGGTAAGTCTTCTCTACATTATAGATTGCCTAAAACTATTTTGGATGATGATGTTGAGAATTTGATTCTAAGATACATGAACAATGAACAGCTTTATAGGAAAATTTAATTGTGGTGCACTGGCAAGAATCCTTCTGTTTTACTTTGAACAATTTTTAAGGTTGATTAATTCTATAACATAGGACTCTACATGATAAAGCAATCTTCAATGATGGTAGAGATAAGAAGTCAAAAAATGATGGTAGAGATAAGTTTATTTCTAACAATTGAAAGGGTTAAGAATGGTAATAAGAATACAAGAAAAAGGCATGTTTTTCCTATTTTACTTTGGTCCTTATGTACTGGCAGATGATATGGCTCAAGCAAAGCTGAATGGTGACAAATAATCTCTGTGGTTCTGTTTTAAGGCTTAATTGAGTTGATTCGATTATGATATTTTAGATACGCATGTAATTATTTATATCTGTAAGGAATAATTAGTTTTAAACTTAGATAGAAGCAAAATCGCGTCTTTCATGCAACATGAGAATAAAAAAGAATGTTCTTTTTATGTTTTCTCATATTCCAATGGTAATAAATTTCTTACATGTCCCTATTTTGGTAAGTTTTTTTTTTTTTTTTTTACATGTCTCTATCTTTTTTAATAAGTAGATGAATTGCTTTATGAGAAGCTTTATACAAGAACAAAGGAAATAATGGACAAGGAGGAAAGATCACTAAAAATAATGCCTAATATCATAATGTGATGAAAGTACATATGTGAATTTTCCACAAGCAATTTCCTCTATAAGTCATTCCTGGCCTGTCTGCCCATAGTTTATTACCATCAGATTTTGATTGCTTGTGAATACTTCAAGCAGAGTTGTAAATGTTTAATCTAGGTAACTGATTTGGGACTGTTGAAGCAATAATGTTACTTGAGCATGAAAACAAAACTAAAGTCAGCATTAAAGTCATCACTCATCAGGATGGGGTCAAGAATGATAGAACTAGATTATGAGTTGAGTTGTATAGAGTTGCATAAATAGAATAATATTTGTTCTTATATAGGATTTGATTTGATCTTCTTTCTGCATTGCATTTGATTGAAATCATTAATCAGAAATGAATATGATAACATATTCCTTTATATATATATATATAGAATAATATCAATTTGAAATCATTGATATATCAGAGACAATTTTGAATTTAGTGCGGCATGGAAATATTCCAGAAAATAGCACTGGTTGGTAATTGGTTCGGAGTTTTCTTAGCCAGAAAGGGAATCTCCACCTTGCATACACTTTAACATGACTTTTATGTGAAAGAAGTGGGTTCCTCAATGATCCCTTATATATATGAGGAAACCTAACTGTAGCATTTGGGCTAGAAGAGTGCAATGCCTATCTGAATGTGTAGAATTGGGTTGGGTGTGATATTTTATTATGCCATAGTTCAGCAACTCCAGTGCAATCTTATTCTTTGTCATTACTTTTTGTCTTTATCCACTTCACTATTCGTTTCTTTTATTTTAGTGCATGTCTCTTCCTGACATAAAGCTGGAAAACACGTTTCATTAGACTATGCAATTCTGGCCTATCTGATAAACTCACCAAAGCCTTACTTTATTGGAAACATATCCAAATTAACCTGAAAAACAAAAATTTCACATTTTACCAAGTGATCAATTCTGTTTTACTTTTCTGGAAAGACTTGCTTTGTAAGAAATGGAGCCCTAGGAAGTATGTGACGTGAAGGTGTATATATATATATATATATATATAGAGGGTTAACAAATTTATTTTTGGAAAAGTTTTATTAGGAATTGAAAAAGTTATCAAAACTTTTTTAATTTCTGATAAACTTTTTTTAAAATTGGTTTACTATTGTGTGCATTTAGAGCATACATTAGTAAAATTCATATATATATATATATATATCATCTCTATTTTCCAATGCAAATGTATATAATTAGTAGCTCACAGAAGTGATGATCTTTTGTTGCTCAAAATTTTTGCTTTTTTTCAAGATTCTCATGTATTTTTTACCAGCTAAAGAGCTCTGTAACTCTGTACTTGACAAAGAAAGGATATTCCTTGCTGCTACAACTTGGCCAGCAAATTTTAACTCGCCAGTTTTCTAACCCTTTATCGAATTCTCCATTTACGGTGTGGGAGATCATTTACTGTTAAAAATTCGTTGAAGGAAACAGTAGGAATCAAATTGTTTTGTCATGTACTTTCTGTGGTACTTGTCCTTCCAAAATCGTAGAGAATCTTTTTATCCAAAACCCTAATTATATATTATTTCACGTTCGAAAACTTACTATATATCCAAGCTTCCTATATCATATAGACATTTCAGTGCACGCTCAATTGGTTACTCTTTCTTTCTTGGATAAATTTTGTTTTTTGTTAATAAAAAACATGAAAGTATTTCTCAGCAAAAAAATATGAACTATATAACATAATTGTATACGAATTTATAAGGGGAAATATACCCACCTCGATGGTAGTCTCCTTTTGCTATATACAAATCTCTGGTCTTTAGGAGAGCTCATAAGTCCATAGCCCAACACCTCCATTTGTATCGTGGTCTTAATTAAGGCACCTGTCCTGACGTATTTCCATGCTCAAATCCTGCCACCAGATACTAGCTGTTAGCTTCATCTTTTTTTCCTTTTCTTTTTGGGGGGTGGGTGGGTTGTTTGGGCAATCATATACTCCAGAACTGTGATATGGCACTGCCTTACTGGTAATGTTTGGCAGTATCTATTTGGCAGTTTTTCCTTTATTATTAATTTTTTTAAGTGCTAACAATAAATTTAGTGAAACACAAATTTCACAACATGGAGGTGGAGCTTGGTGAGTTAGCAAGTGCCTTCAGTCAAAAGTGACAGATCGTGGGTTCAAGGCACCTTTCTCAAACTTCATAAAAGTAAGAGTTTTGTGCATTAGATTCAATTAAATTTCTCAATATATTAAAGTGATCAATTGTAAGTGGTGGACACTCTCTGCACATTACTTTTTACATAAACCCACCACATTTTCTTTACCACCACTTCACCATTTTTTGAAAATGGGGTCCCCGGTCTTCTAGGTATAAAAGGTATAAATATACATAAAGCCAATTTACAGTCTTGTGTGTGTGTGTGAGAGAGAGAGAGAGAGAGAGAGAGAGAGAGAGCCATACAGTAATAATTAAGTATCTCACGCGGATTTCCTTGTAAGCCATGGCACAACTAAAGCCATTCGAGAGAATAGTAGGGCTTGTTATGGTATTAGGGCAATACAGATGGTTGGCATTTTCAGCTTTGGGTGGCATAGAGTGAGCCCATAAAGATAGGAGTCTAATGCACCATAATGTGGTTGTGTCTGTGGTCCCAACAACTCGTCTGGTTAATGTCTCAGGCTTTTCTGCTGTAAAAGGTTGCTTAGCTCATTTGCTGTTAGAAAACCCTATTTGCTTCTGAGAAAGTAGGAGACAGCCTGTGTGAATATCCTTGTCGCAAATACTTAAATTTTTTGTTCCACGGAATTGCACTGTGTGCAAGCAAAAGAAGGCTGCAAAGTGTGATATTTGAGGTTTGTCTTTGAGGCTCGCTTTGAAGGTCCGAGCTTGTTCTCTGATTGAAATACTGAATTGTCTCTTCAATTGGGCCAGCATAACTCTTTGGTTGCAGGAGCTGTGCTGTGAGACGTTCATTCTGTTGCATGTTTCACGAGGAATGTTGTCGTTAAGATTCCACTTTGACACACTAAACAAAAGCAAATTCTAAATAGAAAATAAGGATGATGTAAAGTTGAAATTGAGAAGACAACAGAATCGAAAGAGAAACCATCTACCTAGATAAAAAGACCTTTTCTTCTTTGTACTCCCATCTCTCTTTTCGGGGTTGTCTTAAAACAGAATTTCTTTAATTAAAACTATCAAGTTTTTAATATGTCTTACTGGATTAGGATTTAAAATAATAACTTGACATGAAGTTTTGAGAATTTGGTATGAGCACAACTAATCCACTCCTTTAGGTCAAATGACATTTTCTAACATTTATAACAAAGATGTTTATAACAGAGAGATATATATGGTTCAAACCCCTCACTCCCACTTAAAAATGTATCAAAAAAGCATTTGGTGAATAAACTCAAGAATATATTTCTTCGAACAAGATGTATATATAAGAGCTATATGAGCTATTTCAATAATAGTAGTCTAAAGGCACTTGGACCTATGTGATGATTAATATCCACTGCTAGTCTATAATTGAAATGCATGCTGTGTGTCCAATCTACCTACCAATCAAGAGTAGGTTGAATAATTAACTTCAAATTCTCATGAAAAAAGCCACATCATAAAAAAGAAGTCTCGTATCTCC
This sequence comes from Quercus robur, assembly GCF_932294415.1. Lineage (NCBI taxonomy): Eukaryota > Viridiplantae > Streptophyta > Magnoliopsida > Fagales > Fagaceae > Quercus > Quercus robur. The sequence continues at coordinate 19,547,931 of NC_065539.1, read as the reverse complement.
AAAAAAAAAAGAAAAAAAAAAAGTCTCAATATTCCATACTACAAGTAAAACAATATATTAAGTTTTTTAATTAAATTCAAACACTTGGATGTATTTGACCAATAAGATAAAAATAGTATTACCTTTTTCAAGAATAATTAAATTCATACAAATCAAATGTTTGAATTCAATTAGGTAATCTAATGTATTGCATTTAAGGTACTTTATCTAAATTTTACCTAAAATCTTAAAAATAGAAAATTTGAAATATATTAGGTTACAATCTTGAAGTATTGTGAGAAAATATAATGAAATATCATACTAATAAAGTATTAAATATCAGTTACTACCAAAATTTCGATCTTGATCTCAGTGAAATCTCCGTTTTGAAATGATCAACATTTTTGGTATTTAAGAACTTGGCCTATCTCTAGTAATACGCCTATTATGAATAACCAGCCATATAAAAGTAATTTAAAGGGGTTAGTCTAGTAATTTCCAAGGTCTTATAATGTCTATAAAGTCTTGAATTTAAAACTTTAACTAATATCTTGGGGTCAGTCCCAAGAAATTTTTTCAACTAGTTATCTGATGTTTACGGAAAGAGGGACTACACATACCTGTAGCAATAATCATACACTTGAAAAACGAAAAACGAACACCTAAATGAAAGGGGAAAAAACATATGAAATTGAAGATGGGCATCGGTTAGATAACTCAATTAAGATCCACGAATTTACCACTGGTTGGTACCCCTAATAAATGGCTAATTGCGTTCGTTTAGATGAACCCCTGGAACGCAATTAGCCATATAACTAAAAGTTTCAAGTAACAAAAAATCTTCTTGCCCCTCAAACAAAAAATCTTCTTGGGAACCTAAAATTTCTGGAAATGTACTTTATATATGAACTATGAATAGAACTTTCCTATATATATATATATATAGAAAAGAATAAGAACCTTAGACCTGACTATAAGCCATCTCAAACTGCCTTGTGGGATGACGTACACTAGATACTTCAGCTTGCATAGAACTGGCTGAGCTATATGTAATTCTATGACCATAAATGGAATATATATAAGCCATTATTCATGCCATAAAACCCACATGAAATTTAAAAACAATTGAATCTAACCAAATACTAGTTAATTAAAGAAAGAAGTGGAATAATTAAAAAAAAAAAACCCACAGCAAGGGTTATGGACTAGTGAACTGTATAATGGTATGTACTCGGTCCAAAATTTCATATGTGGTCATTATGATTAGTCATTATATGCATGATCCAGAGAGAGGTTATTGGCAAGTTGCTAAATGGATTTTGAGATGCATTTTGGGAACCATTGATTCGGGTTTGAAATTTGAGGGAGATAAGACGGTTGTTTTTGTTGTTTAGACAATGTTGATGATAGAGATAAGTTTTGTTATTCTACAAACTGCTTGTTTACATTTGCCAAAGCCAAAGCACTGATGAATTGGAGATCAACACTGCAATCTACTGTTCCATTCAATCACTGAGGTTGAATAAATGTCTGTGATTGAAGCTATTAAGGAGGCTATTTAACTATATGGTTTGATTGAATACTTAGGGGTTAGTAGCATATTTGTGTATTTTGTGATAGCTAGAGTGCAATTCATTTAGTGAAAAACCAAGTTCACTGCTCTCAAACTAAGCACATTGATTGATGTATGCTTTCACTTTGTTTGTGAAATTGTTGATGAGAGAGATATTCTTCTTCAAAAGTTTGGGACTACAAATAATCCAGCTGAAGTGATGACTATATACCAACTCCTTGGTACAAGCTTAAGCATTGCTTTGAATTGACAGGTGTTTGTGTTGGCGATCAAAGGGGTAAAGAATGAATCAAACAAAAGACAATGACTTGGAGGCACAAGTCAACGTTGTCCTAAGTAATATTTGCCCCCAGCACAATGTTTGCTAAAGGGTTATTGTCAATTTGTCATCAAGATATAACTAAGTCGAGTTCAATAAGTAGCAACCTTGGAGAATTCATATGATTTCTTTGTAATGATAGAAAAGTTCCGTAAAAAACTGAATATTGAAACACTATATATAGACAATGGGGTGTGGCCCTTCAAGAGGCACCTTTGAAAAATCTCCTTAGTTGATTCGAACACCAAAATACGTTACAAGACACTTACTGCCGTTTGAGACAACAAAAATTGTATTCTGTAAAATTTTGTCGAAAACTTTCTACCTAAGGTCTGCTCAAGCTAGCCATATGTTCCACTTAAGTTGGATTTAATGAGCTGCTTGAGCAGCTTGTCACACACTCCCTCAAGAATTTATCAAAAAAAAAAAACCTCTCCCTCAAGAGGATGCGTTTAATGCTTCCACATGTTTGTTCGCTTCACTAAACTAGGATCTGATTGACTTTACTTAGCGGTCTATTTGGATTGAGGGGGAGAGAAAGAGAGAGAGAGGGAATAGAGCAGAGTTGACTAGAAATTAGCCTAACTTCCGGCCAACTCTATTTTACTTCCCCTTGTTCTCCCTCCCCCCTCAATCCAAATAGGCCATAAGAAGGCTTGTAAAAAAAGTTTCTCCAGTGGCTAGGCTTGAGTGTGTGCCACAAATTTATACTATGTTTATTTTTCTATTCTTTAGTATTTATGAGAGATAATCTTTTGAGTTTATTTGGGGTTTGGATTTATTTGAGTAATTTTATCTTCCTTTAATTATAATCTCCATATTTTTGTTAATGAAATTTTCCCCTTATTAAAGTACATGGACATAGGCCAAAAACTTTACCCCATAAATTCTTGATATTTTCTTGTGTGTGCTATTTTTCTTTCAACTTTCTTGGTTCCCAGTATTTTTCATAGTCAATCTAGAGTGAAAGTTGCTTTCTTGAGGTTTTTTATATTGCAACAAATTGGTAGTATTTGAATAAAATGCTATATAAATTCCACCAAGCAATCTTTCAAACCAAGTCAAAGTAGGAATTTCACCTTAATACATAAACAAGAGTCACAACTTGAACTAAACTAAACAACATTTCTCCACCTTGGCAAAATTTGCAAAGAACCAAAGTTCATGAAATTCCTCGTATCCATGGAAAGAATTGAGCCAATAAATACAAATTCTTAACAAATCTCCACCTTAGTGAGATTTCTCTCAAGACACGAATGTCTCTTAAGTACCAAATCTAAATTAGAGCCCAACCAAAAGAACAAAGTACATAATACCTAAAATTACCTCCAAATAAGCTAATAAGCACCAAATTCACCCAAATATAATGCCAATCCCAAATTAGAGCCCAACCAAAAGAACAAAGTAAATATCACACTACCTCCAAATGTACTAATTGGTTTTCAAAATGAAGATTGTGGGGGAGATTAGAAATTGAGGAGACTCCAATTAAGACATTAATATAAAGTATATGGATACCATTTAACACAAAAGTTAAGTCAATAGTTTTGAACTCAATTATGTTAAATTAATCACTCACTATCATCATTATTTCTTAATGTGAGACTTTACTATTTAACTAACAACACCACTCACACATGAATATTCAACAAATAAATCATTCTCAACCCCTACATTCCAAATACCAACATAGCATTTAACTGGAAAATGTAAATATAAATAACAAAACAAAAGGTTTTCAGTTTCAAATTAAATGTTTTCCCTCAAATCAATCAACATCTTAACCTACAACAACTTCTACTGTTGATCAAATGAAGAAGTTATTCCTTTTGATATAAAAGCTCAAAATAATCAAATGCAGAACTGTGCTATATTTATAAAAGAAAGCTCACGTACGTAAACAGAAAATCAGTACCTGCTGAAACCTTGCCTTGTCTTCTCAACCTGCAAAAGAAAACCAACTATATTTATTAGCTGTAAAAATTGTTTTTTAAACGAATCCTAGAAACCTACATGACACAGTGTAAGAACTCAAGGGAATGAACTTAATGGTATCAGAAAAAGGGAATGAACTTAAAATCACAGCCAAAGTTGTTATAGGCTATAAATACGTGATGCTAGAGCAAAGCTGAATTAGAAGAATGAAAAAACAACACCCCAGCATGGATATGACAGTGTTTATAGGAGAACCCTGGGATAATGCATCCATCACCATGTAACCAAGGTCTAGTTTCACTGACACCGCATGGATCCTCAGCAAAAAATTCCAATGACCAAATCAAATGTGATTCTTAAGAAAAAGTAGTGCTAAAATTTTCAAGTTTGAGAATCTTTCTCAAGCCCCGTGAACAACTATTAGGTTTGTTATTATTTTTTTATTGTACTGTTGTCTCTAAGAAAATACTGCCTTTTATCTGAAGCAACCAAGATCCCACTAGAAAAGAATCCAAAGAAGCTTTACTATTCCCAATCATCTAACCTCCTAATTGGCAAATTGCAAAACTTTCTTTGCTTTAGCAGTAAATACTAAATTATTGTCGGTCAGCTTACGTGTGCCACTCTAGCTTAATCTGTTGTTTCCTTCCAAACATAGGCATTGATTTTTTGAAAGTTCATTAATAACCTTTTTTGGGAAAATAAACACATGATAGTTTACTATTCTTGTATTCAATACAAATTAAACGATTATCCAAAAAAAAAAAAAAAAAAAAACAAACAAACAAACAAACAAATTAAACATATTGAATTCTGCCAGAAAATTATCAGAAGCTTTTAGGTGTCCACGAATTGATTCTACCAAACAATTTTTGAACACCTCTAGAATACTATTGATTAGCTTCGAAAATATTCACTATAAAACTCCAATTAATACAGTTTTAAGCTTTCATCAAATCAAATTTATTTACATCTAGCCACTTGATCAGAGCGTTTAAAATAATACAAATTGATTAGTGCTTTCAAAATCCAAAAGAGAAGCATTTAATCTATTAGCCATGAACTTGGGGATGCACTAATACCTAGTGTTACAGCAAGAAATAGGTATAAAGTCACCCATTCTGAAAGGGTACTTAAATTTTATGCACTAGAGTTAGGGTTGTCAATTATCTTAGCTATTTATGAATGGTTAGAGTTCGGCTAAAAATATGTTTGTTTATATTCATTTTATTAACAAACGAGCAAAGTTCAAGCTTAAGTTTGAGTTTGACTATTTTAAATTCAAATATGATAATATGTTTGTGAACAAACCCATAAATATGAGATTCAATTTAAGTATATAAAAATAATATATGTTTACCATATGTATACATATATAAAAATATACTTATGTAGATTATTTTTATTTTTTATAATTTAATAGTCAAAATAGAGAGATTTGAACCATAGATGCTTCCATTAGAAACAAAGATGTGCCAATTAAGTTACAAGGCTATTAGCACTTATATAGACTTGATATTATGTAAGTTTGTAAACAAATTCAAAAGACATTAAATTAATATTAATTTGTAATTAATGGATAATATAAATAGTCTAATTTGTAATTAGTAAAAATTATATTTAACCATACAAGATCAACTGATAATTTTTATAAGTTTATAAGTAAAAATTATTCTATTTAGTTAAATCGAATAATATAATTTCAACTATAATTTAATTATTAATTATTAATTATTAATGTTGATCTTTGAAGTAAATTTTTTTTAGTAATAGTGTTTACTATACATGAAAAAATAATAAATCATTTAAGTAGCTTATGAATAAGTTCGAGTTTGTTTGAGAGGAAAATGAATTAAGCTTAAACATATAATTTAATTTGTTAATGATTTCAAGTTGGACTCATATTTGAAATAAAATAAAATAAATAATCTTAAACTTTTAATATTTGACTCAACTTGCTAATTTGCAACCCTAATTAGAGTAACACCCTATTTAAAGATACAATTAGAGTAATTGAGTGGAATCATCATCAGCTATGTCCTAGACTTTGTTGTAGAAGTGAGGGGTATGCCCATAAGGTTCTAGGGCTTTTCCAATATGCAAAATTAAGAGTATTCTTCACTTCATCTGAGTATCTGGCTTGTGAAGAAAAATTTTCCTTGCTTCAATAATTTGATAGTTTACCGTGTAACAATTTGCTTGAGATTTGAGAAGAAGAACCTAAAAGTATTTGGTGAAAATCAATAACTTCATCTTTAATAATAGTGTAACTTTTCAATTTCGTGTCATCAATAGAATATAAATATGTATTAGTAGCCTTTCTAATCTTCACAACTTCAAAGAAATAACAAGTGGTTCCTTGAGGAGGAACATCCGAATCAAAAAAGAAAAAAGGAACCCCCAAATTGCTTTTACATGAAGAAGATTTTACTCAATATGTTTTATTCGATATGAGTGGAAAAAAAAGGGAAAAATCAGAACCAAGCAGCCAATTTAGCTTAACATAATGGCTAAGATAATTTTTCTCCCATTGAATAATTTTACTATTACTAGGATTATCTAACAGAACCTTCTAGCCCTATCTAAATCAAATCTTCTTTGCAGCTTTAACTCTATCAGAATTATCACTCTCTTTGTTCTTTTATTATCTTTTTTGGGAACAATCAGAGATATCTCCATATTTAATTAACTTTTTTGAAGGCTTTCAGCTCAAGTTTCTGAAGCTTCATTGTCTTATATAATCTGAATAATGGTTTGCTATTAACATCAGCCTGTTAAACCTTTTAAACAGTAAGCATAAATCTTCATGATCAGAGTAGAAGTTGAATTTTAAATGGCTATGATCAGACACATTCTTTAAAGTAAGAGATAAAAATAGGAAAAAAAGAAAAGAAAAGAAAAAGTGGTATCAAAACCCAGGAAGCAAAAATTCCATAGTAGAATTTCTTACCTATGAAGCCAATCTCCTGTCTCCATGTAAACAAAGTCCCATTATATTATTGATGACCAAGTAAATCAGATTGAAGAAGCAAGAAAATGTAGAAGCTAGCGTTGGAGCTTTATGGGTTTGGAGGAGACGATATTAGTGGGGGGCTAGAATTCTCTTTATATTGATGGTGTTTTGTGGTAATGTAATGCTAAAAGGGAATATAAATATATGATCTTGGTTTGGACTTTGAACCATGACGTCCCAATACGGCTTTCAGTCAATACGAGTGGGATTTTCTAGAGACAAAGATACTTTCATCATTTCCCTTACAGCGAATATTATCTGGATGTGACGTACAAAGATAACATGACAATGAGAGAATTCGAATTGGAAAAGGAAACCACGAGCCACGTCAATATTATCAAGAGCTCACAATCAGTCACGATACATTATTATATTAAATGATAATTGATGTTACTGGTATTATAAATTTTAGGATAAAATACAGTCAATATTCTTGTTGTTTGGGCTAATATCGGTCAAGTATGAAACATTTTAAAGTTGGCCAATATGATCCTTAATCACTGTGACAAAGACAATAAAAATGAGCAATGGTTTAAGAACTAAGTCGAGTTTAGGGGCCAAGTTAATCAGTTTTGAAGTATCTTGAACTGGACTAATATTAAGACTAACTTAAATCTCAAAACCGTTGAGTGCATTTTACCCTAAATTTTACCATGTTAGTGTATAAGCCCAACGAACTTTAGGCCTATCATATTTTATTTATCTTGCATTTATATCATTTGTAGGGCATGCACTCACGTGTTGTGTTACATTTCTGTGTCTGCCTATGTAAAAATATTCCCTTGAATAGTTTCATCATTGAATAAAATAAAATTGATTCACAATTATAACATACTATAAGAAATTTTTATAAATTGATGTGTCACCAATCACAATAAAAGTGATTCAAATATTCATTTATCATGTTGTTGAGTTTCACTAATGACTTCCCTTATCATATCAATCTGTAAAATTTATGTACTAAATGTTGTAATATCTTTAGCATTTTTCATACATATATTACTTGTGTTTATGAGAAATTCTAACATTGGCCAATTGCTAAATGACATGTGTGGTATGAGACATAACGAGTGTGCCAATAACATAGGTAAATTAAAATTTTAAGGCATGTCTTTATTATGTGGCAATCAACCATTAGTTGATCAATCGGTTTATAGTTAACCATGGCCAACAAATTAAACGAAAGGACATAGGGCTCCACTAGGTAACAATCCAAAAATGAAGAAAGAAGTGACAATGCATTGATATGACTGTCTCAGAAGATCGAAACAATGACACACGTCCTACAACAATTATCAATAATTGTCAAGCCTCAAGAATGAAATATAAATAATAAGGTCGACATTTCTAAAAAGGGCATCACCAAAAATGTTATACCTAAATTCTTCTTATTTATCATTCTAATTTCCACTTTTTAATGCAGAATAAGCCAAAATTATAGTTGTATTGTTATTATAGATATACTCCATTTTGATATAGCCTATGACCCTATATCTCTGGTTCCCAATAACAACAAACCGTTGGGGCGTGACCATCATTGTATGTTGTCCTTAACCATAAGTCCAACCCACTCTTGAGAAAGATCAAAACGTGTGTTGTAAGTGAATTGGGTCCATTGTCTCAAAAGTGCAAGACAACGTCTTGGTCGCACTGATAGCACGTCTGCCACGTCATTCACTCATAATGTGTGTCGTTCATATTCAAATTCTACACGAAATAAAAATATGTCAAAGTAAAAGAAATAAAAATATGTCAAAGTTACTATTGAAAACGTTTTTTGCAAAGTTTAATTTCGACAATCTGTTAAATATATAATGCATTGAAAATGTGTCCACTCTTAAAAAGCTAATAACGTTTTTTGCTCTAATAAGTTTATTTTCGTTGACCACAAAAAAATTTTCTATTGACTTGTGTTTTCTGTGCTAATAACGTTTTTTGCACTAATAACCATATTTTCGTTTATCACCAAAAATTAAAAAAAAAAAAAAAATATATATATATATATATATCTTCTTTTGCCATTAGGCCATTTTGGAAGGACACAAAACTTAAATATTTGCAAACACTCTTTAAGTCTACACCCAATCTCACAACAAGTTTAACTTTCCTCCAGTACTTTTTAAACTAGATATATCCTTTTATTTTAAATATACGATGGCAAGTGATAATGAGTTTTACACATTGTTTGGATTTCCCTGAACTGAGTTAACAAATCCCAGTTTTGTTAACTCATAACCCAAAATCGGTGGGGCCCACGGGTAGCATGCTTGTTTGGATGAATTTCCAAACCATTAACTCAGTGATAATATCTCATAATTTTGAGTGATGGGTGAGCAGTTTTAGAAACACGGTGAGACTATTTTCAAGTTAAGAGTTTTGAGTTATCAGTGGTAGTTTTGTAGATTTTCAACAAACTCGGGTCCCTTAGCAATGTCTCGTCCCATCATTGCAAGCTTTTGTGAGCAACGAATATTTTTCCTCATTACTTTCCCAACCACCAGACCATACTCTTCTTTATCACTTTCCCTTTTCCCTTCTCCCAAACCCACAACAGAAGCACAACCCGGTCCAAAAGCATTCTTATAATCCATCCGAAAATCTTTTGCTCCAGTTTTGTAGATCAGCACAAGCCCCAGCTCCAACGAAACTCCATTCACCGATTCCATTTTCAGGTGAGACCCAAACGCTCTCCCTCCATCTGTTTACATGCCCAAAGTTGCTGGGTTTTGCCTTGATTTTTTTTTTCCCATGTTCCTCCATTTCTTCACTATGAATGCTTGGTTAAGAACAATGTCTCAGTATAGCAATTTTTTTTTTTTGGTTGCTTTGTGTTTACTCTCTACGTTGGCTGTGAATGCTTGTTTACTCTTGAATACCCTTCGTGTTTACTCTTTATGTTTATGCCTCTTTTTATGTTTTTATTTTAGAAGTTTCTCTGTCTTGTTCCTTTGTTAGAACCATGGTATTATGAACAATGTCTCAGTATTTATAATCATGTATTGTGGGAGTTGTGGAAAGAATGGAGAGAGAGAAGCTGATGAGATTTTGTGGGAAGGGTGTGAAGAGGAGAGAGGTATTACATGCGGAAAGTCTGTTGGCGTTGTAGTGCTTTTGCACTGCAATCAATGCTATATGGGACCCAGTGAGTTACGAAAAGGTGGGTTTTTGAATTTGAGAAAACTGTGAAAATCTTCAACTAAACGAGCGTTAGAGTAAGTTATAGGTTTTATTTAGAGCTATGAGATATTTGGATATGAGTTTAACTGAGGAAATTTGAGTTATGAGTGTTGGGATATAAGTGAGTGACAAACCAAACAAGGCCTTAATTTCCACATTTTCATTAGTTAGTAGGCGATATAACATTCTCTCGTTAAAACAAAAATAAGTTCCTTAAAAAAAAATACTGAAAATAAGGTCAACCCTTTCACAACATACTGCCTTTTCTAATTCAAGTGCATCGTAGGTACTGCCGCAGACAAGGCATCCAAAACCACTAATCACAGCAATAAAGTTTTCCACAAATGCAGCTGGTAGGTTCCAAGGATGAGATCAGCAATTTTGGAATAAGAAACAGTATACAAGGGAAACAAATATATTTTAAAATTATATCCCAAAATTTTCTATATGCATGGACATTTCTTAAGCTACATGAAAACCTCGATTTGTTAAGTCCCTGACAACATAAGATTTATATATTGTAAAGCAACTTCTCCTACAAAGTAAATGAACCGCCACAGTAGAAAGTAGAAACAAGTTGAACGAAGGGAAGCAAAAAGTCACCAGAAACTCAGACACCACTTGCACCTTCTTTCTCTTCCCAAATCCCCTTTATCCCACACTGCTCCCCAGGTTTAGAAGAGAACTTTCACTCAATATTTCTACCATTATGTTTGCTTCTCTTACCAGCTGCTGTCAATTTTCAATTAGTGTAACACTTGTTTCACCGAGGACCAGATGAAGGACGAGGTTTCCCCTTAATGGAATTCAAGTGTTGGGTGACAAATATGACTCCCATCACAAGTATAAGGCAACCAACCAGTGTGCTGAAGAACAGGGCACCTGGTTGCCTGGTTTGGACAAAGCCATATACCCCACTAGGGGTTACAACAATAAGATCAGTGAGTCCATCATTTGAGAAGTCCTCGCAGATAAGGGCATGTGTTGGTGTTCCAGGAAGATCAACTGTTGTTAAGGTACTTCCTCCAGGGGATATCACTACAGCTTCTTGATCTCCTGCTGCAAGAATCAGTTCTTGATTATCATGCACACGCAAGGGAAATGCCTTCAGTGTGGGGACCACCGTACCAGCTTCCATCATACCCGATGGAGATGGAAGATTTGACCATGTAGCACCAGTTGAGAGCTGCCATTGCCAATCAGCACCATGGCCATGCAAGCCAGGGGAGTATGACGTTACCTGAAAGGAATAGAATATTGGAGTTTCCAATTCAGAGAAACGGTAATGCAGGGTAATGCTACAGGAGGTGGTCAACTCGTATACAGTACACAATAATCCCATTCCATTAATCGTGATGAGCATATTTTTTCTAATTGAGCATAATTCATAAAATTGCACAAAAAATAAAAATGCACCAATTGTATGCTATTAGATTCAATCAGCTTTTAGGGGCAACCTCTCTTGCCATAAAGGCCATATTTCTGCCTCCAAATGCTATATTATAATTGAAACAGAACAAAGTGCATTGGCTCAAATGGCACCTCCTTCCTAAGGTGGAGGATGAGGTTGTGGGTTCAGGACCCACCAGGTGAAAGTATAATTTGGCAGAAACAGAAAAGTTTACTTTGATTTGGTGCCAGAACAGAAACCCCTTGATCCAATTTCAAAGTAGGGAGAACAATAGAAGGCAATGTATCAGGATTAGCAGCATACCTCCCCACGATTTGTCAGGAAGATAACATCACCATGGCTTCCCTTACGATGCCTATGACCATCACTTCTTGGGATGAGAATGGGTGTTGCTACCTCTAAAGAAGTCACATCTGCTGTTCGGCCATAGTATCTCGAAAATTCTCCATGTTGTAAAAAGTTAAAGGGGGAATGATGACAAATTGAAGCATTGAAGAGTTGTTCTCGTACTGGCACACCAGAGGTTGCAACAGCCCAACATGGTCGCAGCACATCCATGGATCCACTAACAACAGTCTGCTCAGCACCATTTCCTCCAACAGCCTGAAGAGATGATAGATTTGACATTTATTACCCAGATATCTAGCCAACAGTTTGTAATAAATGGTGGTCATCTTTTATTGTTATCAGTGCTGTTACTGATCAATGTACACCCTCTCACAGAAAATTTAGATGAATTCAGTAATTTAGGGACAAGACTAACCACATCCTAAGGATAGAAAGTGAAATTATTTGGCCAGTATTAATGCATAAGTACCTTAAAGAAAAGAACTTGAACAAGATATGACTCACTGCAAGAGGCATTAATTTCAAACACCAACTGATTGATTTCTCATAAATTTACAAAGTTTTGTAGAACCTACTGAAATTGAGATGAGACTAGAGATAGAGAAGAAACAAAAGTTCACCTGGACATGATCTAGGACTCCATCACCATTAATATCAGCATGAAGGCCACCTTCTTGAAGATGAAGCTGTGGAAATCAATGAATTTCACATAAAACCTTGGAATTGTTAAAGATAATATGACAACAAAATGACAGAACTCAAATGTAATGTAGCCAAAATGGCACTTGTTAACAGGAAGGTGTTAAATATCATATACATATGCATAAGATCTAGATTTTTTTTTTTTTTTTTTTTTTTTTGCTGAAGACATAAGATCTAGATATTAGACTATTGAAGTGCTGTTTTAATAAACAGGGTGCTTTACTTGACAAATATGAATAGTTGGCCATTTTAGAGTTCTAATTGCACCATGCACATATAATGTAATAAGTTTAACAGCTCTGGAGAGGACTTCACATCAGCAACAACATAATTGTTCCATACTTGATCTTAAGCCAAGAGGCTGAGGGGAAAAAATGCATATCTTGTTAATGCAATTTTTTTTAATCTATGGATTGAGTTTCTAAATATTTAAAAAAAAAAAAAAAAAAATCCTTGATGGAATGTGTCTGTCTGTGCTAATTACCTTACAAGCAGTGCGACCCGATGCCAAATGAAGAACTTCTATCCCTTCCTTTTGATGAGCCACAACAACATTAGGAACCCACCAAATCTTTGTGTAGTTTGTTATGGTAGGAATATAAGGTCCTGGCTGCACCAGCAAAGTAAAACAGGATATAAAAAGGGAATTGTAAAATATAAGTCTCTTCTTTTAGTTGTGAATAAGCAAGATATACATTTATAAGGTGACCAAGCCAGAGGAAGACTTGGTGATCAATACTATCACAAATATGAAGCTCAAAATCCCATGTGGATACAACAAGCGAAAGCAATCTGGGAAACACTGGTTTAGAAACTTTCTTAAGCTTCCCCCAATTCATTTTAACTTACCAAGTCATTAACTTTCAACTCAAGTCCAAAGCATGAGACTTAATGATGTCAGACACTCATAAAAAGCATTCCAGTGTCTTCAAGGCATACATGCAATGGCTCATGAGGCCAGTGCGGGAGCTAAAGACTTTCCTTTTGAGGAGTTAAAGATGAGAATAAAATAATATAGAGAAACGGAAGCAAGAAATAGAGAAGAACACAAGGATTATGTGGTTAGGCCAACGGCCTACATCCACAAAATAAAACCCTAGCAGCTACATCTTTACTACATACTCAAGTCATCAATTACAGTGAACCCTTAACAGGGTATATATAGAGACTAGAAGCTAGGGTTAGCCCAATATGGACTTTTAAGATAACAGGGCCTATTAGGCCATTACATCAACATAAACCCAATACTTTAACAGGGCTGTATAGTGTTATCTTGTAAAATAATATTATCAAAAATTTCTGTAATTTATGTCAATTTATTTAAAAAGCACTAAACAGGGGTAGAAACCAAGTATTTGGGAAGTATACAAGAGAAGAGATCTAGGAAGCACGGGTGCGGATTTGGGTTCAGGTGTGGGTGCGGTGCAGCGACACGGAAATTTTTGAAAAAATAAGATACAGGTGCGGTGGGATACATTTATTAATAAATTATTAAATATATTTTTATTTAAATTTTCTATATATTGCTAAGAATATTTTTTTTCTTCGTATAATGGTAAACATATACCAATTTAAGAGCATTAGTAGATAATAAAGTGAGAGATGGAGGGAGTCTAAGGGAGAGCTGGACTGCTGGAGCCATAGGCTAGAGAGAGAGAAAGGAGACAGAGAGAACAAGAGAGGCTTTGAGATGATTTTAGGGTTATTTCTTTAAAGTAGATTGTCAAAACGGTATGTTTTGATGAAATATTTTACCTTTTAAAAAAAAAAAAAAACAATTATTTCGGCCCATTTCGGACTGATTTGGAGCCTGTTTCAGCCCATTTTGGACCGAATCGGACAGTATCGGCATGAAAAAAAAAAAAAAAAACCGGCCACGGAAGTGCGTGCAGCTGCGTCCACAGCCGCACTGTGCGTCCATGCATATCCGACCCAGGTGTGCTGGCCCAATCAGCACACTTCCTAGGAAGAGATACACCTGAAAGATATCAGCTAAAACTAAACAAATCATGAAATTCAAACTGAGAAGGAATGACCAGTCAAGGTACTCGTCCGACAATACAGCAACAAAAAAAACAAAGCTTTAGTCCCAAAATTTTGGGGTAGGCTCTGGATCCTCAACAGATTAGTTAGGGTCGGTTACATGTATTCTTTTCTTCCATTCTATTATATCTAAAGCCATAATCTCTGTTACTTCCTTGATTGACATGCCCTTTTTTAATACTTCTACTAATGTGATTTTTGGTCTTCCTCTAACTTTTTTCGTTCCCTCCACTTGGATCAATTCACTTTTTCTTACCAATGCAAAAAGAGCATTTTCAAGTCCAAAATTGACCTCTCATTCTCTTCAAATGTATAAGCATTTCTTTCTCTCCAAGTACACCACGTCACAATGGATGGCATTCCCAATATCTATATTCCAATGCCAGCCAAATCATCCCTTCCAACAAGTTAAAAATCCAACACCCTATTAGGCATAAGCCAATAGATCCCAAATGGACAAAACAGCATCGACCACAATCCTCAAGTGATATCACTATGAAATAGTACATGATCTATGGTTTCCCCACTCTTCTTGAAAATGTAACACCAATCCACAAAAACTATATTCATCTTCCTTACGTTGTCCCTCACTAGATCTTTCCTAATGCCGCTGTCCATGTGAAAAATGCCACTCTTTTGAGGACCATGACCCTCCGAATATTTTTCCAAAGGAAGGATGAATCACTACTGGCATGTAGAACATTGTAGAAAAATTTTGCCTATAAAAAAATAAAAATTTAAAAACTTGGCTTCTGTATGGTGTCCATCATTTCCTGCCTTCGCCTGCACTCCTTATCTTAAAAGAACAGATTATATCAAGAAAAGAAGAAAAAACTTTCAACACTTAATCATCTAAAACTCTAGTGAAGGTAAAATCCCTATGAAAACTGACACTGTTCCAGCTCACCCTACCACATAAGACATTTTAGACCACACACTTCAATAGAATTCTGGGAATGCCTCATTTAGAACATTTTACCCGCACCATAAATCATGCCAAAAGCAAACAACATGATATGGGTTATGACATGATACGGGATACGGCAACATGGCATTTCTTGAAAAAACTAGGATACAATACAGCAATAATTAATTAATATTTATTATATATATTTTTGGACATAATTTATGTTTATTTTAGTCTTAAAATTAAGTATTAGCCATCAATAAGAATAAAAAAACTATCTAGATTTCATTTAAAAGCAATAGTAAATAGTAAAGAAATACATTGAGACCTACAAAATAATGTTAAAAGAACAAGCCAAGAGAAAAAATAACTACAATGAACATAGTAACTCAAAAAAAAGAGTGCTAATACTAATAGTGTTCATTATATAAAAAAGAGAACATGTGTGGACAAAACTTTTGTGCCACAACCTACAAATTTTGTCACAACTCTGATGTGGATGTGGTTGAGTGATGAGTTCATGTAAAAGTGACATACAATCACTCATAGTTTGCCACATCAGAATTGTGACAAAAGTTGTAGCATAAAAGTTAGGCTAAAGTGCAAAACACACTCCTGAAGTTTAGGGGTATTTGAATTTTACACCTGCAGTTTCAAAATTTGAATATACCCCCGAAGTTATATTTTATTTGTATCAATAGCCCCTTCGTCCATATTTTTTGTTAAATGCCACATAAGCTTGCCACATGTGTTTAGTTCGTCCAATAAAATGATGCCAGATGGCATGATAAAAATAATGTGGCAACTTTTTATTAAAAGAACTAAACACATGTGGCAAGCTTATGGGCACTTAACGTAAAATATGGATGGAGGGATTTGAGATCAAGTTCCAAAGTCACCGATCAACAGCGAGAGAGGGAGAGAAAAAGAGGAGAAAGAGGTGATGGTTCCAGAGTGAGAGAGAGAGATCTCCGTGTGGATTTTTTCCCCTTCATTGCTGTGTCTATCATTCTGTGTTGCCACTGTGTCTGGGCCGTATCCTTTTTTTTTTTTTTTTTTTAATAAAGTATCTGGATTTAAATAAAAAATTATATGGATACAACAGGACACGTTGGCTGGCATGTCTGCACGGTATCAATGTCCAATATGTGTTATACAGAGGTAAGTCACCCAATTGGCCATGTTCGTGCTTTATAGTTAATACGAGTGCCATTTCCCACCTCAAATCTAATAAATCTAGAAAAAAAACTCCCCCAACCACCTCTAATATGCTTCCTTAGGCTTACACCATATGGACCACTCAGCACCCCTGAACACCCCCTTCCCCTAAAACTCACTACCATGCTTTTTATCGAATATCTTAGTGCATCTCTCTCCACTACTTAACGACATTGCAATTTTTCCAACAACACTTGGTTGAATATATCATGCTTCTAATATCCAAGCCCCCATGTTTAGAGAAAAGGCTTTAGGAATACACCAAGAGTCTTGTAGCTCAAATGGCACCTCTTGGTGTTTCCAACGGAAACATCAAGGGTTCAAATCCCCCCACCCCCAAAATATCAAATTATCATAAAAAAATAAATAAATAAATAAAAGGTTTAAGCATATAGAAGGATACGCAAGCTTTCCTAAAGAATTACAAACAAGGAAAATTAGGTTCTAAAACAAAGAGCCTATCATATCTGCAATCGAATGCTCTTCACTATTTCAAGTAACAAGGCGGTGGGTATGTGGCTCACTTATATTGACTAATATATAGAGGGGGATATAATTTTTTATATTTAATTTTATTGAAATAATGCATACTAATATTTAACTAGTACCTTCACCTTATTCATGTACCCACCAAAAAAAAATCTAGTAGAATCATATGACTAGAAAGTGATACATGTTACGAGAATGGAATCAAATTATAAATGAGATGAGTCATGCAGCCATGGGGTAATTCCCTATAGGACTAGGGAGCCATGCTTCTATTTACAAAGAATGATGCATCCTGGTATTTTATGTAATGTGGTTGCACTGGGAAAGGGGTAGGATGATGAAAATGAAGATGAACATTATCGCCAGATCAAAAATATAAAATCATACAACATAGACTATATAAGTTAAAAGGCAAAGGTGACCAGTCTATATATTAGCCTACACACAGAAAGTCAACAACAAATAATTTTTTTGTGGGTAAGTTATATTTGCACTAAGTCTTGAACCCATGATCTTAGCCTCCACCTCCTAGTTGGTGGAGGATGTGCCATTTGAGCTACAGCTCATTGGTAAAGTAGATGAAAAATATTGTTAGATACCCATTGAAAAGAATCTAAGGAACATACTGCTACATATTATTTGGATTTTCTACAATGAACCAACTTGGCAACTCATGCATCTTTTGTTGATGGCATTTTCTTACGCACACAATATAAGCATGAGGCAACCTCTAATGGTAGGGAGTTTTTTTTTTGGGATAAGTAATAACACTTCATTAATGTTGAAAAAACCAAAGGCCTAAGAACACAGGCACTGGCTGTGTGCTTAGGATACAATAGACAATCAGTCAAGATGACATCAATCAAGAAAATCCTCTAATGAGCCAACCTCTAATGGTGATTTTAATGACTATATATTGATAAATGGCAAATCTTACCTTCTTAGTCTTTGCTGAATTTGCATAATTTGCAGCCTGTCCAATCAGGTTTGAAATTTTTTTAGTTGAGTCTTTCCCTGGAGGATGGTTTTCCTCAGGCTTGTGAAAAGGGTAGTTTGTGGACTTTCCAGCTGTTTTCTTCGTGGTTTTCCTTTTGTGCCGCCTGAAGTGTCCCAGCTTCAACAAAGTATCTTCTCTCCTATCCTGATTAAAATAATATGTATGATGTCATCACTCTCTATCATAATAAAAAAACAATGATAATTTTTCTCACTCAAATACTTACCCAGTGATGTGGCATTACTCCAAGGATTGATTCTCTGAATTCCCTGCATTCAAACTACAATATGACACTATTATTAGGAAGATGTCCTTAACCTAGACAAATTACTGCCATCCAACAATAAATCTTACAAGATGTCAAAACCACAAAGAAGAAAAGCAGTATCCTTACATAATTTAAATTAAATGCAAAAATGTGTGTGTGTGTGTGTGTATGTGAGAGAGAGAGAGAGAGAGAGATTCTCTCATGGAAGCTGTTTCAGTCAGATTTCAGGCCAGAAACACAATTTTTGTATTTAAAAGGCTAAAATAAAGTAAGTGCAAATCAGAATATTAAGTAACCACAATGCATAGAACATATGCACACTGAACAGCTTCAATGATTACCTCTCCAGGACGACGACTATTCATAGCGTGAACATCAAGCCTGTAGTTGTGCTGTGGAATTAACTGTGACGCATCGGAAGATTGTGCTTCAATATTCTAAGCCACCGAAAGATGAAATCAGTAATTAGATAAGGAAAAAAAAAAATTATATATACATATATGGAAGTATGAAGGCACTACTAATTAATTAGATGCCAGCATGACAACAACATAGTCAAACGAGCCACATATAAAGTAAACTAAAATTTGAACATGCAAGTATTTTTTGCAACATTTTTTAGCAGTGAGTTACACACACCCAATGGATTTTAAACCCATAGCCTCACCCTTCGCCCACTCTTGTGGCAAGAGGAATTATCATTTCAGCTAGATCTCAAGAATTTGCAACAGTGAATGGCACATAATTTCAAGTGAATAAAATTTGGGTTTTTTTTTTTTTATTAAAAAAAAAAAATTTGGTAAGTTACACTTGCACTCTTTGGATCTTGAATTTATGACCTCATCCTCCATCCCATTACAAGAGAGGAAGAAGCGCAATTTGCTCTAGAGCTCATTGACAAAATCAAGGAGTTGTAATCAGCATAACCATTTTTCAAAGAAGAGTTACTTTAACCGTGTGTTTCAAAGTTTGAAGGGAGAGGGAGGGGGGAAAGAGAGGAGAGAGGAGGGGAATGGCTACCCTTCCCCTTATTTAGATGTTTTAAAAAAAACTGAGTAGGAGGAAGGAGAAAAGATATCCCTCCACTTCATTTGGATTTTTAAAAATTAAGTAGGGGAGGAAAGAGGAGGGGGAATAGTCACATAAATTGACAATTATGAGTGTCATTTGCTATTTTTAAATAAATAGATATAATTGACATCAATGGAAAAATTAAAAATTGTCTTCAATATTAAGTGGAACCCTCCCCCTTCCAAATTCCCTCAATTTGGAGGAATTAAAAATGAGGGGTTTGGAGGGATAAGATAACCCCATATCCCATCAAACCATTCCACCTCCCCTTTTAAAAAATGAAAAAACCAAACAAGGCTCATTAAACCCTCCCATCCCCTTCCCACTACTTCCCACTCTAAGATATGATTATGCATAGGATATCATTTTCCCAAAAAAATGGCCTACAAATTCCCAAACAAGATATAGGATAAAAGAAATTACAAAAGAGATCACCTCATTCTTTCTATCCCATCGAAGTATACCAGACCGACCAGCATATGCATAAAATGCAAAATGGCGTAAATCCACGGTTCCAGCATTCTCAGGAGCCTAAGTAGGACAAACAAAACACAAAGTATCAATATATCTTCTTCACTACTGAAAATAAAGAGAACTGTCACAAAAAAAAAACATATATCGGTAATTACACACTCTAGTTTGGGGGGGGGGGGGGGGGTGGTCTTGAACCAATGACCTCACCTTCCACATTGTTCTTACAAGGAGAGATGTCATTTAAGTTAGAGCTCATTGGTGTCACTTAAACCATTTTATTTCTGGTATTGAATACGCCATACGTCAAAAATTAGAACATTGAATTGAGTAGCTCGAAATTGGGAAAGAAAGCATGGACGCTAATATATCGAGAGGTAAGTACACTACAAAGAATACATTTTCTCATTTCACCGTTTAAAAATTGCCTGAAGAGGCACTAGTTCTTTACTTATTCTGCTTTCCAAACGTCAGGAGGTGGAAGCTTCCACCAATTATTAAACTGCCTGATTCTCAAAACTTTGCCCATAAAGATAATTAACTGAGAAGTGTCTAAAATTGTTGAAATAAATAGTGGAAAACCACAAGGCTAAAAAAACATTTCAATTTTGATAAAATAATTGGATGATGTTTAGACTTAGGCATATGACCTGAGGTTGAACTAGTGAGTGGTAACCAATTGAGGAAAAAATTTGGCTGGAGTCCAATTAGACTAATTGTTCTCCTATTGCCATCTTTCTTACTATGCCTGACAGGATTTGTAGACTGTACTTCTCAAGGAGAATTCATACAAACCCTTAGGTGAGAAAAACATGCTATACCTCTTTTTCAGTAGCACTTCTTCTATGTTGCTCAGCAATTTTTTCTGCCATCCCAATTTCTTCAAAAGGATCCATGAAAATCTGAAACAGTAACAAAGATATTTGCAAGTGCATTGAAGATCAATGATACTGCAAGTCTTCAATTTTGCACATAGATAAAGTTCCATACCAAAGATAGTTAATGCTGAGAAGTCAGTAGATTAACATGAAAAGGAGTTTGGCTTTCATTTCCTCAAAGAAATGATTTCTCAAAACAAGGACTACAGGAACAGCAATCTAAAATCCGATTGGCATGTACAAGCTTAATTTAATCTAGGTTTTCTTCTTTCTTTCTTTTTTTTTTTTTTTTTTTTTTTTTCTTCTAATAATTTTTTCCGTTACTTATAAAAATAAATAAGTAAATAAAGACTTGAGTAAGATCAGGCAATACCTTGGTGTCTAGGATGTATAAGTTAAAAGAAAACTGTATCCGCTAATCAAATTTTTTTATTGATTCTTTTGAAGGGATGGACAAAAAACAATGGTTTTCCTAAGGTAGGACACAATCTTCTCAGCTGGGCATATTAATGAGGCCATACATGACTATATGTATTATTTGTTGCTTCTTCACTCTGTTTTTCTAATTTTTCTAAATCTTTAATCATATGAAAAATCACAGGCCGATTAGATTGGGTCCATTTCCTTAGACCATGTAAAACATTATCTATTTCTAACAGTAAACAGAGTAAAGATAACTTCAATGAGTTGATCTACTGACTTTTCTGTGCACTACATTACAAAAGAAGAAGAAGAAAAAAAAAACATACATGAGGTTGCAATTCCATTCTTCCACCAACAATCACTAATCCAGCATCGCCATGCCTAAGGGTATAACTGCTAATCGATATTGCTATCTCCCTGTGGTGAGTACTATGCGGGAAATCATTCTGCCAATGAGTAACAAGAATCAGAACTCACAATAGACCCATTACCAGTTAAGCCCACTACAAATAATTTAATGGAAACCACAACCACAACCACAAACCTGCAAATTGTGTTCCCACAGCTTTTTGAGGTTATGATCAAAGCACATCACGGACCAACCCGCGGTAACAACAACCAGGACCTGTTTCAACTTCTGTCCAGGCCTTTCTCGATCAACAACGCCCGCAGCCATAGCCACGGCACGCCTCCCTGACGAAATGCGGACTTTTTCAGGCAAGAGGCTCACCTCCGCGAGCACACGCGCATCGCTGAACCCTTCGTCCACACGCCTCGAGTGTGGCTCTAAAACCTAAAACCCCCCCCACACACATCACACAAAAAAAAAAAATCATCAAATTAATATTTATCAAATTGCAAATGATCATGATAACACATATAAAAATGTGAAATTGGACCTGAATTTTGGCGTCGGGAGTGGCGACGAGGACTTCTTTCTTGCCGTCGCCGTTGAGGTCGGTGACGATGGGAGGAGGGAGGCGCTCGGATTCGAATTTGATAGGGTATTCATCGGAGAGATGCATCCACGCCTCTCGGAATGAGAAATCGCCTTCGTGCTGAAAGAAAATGAAATGGTTTGGTTAGGGTTTTGCACAGAGAGAATTATTGGAAGTGAAGTTGAAATTGGTACCTGAAGAGAGAAGAAGATGGCGAAAGCGGCGAGCATGAGAATGGCTAAATCTCGCTTCCTCATACTGATTCAATTTTTTCTCAGGACTCAGCTGCAGTTGGTAAAGCTAGTCTTCAATCAATCTACGGAGAGAGTGATGCACTCTCTGTGTTGTGTGTGATGTGAGCTCTACCAGTTCGGGCTGCCCAAACTCGCCAACCAGTCTAGGATGTTCGTTTTCTCCTTATTCTGTTATTTGTCAACAAATTAAATCAAAAAACCAAAACTTCTTCCTGACATAGAAGATGTTATTAGAGAAATTAATATATCATTTTCTAATGGATATTAATTAATCTATATATATATATATATATATATATATAAAACCGTATATAAAACCGAAGCCTTTGCTGGCACCACAATTTTCTACGTCAGCACAATATTTAAAAAATAAAAACATTATAACTTCTCAAAACCCTAGCAACCTTACCCCTCTCTCAAGTTAAGAAATATAAAGCCACAGTTTCTGCAAACTCTCAAAATAAAAACATTATAACTCCTCAAAACCCTAGCAACCTTACCCCTCTCTCAAGTTAAGAAATATAAAGCCACGGTTTCTGCAAACTCTCTCTCTCCAGACGTAGGAAGCGCTAAACGCACGGTATAGCATTCAAGATCTACAACGCATGGTATAGATTTTAGCTTATAAAGTTCAACTTTTGTAAGGTTAGTTTTGTTTATATATTAATTAATACATAGTACTTTGTTCACCATTGAATACTCATATAATCAATTTCCAATTTAGTGTTTAAGAATTAAACCAAAATTCTAACTACACTATCATAAAATATTATTATTAGTATGAATTTTATGGAGTTGCGGTGTTTAGGAATTAAACCAAATTTTTTTTAAATTATCTATAATATTTTGTCCTCCGGAAATTTTCTCTCTTTGATTTTAGTATATTGTGTTTCTTAAGCTATAGAGAGATTTTCTTTGGTTTCTGCAAACTCTCTCTCTCTCTGCAGATGTAGGAAGCGCTAAACGCACGGTATAGCATTCAAGATCTACAACGCATGGTATAGATTTTAGCTTATAAAGTTCAACTTTTGTAAGGTTAGTTTTGTTTATATATTAATTAATACATAATACTTTGTTCACCATTGAATACTCATATAATCAATTTCCAATTTAGTGTTCAAGAATTAAACCAAAATTCTAACTGCACTATCATAAAATATTATTATTAGTATGAATTTTATGGAGTTGCGGTGTTTAGGAATTAAACCAAAATTCTTTTAAATTATCTATAATATTTTTCCTCTGAAAATTTTCTCTCTTTGATTTTAGTATATTGTGTTTCTTAAGTTATAGAGAGATTTTCTTTGGTTTCTGCAAACTACTCTCTCTCTCTCTGCAGATGTAGGAAGCCTTAAATGCATGGTATAGCATTCAAGATCTACAACTCACGGTATAGATTTTAGCTTATAAAGTTCAGCTTTTGTAAGGTTAGTTTGTTTATATATTTTGATAGAGAAACATGTTCAATGTGGTACGGCTTAATAATCGCATTAATAGCCAATAGTTAATACCATTTGCAAATTCAATTCATGGAGTTGCAATTTTCATTAAATCGTTCTATGGCTTGAAGCACTTGCATTTTAACAAATTGGACATGTCTTTAAAGTCCTTTTATTTCTTTGGGGAAAAAAAAAAAAAAAAAAAAAAAAGGAGAGGATGTGTTAAAACTTGGCATCATCAACTTATAAGAGAGGATATGTTCTTAGATGGTAGGAATAGGACAAAATGGTTACACATTTGTTACGCCTTACTGCCAAAAATTGCTCATAAAAATGTATGCACATGATCTACTTCCCTTTGCTTTTAGTGAAAGATTAAATGCACGCCAATATTGAGATCAACCACTTTAAAAAAATAGTTGTGCAATCATAAAATATTATTATTAGTATGAATTTTATGGAGTTGCGGTGTTCAGGAATTAAATTTTAAGGCTCAGTTGCACAATATGTGTAAATTCTTCAAAATGCTACTTTAAATAATTCTTCAAAATGCTACTTTAAATAGTAAGTCAATGTGTCTCTTACATTTGGGTATTAGTTAGAATTGTTTTCAAATGATTGTACCAATAAAGGTAAATGTGCATAAATTTTATTTAATTATCCCGTGCATCGCATGGGTTAGCGACTAATTTGAATATATATATATATATATTAAGCTCATCACTTGCCGTCAATGAGATTTTTTTTTTTTAGTGTCATAATTTTTTTTTTTATTATAAAATTTGGATAAGTTTGTTTTGAAAACATAGATTAGTAGGAGAGTATCTTATTTTATAGGCATTTTAAGTGAAGTTTGAAATATATTTTTATCGAATTGTTCTCAAAATTTTTTTTTTTTGGTTAAACGTAAGGTTTAGAGGGTATTTTTAAATCATATAAAAGTTCAGTAAAAAAAAAATCCTTTTATAAATAGTGTGTGTATATATATATATTCAAATTATTAATAGCTTAAATATTTTTGGGGGTGTTTGGTAGAGTAGTTTGAGAATTGTTGTTTAGAGTTTTTTGAAATTAGTGTGGGTGAAAATGTGAGTTTGAACTCACTCACCAAATAGACCCTAATTAGTAACTTACTCTTTAAAACATATACGTGAATACATTTATGAGGTAGGTAGTAAGGTAACAATTAAAAAAAAAAATTACCTAAATATTTATAATAAAAAATACAAATTTGTACGAAGGAATATAAAGATTGTTTCAAATTGTTACAATTTTAAAAATCTTCACATGTAATCTTAGCATTAACAATCCTTAGTAAAATATGAAGATTTTATATATTCACATATGAAGATTTTATATAGTCACATAACTTGAAAGCATCTTTTTTTTTTCTTTTTCTTTTTTTAATTATTATCAGGAAATCATTCATAATTTGTGCATGCCAAAAGTGAGGCTAATGGACCAACCCTCACTTAGACTCACAATCTATTTGTAACGTGGGCTTTGAATTTCCTATTTTGGATAGTTCTTTATACAGAGACCCAATGGAGCTGCCTTTCCCTCCTATTATTGCACAAGCTTAATTCTCACTTCTTCCACTCTTAATCTCTTTTATAACTTTTCCAACAACAACCCCCCTCTCTTCCTTAGCTTCTCATATTTATAGCAAAAAATTAGTGGGGAGTTATGATTACTTTCATGGTTAGTGGGAAAGAAGATCCAATGTCGTTAATCTTAAGTGAGTGTTAGTTGGGAGTGAGGTGTGGTAAGAGTGGCATTGGAACTAGTATATAATAAAAATGATGTCAAATTTAAATTAATAAATGATTTTTTTTTCCTTCTTTCCTAATATTAGTATATTACTCGTTGGTGTCACGTAACAAAAATAAATAAATCCCTTTGATGAATTTTAGGGGCCATTTGCTCTAAAAAAAAAAAAAAATTTTAGGGGCCATTTCGGTTTAACAAATATTTTATCAATGTACCTGTAAGGGCAGGTTTTGAATCTTAAGCCCAAAAGGAAAATGGATTTGGGTCCAAAGAGGCCAATGCAATGAAGTTTTGTAGAGAGTGGGTTGAAAACTAGACTTCAATGATCAGGACAACACTCATAATGGGAGAGATGATAAGAAGACAAAAACAAGCAAGCTTTATGTAAAGAAATTCTTCCTCGGTCAAAGTTCGAGGATGGTAGTTCTTGATCATATTCCTTTCAAACTTGAATACAATTTCAGTTCTTAATGCTACAGTGCTTTCTTTTCAATTCTCAGATGAAACTCCTCCCCATCCCTAGAGGATCTCTCATATTATATAGCCTTTTTTGCTTGATCTTGGCCCTCCATTTGTTGATTATGTAGGCCACTATTCAAGTGCTTGTCCCATCAGATACCCTTTCAAGTCTTTTGTGAGTTGCGGCAACTAAGACAGGACTGTTGAAGGGTCTTCTACTCTTCTCCATATAAATACTGCCAGGGAGTTTGGTAGGGTGCATTAAATGTGATGGCAACTACCATCCCTTCAATCATGTCAAGGCTAACCCCCTCTCTAAAGTTCTTCCTCTATAGTGTGGCCCTCTCTGGTAATGTGCTATTGACTTGGCCATGACTTGCCTCTCCAACTTTACCATTTGGGTGTATGGACTCCTCGGAACTGTATTGGCCTCCTCGACCTTGAGTATGACACGTGGTATTATTACCTTATTAAATTTCTGTATCCCTTAGTATCATTTTGGAATTACTCTCTCTCTCTCTCTCTCTCTCTCTCTCTCTCTATATATATATATATATATATATGAAACAATAACTTTATAAGAAGTTCATTGTTTTTGAGATCTCATTAACAACCAAAAATTCATTAAAAAGTTTATAGTGTTAAAAAGGTATAAGAAATACAAAAGTTCATAAAATCTCATATATATATATATATATATATATATGTACAACCCAAAATTTCGTCAAAATTTAATCTATACAACTCAAAATGATATGAGTTTCGTGGAATTGATTAGTACATGGCCTTACAGGTCAAAATTTTGACCAAGATAAAATAAATAGGTTAGTTATACTGATTTATGAAATTATAAGAAAAATTATGGCCATTCCAAATGGTACAAAATGAATTTCAACTTTGGGTTAGAATATAAAAATATATTTTAACAAATGAAGTCTTATTCTCTAATATAATATATCATTACTTTTTTTTTTTTGGGCACTTAATATATCATTGCTTATTACAATACAATACAATGTAGTACTCACTCCTCTTGAATGAATGATTGGTCTCACTAATCTATATCAATATCAATATATCTATATAATATCTAAAAGTTAAAATTTAGCATTTATTATTGCTATATTTCTATTGAGTTACATTATCATAGCATTTCTATCCAATTCAGTCCATTCTATCCATTTTGGTCCATTCGGTCCACTTCATTTCTTAGATCCATGATCCATCATTCATGTGAGATGAGAGAATGCTACTACTTTAAGTATTGAATTAGGAAATAATCTACTAAGTAATGAAGCTTGCAAGATCATTTGATCCATTATGTGTTATGAATCTATGATGAAAATGGTACATTTCGCTTTTTGAGCAAATTAATACAAGAATCTTGGAGTCCATTTTGTTAGCATTTCAATCTTTACGAGGTCCAAAGAGGTTTGGACACCGTCATTTGTCAAAAAAAAAAAAAAAAAAAATCTTTACAAGGTCATCAAGTCGCAGGGTCAAAATTATCCTACCGTGCAATTTCATTACTACAAATTATACAGACCCCACTACAAACCACATGTATTTCATGCACCAATCCTGTGCCCATATGAAAGAGCAGACAACAGAAATAAACTTTACAATTCGATCAAGTAAGCCTAATCTCAAAGAAGCTAGCCACATCACAAAAAATGGTTTCCTAGTTCATACTTAAGACTTGACTATTTACACATGAAAAAGTGTACTGTACATAATCTGATAAACTACGTAGGCAACGTAACAATATTCAGGGGAGGCTGTTAGTAAGGTATTTTTATAGTGCGCTCAGTGCTTCAGAAAGTAATTTCTCAAACATCTCCAGTTTGTGGGTCTACAATCTTTTGCTTCTTCCTAGTCTCCAGGTACAAAGAAAGTTGATCACGCTTCATTTTGGCTTCCTTCAACTCCTTCTCCAAGCCCTCGATCTGTTCCATTTCAGCAACACAAACAAAATTCCCTATTACATTATCTATTCATATTTACAAAAATTAATCATCCCCTCCAACTCTGAACCACAAGCATGCTATGAGTGCAAATTTTACCTACCGTCTGTTTCAATTCATTCTCCTTCTGCATGTGTTCCTCACACCTGCAGAAAAGAGTTTCCAGGTTTCAGTTCAAGAACAAAAGCATAGGAGCCAAATAGCAATTAGCCTAAAGCCTCAAAAGAAATCAAACACATAAACCAGTATTTGAAAGATAGCTGTCCATATACTGGTAAGGGATGTATGGATTCTCAAAAAGAGAGGAGCCATGGTGCCCAACCCTCCCCCGCGCTGCCCCCCCCAAAAAAAAAGAAAGAAAGATTAGAAAGAACAAAAAAAGCACACAGTGCAGGGTGAAAACCTCATTGTCCATTAGTGCAAGTATGGACCTCCAGTAGCAAGCCTCAGTTAAATGCTGCTTTTACTCCCCCCCCCCCCCCCCTTTCTGTCCCCATCTTTTTCTTTTTGAAATATAAATACTAGAAAGACTGAAAAACTTAACCATACATTACAGGCCAGGCCATACTGATCCTCTGAACGTTTAGATCATAAAATATGGAATCATTTACCTCATGAAGAGTTGTATGTTCTCTTCACATATTTGATCAACTGAAATAGGCCCTGAACCATCCATAGATGCTAACTGATCATAGGAACCCTGCAATATGTAGACATTCGACAAGGACTCGCAATTAAATATTGTATTTTACCTACCACATAGAATGCAATATGAATGGTAATTTTACTCAGAAACAGAGGTGCATGATTGCCCATCCATCCACATAAAATTTATAAATATATACACATGGATAAGAATTGACATAACAGATAGGTATGGGTAAAGATCAAGCAAACATGTTAAGTAATTGAAATTTAACACACCCACAACCACACACTCATGCACATACACAGAGAGAGAGAGAGAGAGAGACCTGTCATATGAACAGATGTGAAAAATGAAAATGCATGATTTCATGCGAATTATGTGATAGTACTGCATCTGTTTGATTGGTACACTATTAGAATGAATAAGAGGGGTCAACCGTCAAATTTTGGCAGCTGCTTCCACATCAAATTGCAACAACTTCCTTTTTTATAAATATTAGTTTGCAAATTGCAACACATACCATTTTCTTTTTTTTTTTGGTAAATTGCAAAATACACCCCTGAAGTTTGGGATTGTTTGGACTTTACACCCCAAAGTTTCAGAAATTTGATTTTACACATTGAAATTTGGTTCCATTAGCAATTCACCCCCTCCAATTAGTATCTGCTATTAAGTGACACATCATTGCACTGACATGTTTTGTTTTTGCCAA
This sequence comes from Quercus robur, assembly GCF_932294415.1. Classification (NCBI taxonomy): domain Eukaryota; kingdom Viridiplantae; phylum Streptophyta; class Magnoliopsida; order Fagales; family Fagaceae; genus Quercus; species Quercus robur. The sequence goes on along the minus strand of NC_065539.1, from coordinate 19,518,524 downwards.
ATCACCCCCAAATGAAAATCCCAAACCCACGCCACCAGTAAACCGAAGCTCCCAGATTACAAGAATTGCCACCATTGAAATCCCATTGACGCCGCCGCCGCAAGAGTCACCACCACCATTACCATTACTTGACTAGTACCACGCCACTGCAGTTACACCAGCAATCCAGCAACCCTATATCAATAGGTAACCATGGGGTTTTTTTTATTATTTATTTTTGAGTTTGGCAGCTTTGGAATTTGGCTAAAACGGTGTCTTATAATTAAGCTTGAGTTTTGTGTTTTCACTTTGGCAAAACAGCATCGCTTGGGGCTGATTTGGCAAAAGCAAAACATGTCAGCGTGATGATGTGTCACTTAACAACAGAAACTAACTAGAGGGGACGAATGCTAACATAACCAAACTTCAAGGTGTAAAATCAAATTTCTAAAATTTCGGAGTGTAAAATCCAAACAACCCCAAACTTCAGGTATATTTTGCAATTTACCCTTCTTTTTATAGGTAAAAAATCTTTAAAACATACCATATTTAAAATATCATGTATACAAATTGTACAAAGAGTGAGCATCTAGGCCCAGTGGAGCCATCACTAAGGAAGGTTCACTCAGGCAAAACATGGCAGCAGATTTATCCATGACAATTAATTTTGGCTGCCACTTCCACAGAAAATTGCAACAATTTCCTTTTTAATAAATGCTAGTTTGTAAATTGCAACACATACCTTTTTTTTTGCTAGGTAAAAAATCTATTGCACATACCATGTTAAAAATATTATGTATACAAACTGTACAGAGAGTGAGCAGAAAAGCATGCATCTAGGCCCAGTGGAACCATCACTAAGGAAGGTTCACTCAGGCAAACCATGGCAGCAGATTTATCCATGACAATTAATTGGTTTAAGAATAGTGTGAGAGCCTGGGTCATGTCCACACGAGATGTACCCAGCACACAGTATCAGATATGTCCACAGCAACAGGTAATCATCCCCTGTGTACCAAAAGATTCCCTCAAATTTTTGCACAATCTCACCGGGCCTACCATTTTTAGGGTAACAAATAAGAAGTGTGGAGCACATTCACATCAAAATTTTGGGGGTTAAATGATGCAAAGATTCAACCAAAAAAAACTAAAAATAAATAAATAATAATCTAAATCATTCATAGTTGGGCATCTAACAATAGTGTACAGCAGGTAAATCCTGTTTCAAAATAGTTTTGTGGCCACTTACAGTGTGTCCATTACTCAAACCCTGCCCTATGTTAGCTGGAAGACTAACAATAGGCTGTACAACCTCCTGCCCCACATTAGCAGCAAGTCCAATAAGAGGTTGAACAAGGGGTTCCTTTTGTGCATGATGTGATCTGAAATTTGGAGGCTGATATCCCATTAGGTGACAGTGGCCTTTCCTGTTTTGCCCAAACAAATTTCACCAAGTCAAAACAATGTCCAAATTCATAACTCTAAAGATGACAAAGACATTCAAAAAAGACCATTTAAACTAAATAGTTAATATAAGTGCAAGATATAATCTATTATAACTAACAACATTGACATAAATAAAACATTATTGGTGAAGGAAATTGTACAGCACTGCATAATAGTCAAGCTTCATACATACAAAACCCAACCCTCCTAAAAACTCACAATTGATAATAAAGAGGAATTTAAGAAACAAAAGACAAAAAAACAAAACATATAGCACATGATAAGATTCTGAAGTGGTTGGTAGGCAGCCTCACCCCATTTTTTTTTCCCAGTTATTGTTAAATTACACACCCCCTCCATCCCATTAGCATAGAAGGAGGAAGTCCAACTGGGCTATAGCTGATTGACGGTAGACAACCTTAACCTCAAATTTTGAAGAGGAACACAATAAGATTCTAAATACCAAACAACTAGCAACCCCCTCCTCTCCCCCCCCCCCCCCCCCCCCCCCCCCCCCCACAGACAAGAAAAAAAATCCAACCATCATGCCAAAGGAGAAAACACTCATTGCTTTTCTACAAGATAAGGGGATAATGGCCATTAAGATGTCGATCGTGTGAGGAGGATTGAATCTCATCACAGGAACTGTGGGGAGGGGTGATCATCTAACATTCCCTATACCTTCAGCCTAACACTACCAAGGTTGATAGGGAGCAACCTGTAGCAATTTACAGCCAAAAGGCAGACTCAGGGGTCTGGCTTTTGGAGGGTGTGCCGAAGGAGCTAGGGTTTATCACAGTGGTGACAAAGGAGGGAGAGATGATGCTGAAGTTGGACGATCGAGCCATTGTAGTGTATAAGGAATCCCCTGAGCCAGGAGCTGAAATAGGTATGATCCCTCACAGAAACACTTGTCAGTGCCTCATTGCAATGATGCCCTCAAGGTCACCCCCACTAAGTTCCCTTGGGGGCAACACTAGTTACCAAAAGCTGGATTGCAACAAGCCCTTGGACTAGGTTCTAAAGCAAGTCAAGGATTTAATAGAGTCCTGGGGGTGTCTTTTGAAGGTTTAAAAGACAAGGTCATGACAATTTTTGAGGTTATAATGGCCAAATGGCAACAGAGGGGTAGTAATGGGATGTGTCCAAAGCAAATTTCAAAACCAACAATTATGGGGCTCAGAGAACTAAAGACCCTATTATCATTGGTGAACTATGACCAACAAGGCTCTAATCAGTTGGTGAATGGCCGTAGACCAAGGGGTTTAGTGTTGACTTAATGAATCTAAAAATCATCTTATGGAATGTCAGAGGTCTAAATAACAAGGAGAAGAGGTTGCAAGATAGAAATGCTCTCAAGATGTGGAAGGCCTGGAAACTAAACTAGAGGTAATCCACAGAGAGGTGGTGAGAAGTTTTTGGGGTAATAGGTTTGTTGACCGGGAGTATTTGGAAGCAAATGAGGTCACAGGAGGAGTGTTAATACTTTGAGATAAACAAGTGGTTGAACTTCTGGATTGTTTCAAAGGTTAGTATCCAATCTCTTGTAAAGTTAAGAGTGTCAAAGGCCAGTTTATGGACGCAGTTTCTGGTGTGTATGGCCCTAATGTAGATGCTAATAAAAATGTCTATGGGAAGAATTAGCGGGGGTGTTAGTTGGTGACGAGTGCCATGGTGTATCGAAAGCGATTTTAATGTGGCTCGTTGCCCTAGTGAGAGACTGGGCAAGGGAAGACATATAACAGCTATGTGGGAGTTATCAAATTTCAGTTCAGAATTGGATTGGTTGGATTTGCCACTGATAGGGGTAAATTCACCAAGTCCAGTATTCAAGAGCCTCCGTCTAAGTCTAGGTTAAACATATTTTTATTCCATGGAGTAGGAAGAGCATTTTTATGATCTAATCCATAATGTGTTGCCTCAGATACTTTCAGATCATTTTCCATTTGTGCGTCATAGTGGAAGGTTTCATTCCAGGAAATCTCATTTTAAGTTCGAAAACATGTGGTTACAACTGGCTGACATTGTAGACAAGGTGTGGACATGGTGGAAGGGCTATCAAATTTAACCTCTGAGCTTTGTTTTGGCAAGCAAGTTAAGAGTGTTCAAGGAGGATCTAAAGAAATGGAACAATGTGTTCTTTGGTGATGTGGGTATTTTTCTAAAAAAAATGTTATTAATAGAGATTCAGTTTTTGAAAGGGAGGAAATCAGGCCCTCATCTTTGGAGGATAGAACAAGGAGAGTTGGTACTTTGGCGAAGTTGAAGAAAACTATGTTTTAAAGGAAATCTCTTGGTGACAGAAATAAAGAGCCTCGTGATTAAAGAAAGGGATAAAAACATAAAGTTTTTCCATCATCTTGTCATTAGAGAAATAACTTTATTGCCAAATTATCCAATGCGGAGTGGACTTGGGACACTAAGGATAAGATTTGGGATTGTACTGTTAATTCTTGGAGGTTTACTGTGCCAAGTAACACTACTGATCTAATGATGATTTCACATCTATTATTCACATATGACACCTTGATCTTTTATGTTAATGACCCCAGACAAATTCATCATAAGAAGTATTTTTTGCTGTGTTTTGAGGCTTTTTTGGGGGTTAAAAAAATTGGGAAGCGTGAGACTAGTTCCTATTGCTGTACCAGAAGTGGAGCACTTTAGCCCATATCCTTGGTTGTAAGGTTTCCAATCCACTTATTAAGTATTTGGGGCTGCCATTGGGTGCAAAATTTAAATCTAGGGAGAAGAGGTTAACAGGGTGGAAGAAACTCTATTTGTCTAAAAGGGGTTGACTCACACTAAGTAAGAGTAACCTCCCAAGTTTGCCAACTTATTTCCTTTCCCTTTTTCCCATTCCCTACAACATTGCTAAGCGCATTGAAAAGGTGCAGAGGGATTTCCTTTGGGGTGATATGGGTGATGGATTTAAATTTCATCTTTTTAATTGGAAGCATCTATGTTCTCCAATTCAACAGGGGAATTGGGAGTTAGAAATGTGGTGTCATTCAATTAGTCACTGCTTGGCAAGTGGCTATGGTGTTTTGCTAGAGAGAGGAGCTTTCTAGACAAAAGTAGCGAGTGCAAGTATGGTAGTGAATGGGGTGGTTGGTGTTCAAAGGAGGGTGGGGGTGGGTATGGTGTTTGCTTATGGAAGTATATTAGATTAGGGTGGAGTCAATTTTCCAGGTGCATTAGATTCTCAATTGGTCATGGAACTAAGGTTTGCTTTTGGCATGATTGGTGGTGCAGGGAAGGTACTCTGAAGAATGCATATCCAAAGTTGTATAGTACTGCTCAGGAAAAGGAGGCTGCTGTGGCAGACTATTTATGTTGGAATGTAGGTTCTATGAATCTATGCACTGGGAAATTACTGTCATGGGAGCTATTCATGATTGGGAGATGGATATGTCTGACCATGTTAAATTACCGATTGTCCCAAAAGCTCAAGCTATTGGGATATGGTAAATTTAATCATTTAAACACATACTTCTAAGTTCTAACACTTCCCCTCACGTGTGGGCCGAAATTACCTTTTAATAGGTGAGGCCCAACATGTGAGAATTTTAATGGGAGGTAGAGTGGAAGAGATAGGGATTGAACTCAGGACCTCCTGCTCTAATACCATGTTAAATTACCAGTTGTCCCAAAAGCTTAAACTATTGGGATATGGTAAATTTAATCATTTAATCACATACTTCTAACAGACCACCTTTATGGACCTCATCTATTCAACAAAAATTAGGAGGGATATTGAAGACCAACTTGGTTGAAGGCCTATCAAGAATGGGTTATTTGAGGTGAAACCTTTTTGTAAAGTGCTTTACATTGGAGACGTGGGCTCTTTCACTTTGAAGAGTATTTGGAAGGCTAAAGTCTGCTTAAGGTAGCTTTCTTTACATGGACTAATCTGTTAGGTAAAATTCTTACGTTAAATAACTTACACCGACTTTGATGTTTGTAGTAGAATGGTGTTATATGTGTAAGAAGGATGGGGAGAATGTAAATCACTTGTTGCCACATTGTGAATACACTTAAGAGTTGTGGTCTCTAGTGCTATGTTTGTTTGAGGTATAGTGGATTATGCCTCATAGAGTTCTTGATTTGTTAGCATGTTGAAAGGGGAAATTTTCTATGAGAATAGTGACATTTCGAATGTGGTATCTCTATGTCTTATGTGGACTATTTGGTGGGAGCCTAATAATAGGGAGTTTGAAGGTTTGGAAAGGACTATGACGGATCTAAAGATGATCCTTTAACAAGCGTTGTTTGATTGCATGGCTGTTTTTCCTTGCCTTTCTTACTGCACTGTGTTAGAATTTGTACACTGTTGTAACTTTTTTTGAGTTTTGACGCTATATAAGCAAACATCTTGTGTACTAGGTGGTGTCCTCTTTCTTTGATAAAATATTCTTACTCATCAACCAAAAAAAAAAAAAAAGACCATTTAGAAGAATTTGTAATTAAGACACATGTTAACAAACCAGTAATCATTCAGTATCTGTTTCAGCCTAGCTTCTAGCCGGATAAACAGCGATGATCGCTCAAAATCCTGCTTGTCATGTGCTGGCTCTATAAAATTTGCTTCAAGAACTCCTACAATATAAAAGGAAAAAACAATGAATAAATGAAAATTTAATGGAAGTGTTTGACACAAGAAATCAAGGGAAAGAGGGTACCAATAACACCGCTCCCTTTTGAAGAACCATCAGCAGAGACTTTCCAGAAAGGCTAAAAAAAATATGAAGAACTAACCAAGTCAGTAACATCAACTTGTATCTCAACAGTCCCACTATAGCATGAAACACATTCCACTTATCATATAAACAGCATAAAAGTTAGCAGAACTTCCATGAATTTATTCAACTTCCTAAGTCAACAGGGTATTATACAGCCAAGTTTGACACAGCATCTCACACAAAACAATGTTCCGGGTTTAAACCAATCCAAAAGTTAAAACCTCAAATATAAATATAAGTACATACATAGAGATAAACAAAAATAGGAATACACAAAAACGAAGCAAAAAAAAAAAAAAAACACATACACACATGCACACAAGCATATCGGATTACATGGAGAGGTTACTTCAGCTTTACCAAAACTTACCCTGATGAGGCGATTTTTATGGTACACATTGAATCCACAAACAGGGATTGAAGGAAACTCCTTTGCAAATCCAACAGTTGTTTCCACTGTAACCTAAACCAAACAGACTAATCAAATTTTCAACTTCAACAGAATTGTATCTAATATGAACTTCCACAAATTAATAGTGCCTTTAGAGGGGCCAAAATTTGACACAAGGTTGAAGTTTAAAAATCCTTGAGAAACATAAAAATCTAGTCATCCCATAATATCCGAGTTGTATACACCCGGTATACCTGGATGCTCTATTTTTGAGATCTCAATAAAAAAATAAAAAATAAAAAAACATATCCAAGTTGTCAAATGCATACATTTTTAAGAAGACACAATCAATTCTTAATCATCTCCAATCTTCAAAACTACTTTCCAAGTTTACCCTCTTAAAAAATGAGGATGTGGTGGAAAAGTATGAGTGAAGAGTATTGTGGGGAAATTTAGAAAATTTATGGTTTAATACTTGGACTAGGACAAACATTATAGACAAGAAAGGTTGCAAATTTAAGCATACATTGTGGGATGGAAGGAACATCAAACATGAATAGTGAGAAACATAAAAATCTAGTCATCCCATAATATCCAAGTTGTATATGCCCGGTATACCTGGGTGCCTCTATTTTTGAGATCTCAATAAAAATAAATAAAAAATAAAAAAACATATCCAAGTTGTCAAATGCATACATTTTAAAGAAGACACAATCAATTCTTAATCATCTCAAATCTTCAAAACTACTTTCCAAGTTTACCCTCTTAAAAAATGTGGATGTGGTGGAAAAGTATGAGTGAAGAGTATTGTGGGGAAATTTAGAAAATTTATGGTTTGATACTTGGACCAGGACAAACATTATAGACAAGTAAGGTTGCAAATTTGAGCATATATTGTGGGATGGAAGGAACATCAAACATGAATAGTGAGAAACATAAAAATCTAGTCATCCCATAATATCCAAGTTGTATACGCCCGGTATACCTGGGTGCCTCAATTTTTGAGATCTCAATAAAAAAAAAATAATAATAAAAAAACATATCCTAGTTGTCAAATGCATACATTTTTAAGAAGACACAATCAATTCTTAATCATCTCAAATCTTCAAAACTACTTTCCAAGTTTACCCTCTTAAAAATTGAGAATGTGGTGGAAAAGTATGAGTGAAGAGTATTGTGGGGAAATTTAGAAAATTTATGGTTTGATACTTGGACCAGGACAAACATTATAGACAAGTAAGGTTGCATATTTGAGCATACATTGTGGGATGGAAGGAACATCAAACATGAATAGTGAATAAAGGTAACAAAGTACGAGTATAAACTGTAATACCCTTTTCATTATTATCATATTCTTCTTTTTTGATAAGACTAATAATTCCCACTGATAGAACCTATAAGAGATTTTTGCTTTCCAAGTATATTATAGAAGTGAACATCCATTCTTATCAAAGCAACCATAACACCAGAAAGGGTCACAAAATACACCGCCCCAAAATGAATAAGTGGTGAAGTTATCACTTCCAATTTTATTTGTTAAAACTTTGACATAACATATGTAATGGATGACTGCTTAAACAATTATCAAGTTATGACTTGCACTTGTCCACACATTTCGATATAGGGAAGAGCATCACATGACAAATAAGGTACAGTATTAGATTCTCTAACAATAAGATGCAAAAACCCTACTATATTGTATTTTTATTTCACTTCTTTGTCTTAATGAAAGGACATTCTGATGAAATTTTCAAGAGTTCTAAGAAATCTTTATGGAGAACTATCAGGAATTCCAAAAATTTAAAATGCCATTTTGATGCTCCTTTAAGGCTGGGTCCTCATCTTATGATAGTTATCCATTAAGGAACATATAGAGACCAGAATTATTAAATAATAACCATGTTTATATTGTCTACATCTACCACCATAATCATTGCACCTCTTTTGGCTTTTTTTTTTTTTTTTTGATTAGTAACAAACTTTCTTAAAGCAAAAACTTCTAAGTATCATCAACTCTTACCTCTTTTGTTCCCAGACCTAGCTGGGGCTTGTAACTCACCACATTTGAATGTTGCAACTCATCAGCAATATTTAACTGATGCACAGGTTTCCCCCTTAATACAATACTGAAGTTTTTAAATTTTCTTAGGTACAAAATGGAAACGTAATCCTGTGCAAAGATATATAAATAAATTAGAAAATTTGAAGGAATCAAACAACTGATACAAACAAATAGAAAATATATAGGCTAAAATGCAAATTACATCCTCTAAGTTTGACTGAAATTCATTTCAGTCCTCTAAGTATACATTCATTCAATTGAATCCACTAAGTTTCAAATTTATTCAATTCAGGAATTTCGTCCAATTTTGTTAAAAAATTGCCATTAAAAAAATATTTTTCACACACGAAAAATATTTATAGATTTTTTATGTGAGAATTTTTTTTTTTCAAAAAAAATTTTTCATTGGTTAATTGCATATTTATTGGCAATTTTTTAATGGAATTGGATGAAATGCCTGAATTGAATAAATTTGAAACTTATGGTGTGTTTGGATATCACTTATTTTGCTGAAAACTGAAAACAACATAGCAAAATAATTTTTAAATGTGTGAATAATGCCGTGGGACTCATTTTTAATGAAATTTTTGTTGAAAAAAGAGATTTATGGGTCCCGTGAACAGTGCACAGGACCCACTAGAAAAGAAAAAAAAACGCCAGTGCACGTTCTCAAAAAAAAAGGAAACACCAAAACGCAGACGCTGAGTCTGTTTCAGCTGTACCCAAACGGATACTTAGAGTACTCAATTGAATGAAATTAAGGTTAAAGGACTAAAACGAATATTCAGTCAAACTTAAAGGGTATAATTTGCATTTTAGCCAAATAAATATGTAAGCAACAATTATGAAAGAAATCTAACAAGTGACACTGGCAAAAGGGGAGAGAGAGAGAGACCAAACACAAAAAGTACAATATAAAAGGTTACCCTTAAGGAATAACGGATGCGGTAAGATATATGGGATTGAAGCTCCACTGCTTTTTTGTTTAATTTTGTCAGGCTTCCACGGCTGGCTTCATCTCGCAGCCTTATATCCTACATCAAATATCAAATGAGGACCATGCTTGCTTTTGTAATTAAATTTATTTAACATATCAAAATGAGAACACCCTACATCATTAACCACAACAAATCAACAATAAGAAAACAACCAGCATATTGAAATACACATACACGCATGCATAGACCCCACCCAAAACCATGGCTGATAAAACAGCAATCAGGATCAAAAGATTTCTTTTTCTTTTTTTTCTTGATTCTACAATCCCAGTTTTTACAAATGATCCAAGTTGTCCTATAATTGGCAGTCTAGTAGTATTTTCTCAAGCTCGTAGGATTATAAAAACGATAAAATCAAATTGTTAATCAAACTAGGATTAGAGCAGCATGTAAAAAGGTACTTGGGCTCCTTCATCAACCTTTTGAATCAACAGCCATATATAATAATATCACGGTTATGAAGAATTAACCTTGAAAAACAAATGATATAAAAGATGGTAAGAGAAGGAAATATTAACACTCATTATAGACCACATCAACTGAAATTTGTAGTCCCTTCAATTTTTGAACAGAAATTAACAGGAAAATTTTTCCTACAACTATTCTACTAAAACCATTGAATTAATATACTACTTCTCATTAAGAAATATTATAACTAACCAATATACATGACCCCAAGGGGTAGCACAATTGGCTGGGGACCATAACTCATGAAGCGGAGATAACTAGTTGAAACAAATAAATAAAATTTTTCCTTCCCCCTCCCCTTGGGGTCAAAACTTACTTATCAATATATTTATACCATGGAAAATTGCATGCTTGACGTTAGAAACCACAGTGGGACAGCGGTAGTTAAATCACACTCTTTGCCCAGTTCTTATTCAATCCAAGTTTTAATATGGCCCCACAGTACATTTGAAACAATCAACCCCTACGATTTTATAAATTTTCAGTATGGTCCAGTGATTAGAAGTAGATAAAAGTTTGTATTTATGACCATTCAGATTCAAATGCATATGTTTTAGAAATTTTCACAAGATTAAGATCAAATTCTTAATTGCATCAATCCCAATCAAAACTTGTTCCATAACTTGGTAAGGGCTAATCATGCAATCAATTGAAACTACCTAAAAATAATAATAAAGGAATCAACTGAAATTTGGGTCAAACAAAGGGAGAGAGGGGGAAGGGGGAAAGGGGGGGGGGGGGGGGGGGGGGGTTGTCTTACACAAGAAAATAATTGCCTAATCTTTTGATTTTGTACACTTGAGAATTAATGAGTTCTTCAACAAGCAAAGCCAAGAGTTAAAATAAAGAGTTCAAAAAATAAAATTTTTATTAATCCATAATACATTCTACAGGAACAAGTTCCGTAAAACAAAAATAAATACCCTTCAAGAGTTACATATTAAAAAAAAAAAAAAAAAAAAAAAAAAAAAAAAAAAAAAAAAAACACCCTCCAAGAGTTGCATCTAGAGTTGACTATAATAAAAAAATCAGAACAAATAGGCACTCTAAATCTTTTCATGCCATTCAGATTGCCTAAAAACATCTAGTTAATGCAGATCCATAAGAAAAAACTCATATTACATTACAGAACACTGCATAAATGCAGCATACCTCATCGTCATCATCAAAACTCAATTCATAAATGCCTTCATCATTCAGCCACAAATTGTATATTATTATTTTTGTTCCATGTGGTCCGATATCCTCAAACTGAAAAATGGGAAACAAGTGAGTCAGCGAAGAAAGCACATAGCACACATGCAATAAGTAGAAATAAGCAACATTTAACAGCTCAGAGAATATTTTATTCCAACTTCACTGGTAGCATCAGCCATGGTAGCCAAAGGCGAGCCGGACGCTCATTGTGGATGTAATATAAAAATCAGGTATGATGCTACAAAACGTTAGTTTCCCTGGGAATAATTCCAACAAAGCCTATTTATACGGTCTGAATTTAACAAAACTGAATGAAGTAAAATGAACCTGAAGCATGAGCTCCTCCTTTGATGGAAAGGGAGACCATTCGAGGATGATTTTCAAGTTAGCAGACCAGTCATCTTGGGAGCCATATATAATTTGTTCAGCCCAATTGCCAGAAACATCATAATCTATCTGCAACCGTAGTGAGGCCAAAGAAATGAAGTCTAAAAACAGAAGTTAATTGCTAAGGCTAAAAATTTTGAACATAAAGGATAGAAGGAATCACCATTGGAACAATTACGTCATCCTGCCCAGTTCTCCGCAAAAAGGTATAGGATAATAAACCAACACTCTGAGTTGCTCGACTAAAACACATGCAAAAAGAAAAATATCATAGAATACAGCAGAATAAAACTTAATTCCAGCAATCAGCAAAGAATTTTCTTAATGACCAAAAAAAATAAAGAGGCTAAATCACATATGATACTACCATCTAGAAGTGATGGTATTGACAGCAAGGCATCACACATTTAAAGGAAGATAAGCTCATACAAAGACATGACCTTAATGTATAGAGATTTGAGGTTACCTTCACACTCATAAAACCAGAACATCAAATGCATCTCACATAGCATAATTGTATTTTCTCAAATAGATGCTACTCAAGTAGGATTCATTGAGTGAAGTATTGTGGCTAATACGGTTGCCCATAATCCCCAAAAATTCAATCCACAAATACAAGGTTGGATTGATAGTGCAGATATCTTCTCAATAGTAATATACAGACTTACATACACATCCACTCGTATGAACAAACACATAAATATGTCAAGTCAAGATAAAAAAGTGTTTAGAAAGAATGAACATTTCACTGAACCTTCCACTGGAGTGATATAATTAACTACAATATATAATGGAATGCAATTAAAGAAAATTCCGAGCATACAACCTGTGACCAAAATTCAATGAATTTAAAGCATAACGCAGGAGCCAAAACAGGGGGAAAAGCTTAAAAATACCTTGCACTAGTTGCACGACTGAGAACAATAACATCAGCACCAAGTCGCATGGTACTAGTCTTGAATCCATTACCATCTGAAAACAAACACATAACCTTTGGTTCAAAAATAAGAAAAACATACAATGATCTTGAAGTTGAACGCAAGTAAAAAAAAAAAAAAAAATACTTATTAAAAAAAAAAGGAAAATAAACAAAACTATAGTAAAAATCTGAAAAACAAAGATTTAGCCGCAATGTTACTCAATTTGCTTCTGGAGCTCAGCAAGGGTTTAGAGACATTAAGTTGGTAAACATATGTGCCCCGGAGCTGTTCAGAGGAACAGTCTATATAAAATTCATGTCACTTTCCTTTGCTGGAACATCATTTTACAGGAAAAAATAATAATAATAATGGTTTCAGAGGTGGAAAAAATTTAGAGGATTCTTTTAAACACATTGGGAAATAGTTCATACAACATTAGGCATTGTGGAAGAAGATTTGTGCACAAACAAGCCGTAGGTGGAATGCCAACTAGTATTAACCATCTGAATTTATATATGAGCACCCTATTCCCTCATATCTTCTTTATGTGCCTGAAAATGCTGGACAAGATTGCAAAGGTGCTTGGTTTATCAAAAGAAGGCAATTTTGAATCTCCAGTTTTTCACAAGGTAAACTTCTATGGATAAAAATATCATAAAATAATGCTTAGATCTCCAAGAAAAAAAATTTCTTCTCGTTTTAAAGGACAATTAAAATACTATATTCACAGAAATCATAAAAACATGCACTAGACATACATTAGAAAGCAAAAGGAAAAACAAGATGTATATTTCAACCACAGACCCTAACATCACAATGTACACACGTAGCCCTAGACTCCATAAATTGTTTTCTTTGAAATAATAAAAAAATGCACCAAGCAGGTGAAATAAAAAGGGACCATGCTACCACTGTCATAGGACTCCTCAATCTCTGCCATCTCCTAGCCGTGTGTGTGTGTGTATATATATATATATATAATGGCCCATAAGACCACATATAAGATTAAAAATACAAAGAAACAAAGAGTTTAAAATCTTCAAAATTGTTTCTTTTTTAAGAATCCTATCAACAGAGACCAACCATACAAAGTGCAAAAAAAAAAAAAAAAAAAAAAAAAAAAAAAAAACCCTCCTTGATAGAAACAAGCAGACCTTAAAATGAAGGAATTGACAGCAAAGACCGTAACCAACCAAGTTAGTATTTTATTTTCTTTCAGTCCAAGTTTTTTTTTTTTTTAATCAAAAAATATTTATAAGTCAAAGTAGGACTCCTAATGCTAATAGGATAGGAAAGAACCTCTATATAAGAAGGGATGGAGTTCATTAATGAAATTGTTGAGTGTTTTGAACATTGAGGCATCCTGGCCTTTGTGTGTTCTTTTCTTCCTTTCTCTTCTTCTCTTTCTTGTGGTGTTGTTCACAGGTACTATTCATACAACCCCTGAACACCATAAAAATCCTCTCTTTTTCTTCTTCCTTAAAACCTCAAATCATCTTTCTTTTACCAATCAAAACCACTAAACCCACATACTTTCTTCTATCAAACAGGCATCAAATAATTCACCAAAATTTTAAGTCCTATCACAACCCATAACCATTTCTTCAACAATTATAAACCCTCGATCCAAAAATTCTCCAAAACCTAAATCCACCACAAGCACATCTTTGACCCAACAAGAGAGAGACAAAGTACCACTCCAAAGGCCAAAGTCTATTTAGTGTTTACTGTTTAGAAGAGTTTCCCAACACTCCCATGTCTCCCCTTCTTCTCCAAAACTCACAAGCCACTTTCTTCAAAAATATAGCATTCCAATTTGCTCACCAATGTCAAAAGTCAACTTTGCCACATTGATCCCTCACTGCAATAGACTTGGATTTTGTCAAAACACTCGTATCTAAATGTTTTCAAAAACATCCAAAAATGACCATAGTGTTTAAGAAATCAATACCATTAGAAACTTAAGATTATGTGACTTGCAAAAAAAAAAAAGGCAGAATATGTATTCAAAAGTCTAATAGAATGGAGGAAAAGAATACATGTTGCCAACCCCAACTAAACTATTGAGAATCCATAGCCGACCCCAAAAAATTGGGATTAAGGCTTGTTGTTGTTGATGATATATGTATGCAAAAGTCTCACTAAATTTTTTTCTCTTTTTTGGGTAAGTTACACAACATCACTAATGAACTCTCCACCTTACTCTTACAAAGAAAGGAGGTTTCATTTTAACTAGAGCTCACTGGCACTAAAAATTGCCTCTTAACACCAATCAAAAACAAGAACCAGAAGTTCAACATAAAAATATTAGACAATGTAATTATGCAAATTAATCCATTAAGCTAGAATTAATGGTACAAGATGATCATAATGATTACACTGTCCGATTGTTGTATTTGACTTCTTAGAAGAATAACCCAAGCTCATGCATTTCCGAATACGTGCGGGGTCCATTCCACCACCATCATCTGAAAGGACAAAAGGTCTCCTATTTGTATATGTTATTAAACCACATGCATGAAACCACTGAACATAATTACAGTAGCAACAAGTAGGCATATGGATGCCATACCTTGGAAAAGCAAAGCCGGAGAGTTATCCTTCATAATATCAATTTTATCAACCTTCACAAAAGTCGCACCATTGTGAATCTGAAAAGACAGCCAAACATTACAAAAAAAAAAAAAAAACAGTTAGTTCCCATCAAAATTTAAACAATACAGTCTTAAGCAGCTAAGTAATTCAAACATACCACCCAGATTACTGATCCCTTTTAAGCATGGAGGATTCAGTTTAAAAAAGAATAATAAATGTTTGTGTGGCAACATGAGAGAAATTCTGTCCAGTTAAAAATCTCCATTACTTTTTTTCTTTCATTATTGGCTTTAATGTACCGTTTGGTTCACGTTTCAAAATTCCTATAGGATTCCGAGGCATTTTCCTTGTTTAGTTGCAAACCAATCATGGAAATCTAGATGCTCACAGGCATCCAGATCCAACAAATCTCATCCTTGTAGGAATATGGGTTCTTATGAAAACATGGATATCCATGTTCTCACAGCTAGGTAATGTTCTATTCTTTCTAAAATGGTAATAATATCCTTATTTAATACTATCTAACTAAAAAAGATGTAACCCCTTTCTCATCTTGTCTACTACTCTCTCAAATTCCCTCCATACAAGGTTATTTTGGAAAACATAGATAATTGCTGCAACGTTTGCATGTATGTTTTTGGTCATTTATGGGCCAAATGAAGACAATCTTAGAGGTACTTTGGGGAGTTTTCTAGTGTGTTTCAGAGTGGAATGTGGGGTGGTGTATAATCGGGGACTTCAATGTAGTTCATTTCCCTCGTGAGAGGTTGGTGAATTTCTTCTGCCATGTTGGAGTACTTGGAATTTATTTTGGAGTAAACTCTGATTGACCTCTCATTGGAAGGAGGATCTTATATGTGGTTGAATAACCCCAACAGTCCTTTCATGTTCCATATTGAGAGGTTGGTGCTATGATTCTATTATCCAAGAATGCCTACATTTTGTGTTAGTCAATAAATTAAAAGCACACAAGGAGGATTTGAAGAGGTCGACAAAGCAGGAATTTGGAGATGTGGGAGTAACCAAAAAGCCGGATATTGACCAATATCAAGTGGATAGACACCAAAGAGATAAGTGAAGGCCATTCCAAGAGTAAAGAAATCAAAGAGAATTAAAAGCTAAGTTGGGAAAACTTGAACAATTAGAAGAGATTTTTTAGCATCAAAAGTCCCAAGTTGTATGGCTAAGGGAGAGGGTTAATAACAGGTTCTTTTATGGCTGGCTAATTCCCAGGAGGTCAAATTTTATGGAGCTAGACATGGAAGGCGCTTGGCTTACAAACAGGAATGAGTAAGACACGATAGTACAATTCTATGAAGATTTTTATAGAGAACTATAGATTGGCGACCAAAGGCTGATTTTTATTTTTTATACAAATTGTGAATCCCAGAGCATCACATGGTAGCAGACTTTTATTTTTTATATTTTTGGCAAAGCATTAGCCAACAGACTTATTGACACAATATAAGAACTATTTACTTTTCTTTTTGCACAGCTAAATTTTAACTAATAAAAATTTCTCTTTTGTGAAAATTTTTAAAAGCAACTCACACACAGTCAATCGTGTGATGTTGATAATTACAAGTTACTACTTCAGTCACACAGTAAAACATAAATGATATTTGAGTTACCTCATCAACAGCATTATCCAAGAGCTCAGCAATTGCTGCCACAAATCAATCAATCAATCAATTAACAAGAAAAATCAAGTTATAAATATTTGCATATGTTGAGCATTCACATACAAATATTCTAGACTTTTGTCTCTTTGTATTATTTCTTTAATTAGTAAGCTAGGTTACACGCACAACCGGTGGATTTTAAACCCAAAACCTCACCTCCATCCCCATTATCATAACAGGAGGAAGGTTTAATTGGGCTATAGCTCATTGGCTATTCCAAATTTTGCCTCTTATCTATAGAAATTCATAACAACTAAAAAAAAAAAAAGAACCATATGAACTGTTTTACTTCTCCGGTGATACACAATTTGTTCATCATTTCAAAAAAACAAGAGCTAAAATTTCAGAACAACATTGTCAAGTTGCACAAATCGTCATTGCATAAACTAAAGCAACTAAAATTACTTTAAAAATCACCCAATTCCAACACAAGTTTCGGATTCTATATACATTGTCATGCATTTTATTAAGCTAAATCTCAACTTTAAGTTATATAAATTACGCAAATAAAAACCAATTGAATTGCACTTTCATGTTAAAAACAAAAGCCTAATAAAGCTTACCACCAAAAGCCCATTTATGTGAAGTGGCATTAGAATGAAGAAACTTGGGGTGAACTCGGGCGTGCTCCAATTGACCTGCATTACAGCTTTTTCAGTATACAAAAAGTTACAATAGAGAAGAAAGAATTGAATATCATCATCAATATGATAATTGAAAAGCAATGCAACCGTGGTCTAAAGGGGGTCTTGTGGTGGGACCCACATCGTAGGCCCCGGCTTTCCAGAAACTTTGAGAGACGAGGTTTTTGTTGGATGAGACCGGCGTGAGTGCAACGGATTGCGACGCCGTTTTGTTGTTGGTTGGTGTTGTTCCGACTCCGTCATTGGCTTCATCGTCGCTGATATCAACTTCAATGACTTTGGCAGGTTCTTTCTCTACTTTGGGCGGCATTTTTGGAGTCTTTGAGTGAAGAGTCACTGGAATTCGTATTAGTTTCGAGGATTAGGGGTTTGGAGCATTTCCTAGAAAATTAGTTTAGTATAAAAGTTAAAGAAAGAGCAAAATTAAGTGGTGAACTTGTAAACCTTGATTGCGTGAAAAGTAGAGTTTGAATGAAGCCGGAGATGGCTGCCAATCGAGAGAAGAGAGAGAGAGAGAGTCCCGGTGCCGGAGTGAACGGAAGAGTGGAGTGTAGAGGGGGACAACCGGACAAGTGAAATAGAAACGGTGCGTTTAGCTTGTTTAGTTAAAGTAAAGGTTTTTTGTTTTTGTTTTGTTTTTTTTAAATATTTTTACAAATAAAGTAAATAAATTGATGCTATAGAATTTCAAATTATAACATAGGCTTTGTGATAATTGACTTTACTAATTGAGCTTAACTTGAACCCACTCAAATAGAGAGTCATGCTTTGTATAAGTTGAATAAAACTTAATCCAACCCACTATGAGGTTTTTTGCCATTGTACATTACACCACTAAGACATGGGAGAATGCATATGTGGTTAAATCTGGACTCTACACGTGGAATGGCTCTGACCAAAGGAGGAGGAAGCGCTGGCTAAAAGATTCTATTCTTGGTCCCTGCTAAAGGCGTGATTGCCTTGGGAATGAAGTAAAATATGCACTTAACATCATACTCAAGCACTCACAAAAAGAGAGATAGTGACTTTCTAAGATCATCAACTATAAGGACATCCCTTATTAGTTGAATGCATGTTAGACTACTTCAAAGACACTTGTATCAGTCACAATACTCTTGATGTCCTTCTCAATGTCCAGAGGCTGTTTCCCAAGCAGTGGCAAAGTCACCTACCCACAGGCCCCAATGCCACGTTGGCGCAATTTCTATTTTCTAGTCAATAGATAATAGCACAGCTGTGAAAAGGTCCAAAATAAAGAAATTATGACTTGATACCTATCTTTGTACTTAGCCATATTCCTCAAATTATAAGAGGAACATGCAGTTGTATTTTAAGGTAAGAACCCAAGTAGATATTTGGAGAATAGAGTAGAAAGTTAATAAGATAGAAAGGTAGAAAAATAAGGTCTCTCTTTAAGAAAGAACACCCTTATTGACAAGAGTGATCTATTTTCCTCATATAATACAAATTTACGCAGAGCAAGAACATTCTATTCTTGCTCAAACCGTGGTTTTTCATCCCTTTCCTAGGGTTTTCCACATATATCTTGTGTCTCTTTTTACATTCTTACAATCACTTTCTTCTTCTCTAACATGTGTTATGTCAAAACTAGAATCTTTGTCACTTAGAAGTTTTTTTCATATAGATGTACTGTTAGATAACTTATTTTATTCCTTTATATAAGCTCAACTCTAACTTGCATGTACAACCATTTAGCAACTATTTCAATAGTTGACATGTTTTTGAAACATTTTAGCAAATTAACATCTCAAATTTTAAAGGCTCAAGGTCAATGAAGAAATTCAAGTTCCATGTCTTAGCAATGCTGACGTGGATTGTAATCCATACGGAACTCGAGCCTTAAAGACTTAAGTTCTGTAAAGGTGTTGTCGTTCTTCTGCTTTGTTCTTTTCAAGCAACCATCAACACCCACGCCTCACACATTGCTTTGTTCTTCTCAAGCAACCATCATCACCCATGCCTAGAAGATTGAAGGCTGAAAAGATCCTATACCTAGAAGATCGAAACCAAACAAGATTGAAGGTTGGGGTTTATAAGAAGATCAATGGTAGTGGTTCTTGGGGTTTTTGAGAGGAACGAAGGCAAAGGTTGGGGTGAAGAACCAAGGCAGTGGTTCCTGGTATTTTTGAGAAAAACGAAGGTAGGGGCTAAGTGAGAGGTTCACGGAGATGGCAAATTTGTTGGGTTTGGTTTTACTAGTGTGAGAAACTCAAGTCTTAAAGACTCAAGTTCCACGTGGATTTTTTTTCTTTCATATCAGTTTGAAACTCGAGTCTCTAAAACTTGAGTTTCTTCATTGAACTCAAGCCTTTAAGACTCGAGATGCTAGTTTACTAAAATGTTTCAAAAACATGCCAACTAACGAAATAGTTGCTAAAAGCATGCTAAATGGCAAAAAAGCTCACCCACTAATTGACACCAAAAAAAAAAAAAAGTATACTTTTAGGTTCTATTTAGTTAATCATCTCTATTGTTAATACTTAATACTATTATATTGTTTACAATAATGTCTTTCGTGAATGGACCAAACATATTGAGATTAATTGTTATTTCATTTATCATGATCTTCTTCGTCTTCTATTGACTCTTTTGAGGATCAATTAGCTTACACATTCACCAAGTCCCTTTCTTCTAGCCATTTTTTACTGTTCTATCTAAACTCAAGTTTGTCTTAGATTTGTCCCCTTTAGTTTGAGAAGTACTGTATACTGAAGCTAATTGGACTTAAACGTTAAAATATACAAACCAAAGCTACACTTCTTAGGGCAAGCTAGGGGTGGCAAAATTTGACACGACCTGCAAACCCAACACCACCAACTCGTTTATAAACAAGTCATGGGTTGAGACTAAATGGGTTTGAGTCATACTCGGGTTGACATGGCTAGCCCGTTTAATAAACGGGTCGTGTTCATGTTTAACATGCAAACCCGTCTGACTAATTTAGCCTGTTTAGCTTATTAATTTATTAGTGATTTTGATATTATTGCTTAATTTTTTTATTTATTTTTATATGTTTATTACTATATTTATGGTTGTAATTGTATTTTAATTTTAGATTTATGAAAATTTATAAAATTTATATAGGTTAGATATGATCTATCAATCAAATAGATTATTAAACGGGTCATTTGTATTGATTTTTACATGACTTGTTAATTAAATGAGTTAAACATGTCGGGTCGGGTTAACCTGTTTAATAAATAGGTTGTATTCGAGTTAAGGATTTTTGATATATTTACTAAACAGGTTGGGTTCGGGTCAACCCATATAGTCAAATACTTAAGGCTTGGCACAACATAAACCCGACTCGCGAACACGAATTGCCACCCTTAGGGCAAGCAACTCTAGTCCTATTACAACTAGATTAGCATTAGGCTTAGTTCTTGTTTGGGAGCTTTTTTCGGTTGCTCGGCCACATGTTATCCGCGGGATTAGTGACTTTGCTAGGCCCGTGTTATGTTTGGGGAGTTGCGCCTAGAACTCAACATTGGGCCACGTGGTCCAATGGCTACCAACATATTTTTAAGCCTACAAAATCATTAATGCCAAAGTCTAAGAATCATGATAATGGTCGAATAAATATATAATATGCATTTGATATAATATCTTTGATTAATAGTTATAATAGTAGCCGAAATGAAGTAATATGTATTTAAATGTGAAGTAATCATGTACTCAATGATGTATATTTAAAGATATGGAAGCAAAGTTACTTGTCTTTATATGGTTTATAGCTCCAGTTATGTAGCATTAGTGAGCTGATAATATCCCAGTAGAATGACTCCAGCGGTAGAGAGGTAGTTTGCTATGATAACTTCAATATTGAAGGGGAAAAATTGGTGCAACTGGAGGGAGAGAGAGTATGTCCAGCTGTGTGTAGAGGCTAGTTAAGCTTGCCCCTTTTATCATGCATTTAAATGAGTTTAAACTTTGATTAATAATTGTAATAGTAGTTGCAATAAAGTAATATGTATTTAAAGGTGAATTAATCATATACTCAATGATGTAAATTTAAAGATAAAGAAGCAGAGTCACTTATCTTTGATGGTTTGCAGCTCTAGCTGTATAGCATCAGTGAGTTGACAGCATTCCAGTAGAATGACTCTAGCAGTAGAGAGACAGTTTGTCATGATAACTTCAAGATTGAAGGGGAGAAAAATGAGTGCAACTGAAGGGAGAGACAGTATGTCCAGTTGTGTGTAGAGGCTGGCTAAGCTTACTCCTCTTATCATGCACTTAAATGAGTTTCCCATTGACAATGCTCTTTTAATTGTTGTGAAGTTATGAATAGTATTGCCTTCCATGAGAAGGGCTTTTGTAAGATGTAATTTGTGCCTTCTAAGAGAAGGGTTCATGTAAGATAGATTTGTGCCTTCCCTGAGAAAGGCTTTGATACAAGATCTTGGTGCCTTCTAGGAGAAGGGTTTTAGCATTAGAAATGTATGCCTTCATGAGAAGGGCTTTTAGTATGAGTGTTCGATATCTCTTGAGAAGTGTGGAGATGGTAAAAGATATAGATGTTTTGTGGGATGTAGTATTTGTGGAAGTATGACAGGTATGGAGGTTAAAGATAGTAAAAATATGAGATTATAATTGCTAGAGAAGTTGTAGAGGTTGCTTTCGAAGAGGAAATATTTTGTAAGAGAAGAGTAGGAAGATGTGTTTAGGTATTTGGAGATAGGAGTAGTAAGATAGATGTATTTTCAGCATATTGAGAGTGAGAGAATGAGTATAAGAAAGTAATGATGTTGTAGTGTGTTTAGCAAAGCTCTTGGGATTTTCTACTAGAAAATGTATGAGGGCTTATGAAAGGCATTTATGAGCTAAGGGCTGAAGAGTTTAGTTCCTAATTTGGAAATTAAAAACTTAGAAGCTCAGAACTTCATTAAGAACTTAAGAAGATAATTAGAGGGAGAGAGAATAGAGAAGTTTATAAGAGAGTTGTCCTTCTCTATTGGTGTCGTCCTTCTCTATTGGTGTCCCCTTTGAGGTGTTGATGGGGGGTTCTATTTAGAGCTGAGTTTAAGGGGGTATTTAGTAAAGAATATCTGCCAAAATCTGTCTCAATTAGTAATGAATCTTCAAAAAATCCATCCTAAGATTTGGCCAAAAATGGTATGTTTAGGTTTAAAGTGTTTGTGTTGTTTTGGGTAAGAGTTGCTGGGGAAAGAGCAGCAGAAAAGGAAAGTATTTTAGCAAAAAAGAGATAGTTTCTTCAGTTGGTTTTAGTTTTAGCCAAATGTGGAAAATCAGTAATGCTAAGGTTGCTAGGTCAGCTGTTACATCTGTTCTGAAAAAGCTGTCCCAACTATTAGGAAAAGCTGTGACAGCTATTGCTTGGGGCAGAAGCAGATGAGGTCAGATGTTAGGCTGATGGGATTTGAGCATTAAAAGGCTAATGATATCACTTCCAGCTAGGTGTCAAGTGCTGAACATATTGTTGGAGTTCTGCTGGAAATGTTTCATTTTTTGGATGTTTGTGTTTTTGGTCCAAAGTTCTATTACAACATGTTTTTAGTAAGTAATAGAATGATTGGTTGGAATTTAATGAAGCTTTAGAGATCTAGTTAAGGTCTCATTTTGTTGTGACTTAGTCTTGGTGAGCAAGAAGAGCATTTAATGCTCTGCTTTGGCAGCTGGTAGAGAAATATCCGGTCTGATTGTCGCAGATAGTAGCTGCATATTTGAGATATCATGAATATTATATATATATATATATATATATATGAAGATTAAAGATAGCCAATCAGAATAGATCATGTGTTTGAGTTGAATTTTAGCTGAAAGTAGTAATGTAGATTATGTAGAATAATATAATGAAATTTCTAAATTTGTATAGGAACAGCTGGAGGTTGAATGAATAGCTATTTTCTCAGCATTTAGATGGCTGGAGATATTGAGTATTTGTCATATGATGAACATTAAGTTTTAGGAAAACAGCAATGGGGAATTTTATCATTTTAAGTGCTATATGATAAGAGATGCTTACTATATGTTACCCGCTACACATGGACTTGTCAGATTTCAGGGAATTGGAGAAGACATGCCAAGCAACGTGTTTCTTTTATCAATTTTAAATTGTTGGAGCTTTATTGAACATACTTTTTGGCCCTTTAAACCACAATTCCCAAAATTTCTCCAAAGAGACTTATGAGTTTGGATCATAAGCCAAAGATGAGATGACATACCTTGGGTTTTGTTGTCATTTTGTGTAAATATGAGCTTTTGTTGAAGAAGCTGCTTTCCATAAGCGTGAGCTTTGATTCATTGTTTGAGCCCGATCCATATGTTGATGTTGATGATGTCATAGGTTATGATCCAAATTGATAAAGAGGAATTGTGGACCATGAATCCACCTCTTGAGGTAAGGATCTTTTGGGCCGGCCCAATCCATGAGATATAAGCTTATTTTGAGGTTTAAAGAGAGTTTCCCAAAAAATCAATAATACGTTGATGTGGAGTGGGTTGCTAATGAAGTAGTGCCATGCGGGGCGAAAAAAGAGTCCTCAACAGTTCTTTATATAGGGTGATTCCTATTGTACAAAAAAGTGTGCATACACAATATGTGTAATAATCACTACCCATATGTATGTTCTACGAGCATTCACAGCTAAGGTGGTATAATTGCTATAATGCTATTTTAGCAACTAAAACACCAAATGCAAGCTACAACAAAGGTGCTATACTTAAAAAAAGAGCAATTGAGCTGTAGTAAGCTGCCAAAGATGGAAGCTCACTGTAGCTCCAAGCTTATTAAAAAAAAATATTTTATATCTTTCTCTCTCCTCTTCTCTTAATTTTTTCTTCTCTCTTTTTTCTCTTTCCTCTCTTTCTTTTTTGACCATCCGTTTCTCTCTTTTTTCTCCAAGCTTCTTCTCATCTCTTCTTCTCCAGATCTCTTGCCTACCTCCTCTTCCTTTTTTTGTTTTTATTTTATTTTATTTTCAATTTCTTAATCTATGGCTGAAAATATCTTGCTCTCTTCTTCTTCTTCTTCTTCTTCTTCTTCTTCTTTTTTTTTCTTTTTTTTTTTTTTTTTTTTTTCCCAAAATTTTTTCTCTCTTTTATGGTGGTAATGGGTTTTGTGCCAGTTGTGGGTGTGATGGTATTGAGTTTTGTGGCTAGTTGTGAGCGTTGTTGTAATGGGTTTTATGGCCGGTTGTGGGTGTGGTGATGATGGGTTTTGTTGGCTTTTTGTTGTGATTGGTTTTGTTTGGATTGTATTTTTTATGTGGTGGATTTTGTGGCCAATTGTGGGTGTGGGTGTGGTTGTGATGGGTTTTGTGGTTTTTTATTTTTATTTTTATTTTTTTTCCTCCGGTGGTGGTGATGGTGGTGGTTGTCAGTGGGTTGTAGGTTGTGGGTTCTTATTTATGGTTAAAGTTTTTTTTTTTTTGGTGGTGGTGGCTGGTAGTGGGTTGTGAGTTCTTGTTTGATTTTTTTTTTTTTTTTAACTGGTGGTGGCAGTTGGTGGCAGTGGGTGAGCGGCGGCAGAGAAGAGAGATGCAGTAGGTGTGGGTGGAGAGAGGACAAAGAGATGGAGAAGAAGATAGAGAAAGAGAAGAGAATAAGAATTAAAAAAAAAAAAGAATAAAGAAATAATAAAGAAAGTATATTTAAATGAAATGGTAAACGAATAGAATTTTTGATGTTGGATGTATTTTAAAGTGAGGTGTTAAAATAGATAAATTAGGTTTTTGAGGCGTTAAAAGCTAAAGTTAAGAGCTTTACTGTGAATGCTCTAATGTGTACATTTTATACGTTGAAATCAATACAATTCGCTCTACTTTAACAATGTTGGCAGTTGGTTGATTTATAGTGTGCTTGGCATGAGCTTATAAGCTCAGCTTTTAGCTTTTAATTTTTTTTTAAAACTTTTATGTACAGTTTTTTAAAACCTTAACTTTTAGCTTTTAATTTTTTTTTTTTATAACTTTTATGTACAGTTTTTTAAAACCTCATTTTTTCCCTCATTTTCTCATATTTTCAATTTTTTTCAAGATACAAGCATACTTTAGCACATTGTTAGAAAAATATTTCAATTACAGCTAAATAAATTGTTCCCAAACAGACCCTTATTCTAAATGTCAAGTTGATTGTTGTTGCTTATTGTATGTTGTGCTTCCAATTTGTTAACCTAGTTGTGAAATTAGGGGATTTTGAGGTTTTTGCAATTTCTTATGAAACTTTTGACAATTTTTATTTTGTTGGTACTGAAACTAGGACATTTCTCATTTTTTCTAAAGATTATGCTAAAACACTTGAGACTACACCACTAGACAAAAAGCTAGGGCTATTGTGCCATGCAATACCCCTAAATAACTCATAAAAAGTTTCTTTTTAAACTTTTAACCTTTAAAAAAAAAAAGAAAAAATCCCTTTTAGATCCAATTGTTAAGATTAAGAATTTGTTCGGGATTCGCTTATTTTGCTGAAACTTTTTTTTACTGAAAGTACTATAAATAAAGGTAAAAGTTAACTGAAATAGTATAGTACTAGGACCCATGAATAGTACTAAAAAGTGCAGTGGAACCCATGAATAATAGTAAAAATAAGCAAAATAGTAAAATAAACTGGCTTTTTAATTTTTGCCAAACACACACTAAATGTTAACTTTATTTCAACCATTGAAAAAATATCATACGGTGTAATAGTCCTAATTATTACACAAACTTCAATAATCCATTCCACCAACCTGTACATCCCTATCTTTCTCAAAAAAAAAAAACCTGTACATCCCTATATATAAGGGCGTTCTTTCTTAGAGGGGGAAAAACCCCACAAGAAAGGAGTTGAGTGATTATTAATCTATAAGTCTATTTGATCTCATTATGCTAATTATAATGCATGCGGTTATATATATATATATATATATATATATAGGGACACGTTTTGCAGCCCAAGCCCAAGGTGTATGGGATGTTGGCCCAATGAGCCCAGTACAATAAATTTGTAGAGAGTGGGTCGAAGAATTAGGCCCTAATAAATTTGATAACGGCTAGTATAGATTTAAAATATGATCAAGCAAGAGCAAAGAAAATAAAGCTGAATGAATTCACTGTCCGAGGAGGTATTTTGTCATACAAATCAATAACAATTGGGTACAAGTATAATTTTGATTGTTACAGTATTCTTTCTCTATTTTTCAGATCCCTTCCTCATGGGAGGTCTCTTATATTATATAGCTCCCTCTAGACCATCTTGATCCTACACTTGTTGATCATTTGAGCCCTTATTTGAGTACCTGTCCTATTAGACACCCTCTTTGAATTTCTGTGTGTTGTGATTGCCAAGGCAATACTGTTCAGGGGTCTTCTCCACATAAATATGGCCAAAAGAGTAGCTGTAGTGTATTTAATACGGTGGTAATAGCTTTCCCTTGGATATTTTTGCGTTCCCATCACCCTGATACATTTATGATGCACGTCCCTATCACTGGAGCTTCCTAGAAGGTCACCTTAATTATCATGATACATATTGGAGTTGTTCCCAGTTTATCCGAGGAGATGTTCCTCCTCGAACTACCTTTCATTCATTCTTCACTTATGAAACTTTAGACTGGAATTACCCATAGTTATTTATTCCTCCTCGGACCATTCATGCCCTCGGATTAGGCCCAAGGCCCAATATACACTTTAGGCCCTTAACCCTACAATATATATATATATATATATATGAGGTTAGGTTCAAGTTACACCTAGTGTAATTCTAAGTAATGTTATGCCACTCAATAACTTATTATAGAATTCATACTTTGAAAATCCCACCATTGAATTACATGTTCTATATGTTCTTAACATTCATGTCAATTGGATGTTATTTACCATTTAATCCATAAATTCATCTTTTATGTATTATTTTAAATTGCAAAAACTTGAATTTAAACAATTGATTGATGACATAACTATTAATTTTTTATTACCTTGAAATTTTGCAAGCATGAGAACATACAAAGATAATATAATCTAATGATGGATTTGTCAAAAGGGAAAGATAATATATGTGTGTGTGTAGCAGCCTTTGAGCACGCTTTGGCGCTTCTAATTTTTTTGGGCAAATGTTAATAATTTGCATATATTATAATTTAGAAATATATATTTTTTATTTTTCAAATAAATAAAAAGGATAAACTTAAGAGATAAGTAGTAAAGGGAAAAAAAAAATCATAAATTTTAAGAATTCTCTTTTTGAATTAAAAATGAAATTTGTTATTTGATATTTATAACCCTATTTCTAAACGAAATTACCCTTCATTAATGAGGGTATTTTTGAACCATAAAAAAGCCCAGTTGAAAGAGGAGAATCCTCTTATATATAGTATAGATAAAATTGTTCTTCTAGCAAGATCATGGATCAAATAATTATACTCCTTTAAAAAAAAAAAAAAAAAAAGTAAACCATTGCAAATGGTATGAGCTAAACAATTGTCCACCTTATTAACATGATTAAAAATAAATCATTGCAAAATGCATGGGCCAAAAAATTGCCCTCCCTTTTATCATCATGATTAAAAGTAAACGATTGCAAAGAGATATTTTTTCTCCTCAATAATAAAAGTAAGACAAATGCTAAAGTTATCAACTGTTTTACAAAAGTTTGTAGCTAGCTGTTCTTCAAGGCAGAAATAACGCATTGGGAGTCACCTTCAAACTCAAGACTGTGCTCACTGATTTCCTTAGCAAAAGTCACTTGGCTCTGTTCGCTACAAGGGCTTCTATAGCCTACACGGAGTGGGGGGAGGATGAGGTATATCATGCATTGAGTGCATGAGTGCATGAGTCCTCTCTCACGTGGGAGTTCACCCTCATGTTGAAGGCCTCTCTCACGTGAGAGAGGCCTCTGGTTGGTGTTGCTGTGATATCGAGTGCATGAGTCTTCTCTCACGGAGTCCTCTCTCACGTGCAACACTCCTCATTATTGTAATCCTTGACATTAAATTATCATTAGTAAGATGCTTTCTATTCACTGTCACTTTCCAGCAATCAAACCAAACGAAAAAGAAATAAAATAATTTTGTTTGAACGTGGCTGCCAGATATGTTCTTAATAACTATTGAATTCCCAGTCATCACTCACTACTTAGTCAAAAATAAAGATTTCCTCCCAATTAGTTTAGAAGAAATTTCCTTCAATAGACCACTAATAAATGATAATTGATTAAACCAACCATGTATACCACTCGTCTTAACTGAGGCGCATGGCTAGTATAATTTATTTATTTTAAATTGCAACCTCATCTTTTTAAAATCGTTATACAAGTGAACAATGTTCTACAAGATTATATGACAATTAGAATAATGGTTAAAGAATTGAATTCATCAGTTCCTAATTGTCTTAAAGTTTTATGATCAAATGATAGTTTTCATACTTTACTTAAAAAGTTAGGATGCCCAACCAGATCGATGTGAATGCACTAACAGGCCTGAAAGACTATAATGTTGTGTTGTTTCACTGGCAGCTTGTGTCTCTCTGACTCTCTCGGTTCAAGGGGCGAGGGGCCAAGGCAGCAAAAGTTATAAAGTTATAATAGCTCTACTTCTCACACAGTTCTTATGCTTGCATGTTTTTTACATAGATATTTTGTTGGAATTTTGGTTCAGCACTTGCCAAGAGAACGGTTATGGTGCCTGAAAGTACTAGGCTGCACTTGGTCATGACTGTCTGGCAGTTTGCTTATGCAGGGAACCATATCATCTTGAGAGCTGCACTTAATATGGGTGTAAGCAAGCTAGTTTTCCCTCTTTATAGGAATATCATCGCGCTGTTTGCACTAGCTCCCTTTGCATATTTTCTAGAGAAGTAAGCAGTTGAGCTCTATTTTAACATATCACCTATGTGAAGTATTTCATTGTACATGTTAGTTTTCCAATTGCACGGGAAAGTTAAAAATCTTTTTTGTGTTCTAATTCCTTGGGATTTTCTGAACTTTTTGTATATAGGAAAGACAGGCCACCATTAACTACTAAGTTTTTGGTACAATTCTTTCTCCTCGGATTTGTTGGGTAAGATCTTTTACAAAGAAGTTATATTGTTGAATATATGATTCCCAAAATATGTCTTACAGTTCTGGATTTTGATACTCACAGGATAACATGTAATCAGGGATTGTATCTTTTGGGTTTGGACAATACTTCACCAACCTTTGCCTCTGCCACAGAGAATATTGTTCCTGCTGTTACCTTTCTCATGGCCGTAGTACTCAGGCAAGCAATTATCACTCATCCTCTAAACTCTAAATCTTCAAGCTAAATAGGTTATCATTTACTAACATAAAACTATTGGCGGTTGGTCTACTGTTATGGTTGGGTTGCAGAATTGAGCAAGTGCACTTGAACAGAAAAGATGGTATTGCTAAGGTAGTCGGAACTCTTGCTTCTGTTGCTGGAGCTTCAGTCATTACCCTTTATAAGGGGCCAACCATTTATGCACCAAATTCATCACATTTACACCAATCACATTTTTTGGTCTCATTAGGAGATGCCAAGGGGAAGAATTGGACCTTGGGTTGCATCTATCTCATTGTTCACTGCCTATGTTGGTCTGGTTGGGCTATAGTACAGGCACCCGTCTTTCAGAAATACCCAGCTCGGCTTTCAGTCACCTCGTATTCTTGTTTCTTTAGTACTTTGCAGTTTCTGGTAATTGCAGCAAGTTATGAAAGAGACTTGCAAGCCTGGCAGGTTCACTCTGATGGTGAGCTCTTCAGTATTTTTTATATGGTAAGTGAATCTGATATCCACATATTTCTGCATAAGAGAAGTATCACTTTTTGTCACTGTCCTATAAGATTATAATCTAATTCAATTCAAGATCATCACATGCTAGTTAAGTGGGATCAAAGACCTGGTTACTTGACCATAGGTTTGTAGCTACCAATAAATAAGTGAAAGTTAACAAATCCAGGCATTCCTTCCCCCGAATTATTGGTATTAGGAATTTCTCTATTGGAAATCAATCAATTTCATGCTTCATATCAAACATTAAAAAGTCTTGTTCAATGTCATGATGTTATTTAAAATTTTAAATAATATGATAAATCCGAGAAATAAAATCTCAACCATAGCAGACTCTTCATTTAAAATGAAATTCATTTTTCATCTTATTTAATATTTATGTATATATGTATATATATACACACACAAGCAACCTGTATAGCATGTTTCATAATCCTTGTGGCAACTTAAATTTGGTGAGTTTTATCCTTTTTCCAAACGAACTCTATGGAATGACATAGCATATTGGTGGTTGCAGGGACTGGTGGCTTCAGCATTGTCCTTTGCAGTACAAACATGGGTTATTGACCGGGCTGGACCAGTATTTGTTTCGGTGTATCTACCTGTACAGACCTTACTTGTAGCTTTAATGGCTTCTGTTGTTTTAGGCGAAGAGTTCTACTTGGGAGGGTGGGTCTCATTTCTACTTTTGAATATTTCTCTTTTCAAAATAAATAAATAATATATATATATATATATATATATATATATATAATCATTATGATTGGGAGCTGCAACATACTCCAAGGAAAGGAAAGTTCAGCAGAATAATATAACTTGTTATGATTTGGAACAAAATCAATTTCACTTTAATTCAAGTATTCAACACTAAAACTACTTTTACTACGTACCAATTATGGCAAGTCAAGTCATAACAGCCATTAAGAAAAAATTTTTAAAACAATTGTGTCTTTACACTTCATGAAGTCTAGCAATTGCCCATTCGGATCAACTTGTGAACCAGTTGCCTCTCTATGCTCCTATGAACCTTGGATACAGTTTGGAGCCCGGTTAACTTGGTTGAAGTACTTTTATATTTAGTTGATATCTCTTCTGACCCGTGACATTCTACACCCATGTGATTTTTTTTATTTTTTATTTATTTTTAAATTACCTCAACTTTTACTTAGTACTAAATAAATAACTATATATATATATATATATATATATTTCTTCCTTTCTTTGGTAAATAAGTTACATAATTTTATATTAACATATCACTTGCTTTCATGCGTACAACTAATGCCATAAAGATTGGTTATATAGTATTCCATTGATCCCTGTCATATCATATATTATCATCATCATATATATTAGTATATCATAAGCTTTCCATGTCCACAATCCGACAAGAAAATTCCTTTACTTTTATTGGTAAATCAAACTAAGAAAATTCAGTGGCTTGGCATACAGATTCTTGGCATATTCCCTTTATGCCTTCATTAGATTTTTTTTATTTTATATTATTTAAACGTTTTTGTTATCTGTTTAATTGTGCAGGGTTATTGGAGCAGTGTTGATTGTGGTTGGACTATACCTTGTTGTGTGGGGTAAAAGTGAAGAGAGCAAGTTTGCTAAAGAAAATTTGGCAATTCCCTCAATGCCTGGGAACAATCAGAGAAAATCTTCGAGCAAATCTCCTCTCATCAAACCATTACTTGGTTGTCGGTGTGAAAACGGTGATAGCTAGTAAAAGCCACTACAATCTACATCCAAAAGCTGTACCAGACTACCAGTAACACGCCAACATTTTCAATTGTAGAGGCCAAAAATGTCGCCTTGAAAAGTCTAAAAAAAGAAAATATATATATATATATATATATATATATTCCGTCTGTTGAGAATCCTCAAAATAATTCAATAACCATAATTTAGTCACAATTTTTCTCAATTCTATGCAATGGTATATTTCATAACCCCATTATTCAGCAGGAGAGATGGTTTGTGGGGAAGACATTCATTTAAATCATCCTTCGTGGGCTAACAATTACCAACAAGACTTGAACCCAGAGGATCAAAATATCAATCTACTGGCTGATCTGATCAGTAACTCCACACACAGTTGGAACATTAACACTGTCAAGAGCTTATACCACCAATATGCTAGTCATGAAATCTTACGTAGTCCCATTCCTAAAACTGGAGGGAGGAAAGATAAACTATTGTGGAAACACTCAGGTTTAGGAGATTACCAAGTCAACAAAACCTATAATCTGCTCCATTAAAGTTACATGGAAAACGATCCAAATCTTATAAGACACCTGGACATACACAATGATGTCTGGATTGTATTGTGAAAGGTGAAGCTACCTTTGAAAGTCCTTGCTTTCGTGAATGCACCAAATATTAAGATTGATTATCATTTCATTTATTACCATATTATTCATCTTCCATTGACTCTTTTGAGGATCAACTAGCTTACACATTCACCAAGTCCCTTTCTCTTGGTCCTTTTTTACCGTTCTGTCCAAACTCAAGCTCATCTTAGATTTGTCACCTTAAGTTCAAGGAGCACAATATATTAAAGCTAATTGGACTCAAACATATAAACCAAACTTACATTTCCTAGGGCAAGCAATCCTAGTCCTTTTGGACTAGATTAGCTTAGGCTTGATTCAGTATTTTTTTTTTTTTTTTTAATTTTTTTTTTCCAATTGCTAAGATTAAAAGTTAACTTGATTTAAACCATTGAAAAAATATTGTATGGTGCAATAGTCCTAACTATGTCATCGATCTCAATGGTCCAGTCCACCAACCTGTACCCTTATGGCCCACCCTATGTATAATGATGAACTTTCTTGGAGGATTTGAGGGAGAAAACCCCCCCCCACAAGAAAGGAGTTTAATACTTATTATTCTACAACTCAGATGATGAGTCCTTTTTTCTTTTCTTTTCTTTTCTTTTTTCCCCCATTTTTTCTAAAGGAAAAGGTTAACTAGCTTTTATTGCATAAAATCCTTTTGTAATAGAGATCGACTCCTTCTAACCACACATCTAAATCTACATATAATATTGCTCTTCTAGCTAGTAAGGGCATGGACCAAATAATTGCCCTCTCTTTTAACATGGTTAAAGGGTCTAGTTAACAAGTGCCTTTAGGGCAACTCAAGGATGTACAAATTCTTGGCTCGGAAAAAGGTATGTTGGTTGTAATGTTGCTATTACTCTTCCATCCTTCCCTTTCTTTCTTAGTTTTGAGTAGATTTTTGGTAGGTACTAGACATTAAAAAAACAATGGAAGGGAAAAATTACCATAGTTGGCTTAATGGTTTGTACACGGATGAAGTGGTGATTTACCGTAAATGTGCACCAAAGAAAGCAGGGATAGGTAAAGTTGCAATTTGTTGATAAACTATTTTAGAAAATTTTTTATACCATTTCTATAGAAAATAAAAAAAGCTATCGAAAAAATGTCATGACATCCCCTAAACTTTAAGGTAGTGGTTATGACAAACTTTTATTTTAGTTAATTTACTTCCTAAACTTCACACATTTGCCAAATAGATACTTCTGTCACTTTGCTATTAAATAAGTTAATAGTCCACTCTTAGGAAAAAAAAATCACCAAAGCAGTCAATTGAGAGGGGAGAGAAAATTTTAGTTCAGTTTAGACTTAGAGAGAGAGACAATCTCTCTCCATTGAGCCGTAGCATCCAACAACTCAGAATTCACAAGATACAAATTTGAAATTTCAAAGAAAACAAGATTCTTGATTCCTATATTACACAAAAGTATACTTCTTTCTTTGGCGATATACCAAACCCCAATGTTGCCTGAGTAAAAACCCAAATAAATTAATAAACATCATCATTTAATTTATCATTGCAGTCAAAACTTAGTTTAAAAAACCTCAAAATCTCTTCAATTCTCACACGACACTAAAGAATTAAATCAAATTCACACCCATAATTTTTGGATATTTTTTTTCAATATAACACTCATTTTTAAACAATTTTGTTAGTTAGCATCAATTTTAAACTATTTAGGAAACTAACATCTCCAGGATTTGGGACTCGATTCTCTGTAGCAATTCAAGTATCAAGGACTTGATTTGCATAAAAATCTACATGAACTCGAGTTCCACAACCAAAGAAAACCGCAAGAGAAAACACTTCCTCTTCTTAGAACAACCAA
The DNA here is from genome assembly GCF_932294415.1 of Quercus robur. Lineage (NCBI taxonomy): Eukaryota > Viridiplantae > Streptophyta > Magnoliopsida > Fagales > Fagaceae > Quercus > Quercus robur. The sequence goes on along the minus strand of NC_065539.1, from coordinate 19,484,085 downwards.
AGAAAAAGGGGCAAAGAAACCCAAAGCAAAGACAAAGAAACCCAAAAAGAGGAGCAGAGAAACCTAGCAAGCAAACCAAAGAAAAACGAAAGAAGGGTAAAGAAACCCAAAACAAAGACAAAGAAACACAGCAAGAGGAGCAAAGGGGATTTTTTGCCATTTAGCATCATTTAAGCAACAATTTTGTTAGTTAGCATGTTTTTGAAACATTTTAGCAAACTAACATCTCGGGTTTGTTAAACTTGATTTCAATGAACGAAATCGAGTCTCATGCACTCGATTTAGTTTTACTGATTTGAGAAACGAACAAGAAGAACAAAGAAGAAGAACGAAGCAGAAAGAAGGAGAAGAAGAAGAAAGAAGGAAAAGAAGAAGAGGAAGAAGAAGAAGAAGAGACCCAAGGCAAAACCATACCCACTCCGTGAAGTCACCTGCAAAACCAAATTCACCCCTCTGTTGCCATCTCTACCTGCAAAAAAAAAATAAATAAATTCTTCTTCTTCTCTGTGTTCTCTAGATCATATGTGTAATATTTGCTCCAAAGCCTAAATTGAGTGTATTAGACTCAAGATCCACATGTACAAAAAATCTATATGAGCCTCTGCTGGAGCATAAATCAAGTGTATTAGACTCGATTTCCTTAGTCGAAATCGAGTCTAACAAACTCGAGAGGTTAGTAAATGTTTGCTAACTAACGAAATTGTTGCTAAAATGTTGCTATATGGAAAAAAAAAAAAAAAAAAACTAGAGCAAAGAAACCCCTCAAGAAAAGACAAAGAAATCTAGCAACGCATGGTCAGAGCGGAGAGGAAGATCAACTTTGCTCAAGTACATCAATCAAATCCTTCTTCTTTCTTCTTCTTCACTCTGTTCTTGTGTTGTTGCCTTCTTCTTCACTCTTGTGCTGTTGCTTTCGTTTACATCATGAACAAGGAAATCAAGTCTCTTATGCTCGAGTTCTAAATGCAAAATCGAATTTCTTAGACTCCAGATATTAGTTTCCTAAATAGTTTGGAAACTTTGCTAACTAACGAAAATGTTTGGAGATTGGTGTTGTAAGGTTGAATTTAATCAACCATGTGTTGGCTTTATTTCATGACAAATTTGCTTGTAATACAGCACTTAGAAACCTTGTATTTAGGTGGGAATCATGTAAGGGTAGTGTGTGAGAGAGTGTGAAGAAATGCTCAAGACAGTGCAGTGAAGCAGAGACTCGCGACTAGGACTCGCGGGTGGCTCGCGGCTTGCAAGCCGCCAAAAGTTGCTCACGTGCAGAGCATGTAGGGGAGCTGAACAGTCACACCACCTGGAGCACTACACGACAAAAATCTAGACTGGCCATTAAGTTAGCTCGCAACTTGAACTCGCAACTCAGTCAAGTCGCAAGGTCAAGTCGCCAGCCAGCCCTGTTTTTTGGAAAAAACTGACTCTTCGTATTCCATTCTCACACCAGTATAAATACCCCTCATTCCCACAAGATATGTGTGGCTATTCAGAAAGAAAAACCCTAAGAGAGGTTTCTTCAAAACACCCACCCAATTAGAGAGAGCTACTCATTCTTAGAGAGAAATCTTTGTAGTCTCTTCTCATTCCCTCTCTCATTATCATACCTATTGAGAGGAGATTTCTATCCAAACACTACCCACAACCATTCAGAGTGTTGAGTGTTTTTGGAGCTTTGGGAAGCATTGGAAGATGCTAAGGATGGCGGATTCTACGGTCTAGTAGCGGAATCCGGTAAACTAGAAAAGAAAAAGGTTCGGCGCAATCTCGTTGGAGCAAGAAGCTTGGAGGGCTTAGGTTCATCGGGTAGATTAGGCTTGGAGGGTCTATTGCTGTTCATGTATCCCAACTGCATTTTCTAGTGGATTATTGACCGCTTGGAGGGCGGCGGAGAGGTTTTACGCCGAGGGTTTCGGTTTCCTCTTTGATAACACATCGTGTGTTGTCCTTGTGTTTGCATCTCTCTTCCCTTTATCTTTGCCTTTTATTTTCTGCTGTGGATGTGATTTATAATTGGCTTAGATTGATTTCCAATTCTGTTTATAGCTTATGTTCATTTTCCGCACACTAGTTGTTTGTCATAAAACTTGAATTGGTTATTTCGTATTTGGGGGTCTAAACGTTCAAGGGTGTTTATACACGTTTTTGAACTTTCAATTGGTATCAGAGCGGGTACACTTGTTGTGGTTTAAATACCTAAGTGTGATCTTTGACCCCTTGTGTTTATTTTCCATGGATTGTGCTTTGTATGCCTCTTTGCATGATTTGGTTGGTGATGAATGTAACATGCCACATGTTTGTGAAAATGCCTCTGTGAGTGTTAATCCTCATAAGTGTGATGACATGTTATTTGAATCCATGGGTGTTGTTGACAAACTCTTGAAGAAAAATGCTAAGAAGTTTCAAAAGAATTTAAGCAAGTTATTTTGTGAAAAGGATGATTCGATTGCTAAGCTCAATGAATCCAACAAATTGGTTGAGAAATATAAAAAACTTGCTGAAATTTCTCTTGAAAAGCTGAAAGAGTTTGAATGTTTGAATATGGACTTGGATGCTAAACTTGTTTTGTCTAACAAACTTGTTGATGATCTTAAATGTGAAAATGAATCTCTTAAGATGCATGCCAAGTGTTTGATTTCTGAACCCATTGATAAAATGGATGATAATATTTGTTGCAATCATGTTGTGGTACCCGATTTTGTGCCTAGTGTGTGTTCTACCTTAAAGGACAAATCGGTGTACATTCCTCCACATAAAAGAAATCAAAAGGTGGAGAGGAAGGCTGTTAAGTCAAAACCTTCGTTTAGGTCTCAACCTAAGGCTTTGGATGGATCTAAGTTTGTTCCAACTTGCCACCATTGTGGTGTGATTGGTCATATAAGACCTCAATGTCATAAGTTGAAGAGGGAACAAAACCATGTTGCTAGATCCATTCCCAAAAAGCCTAGTGGACCTAAACACATTGTTTGTCACCATTGTGGTGCCTTTGGTCATCTAAGATCTCATTGCTCTAAGTTTCAAGCTCTTAAGAGAATCAAAAGAAAAGAGAAACTTGAGCTTTTTGGAAGTTGTGCTAAAAAGAGTAAACTGGATTTGAGTGAAAATAGCATGTTGTTAAAGAAAATGTTTAATGCTCTTAACTCCTTGACTATGTGCATCTCCGGTTCTCATTCTTCCAACTCTCGTCTCGCTTCTCTTGAGACACTCATTCCAAACAATCGTTCCGTTTGGATGAGGAAGGGCTCCTATGGTTGAGCTTTTGCTCTTTTGGTCTTTGATTTAATTCTTTCGATCTTTGTAGGACCCTTCATGCATTAATTGTCATATCTTCATGCATTTTGTGCATCTTGCATTTATTTGTATGCATTGTTTCGTTTTTTATCTTACTTTTATGTTTCTATTTTGTGTAAGTAAAAATCCAAAACCACATAAAAAGTAAAAAATTCAAAAAGTTTGATCGTATTTGTTTGAGCACATATCACATGTGAGTTTGGCCTTGTACCTTTGTACAAATGGCTTTGTGCATTTTCGAGCTTAGCTTGTTATTTTTGCACTTATATCTTTGTGGGAAAAATCTTGACATCTTTGTGTGATTGTTGTAAATCGATCTTCAAGCTTGTCATGAATGATTAGTCAATAGTCATGTTGGTTTTGATACTTGCATAGACTTGTGCTTATATCTCTTCCCACTCTTTTATTTTTATTGCTTAAAGAGCTCAATAAATGTAAATCTCAAAATGAAAAGAGATAATGAGCTGCAAAAGCCGTCGCAAATACTAGTATTCGACTAGGAAAAAGGGAAAGCGACTTAAATGAAATTGTATGATGCCCAAAAAGCCAAAGGCTTGTTCGTCAAATTGAAATATCACAAATTTCAGGCATCGATCTCAAAATGAAATGTTTTTATTCAAAATGATCAAATGTTATGAATTGTAAAGAAGCTAAATGAAAAGCTTCATCATATGTAATCATTTTCTTGTGGGAGGTCATATATGTTCATTTCTATAATTGAGATAGACCACTTGACTTAGCACTAGTTGTGTATGACTTGATTGAATTGATCATTGAAACTTCACTCTAGACTAAGGACTATTCCACATTTGATACACACACACAACACACATGCCTAATGTTCAATGAATGTCTTATTCATTTGTTAGATTGTACTTGTCTAAATGTGATGTGTGTGTGCTCAATCATATATGGTTCAATCCAAAAAGATTTTTGATCATTTTATATGTTTTTGGAAGTGATTTTTATCACTCTTTGAGTTCATGTTTAGTGTTTACTTTGTTTTTCATTGTTTAAAAATGTTTTATTTCGAAAAACAGGTGTCAGAGTTTTTCGCGGCTCAGCTGGCGACTCGCCAGTCGCGAAACCCCAGTCGCGAGCTCATCCAGAAGCTTTTGGCAACTCACTCGCGGCTCACTCGCGACTCGCGAAAATTTTCGCGGCTGAAACTCGTGGCTCACGGCTGAAACTCGCGGCTCGCGGCTTGCTCGCGACTGAACCTCGCAACTCGCCCAGTCGCGAAACGCCCAGAAACAGCTTTTTAAAGGGCTTTTTGTGGGAAACTTGTTTTAAACCTCTCCCATCCTCTCTAAAACCCCTCTTTCAATATTTTTACATCAAAATCCAACCAATTTGAATGGTTTTTCATTCCATTAACATTTCTAAGGTAATTATAAATTCTTTTCATTATTTTTTGATCATTGGATTATGTTTTGGTGAGTTTTGTGCTCTTGGTTGAGATTTTTATCATTGGGGTTGGGAAAACTTAATTTTTGTCAAATTTCTTTATGGGATTGGTTTCTTTTGTTGATATGCATTGGATGTTGGCCCCTTGTGGCAGAAAGAACATGTATTAAGGGTGGATTTCATGATGTTCATGCATTGTTTCACATTATTGTTCATAGTGTGCATGCCAGGTGTTTGATAAAATGCCTCTTAGACATTTTCTCGCTTGTTTGGACTCCGATGAGTACCAAACTTTGGGGTTTCTCATGTTTCCTCATTAGGAACATGTTTGGTTCATTAGTTGTGTATTTTGCACACTTTGCCCCACATGTGCATTTTTCATGCATTGGTCATGCATTGCACTTAGCCACCTCTTGCACACACTTTTGTTACCCTTGTCATGCCTTGGTCTTTACCTTATTTCTTCATCCTAGCATGTCATGCTTACCTTATGCTTTGTAGCATGTTACTTTGTCTTAGGTTTGAGCTTCATTTTCTCATTCATCTTGCACCCCTCATGCATCATTATCATTGTTTGTTCATTCATCTATTACCCCTTTTTTTTTTCCTTGACCCTTTGTCTATTCCTGACAAAAAGGGGGAGAGTATACTCTAGAGAGTATACCGGAGTGTTTTGTCATTTCTATATGACTCTTGTTATGACTCTTGTGCACATCCTTAGGGGGAGAAATTCTATTTCTCGTGCACATTTGTAGGGGGAGAGATTTTCCATAGTGGAGATGCATATATCAAGGGGGAGAAGACATTGTGTTATCTAGAAAACTTTGTTCTGTTTGTTTTCTTGTTGGCTTTATGGTGCTTTGAGTTATGCTTTGTTGTTCTCATTACATCATGTTTGTGCTTTGGACATGCATATATCCCTATGCTATTGTGCTTCTTTGAATGCATGTTCGTATGATCATTTGCTTTGCTATGTGATCATTGTAGTCATTTCTATATGACTGTTTTGGTGTATGATCAAGTTACTCACATGTTTCACATCATGTTTACTTGATCACAATTTACTTGTTACATTATACTTGTTCTTTTATTACTTGCTTTACCTTGAGGGTCTAATGTGTTTTGTGCAAGTGTTTCAGGTTACAAGTATATATGTTCTAAGTGCATCACAGCTTCTCATCATTTTGAAGGGGAGAAACTTTAAGCACTTTTAGTTTATATTGTTTAAGTTTTTATTCAATATAATGTGCTTTGTACCCATTTTGCTTTTGTAAGCTTTTAGGGTTTGATATCATTTTTTGTAGGCTTTATGATCTGTACCATGCTTTATGCAGCCTTTTATGCTTTATTTAAATCAGTACTTCTATATAAATGTATTGCATTTTCTTTTAAGTACTGTCACTCTTGTGCCCTTGCAGGATTGTTCCTAGATGCATATGCCTTGTGTGTTATGCATTGGTTGAGTGTTGAGCATACAAGTGTCTTGCCTTGTGCTTATTAACTTGTATGTCCTTGTGTTCATTCCAAGTGTGAATGAGCACTGTGATCACTATCTTGTGGTGTTCACTTGGTTAATCAAGTCATGATTTGTTTCTTAACTCCATCTTTGCTTGATCACATATTGCTTGCTTCATATGCATTTCATGCTTTTCTACATACAATGATCATGGTGTATTGTTGTGTTTCAGGAGATTCATGTTCATATGATTCAAGAGCTGCACAGTTTCTAGATTTAGGTGTGAGTGAGTTTTGCCATTGTTCCCAAACTCACGTTTAAGTCTAGAGTCTGTTTTAGGGTGTTTTGTCATGGAATAGCCAAAGGGGGAGATTGTAAGGTTGAATTTAATCAACCATGTGTTGGCTTTATTCCATGACAAATTTGCTTGTAATACAGCACTTAGAAACCTTGTATTTAGGTGGGAATCATGTAAGGGTAGTGTGTGAGAGAGTGTGAAGAAATACTCAAGACAGTGCAGTGAAGCAGAGACTCGCGGTTAGGACTCGCGGGTGGCTCGTGGCTTGCAAGCCGCCAAAAGTTGCTCACGTACAGAGCATGCAGGGGAGCTGAACAGTCACGCCACCTGGAGCACTACACGACAAAAATCCAGACTGGCCATTAAGTTAGCTCGCGACTTGAACTCGCGACTCAGTCAAGTCGCGAGGTCAAGTCGCCAGCCAGCCCTGTTTTTTGGAAAAAACTGACTCTTCGTATTCCATTCTCACACCAGTATAAATACCCCTCATTCCCACAAGATATGTGTGGCTATTCAGAAAGAAAAACCCTAAGAGAGGTTTCTTCAAAACATCCACCCAATTAGAGAGAGCTACTCATTCTTAGAGAGAAATCTTTGTAGTCTCTTCTCATTCCCTCTCTCATTGTCATACCTATTGAGAGGAGATTTCTATCCAAACACTACCCACACCCATTCAGAGTGTTGAGTGTTTTTGGAGCTTTGGGAAGCATTGGAAGATGCTAAGGATGGCGGATGCTACGGTCTAGTAGCGGAATCCGGTAAGCTAGAAAAGAAAAAGGTTCGGCGCAACCTCGTTGGAGCAAGAAGTTTGGAGGGCTTAGGTACATCGGGTAGATTAGGCTTGGAGGGTCTATTGCTGTTCATGTATCCCAACTGCATTTTCTAGTGGATTATTGACCGCTTGGAGGGCGGCGGAGAGGTTTTACGCCGAGGGTTTCGGTTTCCTCTTCGATAACACATCGTGTGTTGTCCTTGTGTTTGCATCTCTCTTCCCTTTATCTTTGCCTTTTATTTTCTGCTGTGGATGTGATTTATAATTGGCTTAGATTGATTTCCAATTCTGTTTATAACTTATGTTCATTTTCCGCACACTAGTTGTTTGTCATAAAGCTTGAATTGGTTATTTTGTATTTGGGGGTCTAAACGTTCAAGAGTGTTTATACACGTTTTTGAACTTTCAGGTGTTAGTTTACAATTTTTCCCATAATTTTTCTTTGAATCCAAACAGACAGAATTTGCAAGACCCAGTTCAAATAACATCAAATTCTTTACAAAATAAACTATCAATACCCACAAGAAACATCAAAACTACAACTTTTTCTCTAAAATCTTTTAGAATACAATAGCAATACATGGGATTAAATAGAGATTAAAAAGCTCTTTTGGTAAATACTAAATAGTACCATTGATAAAAGAAGTCGTCCTTTTGTGTTTATTTTTAATTAAAATGCTTCCAAGTTTTAACTTCAGTTCCTGAATCAAAATTTAGCTTTCACAACATCACAACGACATCCCTCCCTAACCTAGATTAGCGATGGGACTATGCTACGTTGACGTTTTGACTTGATTAAGAGATCCTTTCTCTCTCTCTCTCTCTCTCTCTCTCTCTCTAAATTGAAACCCAACTCTCTCACCCTTTCAATTGGCTACTTGGGTTTTTTTTTTTTTTTTTTTTTTTTTTTTTTTTTTCACGTGCATCCCACGTGGATGGATTGTTAACTTATTTAACGGTAGAGTGACAAAAGTATTTATTTGGATGTGTAAAGTTTAGAGAGTTAATTAGATAAAATAAAAAATTCAAGGGGTGTCATGGCCACTACGTTAAAGTTCAAGGGGGTGTTAGTAATTTTTTCTTAGGCTACCAAATAATTAGTTACTTTTTTGTTTCTTAAAATTTTTTTAAAAATGATTCACTAACATATTTTTGTTAACAAAATCTTTAAAAGTAATCCATTAAAAATGGGAGGGGCCAAACAATTGCCTCTTATTAAAAGCAAATCATTGCAAACGGCATGACCCAAACAACTTACCTCCCTTTTAACATGATTAAGTGTGCATTTGGCTTTAAATTAAAAAAAAGTTAACTTATTATTTTACTATTCAGCTTATTTTTAGTACTATTTATGAGCTCTACTACACTTTTTGGTACTATTCATGGGTTCTACTGTACTATTTCAATTAACTTTACATTTATTTACAATACTTTTAGCAAAAAATTTTCAGTTTCACTAAAATAAACGGATCCTAAACAGACCCTAAAAGTAAACAATTACACAGTACTTGCAAGTTGTTTTTTCTACTCAATGAATAATAAAAGGGGAAATTGCACTTTACTTATCTGTGGTTTGGCCCGTTTAAACAATGCCTACCTGTAGTTTAAAAGCTGTCACTTAACCCACCTGAGGTGACCTCCATTAGACCCCTGTTACCCACCTCTCCCTTTTCACCGTTAAAAATAAGGGTAAATGTGTCTTTTTCATTATATTTTATGTCTCTCTCCTCTTTTCTCTCCTTCTTCACAATCAAAACCCAGAAATGTATATGGAATGATGCGTTTAACGTTCTTACCCAATGCCTATTGCAATTGCTGAACATACTTTTACAATGACAAGAAAACCAATACAACTACAGTCGCAAACAAAGCCACAAATCCATGTGAACATACACCCATAGATTCGCTAGCCTTCCACTGCTAAATCCAAAAAATTGACTACTTAATTCTTCATAAAACAATCACAAAATAAAATACAAAAATTAAGAATAAATGGTATCCACCAGTTTGCTGGATTCTATCTTTACCCTAGGCTTTCTCTCTCTAAAACTCTAACCCCTTCTCTTTTGTTGGGTTCTCTAAAAAAAAAAACCTAGATTTGCAAGTAAAAAAAAAAAAATCTGCAAAAAAAAACCCCAGCAATCTAACAAATCCAACACCATAGCCAACTCATTGAACAAACAATACAGGCGTGTATTACCTAGGAGCAACTGAACCATGCCTCCATTTAGATTCCAAAGAAGGAAGAACGGCCGGCTTTCTTACTGTTGTACGGATGACATTGAGGGCAGTCACACAAGTGGTTTCCTGCTTTTCAAGAAAAGAGGAAGATAGATCTCCAAAAGCTATTGCGCTTTTTGACATGGCTATAGCAGGATCAAGAAAAGGCTTTAGCATCTCCACAAGAAAAAGAATCCTGTGCTTGACTTCCTGAAAGAACCATAGATAGAGTCACACAATTCTAACCATATATGCCCACTACATAGGAGGTGCTTAGCTGTAAAGCTACCAAAAGCCAACAAATCTAGCAGCAATATCCTAAGCACAGTGATTGCCAACCAGACACTGAGGGGGTTTTTTGCCAAAACATTTAGTCCAGATGCACAGCCCAAAACCCCAGATTGGGAAGAAAAACAAAGAAACAAGAAAAACAAAATTGTGATATTGGCTAAGCAAACAGAGCAACCTGATTGTCTAGATCGGTTGAGATCGAAGCAGTGGAGAGCGGTGGATTGGTGGATTCAAATTTTTTGGGGTTAATAGATTTATGGGTTCCTTTTTGTTTTCCCTTGCTATCTGGGTTTGTAACTTAAATTGATTTTTATTTTTATTTTTTTACGGCAAGATTTGATGTATATTGTTGGTAGTATATACATCAAGAGGGAACCATTATTGTGTTGATTGAACAAGATTCGAGTCATGAAATGGGATTTGGGTTTGAAGATTTGATTTCTAAGATGGTGAGAGAGAAGTCGTTCTTCAATATGTTGCTTCTAATTCTGTTTTTATTGTGGCTTTTATAGTAAAAGAAATTTTTTAACGAAAAGGGCAGGGGTGGGTAACGGGGGTCTAACAGAGGTCACTTCAGGTGGGTTAAGTGATAACTTTTAAACCATAGGTAAGCACGGTTAAAATAGGCCAAACCGTAAAGTGCAATTTCCCCATAATAAAAATAAGAAAAATGTTAAAATTACAATCTATTTAGCATGTTCTCCTTCCTTCAAGCTAGAAATAACCCATTGGGAGTCGGCAACTCAAGAATGTGCACGCTGATTTCCTTGGCAAAAGTGGGCTCTGTTGGCTGCAAGGGCTTTTTATAGCCTCCACGGAGTAGGGAACTGGGAGGGATATCTTCTGCCTCGGAGCTGCTACGATGAGGCCGTTACCGTCTCAGATCACTGCCAATGATAACTCTGCGAAAGCTGCACCAAAAGTCTGCCGGCACGCTGTTCACTTGTTTTAATTTATTCATTTTGGCAAGTTATTAATTATTAGATGCCTTCATTTTTGTCATATCTAAACTAAATTATTTATTTTGTCCTCAATCTCAAGAGGGCATTTACGTTAGAGACGTGTTGCTTCTTGCCTCATTATTGTAATCCTTTGATTGCTATATTAGCATAGTAATGGGCATTTTTCTATCCAGCAATCAAACCAACCATTACGAAGAAAGAAATAAAATAATCTTGTTTATACGTGACTGCCAGATATCTTTCGAGTCACCACTCCCTACTTCAGCCAAAAATAATGATTTTTTTCCAAACTGTTGGTAATTGATAAAAGTATAAAACCATCCAGGAATATCACTCGCCTAAACTGAGGCACGTAGTATAATTTCATCTTGTATACTTGTTACGCTAGTGAACAATGTTCTCCAGAATTATATAACAATTGTATTAAAATAATAGTTAAATAATTAAATTCATAATTTTCTATCGGTCTTAAATTGCATATACTAGTTAAAAGTCAGAATGCCCAACAAATGTGAATGCACTAACAGGCCAGAGAGACTATAATGTTTTTTTCACTGACAGCTTGTGTCTCTCCTGACTCTCTCCTCCTTCAAGGGGCAAGGGGCCAAGAGCAAATAAATTTATAACAGCTCTACCTCTGACACAGTTCTTATGCTATGCTTGCATGCTTTGGACATAGATATTTTGTTGGAATTTTGGCTCAGATCTTGCCAAGAGAATGGCTATGGTGCCTGAACGTGCCATGCTGCACTTGGTCATGACCGCCTGGCAGTTTGGTTATGCAGGGAACCATATCATCTTGAGAGCTGCACTTAATATGGGTGTAAGCAAGCTAGTTTTCCCTCTTTATAGGAACATCATCGCACTGTTTGCACTAGCTCCTTTTGCATATTTTCTAGAGAAGTAAGCAGTTGAGATCTATTTTAACATATGTGAAGTATTTCATTGTACATGTTCATAGTTTTCCAATTGCACGGGAAAGTTAAAAATCTTTTTGTGTGTTCTAAGTCCTTGGAATTTTTTGAACTTTGTGTATATAGGAAAGACAGGCCACCATTAACTACTATGTTTTTGGTACAGTTCTTCCTCCTCGGATTTGTTGGGTAAGATCTTAATCTTATACAAAGAAGTTATATTGGTGAATACACGATTCCCAAAATTTGTCATACTGTTTTGGTTTTTGGTACCGGCAGGATAACATGTAATCAAGGATTGTATCTGTTGGGTTTGGACAATACTTCACCAACCTTTGCCTCTGCCACAGAGAATATTGTTCCTGCTGTAACCTTTGTCATGGCTGTGGTACTCAGGCAAGCAATTTATCACTCATCCTTTTTAAACTCTAAATCCTCAAGCTAAATAGGTTATTATTTACTAACATAAAACTATTGGCGATTGGTCTATACCGTTACGGTTGGGTTGCAGAATTGAGAAAATTCACTTGAACAGAAAGGATGGCATTGCTAAGGTGGTTGGAACTATTGCTTCTGTTGCTGGAGCTTCAGTCATTACCCTTTACAAGGGGCCAACCATTTATGCACCAAATTCCTCACATTTACACCAATCACATTTTTTGGTCTCATTAGGAGATGCCAAGAAGAATTGGACCTTGGGTTGCATCTATCTCATTGTTCACTGCCTATGTTGGTCTGGTTGGATTGTAGTACAGGCACCCCTCTTGAAGAAATACCCGGCTCGGCTTTCAGTTACATCATATTCTTGCCTCTTTAGTACTTTGCAATTTCTGGTAATTGCAGCAAGCTTTGAAAGAGACTTGCAAGCCTGGCAGGTTCACTCTGCTGGTGAGCTCTTCAGTATTTTTTATACGGTAAGTGAATCTGAAAACCAGATATTTCTGCATTTTCAAGGGAAGCATTACTTTATATCACTGTCCTATAAGAGTATAAGCTAATTCAATTCAGGATCATCACAGGCTAGTTAAGTGGGATCAAAGACCTGGTTACTTGACCATAGTTGTGTAGCTAGTGATAAGTGTAAGTTAACAAATCCTGGCATTCCTTCCCCCGAATTATTGGTATTAGGAATTTCTCTATTGGAAATCAATAAATTTCATGCTTCATATCAAATATTACAAATCTCGTTCACTGTAACATTATTTAAAATTTATGATAATATGGGAGATCTAAGACATAAAATCTTAATTATAACTAGACTCTCTCCATTTAAATTGAAATTCATTTTTCATCTTATTTAATGTATACATACACACACACAAGCAACCAGCTGTATAGCATGTTTTATGATCCTTGTGGCAACTTAAATTTGGTGAGTTTTATTATCCCTTTTCCAAACGAACTCTATGGAATTACATAGCATATTGGTGGTTGCAGGGAGTGGTAGCTTCAGCATTGTCGTTTGCAGCACAAACATGGGTTATTGACCGGGCTGGACCGGTATTTGTTTCAGTGTATCTACCTGTACAGACCTTACTTGTAGCTGTAATGGCCTCTGTTGTTTTAGGTGAAGAGTTCTACTTGGGAGGGTGGGTCTCATCTCTACCTTGAATATTTATCTCTTCTTTTAATTTTTTTTATTAAAAAAAAAAATTCTTATCATCACCATTGAGAGCTTAAACATGCTCTAAGGAAAGTTTAGCAGAATAATACTAAGAGAGCTACATTTTTTGCAATTACTAACATGACTTGATATGAGTGGAACAACATCAATTTCACCTGAATTCAACACTAAAACTACTTTTATTACCTACCTGGCAAGTCAAGTCATAATAGCCATTACGAAAATTTTTGTAAAAAAGTTGTTTTTACACTTTTTGAGGTCTAGTAATTGCCCGTTGGGACCCCATTTGTGAAGCCAGTTTCCCCTCTGTGCTCCCATGGATTAAGTTTTGAGCCTAATTAGCATGGTTGGAGTACTTTATATTAAGTTAATATCTCTTCTGACCTGGTGACATTCTACACCCATATGTGATTTTATTTTTTATTTTTTATGAATTACCTCAACTTTCACTTAGTACTCTATATATATATATATATATATATATATATATTTTTTTTTTTTCTTCCTTTCTTTGGCAAATAAATTAATATAATTTTTGTTTCTCAAAAAAAAAAAAAAAAAAAAAATTTTCTAAAAAAAAATTAATATCATTTTATATTAACATTTCAGGATATCACATGCATCTATGCGTACAACCAATTGCATAAAGATTGGTTATATAGTATTTCATTGATCCTTGTCATGTCATACATTATCATCATCATATATATTAGTAAATCATAAGCTTTCCATGTCCACAATCCGGCAAGAAAAATCCTTTTTATTGGTAAATCAGACTAAGAAAATTCAGTGGCTTGGCATACAGATTCTTGGCATATTCCCTTTATGGCTTCATTAAAAAAAAAAAAATTAATGTTTTTTTAAAAATGTTTTTGTTATTTGTTTAATTGTGCAGGGTTATTGGAGCAGTGTTGATTGTGGTTGGACTATATCTTGTCGTGTGGGGTAAAAATGAAGAGAGCAAGTTTGCTAAAGAAAATTTGGCAATTCCCTCAATGTCTAAGAGAACATCTTCTAGCAAATCTCCTCTCATCCAACCATTACTTTGTTGTCAGTGTGAAAACGGTGATCACTAGAAGCCACTACAATCTACATCCAAAAGTTGTACCACGCCAACATTTTCAATTGTTGAGGCCAAACCTCCCTTTTTTTTTTTCTAAAAAAAAAAAAAACACACACACACAAACAAGGGAGAGGGAAATGGGTAATTGGTGAGGCCAAACCTGTCTTTTGAAAAGTCTTGATTTTTTTTCCTCTGTTGAGAATCCTCAAAATAATTCGATAACCATAATTTAGTGAGAATTTTCCCCAATTCTATACAATGGTATGTTTCTTTTCTTTTTTTGGTTACCACCAAATAAAATCATATCCAGGAGAGCCTTGTAAAACATATTGTCGCCATGTTTGCTAGTCCCTGAACTTCTTGGAACACTGGTTGAGGAGCAACTTGGATGTGAATGTGCGTAATCATCTTTTTTAATGTTGCCATGATGTGAACATTCTCCAAGCTAGCTAGTAAAGTGATGTGTCTGAATTAGCTTCACTCCTTGATTTGATTTTATAAAAAGGATTATCTCTCTGAAACCTTGCATCCATGCCTCATATAATGCTTCTCTGATTATGGATAATTGGTTGTTCTCATCATTGCAGGAGTGCCATCAATAACAAGCTTTACTAATTGATTAGCCTAAATGACTTTTGATCACAAAGGCACCTCCATTCCAATTAGTTTCACACGAACGCTTTTTTGTGTCACCTATTATTATGGCTTGCCAATTTTGATTTTGAAATGAAATCTGGTTTTCAACAATTATGACAGTTGTTGAACCATTTTGAAGACAATCATTTGAATTTGTTTTCCATTCTGTCAGGAGTTTTTTGGTGTTTGAAATGGCTTGTTGAACATCAGCAGTTTTATTTTCAAAGAGAACATTATTTCTGTTGGTCCAAATCACCCAAGAGTGGCACTAATATCTTTAAGAACTTTATCTTCCTGTCCATTACCTGCTTTGCATTTTTTGAGAACGGTTATCAACCATTGTCGAACAGATGGAATAGCTTCAGATCGAATGTTTTGAGACAAGACAAACCATAAAGCTCTAGCAAAAGGACATTTGAGAAAAAGATGATCCAACGTTTCATCTTCTTGATCACACATTACACATTTGGGACTGACCATTATTTGTCTTCTGATTAGCTCCATTCTAGTGGGTAACCCATTGTGTAACAGTTTCCATAAGAACATACAAATTTTGTATGGGGTTTGTAGTTTCCAAAGATTTTTCCAACCCATTCCATTCATAACATAATTAGCTATCCCATCTTGCTCCATAGTAACTAATTTGTATCCCTCATCAACCTTGTATATCCCTTTCTTTGAATGAGACCATAAAATTTTATCTGGAAGTCCAAACTTTGAATGTGGGGTATTTATAATCTCTCGTGCAACTCTTGTGTCATATATATTTGCAATGAGTTCAACTTTCCAAGTACTTGTTTCAGAATCCATAAAATCTTGAACTATGCCTTTGTCAAGTCGGTATTCCAACAATGTTGTTTCATTACAAGGTTTATACCATAGCAGATCCCTTAATTTAATGTTATCACCCATTCCTACTTGCCATTTAGCTCCTGAAATTTGTATTTCTTTTGTTTTCCATATTCCTTTCCATATCTGAGATGTAGTAGCTGGACATCTTTCCATACTCCAATGGTCAGGAACTTTTGGAAAATACTTTCCTTTAAGAGAGGTGGCTATTAGTGATTGAGGATTCTGAGCTATTCTCCACTATTGTTTGTCTAGCAGGGCTTGATTGAACTATTCTGTCTTCCTAATACCTACACCACCTTTTTCCTTAGGCTAGCAAATTATATCCCATGCTATGGTATGTAATTTCCTTACTTCTGTAGTGTTTCCCCACCAAAAATCTCTAATGATTCTATCAATTCTGTTGCATGTGTCTTTTGGTAATCTATGGATCAACATAGAATATATTGGCATGGCTTGCATGATTGATTTAATTAGAGTTAGCTTCCCAGTAGATGATAGGAGTTTACCTTTCCAAGTTTGCAGTCTACTTTATAGCCGATCAATGATTTGGTGGCCAATTTCTTCCTTGTTGTTCTTTGGTCCACCGGGATCCCTAAATATTTCACAATCTTTGCTTTAATGTTTACTTGCAACTTTCTGGCTAAGTCTTTTTTTATAGCTTCATCGTAGTTGAGACTAACTACCATGACTGATTTGGTACCATTTATCTTTTGATCTTTTGACCAGACATTTCACAAAAACTTTGAAAGGTTTGGCTCAGCTTGTCTATGGTTTGATTGGCAACTTTGAAGAAGATGATAATGTCATCCGCAAACATGAGGTGTGAAATAGGAAGCCTTCCTTTATTTATTTCCACTCCCTTTAGCATGCCTTTAACTTCTAAATCCTGTAACATGCATGTAAGAATACTTGTGCAGATAATGAATATGTAAGGTGATAATGGGTCACCTTGTCTTATACCACAATTGGGTTTGGATTTTTTTGTAGGAGCTCCATTGACTAGAATGATGTATGTCATTGTGTTGACACATTGCATCACCAATTGAGTCCATTGTTGGCTAAAACCCATTTTCTGAAGTGTGGCTTTAATAAAGTTTCAACTTAGTCTATCATAAGCTTTGCTTAAATCCACCTTCAGTGCAACGAAATGAAGTCTTCCCTTTTTTTCTTCTTAATTGTGTGGAGTAATTTGTGAGTCAAAATGATATTGTCAGTGATTAATCTGCCCTTAATAGATGCATTTTGATGAGGAGTGATAAGATCATCAATGATTAGTTTTAGTCTATCTGCTAAGACTCTAGCAACAATTTTGTATGCCACATTGCGTAGGCCGATAGGTCTGCACTCATAGACTTCCTCCAAACTGAGATTTTTGGGAACCAAAGTGATAAACGTGTTATTGAGTTCCTTAAGAATGTAGCCTGTTCTGAGAAAGCTTAATGTTGCTTGTATTACTGTTTGTCCCATTATATCCTAACGTTTCTAGAAGAGCATTGCAAGAATGCCATCTGGGCCTGGTGCTTTCCAAGAATCCAGTTGGAAAGCAGCCTCTTTAATCTCCTCTATATCGAACTCCTTATCCAATATTTGTCTATGTAGGTGCGAGAGTTCTGGTAGTGTGTATGTATTCAAAACCTCCATAATACTCTCTAAACTTTTGTTTGATTCTGATTGGAAGATACTTTGGAAATGTTGTTGTATATGTTCCCTTAATTTCTGATCTTCATCTATCCATTGATCTGAGTGGTTCTTGATTTTTGTGATGTGATTGGTTGCTCCTCTTACGAACAATAGCATGGAAGTATCTAGTATTTCTGTCACCTTTTTTTGTCCAATCCTTCCTTGCTTTTTGTGCCTAAAACACTTCCATATTTAGAAGTTGTTGGAGTTCTTTATGTTTTTGTTGTTTTTGTTGGGCAATTTCTGGAGTGTCACTATGGTTCTATATATATGTAAGCTCCTCCTTTATTTTGGAAAGTTTATGGTGTAAATTTCCAAATTCATTTCTATTCCTAGTGATGCAAGCTTGCTTGACATTGTACAGTTTAGATTTAAGGATGTAAGCAAGGCAACCTGAAATTTTTTGCTGCCATTCCTTCTGGATTATTTGTTTACATCTTGGGTGCATTAGCCACATAGCCTAGAATCTGAAGCCTTCTTCTATAGATGGGAATGTTGTTGATGTCTAAAATTAGTGGTGCATGATCAGATACCGTGATAGGCTAGGCTTCAAGAGTGCAATGTTCAAAAGTACGTAACCATGCATTGTTAATGAAAACTCTGTCTAATTTTTCCAAGACTAGAGCATCCCCATCTCTTTTATTTTTCCATGTGTATTTGACTCTAGTTGATTGTAATGGTATCATTTCTGTTTCTTGTTGACAAGTGTGTAATTCTGATCCTCTTGGGCACTTTTGGGAGGTTGAAGATTTTTTATCTCCATTGGATAACACTTGGTTGAAATCACCAATCCAAATCCAAGGTCCATTTATATTCTCTTGGAGGGAGACAAGTTGGTTCCACACTTCCTTCCTTTTACAGGTTTTTGGATGCTCATAAACAAAAGTAAAGTAACACAAACCAAAAGTAAGATGTTTCATTCTAATATGGATGAAATTTTTTGAGGTATCTAATACAATCAAATTGATATTTTTCCAACACAACAAAAGCCCCTAATAATCCTACTCTTTCTACTTCACAAAAATTTTCAAAATTCCACTTATGGGTCCAATACTTTCCCCTTCCTTTCTTCTGCTTTGTCTCCATTAAAAATAAGATAGAAGGGTTGATAGTTTCAACGATTTCGAAGATAAGCTAAACTGCATAGGTATTGCCGAGGCCTCTATAGTTGCACACCAATGTCCTCATGATTGCTGCAGAGGCCTTTCTTAGGCTGCCTGCGAAAGCCTTATGTTAGACAAAAGTTGCATTAGATTAGTAACTATACTCTGCTAATGTTGAGATCCTGCATTCTATCTGCTCCAGATAAATTTAGTCTCTTGAACCTGAGTTGATCTCCCTGTGAATCTAAGTTTAAGAATAAACTCATTATTCTCAAACTCAATGTTTTGAAGTGAGGTAATTATTTGATTAGCATCTTCTTCCAAGTTGCGAGTACTGTTGCTAAAATTCCACTGCTCTTGGCTCAATCTTCTACTATTAACACTACTTGTCTCTCCCTCTTCCTCGTCACGCTGTCTCTTAGGGGAAGATGGTCTTGAGCCAAAATCTGCGTGTGTAGAAGGAAGTAATCCTTCCATTGATGTAGGCCTACATGGAACATTGTCTTCAATTGCAATTCTTGTTTGCCTTCCAAGAAGTCAGTTTGCTGCTGAATTTGAGTCGTGGTTAAGAACAAGATTTTGAGTATTATAGAACCACATAGGGAATAGTTGTTGAACAAAGAGGCCCATTGATTGTAAAGAGTTCTGAGAAAGCAGCTGAACCAAACTAAGAATATAGCTAGGGGATTGTGTATTAGACAGATAGACCATCATCTCTATTCCCATTAAGAATGGGTTGTTAGTGCTCCTACGTGCTTCTAATTCCAAATTATGTATTTTGCTGTGTGAATTTTGCCTGTCAATAGTTCCTTGATTCCAAGGGCTCTCTTGTGGATCAGCTTGTTCCATCCTAGTAAGATGACCAGTTGTGATTTGGATTTCATCCAAATCATTTGTTGTTTCACTGCTTTCCCCCACATGAAAATGAGAATGCCCATTCCACTTTGTCTCATTTGAATCCTCATAAGCCTCTGGGCTGTTCATTAGAAACAGCTTTACACAGAAATTTTGGCAGCCATCACATTCCATGTTGCATGGTGTTGCTGATTCCTAATCTACATTAACAATATTTGCATTAGTCCATCCACTAAAACCTTATTCAACATCAACTAATCTTAGATTAGAGCCTTTTGATGGCATCCAAAATTCAGATTGGTTTGCATTTTGGTCGGTTGTGGGGTTGATATGGGATTGGGTGGTTGGGGTGTTTAGTGGATCACGTTCATGTTCTGAGTCCATAAAAGGATTATTTTCCCAAAAGCTATCATTTGTTGGAATATTAGGATTGATGTGGCTAGCTTCTTGGTGATGTACATCTAAATCATCTAAATTGGTTACCACAAATCTATCAAATCTAGAAAGACTAAAGGAATAGTGAGTCGTTGTGTTATTTGGAGGATGTGGTAGTGTATTGAAATCCTAATTTGGGGGTTGGTGTGTTTGGTGTGCTGGTTGTGATTGAGTTTGATTTGGGTGCTGATGTGTTGGTTGTGTTTGAGGTTGGTTGGGTTCAGTATGACTAGGATTAGAGCTAGAATCATAACTGAACCTTATGGTCCTACGACCTGGATGCCTACGAAATGCTCTGATGTCATCAGTGTGCATTACTTCCGTAAGATCAAGAGCAAACTCCATGGGGTATTGAACTCGGATTCAATAAGCCTGGTCTCTCAGAAGTTCTTCTATATCAAACATGTCCATATGGCATTATGAACAGGCATGATCTATGATTCCACATCTTTTGCAAATCTTGAAGACTCTTTCATATCTATGTTCCACCCAAGTATATTGCTCATCATCTCTTTTAAGAATGAAGCTAACTATCAGTGGAAACCATGGGTCAATCTTAACTTGAATTCTCATAAATGCCAGTCAATAGACACAAATTCTCCCATCAAGTTTCCAAGGAAATGAGCAAAATCAATATCATGGTATTCTAGTGGGAGATTGTGTATCTGTACCCATAGAGCGGCAGAGAATAGTTGTGTTTGGCTAAGTGTGAGGTTAAGGGTCCATTGCTCCACAACTATGTAGACACTCAATTTTTCACCCATGATTTAATCAAGGAGAATGACTTTAATGACTATCCATGTACCCTAAAAATCATAATTTCATCACATGCATCATTTTGTATTTGCATTACATGCATTAATTCATTCATTGCATATCATAAAAATGATCTTGAGATTCTAACGATTGCAATTGTATTTCTAGTTTTCAAATCGGACCATCGGATCTAAAGATATCACATGATCAAGTTTGCACGGTTAACATGCATTGTGTCTAGGTAGGATCGACCACACATGATCAATTTAAATTAATTCTGATTGGTTAAATAATTAAAATTAATTAAATAATTCTGTGATTGGTTGATATTTAGTGTTTAAAATAGGGATGCATGCATAGGAATAAAAGGGATGATTGGATAGCATTAAAATTGTGGATAATTTGAACTTTATCAAGATTTATTTTAGGGTATTTATCTATAAGATAATTGTTTTTAAAAAGCCTGAATTATCTAGAAAAGAGACAAAAAAATTATAAACGAAGGATGAAAACGGGCAAGGGAGACCATCACTCCACTCCCTTGACAAGATCAGGAAATTTTTGTTCAGCCCCTTGTTAGATTCGGGAAGGCATTGGATGAGCCTAACCTTGGGATACTTTGATTTCAAGTAGTACCCCTGCCCCTTTAGACGGTGAAAGTTATAGACCCAATTGACATCGTGGTGGGTTAGACCTAAACCCATTTTTTCATTGAGGGCATCCACGGAGCCTAAGATCCTAAACATATTGGGGGCACACTGAGTGGGAGCCAACTTATGAGCTCTAAGGTAGTCTCTAGTCCACCCATGGGGATTTTCATTCCTCCTTCTATGAAGGCAATCATTAGAATTACTACCTCCTCGACTTGCCTATCCTCGTGCCATTGACCCTCACTACAATACCTAATGCCTACTCCTAGAGGGATCTTGTAATGAACCCTAAAACTTTCTATCCCCTCCTTGGAATCTACTAAGCTCTTAAATCTACCCATTTCTAGAAAAGGCTGGAAAAACTAAAGAGATTGAGAAAGGAAGTTAGAACCGATGAGAAAAAGAAAGAATGTGAAGAAAAGAGGAATGTGTAGAAAATTAAAGAGTAAAAATTCAAGAGGACTTACGGAAAGAATAAAGGTGTCCTCGGACAGGTCTTTAGTATTTGTAAGGGCTTAGGTGAGTTGAAAAGGTGTGCAGGTTCAAGGTATATGCACTAGAATGAAATGAATGCAGGTTTAAGAGATATTTATACCAAGGAGAGAGTAAAGAGCGGGAAAATTCCCGCTCAATTCCCAACGAAGCCCTCAACCTTAGGATTCGCATCACACCGTAGAACGTGGGGGACAAAGAGCTGCCAGAATTTAATGAGGACATGTCTCGAATGTTGTAGCACCAAGAACGTGTCTTGGGCAGTCAAAAGAGCATCTTTATAAGCAAAGGAAGGGCGAAATGGGCACGGAGCTAATTTAGGGATATCGAAATCCTCCTTTCTTCTTGAGGAGCCAGAAAGGAGAATCTCGAGGGGCTATTGTAGGGCCCTTGGGCCCAGAAGTTCATTATTTACCCATATATTGGGCCTATGGCCCAAGCCCAAAACAATGATCTTCCCGAGGAGGAGAAGTCTTCGTCAGAGGAGACTATGCTGATGAATAAAAGGTGGAGTTTGATCATGATAGCTCAAGAGAGCTCGTCGAGGATGAAAGAGTCCTCGGCTAGACAAAGCCAAGGTCCTGTAAGATGGGTTATCAGCAAGGATGACAATCCCGGAAATTCAGTTGGAGCAGATAGGCATTGCAGAGAAATCAGATAAGGAGGAATCCCGAAATATCTTAGAAGAAAGGTGCTGCCTCCGCATTAAATGCACTGCAGCTAACTCTCTAGCCGCATTAATGTGGAGGTGATGCCTGAACAGTGGTTTTCAGCCTTACAGCTACTACATGAGGACTTATAAGAAGTGTTGATGGGACAAGTATCCAGATCAACCATCTAGAGTGCACGTGGAAGGTGGAAATAGAAGGAGAAGACAGTATAAAATGAGAAAGAGGGAGTAAGACAAGGGATCGGAAAATTCAGGAAAGAAACATTGTATCAATCTACAGTCAAACTTATAACGTTACCTAAGAACTATACATAAGAACCAGGGTCCTTGGACTTTGCCGAGGACCTTTTTTTTTCATATTACAGTTGTCTATTTTCATATTTTTGTCATCAAACCTATCTAACTCATTGTTCGATCAACCCAAGCCTAGTTTTCTAACTCATTCTCTACAAATTCATTGTTTTGGGCTTTTTTGGCCTAAGTCCATCCACGTGTTGGGTTGGGATTTCAAATTTGGTCCTTACAACCTTATATTACATACTTAATAAGTTGTTCCAACCTGTTTTGAGCTCTATTTTCTTTGCCATTCTTAGGTTATGTTTGGTAACAGTTTTTGTTTTCTATTTTTAAAATTTTGTTTTTGGGAATAAAAAAAAAAAAGTTTTCTTGTATTTTTTAAATAAAAAACATGTTTGGTTAGTTGAAATTAAAAAGATTGTTTTTTGAAGAAAAAAATAGAAAATACTAAAATATGTTGTTACTAGGATTTGAATTCTAATGCTAACTCATTAAATGAGATAGATTTATTAAATTAAATGCGTGTTTTTATTGACTTTTGAAAATTAGAAACTAAAAACAGCATTTTGCATGTTTTCAGTTTCCTTCACAAATTGAGTTTTGAGAACAATTTTTTGTTTTCTGTCCATTTTGGGTTTCCAAACAAGCTTTTTAGTCTCAAAAACAGAAAATTGTTTTTGAAAACAAAAAATAAAGGGAAAAAACAGCTACCAAATATACCCTTATATTTTTTCGTATGTGTAGGAGAGACAGACCACCAATAAGTACTTCTCTTTTGTTACAACTCTTCTTCCTTGGCCTTATTGGGTACTTTTTCTTTTCTTTTTTGAAAGGAATTGTAGATTAACATATGATTAGCAAAGTTTTTCCCAGTTACAGTCTTGGCTTTCAATTCTGGCAGGATAACATGTGATCAAGGATTCTATCTTCTGGGTTTGAACAACACTTCAGCCACCTTTGCTTCTACAACAGAAAATTCAGTTCCTGCTATAACCTTTCTCATGGCTGCCATATTCGGGCAAGAGAAATCATTAATCTTCTTATCTCTTTCTAAGTCTAATACCTTTAGGCCTCGTTTGGGAGGAGGGAATGGAATGGAATGGAAAGGAATGAAAAGAATCATTTTAGAATATTCTTCCATTCCCTTGTTTGGGAGTTTTAATGGAGGGAATGGA
Organism: Quercus robur; assembly: GCF_932294415.1. Taxonomy (NCBI): domain Eukaryota; kingdom Viridiplantae; phylum Streptophyta; class Magnoliopsida; order Fagales; family Fagaceae; genus Quercus; species Quercus robur. The sequence goes on along the minus strand of NC_065539.1, from coordinate 19,460,183 downwards.
AAGCTCATTCCCTTGTTTGGGAGTTTAAGTGAGAGGGAATGGAATGGATAGGAGGGAACACTCATTCCTCTCTATTCCCTTAAAACCTCAAATTTTCATTCCCCCCAAAATTGGGAGGAATGGGAGGGAATGAAATTAGATTTAATGATTTTTTAACTAAAACTCCCAAAATACCCCTATATATTCAACTCTTTATTTTAAAATAGGGGTCTAATAGTAATATTATCAGAAAATGATTCCATTCCATTCCCTCCATGTTGCTCCCAAACAAGATTAGTTACATTCCATTCATTTTCATTCCTTTCCATTCATTTATTTTAAAACATCCAAACAAGGTTACTTAATTCCATTCCATTCCATTCTTTTCCATTCCTTTCCCTTACTTAAATTTAGTTCATTCCATTCCATTCCTTTCCATTCCCTTATAATCATTCCATTCCATTCTATTCCATTCCCTTATAAACTCCCAAACGGAGCCTTAGTGAAATAGGTCACTAAGAACCAATATTGATTTTGCAGAATGGAGCAAGTACACTTGAAAAGGAAAGATGGTATAGCCAAGGTGCTTGGAACTGTTTCTTCTGTTGCTGGATCTCTTGTGATTACTCTTTACAAGGGACCAACCCTATTTGGATCAAATTTAAAGTCACACCAATCATATTTCTTAGGGACAAGTTGGACTTAAGGCTGCATCTATCTTATTGGTCACTGCCTTTGTTGGTCCAGTTGGATTGTCTTACAAACACCGGTCTTAAAGAAATATCCAGCTCGGCTTTCGATTACCTCATACACTTAATTTTTTAGTATTTTTCAGTTTCTGGTAGTAGCAGCGCTCTTTGAGAAAGACTCCCAAGCTTGGATAGTTTCCTCCACTGATGAACTCTTTACTATTTTCTATACGGTTTGTAAGTTAACTAATATCATGATTATCTGTGATTTGTATAGCGTAATAGTCTCATTGATCAACCATGCACATGTTTCAGTATTTTGATAAGAGGTGCAATCTTAGCATGTTCCTTGACTATCATGACAGTTTACGAACATTACTTTTTTCATATCAAATTTCATAATTGTTGAAGTGATATATGTGAGTGCATGGGTCCATAAGTGTCATTTGTGTCTATAACTCACAGTCAACCACTTTATCAAATATAAAATTTGTTGTAAAACAAGTTGTGTTAGTTGTATTGCCATGACAATTTAGAGTAAGATTTTCCATTATCAAGTAAACCTAATGGAATGATAGAGCTGGTTGCAGGGATTGGTGGCTTCTGCAATGGCATATGCAATACAAATATATGTAATTGACAAGGCAAGGCCGGTGTTTGTTTAAGTTTATCTACCTCTACAGACTTTGCTTGTTGCTATTATAGAAGACGTTGCTTTAGGTGAAGAATTCTACTTGGGAGGGTAGGTCTCATTACTCTAGCTACAAATCAATTTAATTTTAGTGGGTTCCAGTTAATTCAACTAGTAGAGATCGGGGTTCAAACTTGCCTACACCAAAAGTTGATATGAGTCTTAACTTGGTGATAAGAGCAATCATTATGGAATGGACACTATAGATTAAAATATTATCTATAAAAAAAGATATATATATATATATAGTTTTTTTTTTCCTTGAACTTTTCTTTGCATGCCAAAAGTTTTATCATCTAAATTTTCTTACAAACAATACTCATGATTTCGTAAGCGTTGTCCATATTTTTTAAGTATGTCCACGCTTAACAAATGTGTAATGAGTATTGATGATATATATTAATGTGTGTTTTGTAATTAGTTTCCTTTTTAGAGCTATGTACTAAAGGCTTAGGTTAAGTCTAGGTAACTTGATAGTAAATATAAATAAAAAATAAAAAATTCTAGGTAACTTCCCTTGATCCATTTCAATAATGTTTGTTAGATTTTATTTTTCTTTGTTCTGATATGCAGGATTATTTGGAGCAGTTTTTATCGTAGCTGGACTATACCTTGTTGTGTGGGGGAAAAAATGAAGAAAGAAAGTTAGATGAAGAAAAGCCCTCAGTGTCTGAAAACAATAATGGAGAAAGTTTTAGCAATGTCTCAATCATCCAACCATGGCTTCCTACATCTAGCAATTAATTTTTTTTTTTTTTGATGAACTGTCTAGCAATTAATTTTGTCTATCCACTTTTTACCAAACTTATGCAATTAGTAATGTACTATTGCTTTGGCTGTCTGTCATATGCGCGGGCCAAAAATGTGTGACATTTTAGATTTTCAAGGGCAAAATTATAAGTTTCTAGATTTTAGGAACGAAACTTAACATGTACTACATTTCAAGGATTTTTTCCTAGATATTATTTACTTTCAAAAAAATGGGTAAATTGCAATTTTGGACAATTGAATATGGTACCTTTTTTTTTTGGACCCTATTGAGGACTCTTTTTATTCTCTTATGTTGCAATTTCATTGGTTAACCTATGTCAACTCATCACATTTTATGAAGAAAATGAATGGATTTTGGGATTAATTTTTTTTTTAAAGCCCAAAAGACCCTAATTTCAAACAACTACTTGGATTGGGTCTTTTGCCCAAACTTTTCTCGTGCATAACAGGTTGGGCTTTTGGCCCACATTTCTTCACTTCTTAAAATAGGCTCACGGACCACTTTTTTTTTTTTTTTTTACTCCTTGGATTGAACTCATAACCCTATTTGATTTACACTATTGAATGAGTTTATGGCCGTACTTCTCTTGCATCATAAAATGGGCTCAAAGCCTGGATCTTGCTAGTTCATGAATTGGATTCACAACTAACATTCTTATCGACATTAATTTGTGGCCCATGACCCATACCATCCTTTAAAAATAAGAATTGGGATCAAGCCCATATTTTTTTCTCAATGGGTCAAGGGTCACAGACTCGGAAGCCATTTTGGTTTAGTTTTGGAAGAAATATGTTTTTTTTTTTTTTTTTTTTTCCTTATCTTTCACCGAATAGGCTTCCCTAACGAAGGGCTTATATTTACACAAAATAGATTTTGGAAGAAACTTCAACTCAATTGCTTAATTTGGGTTACAAATCATGAGGCCCATTAACATCTTCAAGTATAAAAAATTTTGTTTTCCATGTTTTTCTTATTCTTCTTTCAAAGTCAATTTAATGTCGATTACATTCTCAAAAAATTTAATGTCGATTATACATCTTATCTCTTCATCGATTTTCGAATAGGAAAAGTCAAGCAGATTCGGGAGTATTTGTTTTGGCTACATGGGATTGCAATTTGCAAGCATGTGTTTGATCTTATTGCTTATCATTTCCGTTGGGAATACAAAAGTGTAAGTCATAATTGATGGAGACAGAGAGAACCATGCAGCAAGTGTAGCACAACTGTATTAGGCATATAAATAAATAAAAGTGTAGAACTGCACTGACAAAGGTCAGAAAATTAGACACTTAAAAATTCTATTTTAATCTAATCTAAGTGTATATATATATGTGTGAAACTCCTTTCTAAATATTTGAATCATAATCGTTACCTATCACATCCCACAAGTACTTATATTTGTAGAGTGACTATCGTGTCAAGGATAAGTAATAGTTACCTATCACATCCCACAATTGATTATTCTAATTCTTGATGGATATTTGACTTGGATATGGTCATAAAGCACATTTTATAGTGGTTATCTAATAAAAAAATTAGGTTTATTTTTTTTTTATTTTGTAATTACACTTCCTTCTTTTGAGGTTTGGAGAAATGACACTCCTCCTCACATTTGAAGACAAAAACCATTTTCCCCATTGACATTCGATTGACCAAATTTTGTGAAATTAATATTAAAAATATTGTGTATTAATCTACCTAGTTTCCAAATTATCTCTTTCTCCAAAAAAAAAAAATCCAAATTATCTTATTTTATAATTAAAATTATTATTTTAAACTTTTAATTAAAGTGTTTTTTAAAATATTAACTGTGATTTTTTAAAATAATTTTGAATGGGTTATGGAAAGATTTGTCGTTGCAAGTATTTCGTTACTTGATAAATTTTGCATTTTTATTCTAAATTTATAAGTTATTTTTCTACTTACCTTGGTTAAAATTTTGTAAAGAGATTTTTATAAAAATTTAGAATATTTTGTTACTAATATAAACAAAAGAGGGGGGGGGGGTTTAATTTCTTCAAATCTAAAGGGAGGGGAGTGTTTTTTTCCTTTTAGGTTTGGGGTGTCATTCCTCCAAATCTCAAGAGAGGAGAATGTAATTACCCTTTTTTATTGTGGAAGCTAGGGTTAAATTTTAGCTTGGGTAAATAGTTACACACATAGTTGTCAAATCGTGAATCGTATCGTGAATCGATTTTTGATTTTTTTGTATTGTGTATCATATCAAATCGTATATCGTAAGATACACAAATACCTAATAAAATTATAAAATAATTATAGATATACATATATAAAAGGTATATTCATTATAAATTTGAAATATATTCAACTAATGACTAATTTAATCATTATTTTTGTAATAAAATTTAACAAAGCTAACTAAATAAATCAAATTAACTTATGTTTATAACATGCACATTCAAATTGATTAAACTCAGAGGTAATACATGATATATGAATCAAAATAATAATATCTTTTCATCATCTTAACTAATCAACTCCATTTAAGTCAATATTATCATCATGTTCAGCATCTTGCAAAATTAATTTTTAATAGACATTTCCTTCATTATTATCAACATTTAGTTTTTTTTTTTTTATTCTAATAATTTTTTCTTTATATTTTTTCTTGGCATTCTAGCTTTTTAGACTCAAAATAATAATAACAAAACAAAAGATAATTATATTTTCATTTAATACATTATTAATAGCATGGAAAATAAATTTGCATATATGAAAGTGAGTGTTATGAGTATAGTCTAAATTTTGTAGGAGAAAGAGAAGGGAGGAAAAAAAAAACTCATGGACTTGCTATTTTATTAGACTCAATTAAGTTTCCTAATAATTTTGTGTTAAAAAAGTCTATCAACTTGTTTAAATCAAATATAACCACAAATTTTAACAAAAAACTCATTTTAAACTCACATGTTTATGTATCGTACGATACGTACGATTCATTGATACGATACGATTCATACGATACACACCTATGTATCGGATGATTCATGAGCACTAACGGTACGCCCTTACGATATAAAACTTTTTGTACACGATACGATACGTATCGCGTATCGTACGATACTGACAACTATGGTTACACATTACAGGTTATTACTTAACAATAAATAATTAAATTTTAAAAAAGTGAATAAAAGCAGTCACATGTCCAAACACATACTTTATCTTGAACTGAAAATTGTGAGAATGAGTGAACTCATGATTGAGTTCAAAATAAAACATGTGTAAGAATGACTGTATACGGATTTGTGTACAAAAACACTACCCTTTTTATTATATATCTTCTCTCTAAGTCTAACAAGCTTGGGTCTCATAAAATCACAATCCTGTGAAATCCGAGTGTGTCAGAGAGGATACATATTTTCTAATGGTGAAAGATCTTGTCTTTGGATACATGAAACTAACTCATACTATTTTTTTTTTTTTTTTTTTTTGGTTCAAAATCATTTTTTTTTTCCAATTCACTTCTATGCATGTTGTGAAAATTGTGAAATAATCTATTTACGCAAGTTTAAAAAATAGAGAAAAGAAAGTGTGATACAAGAAATTTACATGATTCAACAGAATGCCTATGTCCACAAGAGGCGACAAAATAAAATTTTACTATAACTTTAAAGATTACAACAATAACTTGAATAAATTCTCACACAAATCCAAACCCCAAATATATCCTTAGTTCTCTAACAAATTAATAATTAGTGTCAGAGATATATATTAAACATATATTAGCCCAATATAATAGGTCCAAGCCCAGTCCTACTTGTACTAGTAGTCTAGGGTTTAGTCGCCTATATATACTCATGTTAGGGTTCATTGTAACATAGGAGGTTATTGTACTACACTCTTATACAATAAAGATGTAGCCCTTAAGAGATTCCTCCGTAGATGTATGCCGTCAAGGCTGAACCACGTAACCCTCATGTTCTCAGTATTCCTATTCTATGCTTCCTCTTCCGCATTCACTCTAGCATACACAATATAATATAACACATCGCATTGCTAATATAATACTAATATTCTACAATTAGAAAATATTCTATTGTATTTAGACAAGAATTGCAGGATACTCTAGCTTCCTATCTCTGGAGCGCACGGCTCTTTGTTTTTTTTTTTTACCATCTCATTAGGAACTCTCTTGCATCTTCTCTCAAACTCACCATCTATTTTTTAGCTGGAGATTCAGCCGAAATGAAAATAGTTTCAGCACATGTAAGTTACTTGGTCAAACAAAATGGCAAGCATTTATTGACAATGGAGTCATCCATTTCGGCTACAAAGAGCAATCCAAAACTGGATTTTATATCAGATGTGTATTTTTGGTAACCATATGTCAGATGTTTATTATTGGTAACCATATGTTAGATGTTGTTCCTTGCTTTTTGAAAATTCATGCAAGGTAACATTTTATGTTTGATTGTAATGTCAATCCACCGACATCAAAATTCAAGCCATTCCAGCAATGCACGAATAATGACAGACTATAAACTAATATAAAAAAAATCATAGAGAACATTAATTACGTGATGGGTTCCAAATTTCCTGTTTTTGAGATCCTTCACATACGGTCATATATACACCTTTGTCTCTTACTCCGACAAACAACTCAGCTTTACCTCTCTTACTCAACTCTTCCTTTGCCTGAAGCTGTTTTGACCTTCGCTAACAGAATGGGAGTAATGCCTGAACGTACCAAACTGCACTTAGCCATGATTGTCTGCCAGCTAGGTTTTGCAGGGAACCATATTATCTTGAAGATTGCACTTAACATGGGTATAAGCCTGCTTGTTTTCCCAGTTTATAGGAACATCGTCGCGCTGGTTGCACTAGTTCCCTTTGCGTATTTCTTAGAGAAGTACGAGGTTAACCTCATATTACAAACTTAATAAGTTGTTCCAACCTGTTTTGAGCTTTATTTTCTTTGCCATTCTTATATTTTCTTTGTATATATGTATAGGAGAGACAGACCACCAATAAGTACTTCTCTTTTGTTACAATTCTTCTTCCTTGGCCTTATCGGGTAAGTTCTTATATTTTTTTGAAGGAATTCTGGATTAACATATGATATGCATGCAAACATTTTCCCATTTACAATTTTGGCTTTCAATTCCGGCAACAGAAAATTCGGTTCCTGCTATAACCTTTCTCATGGCGGTCATATTCAGGCAAGAGAAATTATTAATCTTCTTATCTCTTCCTAAGTCTAATACCTTTAGCGAAATAGGTCACTACAGTCTACAGCAATATTGATTTTGCAGAATGGAGCAAGTACACTTGAAAAGGAAAGATGGTATAGCTAAGGTGCTTGGAACTGTTTCTTCTGTTGTTGGATCTCTTGTGATTACTCTTTATAAGGGACCAACCCTATTTGGATCAAATTTACAGTCACACAAATCATATTTCTTAGGGACAAGTTGGACTTTAGGTTGCATCTCTCTTATTGATCACTGCCTTTGCTGGTCTAGTTGGATTGTCTTACAAACACCACTCATAAAGAAATATCCAGCTCGGCTTTCGATTGCCTCGTATGCTTACTTCTTTAGTATTCTTCAATATTTGTTAATAGCAGCAGTCTATGAGAGAAACTCCCAAGGCCTGGATAGTTAACTCCACTGATGAACTCCTTACTATTTTCTATACGGTTAAGTCTAACTAATATCAAGATTATCTGTCATATCTCATATGTATAGCGTAATAGTCTCATTAATCAACCATGCACATGTTTCAGTATTTTGATCATAGGTGCAATCTTAGCATGTTACCTAAGACAGTTTACGGGCATTACTTTTTTTATAACAAATTTCATAATTGTTAAAGTGATATATGTGAGTGAATGGGTTCATAAGTGTCATTCGTGTGCATCTATAACTCATAGTCAACCACTTTACTGAATATAAATTTTTTTGTAAAACAAGTTGTGTCAGTCGCATTGTTGTGACAATTTGGAGTTAAGATTTTTCATTGTCAAAGTAAACCTAATGGAATGATAGAGCAGATTGGTGTTTGCAGGGATTGGTGGCTTCTGCAATGACATATGCAATACAAATATATGTAATTGACAAGGCAGGACCGGTGTTTGTTTCAGTTTATCTACCTCTACAGACCTTGCTTGCTGCTATAATAGAAGCCGTTGTTTTAGGCGAAGAATTCTACTTAGGAGGGTAAGTCTCATCACTTTGGTTACAAATAAATTTAATTTTAGTTGGTTCTAATTAGTTCAACTAATAGAGATCTAGGATCAAACCCACACCTACACCAAAAATAGATGAGAGTTTGAGTTTGGTGATAAGAGTAATTATTATGGAATGGAAGCTATAGGTTGAAATTTTATATTATAATAATAATAATAACTTAATTTTTTTCCTTGAACTTTTCTCTGTCAAAAATTTTATCATTTAAATTTTCTTACACATAATATCTATAATTTCATAAGTATTGTCCTTTTTTTTTAAAGTATATCCACACTTAACATGTGTAAGGTGTATAGATGATATATATTAATTAAAAGAGATGCTACATCCGCAACATTTTTATAATATTTTTACAACAAATTATGGGTGGTTAGTAGTTATTGGTTCAAATTTGAACCTAACACTAAGATTATTTTTTTGCCCCAACAATAATAACCAGTAACAACTTACTATTTAAGATTTGTTGTAAAAATATTATGAACATATCATTTCTCATTAATAAATAAATTGTAATTAGTTCCCCTTTATAAAGCTACATACTAAAGGCTCAAGCTAAATCTAGATAATTTGACAGTAAAAATATATTAAAAAAAAAAATCTAGGTAACTTCCCTATCCATGTCAATAATGTTTTATTAGATTTATTTTTCTTGGTTCTGATGTGCAGGATTATTGGAGCAGTTTTTGTCGTAGCTGGACTATACCTCGTTTTGTGGGGAAAAAGTGAAGAGAAAAAGTTAGACGAAGAAAAGCCCTTGGTGTTTGAAAACAGTAATGGGGAAAGTTTAAGCAATGTCTCAATCATCCAACCATTGCTTCCTACCTCTAGCAATTAATTTTTGTCCATCCACTTTTTTGTCATATGCGCTGGCCAAAAATGTGTGACATTTTAAATTTTCAAGGGCAAAATTATAAATTTTTAAATTTTAGTAACGAAACTTTTTATTATTTATTTTTTATAAACATCCATTCAATACTTTCATTAACTTGAAATAGAATTACACTGGGCTACATCGATTTGAATTTGATCAACAATTTTGGGCGGAGTATCTTCTACCCAACTATTACAATCATTTAGAAATTTGGCTTGCCTAGCCAATATTTGAGCAGCTTTGTTACCATTCCTTCAAATATGGGACACCTCCCATGCATTGAATCTCTTTAGCCCCTCCCTTATTCCATCCACTACCAAATAGATAGAACTTGGGGGTACACTCTACCTCCCTAGAAACATAACCACCAGTTGTGCATCACATTCTATTATGATGTCTTTTAGTCCGAGGTCCCCAGCAAGCAGCATACCTTCCTCGACAGCTTTGGTCTCAATTTCCAATACTCCTAGGGGCAAATCAAGCTTCTTACTAATGGCCCCCATGATCTCACCCCTTTCATTTCTTATAACTACTCCCACGCCACAACCCCTTATATCATCAAAGATTGCTCCATCTTTATACACTTTGTACCAACTTGGTTTTGGGGGTCTCCACATAGTCGTATCAAGTGCAGGGGGAATAACTTGAGTCTGAAATGCAGGCTGGGTCTCTTTCGTGTACTCCGAAGCTTCCCTGACTATCACTTCATGGTTTTTGCATTGGCCTCCATGTCTCACATGGTTCCTTTTGTTCCATAAGCACCATACAGTGATTGGGAACAACTCCTAATTAAAACTCGTGCCCCTTTCCTTAATCTCCCACATGATGTCTATGAAGTCTCTAAGGGGTTCTTGGAAGCAAGGTAGCTTTAACCTTGTGCAACTCCACATTGCCTCCGCTAATTTGCAACTCCACAAAGCATGCCCCGAGGACTCAGCACTCCCACATATATCACACCCCTCATCCACATTAATTCCCCGAGCCTTCAAGCAAAGTTTTGTGGGGAGAATGTTTTTACAAGCTCTCCACAGCAGGTGCTTGATCTTGCTTGGACAATTTAGTCGCCATACGATCTTCCAAATTGCCTTCATCCCTGAGTTGTCCGAGCTACTTCCTCCCACTCCCCGGTTAAAATCTTCTTTTAAAACCTTTTGTGCCACCTTATATGCACTTTTTACTGTAAATCTTCCATTTGTAGTCCATGCCCATATAATTAAGTCTTTAGGGAGTCTGCCACTAATGGGGATGCTTAACACCATCTCGACTTCATGAGGAAGAAAAATGGTTTTTACCTTCGCCACGTCCCAAGACCTTCTGTCTGTATCCAGCAACGTTGACACCTTTTCCATACCCGTGTACCCACCAATTGGGCTTGTCACTTTGAAAGACTCCGAGGAAGGAATCCATCTGTCTTTCCATATATGGACCCTTTCTCCATTTCCTATACACCATCTAGACCCACTATCAACCACCTTTCTAGCTGCCAACATACTTCTCCACGCGTACGAAGGCCTTCTTCCCAGCTCAGCCTCATTGAAGCTACCAATCTTAACATATTTCGCTTTGAACACCTTATGAACTAGCGAGTTTGGGCTTTGTAGCATTCTCCACCATTGCTTGGCTAGTAGCGCTAAATTAAAAGCTTTTAGGTCCCTAAACCCCATACCTCCTTCCGCCTTTAGGGTGCACAACTTTTCCCATGAAACCCAAGCCACTTTCCTTTCCCTATCCTTTTGATCCCACTAGAAGTTGCTCATTATTGAATTCAACTCTTTACACAACGTGTCCGGAATTTTAAAACAACTCATCATGTACGTTGGCATTGCTTGAGCTACTGCCTTGATTAATATTTCCCTTCTGGCATGAGAGAGAAGCTTACCCTTTCATCTAGCTATTTTTCTCCCTACCTAATCCTTGATGCGGTTAAATGCCTTTCTTTTCCCTCACCCCACAAGCGGTGGCATCCCTAGGTACTGTTCATGGTGCTGAACTACTCTTGCCCCCAATTTCTCCTTCACATAATTTTTAACCTCCCTACTAGTATTCTTGCTAAAGTATAGGGAGGTTTTTTCCCTATTGAGTTTTTGCCCCGAATCCCCTTCGTAACCTTCAAGTACCTTTAGTACCCTATCATGATCTTCCCTCATGGCTCTTCAAAACACTATGCTATCATCGGCAAAAAGCAAATGGGATATTCTCGAGGCTCCCCTACAAACTGCAATCCCCCTTAGATGCCCCTCTCTTTCCTCCTTTTTAATCATAGCCGATAGACCTTTGGCACACAAAAGAAACAAATAAGGGGATATTGGGTCACCTTGACGCAAACCCCTTGAAGGAACTATTCTCCCTTTTGGTTCACCATTGATCAACACTGAGTAGGAGACCGTAGTTACGCATATCATTATTAGGGAAATCCACTTATCATGAAAACCCATCTTTCGTATCATAGCCTCCAAGTACACCCACTTGACCCTATCGTAGGCCTTGTTCATATCAAGCTTAATTGCCATTAACGCCTCCTTCCCTTTCTTCCTTTGATCAATGCAGTGCATGGTTTCGAAGGCGACTAACACATTGTCTGTAATGAGCCTACCCGAAACAAATGCGCTCTGAGAGTCATCAATCACCGTTGCCAGAACTCTTTTTAGTCTATTCGCAAGATGCTTAGAGATTAATTTGTACATAACATTGCAAAAACTTATTGGTCTAAATTTAGTAATTTTTTTAGGGGATCTCACCTTCGGTATGAGGCATATATGTGTTTCATTTAACCCCCTCGACATTATCTCGTATTGAGGGCAGTGAGCACACAATTGACAACCTCAGGTCCAACAATATCCCAATAATGTTTAAAGAAAATCAGAGACATACCGTCCGGTCTGGGGGCTTTTGTGGGGTGCATTTGCTTGAGGGCACACCATACTTCCTCGGCTTTAAAGGCCGCAAGCAACTCTTCATCCACATTCGGAGAGACACGATTTGTAATTGAGTTCAGGCTGGCATCAAAGCTGGTTGGCTGGTTTGACTAGTAAATGTCTTCAAAGTAGTCCATGATATTGCTCTCAATACCTTCCTTATCTTCCACCCACACTTCATTTGTGTTTTGCAGCCCCACAATCCAGTTTTTCCTATGCCTTTGGCTCGTCGTGGCGTGTAAAAGTTTTGTGTTTCTATCTCCCCATTTTAGCCAAAGAGCTTTGGACCTTTGATTCCACAGTACTTCTTCTCTGGCTTGAATCTCATTGATTTCCTTTCTCACCTTCTGAATCTCTTCCGCTTTCCCATGTAAGCTGTCCCAAAATTCCAATTGTTGGAGCCTTTCCTTTTTTTGTTTCAGCACTTTATTAATGTTACCAAACTCCTTCCAATTCCAGTCCTGCAATTGTTCTTGGCATCTTTTAATTCCATCTATTATACCACACTCTGCCTCAACCCAACCCAACTCCCATGCCTCTTCCACAATCTCTCTACACCTCTCTTCCCTTGTCCACATGGCTTCAAAAAAGAAACACTTCATTCCTCGCCTTTGAGGCTGTTTATGCTTGAGAGTGAGCATTAACATACAATGGTCTGATACGGACATTGCCACATGCCTCACTCTCACCTCAGGAAATAAATCCATCCATTCTTCCGTCGCCACCATACGGTCTAGCCTAATCTTTGTCCGCTGCTCACCACCCCCCCCCATCACACCAGGTATATTTTTGCCCTATAAAGCCTAAATCAAAAAGCTCACATCTGTTCAAACACTCCCTAAACTCCTCCATCTGTTTAGCATCTCTGTCCAGCCACCCAATTTTCTCGTTTGAGTGAGTGATTTCATTGAAATCACCAAACACAATCCATGGCATAGAATACTGATTTTTGAGAATTTCCAACAATTTCCAAGAGATAAAGCATTTACCTGCATCGGGGTGCCCGTAAAAACCCATTGCTCTTCATGGAGTTGGTGCCGAGCTCCCATGGACTTCCACGACAATATGGGAATTTGAGCAACTCCTAAATCTGATGTCTGAGCCCTTCTTCCACAACATAGCCAAACCTCCGCTTCTTCCATCACTAGGGACCATGATACCTTGCGTATACTCTAATTTGTTTTGGATCCCCTTCATTTGCCTTCCCCTATTTTTGTTTCTGCTAGGAAGATCAACAGTGGGTCTTTTGATCTCACCTTATCGGCAAGTGTCTGAACTGCTAGGGCCGACCTAAGGCCTAGGTAGTTCCATGCCAAGATTGTCATGAGGCTCAGCGATGCTGCCCCCAGCAACCGCCTCTCCACCAACCTTTTGTTCTTCCTCATCTTCAGTTTAACAGGTATGTTTCCCTGCCTTTCTGCGTTTTTTTTCTAGCATGTTAGGGTCTAATTCACAAAGTGGGGTTGGGCCCTTACGCTTTGAAACTTTGTGGCCTTTTGTTTCACCTTTTTTCTCTTTTTTCACTTCATGGGCTAGCCATTTCCAATGCCTGTTATTTGGGCCAATTTTTCCTGCAATCCAGCCCTTTGCCCCATCATAAGACATAGCCAAAGGGCCTGGTTCAGCCTCCAGACATAATGGGCTTTATGATCCGCGAAACATACTTGGGCTTGGAGCAAAGTTCTTTTTTACATTTTTCCCTTTCACGTGATCTTCACTTTTTTTCCCACTGCATACCCTCTGCGCCTTTTGTCTGGTCTTTGGATTGGTCCAATGTCTTCTTTTCTACCTCTACCTTCTTTCCATTTTCTTTTTCCACCACTTCATTGACCCTCCCATTTTTGTGTAAGCTCTCTGTTACTCTACCCAACTCCTTATCTTTTGCTTTTGTTTATGTCAGGGGGCGCTGCTCTATGAATGGCAGACCCACCTCATAATCCCCACCAGCCTCCCCTGTCACCTCATGTGTCTTGTTCATCGTCGACCTCCTTCCCGGTTCGATGCTGGCGTTCCACTGGCCTGAAGTTGTGTCTATTCCTCTCCCTATACCAGCCTTTGGTGACTCCTGCATATATCTTCTCATTATTTCTCCCCTCATCCATGCTCCGTACTGTAGCTCTTCATTCTCAGTCTGATTGTTGCATTCACCTTGGTTAGGGAAGTCTTTCAATGCGTGGCTAAAGAGGCCACACCGATAATAGAAATTAGAGAGTCTCTCATATTTGAAATTGACCCACCTACTTTCCCCACCCTCAACGGTGATCTTTTTACCCCGGACCAGTTTCTTGGCCACATTAAGTCGCACCCTCACCCTTAGACATCTTCCCCATTGAACCCCAGAGTCTTGGACGTCTACCTCCATCACCTCGCCCAGCTTGGCCTTGATAGCCCATCCTATTTCCCTCGTTCTACAATTCAGAGGGAGGTTGAAAATCTGAACCCAAAATGGTGCCCACTTGATCTCTATTTCCTTTGGGGTTAGCTTTCCATCAAATTCTTGGATTAGAACCAACTGCTTCTCAAAACTCCATAGACACATTTCCATTACCTTTTTCTTATCCGTTCCATCCCCAAATTCCACTAGGAATAGATCCTCCTTAACCTCAAAAATTTGTATGCCCTTGTTTGGCTACCAAAGCATTCTCATATTTTTCCTAAGTGCATCAAGACTTATACTTTTGTGAGCCATAATCCTCATCATCACAATTTTTCCCTAATTCCTTTGCAACCCTTGTACTGTTCACATCAAGCTCGATACCATCATCTTCTTCCTCCGTAAAGGAAAGTTTACACCATAACACCTCAATCTCCTCTGCCATGATAACTTCGTCTAGACCTTTCCTTGAAAACAAAAGAGGACTCCTTTTAGAAGGGAGGACTGCCACAAGCCCTCACACTATGGGGGGCACACTCACTCTTGCAAGAAAAACTACAAGACACTCAACTGCTGCTACATGTACTCAGGCATGAAAGCACTCAGTACCTAATACTTAGGAACGAAACTTAACATGTACTACATTTCAAGGATTTTTGCCTAGATATTATTTACTTTTTAAAAAAGGGGTAAATTACAGTTTTGGACAATTGAATATGGTCCTTGTTTGATTTTGGTCCCTATTGAGGACTTTTATTTTTATTTTTATTTTTATTTACAGTTGGATGTTGCAATTTCATTAGTTAACTCATATCAACTCATCACATTTTATGAAGAAAATGAATGGATTTTGGGATAAGCTTTTTTTAAAACCCAAAAGATGCCAATTTCAAACAACTACTGGTTTGGGTCCTTTGCCCAAAATTTTCTTGTGCATAATAGGTTGGGCTTATGGCCCACATTTCTTCACTTCTTGAAATGGACTCACGGACCACTTTTTTATACTCCTTAGATTGAGTTCAAAACCTTGTTTGATTTACATTATTGAATGAGCTTATAACATGCACTTCTCGTGCATCTCAAAATGGGCTCAAGGCCCGAATTTTGCTAGTTCATGAATTGGATTCACAACTCACAATCTTACCAACATTAATCAGTGGGCCCATGACCATACCTCTCTTCAAAAATAAGAATTGCACTGAAGCCCTTTTTTTTTCTTCAATAAATCAAGGCTCACAACCCATTTTTGGTTTGGTTTTGGAAGAAATATGGGGTTTTTTCTTTTCCTCATGTTTCACCGAATAGGCTCCCCTAATAAAGGCTCATATTTACGCAAAACGGATTTTGGGAGAAACTTCTAGTCAATTGCATAAATTGGGTTACAAATCATGAGGCCCATTTACATATTTTAAAAGACCTAAGCCTTAACAAGTAAATAATGAACTTGGGCTAATTAAATAGTCACTCACTTGGTAAGGCTATTAATGTCACTACAAGACAAATATTGAGTGGAGATGGGGAGAGTGCACAATTCATGTATACAAATTACCTTCTTAGTGAAAAGTGAGAGAAGAGATTCACAAACACAAGGATTTGGTTCTTCACTGATTCAAGTGAATCAATTATATATTGACAAATTAATTATTAATAGACAATTTAGGAGCATTTCTCTAATGATGTCCTACGCAATGGCTTAAGTTAAGCGGCTTGGCTAGGCCTAGGGCCAACATTGTGATGACAACTTATAGAAGTTTGTGTTACAATCAAAAATACTAATAAGAGATAACTTATTTTTTCAACTGAGAAGGAAAACAGTGATGGCATGGTATTTCAAGCAAATGATAGGTCATTTATTCAACTTCTTTTTATATATTATTCGTACACATTATTCATTTCATATTTTAAATGTGAACACTAATAATAATAAAAATGTACACATATTACATATGAACTATGGACGTTATTTGTATGAAGTGTCAAAAAAAGAGTTTGATAAAATGATCTTTCTAAAGTATATTTATTAATATAAAATATTAATAGCTTGATGAAATTCACTTTATCACTTATTTTTATTACTCATTTGTCATATCCAAATTGTTTACTCATACCTCAATGTCATGGTTTTGTTTCCGTCGTCTTGTGAACATATTGATTCTTTATTCGTTATAATACATATTCCTAGAAATTTTAATTTTATGCTAAAATTAGCTTTGCAGGTGAGATGCTTTTCTTTTTCCAGCAAGCAAACATATAGATGATTTTTCTTAAATTTGGCTGCAAAATTACATTTAAATCCATAGTTAATACTGGATAATAGTTAGTATCTCATCAAATCGTATATATATATATATATATATATATTTTTTTTTTTTTTTGATACAAAGCTTTGGCTTGTATTCATCAAACAAAAGAAATTGGATTACAACAAAGATGACAGTGACAACGAACAAGAAACTACCCATTACAATCAGCTTGAATCAGCTCAAGCAAAACAGAAGGATAATCCCCCACCCATACCTGGGAAGCTTCACTAACTCTAGCTATATGAGCTAACTCATGGGCAACTTTGTTGTACTCCCTTTTCAAATGTTTGATCTTCCAACTAGAGAGAGAACTCAGCAAAGCAAGAATTCCTTGATACAAATGATCGAGACTACCATCCACAAAATACGCAGTAATATCACTGACAGTAGATGCAACATCTGACTCAATTATAACTTGAGATATCTTCATGTTACGAGCAAGTAAAATTCCAGCCTCCACAACCAGAGCTTCCACTTCAGCTACTGAAAAATGGCCTTGGAAATATTTGCAGCAAGCTGCTGTAACTGCCCCACAAGAGTCTCTAATAATAGCCCCAACACTAGAGTTTCTCCCATCCACCGATGTCGCCCCATCAACATTCACCTTGAATACTCCAGAAGGCAGAGGAGTCCACCCACCATATTCAGCATCTTGATTCTTATTCAACGCCACCCTTGCCATCCTATACTCATGAAGATATCTAATGGCAAAACCCCAAATATGGCTCGGCAATCTACAAATTGACTAAAAAACAACTGAATTTCTGTTATGCTATATTGACCAAGCAACGCCAAAAAACATTTCAAGATCTCGGACTGTTCTTTTATCAAGGATTTGCAGCGCAACATTAGAAACATCATACAGCTCCTGCCCATTCTCATCAAAATGGATATCCCAACAGTCCCCAACCCTCTTCGCCACTACAGCGAATGATAGAGTGAAAAATTGACTCCATCTCTCTTCCGCAGCAAGGACACAAATCAATCTCTCCAATACCTCTCTTCTTCAAATTCACCATAGTTGGAAGGGCATCTACACATGCTCTCCAAGCAAAGATTTTGATATTTGATAGAATATTTAGGTGCCAAACCTTCTTCCACAACCGCTCCCTAGGATCCCCGCAAGAGCTTTCTCCTTCTTCAGACGAATCCACCATATCGAGAGCTACATAGTAAGCACTTTTGATGGTAAAAACACCCTTCATATTTCCAGCCCAAATAATTTTGTCCTCAGGAAGATTATAACTAATTGGGATATTAAGAATCGTTTTTGCTTCAAAGGGCAAGAATATTGACTTAACAAGATTAGCCTTCCATCTTCTAGTGTCATAATCTATTAGAGCCGAAACCATGGGATAATCATCAAAACTACAAGGTGGAGAGACCACCTTATAAGTTGTGGGGGTAGGCAGTCACTTGTCTTTCCATATATGGATCAACTTTCCATTGTCAACTCTCCAACGCGAACCCCTTTTAACAAGCTCAAGCCCTTGCATTATGCTCCTCCAAGCATAGGATGGTCTAGATCCTAAACTAGCATTAAGGGCATCTCCATGGGGATAGTATTTAGCTTTATAAACTCAAGCTACTAGAGAGTTTGGGTTCATGAGAAGCCTCCAACCTTGCTTTGCTAGCATGGCAAGATTGAAAGCCTGAAGGTTTCTAAAGCCCATCCCACCCTTAAGCTTAGATTTGCACAACCGCTTCCAACTCACCCACGCAATTCTTGACTCCTGTCCACGTTGCCCCCACCAAAACTTTCTCATCATACCCTCTATATCATCACACAATCCCTTTGGTAATTGAAAACAACTCATAGTATACGTAGGGATAGCCTGGGCCACCACCTTAATGAGGATCTCTCTACCCCCTATAGACAGAAGTTTTTCCTTCCACCCCGCCAACTTTCTTCCCACCCTTTCTTTAATCACTGCAAAAACTTCATTCTTTGATTTTTCCAATAATAGAGGGGAGACCCAGATACTTACCATGCCGAGAATCTTGCATAGGCCCTAAAATCTCCAAAACCTCATTTTTCTTTTCCTCCTCCGTGTTGGCACTAAAGAAAACAGAGGACTTATTTGTATTGATTTTCTGACCAGAGGCCGCTTTATACAAATGAAGAATTTCAATTAACTATTGACATTCCTGGCTATTGGCTTTACAAAAAAGTAAACTATCATCCGCAAAGAAGAGATGTGTAATCTTAAGGCAACCTCTGCAAATGGATAAGCCATTGATCATGATTTCTTATAGCCTTACTAATAAGAGAAGAAAGACCATCTGCACAAAGTAAGAACAAATAAGATGATAGGGGATCTCCTTGACGAAGACCCCTTGATGGAATAATGTTACCATAAGCTACACCATTAATAAGCACAGAGTAGGAAACAGAAGTAATGCAATGCATGATCATACAAATCCAGCTATCATGAAAGCCCAATTTTTTCATAACCTGTTTAATGAAGCCCCATTCTACCCTATCATAAGTCTTGCTCATATCCAATTTAATTGCCATATAGCAATCCTTACCATCTTTTTTGTGGTCTAGATAGTGCATAAGCTCAAAGGCTATAAGAACATTATCAGTTATAAGTCTTTCAGAAAGAAAGACACTTTGATTTTCAGATATTATATAAGAGAGGACTAATTTGAGACGATTTGCTAAGACTTTAGAGATAAGTTTATAGATCACATTGCTTAGACTAATTGGTCTAAAGTCTGTCATTTTAGCTGGATTGTTAGTTTTTGGGATAAGCGTAATGAAGGTTTTATTTATATTAGTCATAGAAATATTGGAATTTAAAACCATTCCCACAACATCATTACACACAATATCCCAATATTTTTTATAAAAGATAGCTGACATATCATCTAGGCCGAGAGACTTGGTCGGATGCATCTGCTTTAGGGCAGCTTCAATCTCATCTCTTGTGAACTGCTTGATCAAACATTGATTCATTTCATCTGAGACTTTAGGATCAATAGCTTCAACCACCTCTAGAATCTTATCAGGATGGGAAGTCATATAAAGTTTCTCAAAATATGAAACAGCCACTTCAGCCACCTCCAAAGCTGACTCTCTCCAAATCCGCCTATCATCCATAAGCTTGGAGATGGTATTTTTCTTTTTTCTCCCGGAGGCCTTTGTGTGAAAATACTTTGTATTGCGATCCCCAAGACCCATCCATTGAACCTTAGACCTTTGTTGCCACATGATCTCTTCACAATCTAGCAAGTCATTAATTTCCTTTCTGAGCTTATTAATTTCACAACCATTACTTCCATCATGATCTCTCAACACTAACTCATTAAGGGCTTTCCTTTTATTCTAAATCTGCCTTGGGACCAAGCCAAACGCCGACCTGTTCCACCTTGATAATTCATCAGCACACTGCCTAAGTCCCACCACCATGCCATTCGGATTATACAAATTTACACTATCATTCCAAGCTGCCCTGATAATATCCCTGCATTCATCTTTTCTCGTCCACATTGCTTCAAATTGAAACCTTCTTTTCCGGGGACTTTGCGAAACAATGGAATCCGTGATTAAGAGCACACAATGGTTACTGGCAGATTCCACCAGATGATGTACTCTCATATCCTTGTAGTGATCACTCCATTCCTTCGTAACTAGAGCATGATCCAACCGAAGATACATCCTATTTCTTCCTTCTTGCATATTGCACCATGTGAACTCTGGACCACAAAACCCAGGATCCATAAACCTACAATAATCAATTGCTTCCCTAAAATCATCCATCTGTCTCTGAGATCTTTGAGTTCCCCCCATTTTTTCTCCAGCTGACACAATTTTATTAAAATCCCCGAAACACAGCCACAGAAGCTGAAACTTTTTACTAAGAGCTTTTAATAAATCTCATGACTCCTTCCTTCTATGGACCTCAGGATTTCCATAAAACCCAGTAATTCACCATTTAAACCCTGAATCTTCAGTAATAATGGCATCAATATGCCTATCTGAGTAGCTCTGAACATCAACAATGATTTCCTTCTTCCATAAAAAAGCCAAGCCTCCACTTCTTCCATGACTTAGAATAACTAAACCATTAATAAAACCAACACTCACCTTCTTCTTCTCCATGCTCTTCTTTTTTAGCTTTGTTTCCGATAAGAAAACAAAATCGGGATCCCATTGTTGCACAAGGTTGCGCAACGCTCGAACTGATCGAGGGTTCCCGAGCCCTTGGCAGTTCCATCCTAAGGCCCTCATTTTTCTTGGCAGTGCTGCTTAGCAGTCACCGCCATTTCGTTAAGAAAATCTGAGCTATTATTGCAACTTTCCCCTCTACGTACCTTCTTCTGAACTCTTCCTTCAGCTTCTAATAAATCCTCAAGGCATTCCCTTCTTTTATTTCCCACATTCGGACCCTTAAGCCCCATATCCTCTTCTTGGGCTTTACCTTTCTCTCTAGCAATTTTTTTCCACTTACCTCTAATTATGGGTTCATTTTCAGCTTCTAAACTTAAGCCCATTCCGCTTGGGTGACACTCTTTATGGGTCTCATTTATAGCTTTAATTGGGCTGGACATTTCAGGCCCTTCACTACAAGGCCCAACGTTTTTAAAAGTATCAGCTGACATAGCATCCTCCCACAGTTTGGATAGCCCTCCAGCCAAACTGATATTAGTTTCGTTCTCTTCTAACCGAGCTTCCTGACCAACTTGTAACCCACGTGCTGCCCCATCAGCCTTGTCCCATTCGTTTAGGCTGTCACCCACACTCAGATTTGAAATTAGATCCTTTATCAGTGTCTCGAAGCTCACAGCCCTCTTCACCACTAATCCATTGCTACTATTTCAGCCATCAACTACGTCATCCTTTGAAAAAATTGAAGGACCAGAATTTGCCACCGTACCTTCTGGCCGAAAGCTGGACCGATCACCCTTCACACTGTTCGAACTTCCACCGTCCAAGCCTTTTCCTTTTTTCATTTCCACTTCTTACCACACTTCCAGCTCTTAGCCATTCTCCATACTGCCTCTCTTTCACACCTTCCATATGACTCACATGGCAATGCTTATCATCATGCCCAAGAATTCCACAAATATAACAAAAGGTAGGGAGACGTTCATACCTGAAAATGATTGAGCATCGCTCTCCCTCCGTGTTGGTGATGTTCCCCCCTCTTCTAAGAGGCTTATCAATGGGTATCTCTATCCGAACCCTCATAAACTTTGCTTGCTCTGCCTATAGCGACCTTTTATCCACTTCAAGAACTCTGCCAAGTCTACTTCCTATATCTTTCCCAGCATCTTCAGACATATATTCAAATGGTAAACCCCAAACTTGAACCCAAAAAGGAGCATGGGTAAAAGAAATATTTGATACTGTTAACCCCTTCCTCCACCAACATAAAAGGAGAAGATTATTCTCAAAGTTCCACGGACCACTTCTTTCAACCCACTCCAACTGACACAATGAACCAAACTTAAATTGCCATACATTATTCCCCACCTCCACGATCCTTAAATCCAATCCCATCTTCCACACTGTCTTTAGAGTATTCTTGAAAGCTCTTTGATTTTGTTGTCGGTCAGTGAGGAGGCGCCCAAAGAGGCTTAACGAACATTCTTCAAGAAGCTCTGCTCTAGCAACATTTGTAATAACTATATCATCTGCCTCCACTATTGTTAGTTGTAGCTTTTGAAAATTATTCAAAACCTCTTGCTCCATGGATTTGCACTACATAGGCTACTACCCAAACCAGCTTGGATCAGTAGGCCAAGAAAAGACCCTTTACAGAAAAAACAAAGGGAGAGACAATCTCTATCTAGAGAGAGAAAACGCTCCTACAAAGGGAGAGAAAGAGTTTCATCAAATCGTATATGCTCCAAAATAAACGACATTATAAATAAGTACAAACAAATTTTTTTCCATGTTTTTCTTATTCTTCTTTCAAAGTCTATTTAATGTCGATTATACACCTTAACTCTTCATCGATTATTGATGAGGAAGTCTAACAAAGATTCTGGGGGATTTCTTTTGTCTACATGGGATAGCAAAAAGCATGTGTTTGTTTGCCTTTTTGTTTATCATTTCCGTTGAGAATACAAAAGGGAGTAAATAATGGATACAGAGAATAATGGACACTGTATATCCTAACAATTGATTATTCTGATTCTTGATGGGTATATATATATATATATATATTTAACGAACATTTTATAGCGGATATCAAATTGAAAAATGCTGCCCAGATCAGTTCCCTTTTCCAGCATTCAATTTGGTTTAATTTCTAGCCCTTTTTTTTTTGGAAGGATTTAATTTTTAGCTTGGTTAAATAGTTACAAGTTATTACTAAACAATAAATAATTAAATAAAACACGTTGTAGAGGGGGAAAATTCCCGACCTATCGCAAGTTGACACGTCACATTACCAAGTCCACAAAATACAGCCAATTACAGAGCGCCATGTATTGCTGCTAGGTTTTGCTATCACTATTCAGAAGCCAACAGAAATTTGCCAAGTGTCATGCAAGAACCAATCAAGTAGCCTCGCACGTGTAAGCGATGACTCAAGCAGTCCAGCACGTGTAAGCGATGACACAAGCGGACCAATCAGGCTGTGACATGTGTCACCAATCAAGTTCTGCCACGTATCGCTCACCCACCCCAAAACTCCTATAAATAGAAGCCTTCCTGAGACATTTAGGAGGACCAGAATTCAGAAGTGAAAAAGCTCTGCGAAGATCAAGCCTCAAAGCCTTCAAGAACTTCAAGAACTTCAACCCCAAAATCGAAGAACATTCGAAGCAGAATCATCCAGATCATCTGCCTAGATCCTAAAGTTCACGGGAATCAAGCCAAAAGTGTCCGAAAACATCAACAAATTACAAATCATTGAAGCTCAACGGATTCAAGCCTCTAAAGCTCCGAAGAACTTCCACCACAAACCTAAGAAGACGAAGAACGCACGAAGAACACGAAGAACGCGAAGAACAAAGGATTTCTAAACAAGCTCATAGCCAGAGATTCATTGTAATTCCGTTTCAGTAATCTTCGATCCATCCCTCAACCAAATTGAAGGATATTTTGTGTTCAAGTCAAATCCACATTACCATAAATCTAATCAATAAGTTTTGCAAGGAGATCGAATCAGAGGATCACTCTTTTGTAATTCCAGAGAATTGTACCACACAATCATCAATACAAATTCGCATTTGTGAAACTATTTTACTTGTTTGATTAATTTCAAACTAGAAATTTAGTCGCTTACACATGTGCTATACGTTGCAGAAAATAGCACATCAATCCAACTATGACACAATGATACTGTTGCATATCAATACTTTTTTTGTTTTTTGGTTGCATCACATGTATGCATTTTTCCTCTCTCAGAATGTGGATCTCTTTATTCTCAACCAAAAAAAAAAAAAAAATTGTGGATCTCTTGATCGTATGAGATTCCTCACATTTGTAAGAGAGGGAGATATCTTCTCTCTTAGCATGCATAGAACTCACTCATACAAATCATTTTTGTTCAATTCACTTCTATGCATGACTAATCATAGACTATAACCTAATTAGAAATCATAGAACACATTAATTACTGATGTTAACTTTTTCATGTTGTTGGATTATGTGGCCAAATAGCCCACAATGTGTGCAGTGGTTAAATATTATTTTATATGAAAAAGAACATTGCACAATATTGTATATTATAAATAAGATAATTATGAATAACTAACCGCAGACCCACGCGATTCGTGGGAATATAAATATTACGTAAAGAGGTGTAATACATATATATATATATATATATTTATATATATTAATAAAACCATTACTTCAAGTATTGTCTATTATATATATATATATATATAAAAAGATTTTTACAAGTATTTTTTTTTTTAGATCTTTTTATCTCTACAAATATATCATTTTATTATTATTTTTTTTTATATTTGATTAATATTTTTTTAAGGTGAACCATATTGTTCTAACTTCTATTATAGTGTATTATATTTGCTTAATATACAACTAAACTTTATAGATTGAATTGAGAATTATAAAAGCATAACAGTAGGTGTAAAAGTCGAAAAAGAGGCAAATTATAAAAAAGTGTAAGGAAATATAACGGTAAAATAGTGGGGAGATAAATAGACAAAAAAGAAAGGGAAAAGTTTGAAGAAATGTAACAATAGGTGTGTGAACTAATAGGAAGAAGAAAAGTTTTTTTTTTGGTTGAAAATAGGGGGAAGAAAAGTTTAAATAGAGAAAATAAAATATGAAAAATAAATGAATGATGTGGCTGCTGATGTGGCTCAACAGGAGCGTAACAATAATAAATGTTACGCTTCAACTTTTAATAATATATAGATGTGAAGTTTGACTCAGTTGAGATTTCTTAGGGCATGTTTGGTAGACTATAATAGGCGCTATAATGTAATAGTTATTCCTATGGTTTAGTTATTCTTTAGTTTGGTTATGTTTTTATTACAATGAATAATCATTCTTTATGAATAACTATTCTTCAAAATGGGAAATAATTATTCCTCTTTAAAATGATGTATTAGCTATTCCTTAGTAAGTGTAATAATTTTAAAACTTAATATATTTATAAGTAAACAAACTTTCCATATACATCTAACAATTATAAAAATAAAAAATCATAAGAAATAACACATATCTCTCTTAAATTTAAAAATGACGATTTTTAAGGAAATATAATTGTATGAGTAAGAAATTTCCTAAAATAAATGTTAAGTTTCATTCTAATGTTATAACTCACAACCAAACTAATGAATAGGTTTAGTTATTATATTATAACACATTTTATTTCTAGTAATAAAGATTACAATTCCTGTCGTAATCCTCATTCAGTGTACCAAACGTACCCTTAGAAATAATGAGTTGTGGGTGGAGACAATAAGATAGATAAAAGAGCAGACTTAACCTTCAAATAAATGTTAGAGATTTAATATTTTGTGTTGTAATTTATAGGAACTGAAATGAATGTTAAGCAATTTTTATGGGTCTTTAAATAACCCATTTGAGCTCTTTCAAAAAGTGAATAAACACACGAGAATCCTTTTGTGAAAAAACCAATGGCAATCTAAACACTATTCTCTCTTATCTCTCTCATTCATTTAATTGTACGTTTAAATATTCATTGTTTTACTAAAAAAGAGTTCTATTTTAATTTTGCTTCATCTACCACCGCACACTCTTGGTGCAATAGTAACTTCACAAGTATAAATGTTTCTGGCGTGTGGGGAGTAAAGGTCGGGTTCAAGTCTCTAAAAAAGAGTTTCACATACATATACACTTAAATTAAATTATAGTAGAAATTTTATCTTGTATCAAAAAAAATTTTGCTTCATATGCCACAGACCATTGAAGAGTACCAAAGCGAGAAAGAGTAGTAAAAAATTGTTTTTTAAAAGAAAAGAGTAGTAAAATAAACTTTTTCCGGGTTGTGGGATCCTTCACATACAATCATAAACGGACCTTTGGCTCTTACTCCTTGGAAGTTGGAACAACTCATAGCTTCACCTCTTAGTTACGTACTCAACTCTTTTTTCTTTTCTTTTTTTCTTTTTTCAGGTGGAAAAAATTCCATTAATAACTGAAATTGAGATACAACAAAGCAGAAGCACAAACACAAGTCTTAGCTACAGTCCAGATGGATAAGGTGTTGGACCATCGGAGGAGCACAACCCTTCCAAACTCTTTTGCTACGTACTCAACTCTTTTGCTTTAGTTTTATGAGATACTATATTTCTCTTTCCTTTTTTATGTCTGTGTCGGATTCAATGGCTGAAGCTGGTTCAGCCTTCGCTAACAGAATAGGAGTACTAGTGCCTGAACGTACCAAGCTGCACTTAGCCATGATTGTCTGCCAATGAGGTTATGCGGGGAACCATATTATTATGAAGACTGCACTTAACATGGGTATAAGCATGCTTGTTTTGCCAGTTTATAGGAACATCGTCGCTCTGGTTGCACTGGTTCCTTTTGCATATTTCTTAGAGAAGTACGCGGTTAAGCTTATATTACATATTTATAAGGTGTTCCATGTTTTGAGCTTTATTTTCTTTGTCATTCTTATTCTTTTTTGTATATATATAATATAGGAGAAACAGACCACCAATAAGTGCTTCTCTTTTGTTACAATTCTTCTTCCTTGGCCTTATTGGGTAAGTTTCTTTTTCTTTCTTTTTTAAATAGCTTCTAGATGAATATATGATTGAAAGAGTTTATCCCAAATACAATTTTGGCTTTCAATTCCGGCAGAGTAACATGTAACCAAGGATTCTATCTTCTGGGTTTGAGCAACACATCAGCCACCTTTGCTTCAGCAACAGAGAATTCTGTTCCTGCTATAACCTTTCTCATGGCTTCCATATTCAGGCAAGTGGAATCATCAATCTTCTTTATCTCTTCCAAACTCTAAAATCCTTCAGTGAAATAAATAGTAAGGCAAACTGTTATATGATTTTGCAGAATGGAGCAAGTACACTTGAAAAGGAAAGATGGTATAGCTAAGGTGCTTGGAACTGTTTCATCTGTTGCTGGATCTCTTGTGATTACCCTTTACAGGGGACCAACCCTTTTTGGATCAAATTTACGGTCACACCAATCATATTTCTTACTTTCCTTAGGAAATGACAAGGGGAAGAGTTGGAGTCTAGGTTGCATCTATCTTATTGGTCACTGCCTTTGTTGGTCTAGTTGGATTGTCTTACAAACACCAGTCTTAAAGAAATATCCAGCTCGGCTTTCAAGTACCTCATACACTTACTTTTTTAGTATTTTTCAGTTTCTAGTAATAGCAGCACTCTTTGAGAAAGACTCCCAAGTCTGGATAGTTCACTCCACTGATGAAATCTTTACTATTTTCTATACGGTTAGTAAGTCTAATCGATATTAGGATTATCTGTTAATTATTTGTATCGTGTATTGCATTATTAATCAACCACATATTTCAGTATTTTGATAATAGGTTCAATCATAGCATGTTTCAAGACTATCATGACAATTTCAATAATGTTACAAATACAACTTTTTTTACAACTAATTTCATAATTGTTGAAGTAACTGACTGAGTAGTGGTGGGTCCTTGAGTTATATCCTTTGCATTGCTATGATAATTTAGAGTATGATTTTTCATTATTAAAGTAAAGCCTAATGGAATGATTGAGCAAACTGGTGATTGCAGGGATTGGTGGCTTCTGCAATGACATATGCAATACAAATGTATGTAATTGACAAGGCAGGACCAGTATTTGTTTCAGTGTATCTACCTCTACAGACCTTGTTTGTTGCTATAATAGAAGCTGTTGCTTTGGGCGAAAAATTCTACTTGGGAGGGTGGGTCTCATCAATCATCACTACAACTAGTACTACCATTCAATTTTTTTTTCCCCTGAACCTTTCTCTGCCAAAAGCTTTATCATCTATTTCTATAGTCACTCAAGGTTCAGGCCAAGTTTGGTAAGTGCCAGTCTGGAAGCCTAGTAGTGAAGCTAATTGTGTCTTCGTGCGCACAATCAGACTGAAACATTTGGGAACATGGCATGAGACTAGTCGTATTATCCCTGATCATGTCAATAATGTTAGTTAGATATCATTTTTCTTTGTTCTGATGTGCAGGATTATTAGCTGGACTGTACCTTGTTGTGTGGGGAAAAAGTGAAGAGAGAAAGTTTGATGAAGAAGAGCCCTCAGTGTCTGAAAACAGTAATGGAGAAAGTTCAAGCAATGCCTCCCTCATCCAACCATTACTGTCTACATCTAGCTCTTAATTAATTTTGTGACAAGAAGAGTTAGTGTATGCCCCACTGTCCATCGAAATTTTTACCAAACTTAGAAAATTAGTAATGTACCTGTTTCTCATGTGCACGGGCCCAAATGTTGGAGGAAGGCAAGCAAGGAGCCAAATAGTAATAGACTGCAATAATTGAAAAAGACAATAGTGTTCTGGGAACATGAGTTTGGGTTGTGAAACTTCTTTGTAGTTTCAACAAATGAAAAGATAGTATGATTGTGGTGAACGCTACTCATTTGACATAAAAATACATTTAAAGATGATTATATTACTGAAGATATTGCTGATATTTTGACATCAATGATTGTATTTATTGCTTTGCTGGACTCATTTTGCTCCATATAAAAAAGTCATGTACCCATGGATGTGACTCAAAATTTACTTTTCAATCATTGTAGAGAATTTCTTTTTTTTTTTTTTTTTTTGGCCTTCTAGAAGAAATTTTAATGGACAACTGCCAACAAATATTTTCAATTTCAGAAATGCTCTTCTTGATGACAAGCTTTTTACTTAAACTTCGCAAAATTCAAATAAATTAAAACTTTAAAGTGCAAATACATAGTTGTATAACTTAGATGCTACCAAGGCATTATAGTTGCTGCATGCTCTAGATTGACATCAAAAACGAAAAAGTAACATACCAAAAATGACCCCCGGCTTGACAATGCTCTTCTTTTGGATAATATATAGTACCTATTATCAATGGCAAGTAGTCTACACGTATTGCAGGTAATTTAGGGCTTTACTAATATATGCCTGAGGGTATATATTAGTAAATTATTTTAAGAATTTTTTTTTATAAAAAAATGACTAACTTTTTTTATCAACTTTTTTCAAATTCTTATAAATAAATTTCTTAAAATTGATGATTAATGTATGTCATAGGGACATACATTAACCAAACCCCTTTACTTTGATATTGTATATATTTTTGTTATGTTTCAAATTGATTGTGTGAGAAGAACTTTAATGAAGTTTTTTTTTGGGGCGTCGTTTTGATCTTAATAGGCTTATTTAACAGGTCTAACTTATAATTAAGAAAACATGAATTTTTGTGTGTACATTGCCCTGATGGACACTACACTTTTGAAGCAAATGGTGAAGCTAAAGTTATTAGTGCCTGAGGTTAGGACATTACCAAATTTGTAATGAAACATATTTTTATAATTGGTAATTACATATGCATTAGGTGGATCTTGAATTTATGACCTCACTTTTGACGTTGCTCTTAGAAGGGGAAGAGGTGCCATTTGAGTAGAGCTAATTGGTGAAATATGTAGTGATTAATGCTAACTTTATATATATAATTGGAATTTATTTTGAAAATAAAATATTCCATGATGCTACAAATTAGATGTTACATGCACTATTCTATTACTACTTAGAGCATTCTCATCAAGAATGCTAAAAATGCTAAAAAGCCAATTTCTCTACCAACATACAAAAATACATACTACATCAAAGCTTTTAACACTTAGCTGATAGCTCACTGTAGTTGAATGTTAAAACCAAAAAATATTTTTTTAATCCCTCAGCCTCTGAGGAGCTGTTTGGATTTATGATTTCCATAACTCATAACTCTGTTTCCATAACTCATAACTCAAAAATGGTGAGACCCATGACTCAAAAGCTTGTTCGGATTTTGTTTTCAGTTGTTTCCATCACTCAATTCTCTGATTTTTGAGTGGTGAGTTATAGAAACTGAAAACACATTTTAGCTGTTTTCAGTTTCCATAACTTTGTTTTCAATGGCAATTTTGTAATTAAAGCCACAACCTGGGTCCCACGATCATAGCAAAGTCACACCAGGCGCTGCTTTTGACAAACCCACCAATGGCTCCTTCTCAGTCTTCACACCAAAAATCAACCCACACAAAAATATCCCACATCCAACCTCAGAGCCCCTCTCACACACACCCTCAGCCCAGCCCCACCTCAACCAACCCACGCTGGCCCGAGCTCAAATCGATGAACGTGATGCCTGGAAAACCCAGATTTTTTTATAATCTTTCAAGTCCTAGAAAACCCAAATTTAGCACCAAATAGAAGCATACAAAACCCACTAAACTTAAACTTAGAAATCTAAACATATGAAGTTCAAGATCAACTCAAAATTTAACATCAAAATCCATAATCAATATAAAAACATGATTTTTACTGGGTTTAGGGATACAGATCTAAAAAAAAAATATTAATAAAAAAAAATAAATAAAAAGAAGAAGAAGAAAAAGAAGTTGTAGAAGAAGAACCCAAAAACCCACAAATCTCGTCTTTTCCCCACCGTGCCAGCGGCTTCGAGCTCACCATCGAAGGAAATGGAGACCAAGCTAAAGAAGAAGAAGCCGTAGAAGATAAAGATAAAGAAGAAGCAGCTCTGATAAGCCAACAAGATCGACGCCTCCCACCCCGCAACATTTGGAATGAGTGACCGTTCATAGAGGAATATTTTCTCCTCTGCGCCCCAGTCCAATACACACACACTTCAACATCGCACCCTCTCGGTGCGGCCGAAAGAAGCCCCTGTCACAGAGCTCAGCATAAAGAAGAAGAAGCAACAGCTAAGATAGACGGTGATGATTGTGTCGGCGGCTTCACTGGGTTTGTTGAGGGTTCTGGGGAGAATATGTGGGCTGAAGGGGAAAAATATGTGGGTTGAAGGGTTGAAATGAATATATGTTACGCAGGTAGGCTAACCGTAGCTTGACATTGTGCTTAGGCGTAGGTCCCACAAAAAAGTAGAAAAATTGAGTGATGAAAAATTGAGTGAAGTGTGCCAAACATGTGGGTATAGGGAATTGGGGTATTTTAAGTGATGAGTGATGAGTGATGAGTGACGGAAATTGAGTGAGGAGTGATGAATGATCAAAAAAAAAAAATTCAAACTATAAGGTTGAATTTAATCAACCATCTTGTTAGCTTTATTTCGTACCAAATTTGCTTGTAATTTAGTATTTAGAAACTCTGTATTTAGGTGGGAATCATGTAAGGATAGTATATGAGAGAGTGTGAAGAAAAAGATCAAGAGTGTGCACTCAGCAGGACCTCGCGACTCGATCTTGCGTCTAGCAAGTCGCCAAAGCTGACACACATGTGAAGTATGCAGAGAAGCTAAAGAGTCACGCCAGCTGAAACACTACAGAACAAAACTTCCAATCTGACCAGATAGTTAGCTCGCGACTTAAGCTCGCGACTCAGTCAAATCGTGAGATCAAGTCGCCAAACCACTCTGTTTGGGAAAAATTGACCTTTCACATTCCAAACACACACTGGTATAAATATCTCTTATACCCACATATTGTAGAGAGCTTCCAGAGAGAATTTTGAGAGAGAAACTTTAGAGAAAAACAAAATTGACTTGTCCACAATCTTCATCCTTTGATTCTCCAAATTTCTCTGCTCTCACGCTCTCCATTAATACATCCTTAAGAGGTACATTTATCCAAAACCTTTTTCTCACCATACCCATATCTATGAGGAGGCTATTTGGTGTTTGGGAAGTAGTTAGGAAGAGACCAATTGATATTGGTTGATGCTATGGGCTATAGAAGGATCCAGTAAGCTAGAGAAGACAAAGGTTCGGTGTAATCTCATTGGAGCAAGAAACTTGGAGGGCTTAGGTACACTAGGCTTAGAGGGTCTTCTGCTGTTCATGTATCCTAACTTCATTCTCTAGTGGATTATTAACTGTTTGAAGGGCGGCGGAAAAGTTTTACGCCGAGGACTTCTGTTTTCTCTTCAATAACACATCGCTGTATTATCTTTGTGTTTGCATTTCTCTTCCTTTAATTTTTGCCATTTAATTTTTGTTGTGGTTGTGATTTTATTTGATTTAGATTGTTTTACCAATTCTGGTTTAGCTTATTTTCATATTTCGCACATACATTGTTTGATAATAAGCTTGAATTGGTAATTTGTAATTTAGGGGTCTAAACATTCAAGGTGTTTTACACATTATTTGAACCTTCACAAACAAGGCCTGAGCCTCTCCCTCTTTCTCTCTTTCTCACGCTGCCCCTTTTCCTCATCTTTTCTGTTGGCTCTCCCTCAACCCATCCCTTCCCTTCTCCCACGCTTGAAGCCAAACATAACCTTGAAACTCTCTGACCAGCGTGGGCATCAGCGTTGAGGTGAGATCGACGTGGGTCATCAGCATGGAGATCTGTGGGTCATCAGCATGGAATAGTGGTAGTTGTTTGGGTTTCATGGGTTTGGGTTAAGTGAAATTCGTGGGTTTGGGTTTTGTGGATTTGGTATGGTGGGTGGGCTCTTTTGGTTGTGGTATGGGTGGGTTCAACGTTGTCGATGATGGTTGTGATTGTTGTGGCCGTGGCAGTGGTAGCTGGTGGCAGTAGGTGTGGGTTTGAGTTTGTGATTTGATTTTGGGTTTGTTATTGGTTTTGAGATTGTGATTTGGTTTTGGGTTTGTTTTTGTTTGTGATTTTGTGATTGGGGGTTGAGGTTGTGGGTGGTGGTGGCTAGTGGTAGTGGGTTGGGTTTGCTATGGGTTGGGTGTTTTTGTTTTGGAGAAGAGTGGGTTGGGTTTGCTATGGGTTGGGTGTTTTTGTTTTGGAGAAGATACACGTACAAAAAGAGAGAGGAAGAAAGAAAGAGAGAGGAATTGATGAGGTTGAGAATAATAAATAATTATAAAATAATTAAGGAATAATATTTTAATGAAGTGTTAAATAATATAAAACCTTTGATGGTAGGTATATTATAAAGTAAGGTGTTAAAATTGATAAAGTAGTGTTTTGAGTTGCTAAATATTATTTTTTTAGCATTCTTGATATGAATGCTCTTATAATCCTTCAGAGAGCCTTTTCTTTTTCTTTTTTAATTTTTATTAATTTTCAGAATATTGAGAATAATTTGTGGAACCTATTTAGTCATAGTTGCTTCAACAAGACAATAAACGGGTTGTGCCAGTGAACACAACTCTTACTTCTGCAGGGTTTAGAAAGTTGTTTTATTTTTTGTGATGAGAATTCTCATCACAAAGAATTCTCATCACAAAAAAAGAAGGTTAGTTGTTATACCTAACCTTCTTCGAAGAAGGTTAGTTGTTTTTCTCAAAAAAGGAAGAAGGTTAGTTGTTATACCTAACAATTGAAGAGCCTTAACGTAAACGTACCATGCACAAGTTTTGGTGATATTACACGTGAAATCACTTTCAATATTAGTTCTAGAGACTTGACTTATTTGATAATGTTTATATGGTGATTAGCCCTTCTAGGGTTCTATATACTTTAATTTGAATTCTATGGTTTCATGTAAAATTGTTTCATGCATATAATGTAACAAATTAAAGAGTTTTGCCTTTTTGTTTTGACTTACATTCTTAGATTTGAAAAGGTTACTCTTAAAGAAGTACAGGGCTAACCTTATATTCCATAGAATACGTACATATAAGTTGTTCCAACCTGTTCGGATCAGTACAGGGCTAACCTTATACCGTACATATAGGTTGGAACAACTCATGAACTTTATTTTCTTTACCGTTCTCATTTTTTTGCTTGGCTTTATTGGGTAAGTTATATATATATATATATATATATATTTTTTTTTTTTTTGAAGGAATTCTAGATTAAATAGCAAAGTTTTTCCCACCTAAAATTTTGGCTTTCAATTCTGGCAGGTTAACATGTAATCAAGAATTCTATTATCTGGGTTTGAACAACACTTCAGCCACCTTTGTCTCTGCAACAGAAAATTCAGTTCCTGCTATAACCTTTCTCATGGCCGCCATATTCGGGCAAGAGAAATCATCAATCTTGTTATCTCTTCCTAAGTCTAATACCTTCAATGAAATAGGTCACTAAGCAGCAATATTGATTTTGCTGAATGGAGCAAGTACACTTGAAAAGGAAAGATGGTATAGCTAAGGTGCTTGGTACTGTTTGTCTGTTTCTTCTGTTGCTGGATCTCTTGTGATTACTCTTTACAAGGGACCAACCCTATTTGGATCGAATTTACAGTCACACCAACCATATTTCTTAGGGACAAGTTGGACTTTAGGTTGCATTTATCTTATTGGTCAATGCCTTTGTTGGTCCAGTTGGATTGTCTTACAAGAACCACTCTTAAAGAAATATCCAGCTCGGCTCTCGATTGCCTCGAATGCTTACCTATATAGCACAGATACCAACACGAATACACAATATATTGTATCACATGATACGTAATACGATGACATAGTATTTCTTGAAAAATTAAGATACGACATATTAAAGATACGACAATTAATTAATTAATTAATATTTAATTTTAAGTATGTATATTTTATATTTGGAATAAGTTATTTTATTTTGGAT
Source organism: Quercus robur (assembly GCF_932294415.1). Classification (NCBI taxonomy): domain Eukaryota; kingdom Viridiplantae; phylum Streptophyta; class Magnoliopsida; order Fagales; family Fagaceae; genus Quercus; species Quercus robur. Next base: position 19,425,274 of record NC_065539.1, on the reverse strand, counting down.
TCAAAAAAGATGTAAAAATAATGAAATATTTGGAAATAAATTTAAAATTAATTTAAAGACCATAAAATATTGTTTAAAATACGAGCAAAATAGTTCAAATAAACTAGACGCCCGTAAAATAGTTCAAATAAACAACATTAAAAAAAAAAAAAAATAGAACAATTGAACTAAAAAAAAAAAAAAAATTCTTCTTGAGTGCGTACTTGATACGTTTCTATTCATATCATATACATGGCCGACACTAATAGTACGTTTCTTCTTGAGTGCATACTTGATACGTTGGTAATTTTGCCATGTTAGTGCTTCCCAAATGCTTACTTCTTTAGTATTTGGTAATAGTAGCAGTCTTTGAGAGAAACTCCCAAGCTAGGATAGTTAACTCCACTTATGAACTCCATACTATTTTTATACAGTTCGTAAGTCTAACTGATATCATGATTATCTGTCTTTGTATAGCCTAATAGGCAATAGCCTTATTGATCAACCAAGCACATGTTTCAGTATTTTGATAATAGGTGCAATCTTATCATGTTTTGTGACTATCATGACAATTTATAGACATTACTTTTTTTCACAACAAATTTTATAATTGCTGAAGTGGTGTTAGTGCATGAGTCCATGAGTCTTAGTTATGTTTATCAATCACAGTCAACAGCTACTTCATCAAATATAAAATTTGTTGTAAAACAAGTTGTGTCTGTCGCATTACTGTAACAATTTAGAGTAAGATTTTTCATTATCAAAGTAAAGCCTGATGGGATGATAGAGCAGATTGGTGGTTGCGGGATTTGTGTGGCTTCTGCAATGACATATGCGACATAAATATATGTAATTGACAAGGCAAGGGCCAGTGTTTGTTTCAATGTATCTACCTCTTCAGACTACAAATCTTGCTTCTTGTTATGATAGAAGCCGTTGCTTTAGGCGAAGAATTCTACCTGGGAGGGTAGGTATCATCACTCTAGTTACAAATCAATTTAATTTTAGTACGTTCTAGTTAAAAAAGTATGGTAGATAAGTGACGCTTAAAGTTAAAATGCCATTTGAAACTTCCTTTGTACTAAAAAGAAATCAAATTTGATTTGTCAAAGTTTGATGGCAATTTAGTGCATTCACGTGGGGTGTCAGGCAGGGCACACTGCCACAAGTTACAATAAAGAGCTAATGTCCTTTGCCTTACTTTTTTTTTTTATTTTACCAATAAAATAGTCACAACAAACATTTGAAGTCTTTGAGCATTACAGTTGATCGCATAGCGCAGTGGATTAGCGCGTCCGACTTCGGATCAGAAGATCGTGGGTTCGACTCCCAACTAAAATTTAAAATATTCTTAATTTGCCTTCTAACCAAAAAAAAAAAAAAAAAAAAAAGTCTTAGAGCATTAACATATGCCAAAAAAAGCTCTATTTTATCTTTTAAAATACTACTTTATCAATTTTATCTTTTCATTTTATTACTCATCTAATATCTCAGTTTCTATTTTTACATACAATTAATTAAAATAATATAAATCATCCTATCAAATAATAATATAAATATAAAGTGAGTGAGACATAGTGAGAGAGAGAGATAGCAAAATTGAATAAAATATATTATTTTAGTTTACAAACTCATAAATAGTAAATTCTAAATAAAAGAACTTACTATTCACAAGTTGTAAAAAAATTTAGGTATACATACCTAGATGGAGCTCTTTTTTAGATGGTTAGTGGCTATTTTGGCAACTTGGGGGGTTTTACACCTCCCAATACTAATGCTCTTAGAAATAAAAATTTAAAAAGTATGAGAGGTAAGCGGCTGGAAGGCTAGGTGTGAAGAAGAAGAAGAATGGCCGGTCACTTTTGGATGACAATGCTATGGGTTAGATGATATAAATAAATATATATATATATATATATATATTTTAACTGTTAGTTTCCATTTTTTTTGTTTTTATTTTACCGGCCAATATCAGATTTCTTTCTTGATATGGCTGGTACAACCCAGTAAGTTCCGCTATGTAGAGCCGCACGAAATAGTTGTCTTTCTATTTTGGCTAAGGTATCGGTACGAAAAATTCTAATCGTACTGGTCGGTATGGTACAGTATTCACTCCCTTACCTGATGAGTGGAGAAGAACAATAAGTGAAGTGTATATACTATACAACAAAATATACTATCATCATGCCAACCATTTTTAAATGAAACTATTTATCTCTATATATGTCTAATTATGGCTTCAAAAAATGTCAAAAATACCCTTAATCTAATTAGATAATCTTTATTCTTAAAATATAAAAAATGAGGTTAAAATTGTAATTTAACAAAATTATTAAAAAAAATATATCAAAGAAATTTTTTTCCTAAAAATTAGCACACTCTTTATATAAACTAGCCTCTGAGCACGCGCTCACGCGCGTGCTCAGAGGCTCTTCTATTTTTTGGGTAAGGGTTAATTTAGGGCATTTATTATAATTTGGAATTATTACATTTTTCAATCACAAAAAAAAATCTAGGGGTGTGATGAGTGTCATGTGTGGAGAAATAATTTTCCAATCACACTCCTAGATTTTTTTGTGATGAAAAATTATTGTGATTGGAAAATTATTTTTCCACACATGACACTCATCACACCCCTAGGTTTTTTTTTTTTTTTTTTGTGATTGAAAAATGTAATAATTCCAAATTATAATAAATGCTCTAATTTAATCCTTACCCAAAAAATAGAAGAGCCTCTGAGCACGCGCGTGAGCGCGTGCTCAGAGGCTAGTATGTTGTTAAAGATAATAGCTTAAGTTTGTTAGAGTTTGTGTTTGAAATATTTGAATTCAAATAGAAATAGAAAATTCTTCTCCCAAAAAAAAAAAAAAAAAGAATAAAGCAAACATTTGAATAAAATAGTAGTTATCCGAAAATGTTGGTAGTGATAATCATCAATACCACGTATGAGTCAATAATGTTAAACGTTTTTTTTTTTTTATGGTTATAATTGTTTTTAACAAAAAATTATCTACCACGTTTTTTTTTTAAAAAAAAAAAAAAAAAAAAAAAAAACAAAATTTTTTAAAAAAAAAAAAAAAAAAAAAAAAAAAAAAAAAAAAAACTCTGGCCAACCCTTTTTTTTTCTATTTGTATATTATCATTGATTCATTATCATGGCTATGTAGAATGTGTATCGTTCAGTACATGGAGGGGCAGTGGCATCTATTACAGAGATAGTGTCAATTGCTTGTGCTAGAACTGTGGTGGCTGAGGGTAAGGAACTCTTTCTTGGGGAACTGGCCATATCATATCTCTCCGATGCTCAAACTAATGTAAGTTTTTCTTCCTTGAAAAAAAAAAATCCCACTTTTGTAAAAAAAAAAAAAAAAAAAACTCTGGCCGACCCTTTTTTTTCCAAATTAAAAAAAAAAAAAAAAAAAAAAAAAAAAAAAGAACCTTAACACGTTTGAATTCCACTCCCACATTTTACTCCTAACAAATTGTTTGCATTCCACTCTCCCATATTTTACTCCTAAGAAACTGCTTTACTATCAAATTTAAAATTTTCAACTTCTCTTTAATAACATGCACGTTGGATAATTTAGATATATCTAGAAGAAGAAGAAGATGAAAAGGAAGGAGGATATAACATGAAACTTAAATAAAATAAAATAAAAACTGGATAAGCAAAAGAAGTTAAAGAGAAGTTAAAATTTTTAAATTTGATAGTAAAGCAGTTTCTTAGGAGTAAAACATGGGAGAGTGGAATTCAAACAATTTGTTAGGAGTAAAATGTGGGAGTGGAATTCAAACGTGTTAAGGGTTTTTTTTTTTTTTTTTGAATTTGAAAAGAAAAAGGGTCGGCCATAGTTTTTTTTTTTTACAAAACGTAGGATTTTTTTTTTTTTTTATACAACGTGGCTTTTTTTTGTTTTTAGTCACCACCAACATTTCAAAATTAAATTAAAAAAAAAAGAAAAAAAAAAGTAAAGCAGTTTCTTAGGAGTAAAACATGGGAGAGTGGAATTCAAACAATTTGTTAGGAGTAAAATGTGGGAGTGGAATTCAAACGTGTTAAGGGTTTTTTTTTTTTTTTTTTTTTTGAATTTGAAAAGAAAAAGGGTCGGCCATAGTTTTTTTTTTTTACAAAACGTAGGATTTTTTATTTTTTTTTTATACAACGTGGCTTTTTTTTTTTTTTTACAAAACGTAGGATTTTTTTTTTTTATACAACGTGGCTTTTTTTTTGTTTTTAGTCACCACCAACATTTCAAAATTAAATTTTAAAAAAAAAAAGTAAAGCAGTTTCTTAGGAGTAAAACATGGGAGAGTGGAATTCAAACAATTTGTTAGGAGTAAAATGTGGGAGTGGAATTCAAACGTGTTAAGGGTTTTTTTTTTTTTTTTTTAAATTTGAAAAGAAAAAGGGTCTGCCATAGTTTTTTTTTTTTACAAAACGTAGGATTTTTTTTTTTTTTTATACAACGTGGCTTTTTTTTGTTTTTAGTCACCACCAACATTTCAAAATTAAATTTAAAAAAAAAAAAAAAAAAGAAAAAAAAGAAAGAGTTAACGTGATACATATATATATATATAAAAAAAAAAAAGTAGAACTCAAATTTAGTGCAAATGCAGTTAGAAATAGATAATTGTGGTTAACCTTTTGATAAAATGAAAAACCTTTTTTTTTTTTTTAAAGAAATAATAAAATTAAAAACCTAATAAGAGAGTGATGGACATTGTTGACCTTATTTTTTTAAAAAAAAACTCACTATCTATTCATGAGGTGATCTTGGTTATAATTTCTTAAAATGTAAACAAAGGCTATTAAAAGAGGTAAGGGAAGTCATACTGTTTAACTGTTGGAGAATGATTTTGAATACTTCTTTTGTAGCATAAGACAACCCTGTCTTTGGATCACAATACCTACAACATGAAATGACAATTCATTAAGAAGTATAATGGTGGAGTATATGAAGGAACCATTTATTTCAAAATTACATTTTAAAACAAAGAAGAAAGGGAAAAAAAAAAAAAAAGAGTTAACGTGATACATATAAGAAAAAAAAAAAAGTAGAACTTAAAGAAAGTGAATCATAAACAAAAGAAAAGAAAACAAAGAGGAACTTGTAAAAGATAGAACCTGAAAATTTGTTGAAGCCTCTGACAGTAAATATCTTTAATATGAAGAAAAAGAGAAGATGATGTAGAGCTAAACTAAATGTCTTTAATTTAAAGAAGAATGAGAGAGAGAAAGTGAGATAGAAACTGTAAAGCGTACGTGAGTTTGTGGTTTTAAAATGTAGGAGTTTTAATTTACATATCTATCCCCGGTAGTTGAAAACTTGTAAGTCGGTATAATGAGGGTATCTTAGGCATGAAAAATGTGGAATCCAAACAGGGGAAGCCCCTTAAATAGTAGTATAGATATATCTTACGCACGTTTGATTTTTTTTTCCCTAAAAACTAGCACACACTAAACCCAACCATTTATTCTATTTCAAATTCTATATTTTAGTTTCTTAAAAATTCATTCATGTGTAACCTCACTACCAATAGATAAATTCAAATTAAAAAATTACATTAAACTCAAAATTATAAAAAGAAAAAGAAAAAAAGAAAAGAACTTCATTGCACGAACAGAGTGTATGTGATGAGGCTAGTATATTTTTATTATAAAGATCTAGAAAGGAAAATTCATTCTATATGCTTAATAAGAAGACAAAATAGTTTACAAATGTACTTTGTGATATATCTTATATAGATATATGGTGGAAAATGTTAAAGCCACAAATTTTTTTACAAACTGTTGATATGGTGAGTTGTTATTAATAAATAAAAAAAATGATGTTGGTGGTGGATTTAAACAAGAACCAGTAAAAATTTGCTATATCAATAATTTGTAAAAATATTGTAAAATAGTTTGTAATTATAACTGTGGGGCCCGACAACAGATGGGCCAGATCCACCTATTCACAGGAATACTTAAGGCCCAGGCCGAAGAGGATAGTAGTCCCAGCCCAATAAACGCAAAGCACCAATGGGCCATAGAAACCGCCGAGGAGGGTACAGCCCTCGGCTAGCCCAGAGCTACACTAAGGAAAGGGGTAAAAGCGGCATAGGGATAATCTTGTAAGAAATCTAAAATATCTAGGAAAGGCTGCCCAAACTACCTGCCCTAGACGGAGCTTTGCCTCTCACAGAGTCGTGTCTCTTTAGCCTACTCAACCACTCCCAACAACTCAGGTCTTAAACTGATGGGACAAGTGTCAGGCTAGGAAAGTTCGACCCTACACGTGGACGAAGGAAATTGAATGCATGCTAATATAAAAGGAAAATTTGCAACCTAAAAAGGGGGCCTTCCAGAAAGGAGAGGACCAAAGGGGTGAACACCTCTAAATCATGCAGGAAAAACTTAACAAAACCACAGCCGAGTAAACATGACTTAGCCTTTCGACCCCACTCTCTACAAATGATATTGCACGGGTCCATTTACGTGCGAACCCAACCCTACCGTGGTCCAACGCAAATCGTGTCCCTACAATTGGCGCCGTCTGTGGGAAGGCTTGCATGTTAGCTCGAGCGGTGGCGAAGTTGAGTTTCTCTCGAACAAGGGGCTATGAAGGTGCCTATATAACCGGCGACATATTGCTGATACTCCAACATAAGCTCTTGCTAGGGGCTACGTTCCACGTTGTCAACGACACGGACAAGCCTAGGGGCTTCAAACACCAAGCCAGCTCCCCCCACCTTATTTGAGGAGCTAAACCTTCAGGAAACCAACTACTTAAAAAGAAGAATACAAGTTTTGGACAGAACCAAGGCCTTGCATGGTCCTCGGACCCAAGCCTCTGGGGAAACCAACTACTTAAAAAGAATCATACAAGTTTTGGACAGAACCAAGGCCTTGCATGGTCCTCGGACTCAAGCCTCTGGGGAAACCAACTACTTAAAAAGAAAAATACAAGTTTTGGACAGAACCAAGGCCTTGCATGGTCCTCGGACTCAAGCCTCTGGGGAAACCAACTACTTAAAAAGAAAAATACAAGTTTTGGACAGAACCAAGGCCTTGCATGGTCCTCGGACTCAAGCCTCTGGGGAAACCAACTACTTAAAAAGAAGAATACAAGTTTTGGACAGAACCAAGGCCTTGCATGGTCCTCGGACTCAAGCCTCTGGGGAAACCAACTACTTAAAAAGAAGAATACAAGTTTTGGACAGAACCAAGGCCTTGCATGGTCCTCGGACCCAAGCCTCTGGGGAAACCAACTACTTAAAAAGAATCATACAAGTTTTGGACAGAACCAAGGCCTTGCATGGTCCTCGGACTCAAGCCTCTGGGGAAACCAACTACTTAAAAAGAAGAATACAAGTTTTGGACAGAACCAAGGCCTTGCATGGTCCTCGGACCCAAGCCTCTGGGGAAACCAACTACTTAAAAAGAATCATACAAGTTTTGGACAGAACCAAGGCCTTGCATGGTCCTCGGACTCAAGCCTCTGGGGAAACCAACTACTTAAAAAGAAGAATACAAGTTTTGGACAGAACCAAGGCCTTGCATGGTCCTCGGACTCAAGCCTCTGGGGAAACCAACTACTTAAAAAGAATCATACAAGTTTTGGACAGAACCAAGGCCTTGCATGGTCCTCGGACTCAAGCCTCTGGGGAAACCAACTACTTAAAAAGAAGAATACAAGTTTTGGACAGAACCAAGGCCTTGCATGGTCCTCGGACTCAAGCCTCTGGGGAAACCAACTACTTAAAAAGAAGAATACAAGTTTTGGACAGAACCAAGGCCTTGCATGGTCCTCGGACCCAAGCCTCTGGGGAAACCAACTACTTAAAGGGAAGCATACAAGTCTCGGACCCTCAACACCAAAAGGGCCGATATGAAATGGAGTAACATGTTTCTAAAAACATAATCAAAGTCACTCGATGCTCAGTCACCCCCTTCAATGAATTATTTGGAGTTCATCGTTTCTCGGACAGCATTCCCGCACATATCACCGGACGTTCAACCGATACCTAGGTTAGTTTCCTGAATTTAACTTATTGTCAATTATTATTATGCCTGGTAGTATAGGTAAGTTAGAACGAATTAGAACGAGTTGAATCGTGTTTCAAGGGGCTCCTGCCCTAAGTAGCGCTGAGAGAAAGCACATACGGGGAGTACACTCATTCACGAGGTGATGTGCCAAAAGAACCATACCCAAAAACAAGTATATAAACTGCTATTTTTATTACGATGAAGAAATAGTACATCGTGCAATGAAAAGCTGGAATCAGCCTACGTCAAAGCTTACTACATGAGTACTACATAAGCAAGAAAAAGAAAAATACAAGAAAGCTATAGAAAGCCGAGGAGGTATGTCGGAGGAAAGGTTGGCTACAGCTCCGAGACCTTATTCTTCCCCCGCACCCTTACCTGCCCATAACTCAGGCAGCCAAAAAGACCCAACTTGAACCTGACACCGTTGAAGAAAAGGTGCAGGGAGTTGAAGGTGATGGGGCTTTCTCTAAATATACACCTGCCGCAAAGCAGAGGCGCTGATGGAGGAAAACCCTTTTTCTGCCATACCAAAGTGTTGGCATGAACAGAGACTGCTTCGGATTTTGGCTAAAAGAGGGAGAGACGCCGTTCTCCCTCGGTGGAGATGGAAAACTCTCCTGAACTTGTGCTTCCTGTGTCCATACCTTACTGTTATAAGCCTCATGAAGACACGGCGCTTCTGCGGCGGAGACATTTCTTTCTTCCCAACCCTCACTTTCAACATGTAATGCTAAGAAGGGAGAACTCCGAATATGGAAGCTGTGATGTGGGAGAAAATCTGAAGGATTTGTGCGTATATAAAGCAACTTTCTCTCCTTCCCATTTATTGGAAAAGACAAGGTGATGGCAGTCAACTCATGTGGCTTCCCAAGAAACGCTACAGACAAAACAGTCTTGGCTCAACTTCCAACATCAACTGCAACCACAAGATTAAAGAGCCTCGTAAAGGTGCACCTCGGTCCCCGTGACATCAGAGAGTACCACGTGGCCAGAAGTTGCAGAAATATCTCTTAAATCAGGGGCTAGGTGGATTCGTGGCCCCGGGCCCGCTTTGGGTAAGGGCCCAGGTACTTTGGCCGACGCCGAGCAATGACCATAGCCGAGAACAACCACTGTTAAGCACCTCGGGAAATGCTCAAAGGAAGGGAAAATTTGAACTCAAGTTCTCGGACAGAACCTAAGGCTTGCATGGTCCTCGGACTCAAGCTAAAAGGGAAAACCAAGTGCCAATGCGGACATTGGTCTCGGACAGAACCTAAGGCTTGCATGGTCCTCGGACTCAAGCTAAAAGGGAAAACCAAGTACTAATGCGGACATTGGTCTCGGACAGAACCTAAGGCTTGCATGGTCCTCGGGCTCAAACTAAAAGGAAAAATCAAGTACATAAGATAAAACGCATAAGTCCTGAACAAAACCCAGGTTTTGCAAAGTCCTCGGACTCAGGCTGCTCGGGAAATCAACTGCCCAAATGAAGAAACTTCTCGGCTTAAATACTGGAAAAGGTTAAGGCTCGCGTATCATCGAGATGGCAGAACAACCTAATGATCGTCAACTTAAAGAGGCCATTCATCCGGTGGGTAACACGTCCTCGGATAGCTACTTCTTATATCTAATCGGAGCATTTAATACCCATCACGGCTAATTTTAAGATAAGTCTCATTCCACACTAGTCGGATTGCTACGTTGAATGATTATTTTATTAAAGTCATCGTGGCATCTTTTTATCAACGACTACTTTGGCCTTATTTATTATTAATTGAAATGCTATACTATTATGCCGAGCAGCGCATTCACATTTGTTAAAGTATATAAACAAGACATACGAAATAGAGTAACAATCACTTTTATTAATATGAAAAATTGTTACAACCTACAAGGAAGGGCTTAAATGAGCCAATACAAAAAATGAACTGCTAAAACAGTAACAACATCCGTAACACAAATAATTAAACCATCAGGTGTCTTCTGAATTCGCCTTCAAAGTCTTTCTGAAATCTATGCCTCAGTACTGTTCACATCAGGAGAAGATCCTTATACAAAAATAATGAAGGACAAGGAAGAAGAATTGGAACACATGGAAGCACTTCAGCAAGCTCTTGTTGCTGAAAAAAGTAAGGGAAAAAGAAGATGGAAGACATGAGCGGGAAGGAGGAGAAGAAGAGGGAAGCAATGAAAAGAAAGTAAAAGGAGCAAAAGAGGGAAAAGGGGAGCCATATTAGGTATGCTCATGAGAGAGCAGATGGAGATGACAAGGGAGGTTTTTGACTCGGCCACACCGGAAATAGGATGTGACGAGCCCCTGCTTCGGATTTTGGCTAAAAGAATGGGGAGACAAACCTTGAGTCTCCACCACCCTTGCCCCGACCGAGCCATCTCAAGTTTCGTTAAGGTATGGTGTTTCTGGGAAAGGAGGGATTCATTCATGGTTGATCACTATGGGGGACGTGTTATCGACTGAGGAATAACCAGAGGGAAGAAGTGGATTCTGAGAAGGGTCTAAGGGATTCGCATATGAGAGAATCACCTTCTTATCTTCTCTCTTTATATAGGGAAAAAGACGAGGGTACGTGACACGCTCCGATCCTCTAAGAAATCTGCTAGTAAATGCAAAACCGTTTCGTTTCTCCAAGCTATCCATAACCGCTAGATTTAAGAGGCCTCGTAAAAGGAAGACATTAAAAGCGCACTACAGCTAACCAAACGGAATAAACGCATCACGCGTAAGTCAAGGGAAATACCTCGTAGACCGGCGCATTCCTTGGGGAGGTGAAAAGTCGCAGACGTTGATTAAGGGCCGAACTTAATGAGCCGCAATAGAGTCTCGGTATCATCAAAACCCACCTTTCCAACCGAGGAGTTGGATAGCAGGGTTTTGAGGGGCTATTGTGGGGCCCGACAACAGATGGGCCAGATCCACCTATTCACAGGAATACTTAAGGCCCAGGCCGAAGAGGATAGTAGTCCCAGCCCAATAAACGCAAAGCACCAATGGGCCATAGAAACCGCCGAGGAGGGTACAGCCCTCGGCTAGCCCAGAGCTACACTAAGGAAAGGGGTAAAAGCGGCATAGGGATAATCTTGTAAGAAATCTAAAATATCTAGGAAAGGCTGCCCAAACTACCTGCCCTAGACGGAGCTTTGCCTCTCACAGAGTCGTGTCTCTTTAGCCTACTCAACCACTCCCAACAACTCAGGTCTTAAACTGATGGGACAAGTGTCAGGCTAGGAAAGTTCGACCCTACACGTGGACGAAGGAAATTGAATGCATGCTAATATAAAAGGAAAATTTGCAACCTAAAAAGGGGGCCTTCCAGAAAGGAGAGGACCAAAGGGGTGAACACCTCTAAATCATGCAGGAAAAACTTAACAAAACCACAGCCGAGTAAACATGACTTAGCCTTTTGACCCCACTCTCTACAAATGATATTGCACGGGTCCATTTACATGCGAACCCAACCCTACCGTGGTCCAACGCAAATCGTGTCCCTACAATAACATTACTAAATATGGCTTGAAAGTACATGCAAATATGCTACATTAAAATACCATCAGGATTAAAGTCAAGCTCGTACATTGTTCAGTGGCAATCAAGAGCAATTTATTATTTATAAATGTTATATAAGATTGGGGTAAACAGTAAACACAATGCCAGAATTCATCTTTTTGCTTCGCTCGGTTGGACCACAAAACCAACACTATGGAGCCTTCACCGTCGAGGGTCCCAACCCTTTAGAAAGGCAGAAAATTCTGTGTCGCAGAAATTCGTAAGCCCCCTTCTCACATGGGGGTGGGACACAACTCTTCCACTGTTGTGACATTGATTTCTATGGGGTATTGCCAGCTGAAGGCTGCATTGCTTGACAGCACAAACTTTGCTTGTGTATCTCACAATAATACGCCAATTCCACCTCCATTCTTTGCATGTGTAGATTGAAAAACTAATATTTGCCTTAGCACAAATTAAAATGGAGGAGGCGGTTTTCACTTTTCCTGAGGTGAGATTCTGTACAAGTAGTAAGTGATTTAGCATCCAATAACTCACTGTACAAAATTTGCCCCTATTGAGCAGTGCACCCGGTTGAAACACAGTTATAGCTACCCTTCTTTCAGTCCTCACTGACCATAGCAGCCAAGATATATAGTTAAAAAATCAGTTCAAAATACTGTAGTCCAAGTGTAGAATGTGATATAGCGGAAGCCTGAAGAAAGCATACATAATACTCTCTTTGATGAAGCAGAAACTAGTTTCTAGTAGTAAACTTCGAATCTATAAGAGTTTTCTTAAATCTATAGAGTGATAAATTTGAAATCCATCTAAGAAAAATTTGAAAAAATTATTAATTTTATTAATAATAATCTCTAAAAAAATGTTTACAAATTCAAGGGTCTATTTAAAGGATCTTTTAAACTTGACACTAATCATAACAGGAACTAAATTTGATTTAAAAAACATTAAAAGCATCTAAAAATAAGAAAATAAATAATATAAACCTAAAATAACGATAATTGCAAAAACAATACCAAAAATAACAAATTACATATTCCTTTCACTTTCGCTTTCTCTTATAAATGATATAATTATATTCCTTAATTAGCTTGGAGCCTAAACGAGTTTTATTTAAAAAAACGTGTAATATAGTGGTCCACATCTAATAAATTTCAACTTCAAAATATATATAAGGCTCCACATTCAATGGTTTTGTGAGGAACAACTCCTCTCTTATCTCTTTTGCTGAAGTCTTAGGTGATAGTGCAGAGCGATACTACATATTTGTCTTTCTTTTGTGACGTCTGTGTCGGATTCAATGGCGGAAGCTAGTTCAGACTCTGCTCAAAGAATGTGTGCAATGCCTGAACGTTCCAAGCTGCACTTAGCCATGATTGTCTGCCAGTTAGGTTTTGCGGGGAACCATATTATTATGAAGATTGCACTTAACATGGGTATAAGCCTGCTTGTTTTCCCATTTTATAGGAACATCGTCGCGCTGGCTGCACTAGTTCCCTTTGCGTATTTCTTAGAGAAGTACGAGGTTAACCTTATATTACATACTTAATAAGTTGTTCCAACCTGTTTTGAGCTTTATTTTCTTGCCATTCTTTTTATCTTTTTTTGTACGTATAGGAGAGACAGACCACCAATAAGTACTTCTCTTTTGCTACAATTCTTCTTCCTTGGCCTTATTGGGTAAGTTTATATGTGTGTATATATATATTTGGAAGGATTCTAGATTAACATATGATATGCAAAGTTTTCCCAGTTACAATTTTGGCTTTCAATTCTGGCAGGTTAACATGTAATCAAGAATTCTATTATCTGGGTTTGGACAACACTTCAGCCACCTTTGCTTCTGCATCAGAAAATTCAGTTCCTGCTATAACCTTTCTCATGGCTGCCATATTCGGGCAAGAGAAATCGTCAATCTTTTTATCTCTTCCTAAGTCTGATACCTTCAATGAAATAGGTCACTAAGCACCAATATTAATGTTTATTTTGCAGAATGGAGCAAGTGCATTTGAACAGGAAAGATGGTATAGCTAAGGTGCTTGGAACTGTTTCTACTGTTGCTGGATCTCTTGTTATTACTCTTTACAAGGGACCAACCCTATTTGGATCGAATTTACAGTCACACCAATCATATTTCTTACTTTCCTTAAGAAATGTCAAGGTGACAAGTTGGACTTTAGGTTGCATCTATCTTATTGGTCATTGCCTTTGTTGGTCTAGTTGGATTATCTTCCAAATACCACTCTTAAAGAAGTATCCAGCTCGGCTTTCGATTGCCTCGTATGCTTACTTCTTTAGTATTCTTCAGTATCTGGTGATAGCAGTAGTCTTTGAGAGAAACTCCCAAGCCTGGATAGTTAACTCAACTGATGAACTCCTTACTATTTTCTATACGGTTCGTAAGTCTGACTTATATCATGATTGTCTGTCATTTGTATAGCCTTATTGATCAATCATGCACATATTTCAGTATTTTGATCATAGGTGCAATCTTAGTATGTTTTGTGACTATCATGACAATACATTGACATTACATTTGTTACAACAAATTTTATAATTACTAAAGTGATGTGAGTGTATGAGTGATTAGTGTTATTTGTGTTCATCACTCACAGTCAGCCATTACTTCATCAAATGTAAAATTTGTTGTAAAACAAGTTGTGTTCGTCACATTACTGTGACACTTTAGAGTAAGATTTTTCATTATCAAGGTAAAGATTAATGGGATGATAAAGCAAACTGGTGGTTGCAGGGATTGGTGGCTTCTGCAATGACATATGCAATACAAATATATGTAATTGACAAGGCAGGACCGTTGTTTGTTTCAGTGTATCTACCTCTACAGACCTTACTTGTTGCTATAATAGAAGCCATTGCTTTAGGCGAAGAATTCTACTTGGGAGGGTAGGTCTTATCACTCTGCCTACTAATCAATTTAATTTTAGTAGATTCCAATTAGTTTTACTAGTAAAGTTTTTTGTTGTTGAATTAGAGATTTAGGGTTCAAACCCACCTACACCGCAAAAATTGATGGAAGTCTTAAAGTGGTGATAAGAGCAATTATCATAGAATAAACGTCATACGTTGAAATCTTATCTATAAATAATAATAATAATAATAATTTAATTTTTTTTTTCCTTGAATGTTTCTTTTCCAAAATTTTAATCATCTAAATTTTCTTACACATATAGTGTCCATAATTTCACAAGTGTTGTCCATAATTTTTAAGTGTGTCCACACTTAACACATGAAATAATAATAGTAATAATAATAAGGGTCTGGTTAATGTGTGTCCTAAACTTTCTATTTTTTGAAACATTTTCTCTGAAATTGAAAAAGCTATCATTACTTTTTCAATTCTCGAGAAATTTTTTTCCAAAAATGGAAATTAATATGTGCCCTAAGGGCACACATTAGTAAAATCCTAATAATAATAATAAATCTAGGTAACTTCCCTTGATCCATGTCAATAGTGTTTGTTAAATATTATTTTTCATTGTTTTAATGTGCAGGATTATTGGAGCAATTTTTATCGTAACTGGATTATACCTTGTTGTGTGGGGAAAAGGTGAAGAGAGAAAGTTAGATGAAGAAAAGCCCTCATTGTCTGAAAACGACAGTAATGGAGTAAGTTCAAGTAATGGCTCTATCATCCAACCATTGCTTGCTACTTCTCGTAATTAATAATTTTGTCAAACTAGTTTATTTTATTATTCAGTTTATTTTTTGTATTATTTATGAATTTTATTATATTTTTAGTACTATTCATAGGTCTCACTGTACTATTTCAGTTAATTTTTACTTTTATTTATAATATTTTCAACAATAAAAATTTCAATTTTAGTAAAATAAGCCGATGTTCCATTTTCATCAAACTTTTATATTTTATATTTTATTTTTTAGAATCAAAATTAGCAATGTACTATTATTGCTCTAGCTGTATGTCACGTGCGCTGGCCGAAACGATGGAGGAAAGCAATTGATCACCTTGCAAATAGATTGAGAGACAAAGGGGTGGGTCTGTCCCATTAAAAAAAAAAAAAAAGGGTGGGTCTGTGATAGTTTCCACACGTGAAACGCTTCTATGACTGTCGGCTAAAAAAAAGACATTTAGGGGTCAGTATATGGGAATATTTACGGATAAAAAAGTGTGTGAAAATAAATATAATTTTATCTAAAAATTAAATTTTTTTTTTTGAAAACATGTATCAAATATCTCCTTAAAAGTTTTTATTTTTAATTTGAAGAGTGAAGATATTTTGTCGATACCTTGACATCGATGATTATCAGGGTGTTTGTTACTGTTGATTAAACAACAATTTTCAGTATTTAAATAATATTACATATATTTCTACACACTTTTTTATCCATACGTATTTTCACAAAACAACAACTAGGGGTGTCAATTCGGGTTAGCGTGTCAAGTTCGTGTCGTGTCAAGGTAGGAGTATTCGACTAAATGGCTCAACCTTAACCCGACCCATTTAATAATCGTGTCATGATCTTTCAACCCTAACCCGACCTGTTAACAAGGCGGGTTGACCTGACCCAACCCATTTGACACACTTAATAAACAAGTCATGTTGGGTTGACATGAATGTGACACAACCCATTTCAACTTGCATAATATTAAATATAACATCCATCTAGAAATTTTTTTTTTTTTACATCTCAAAAAGCAGTGCATACACTTCAAGTCTTCAACCCACATTCAAAATAATATAGTTCAACAAAAATATAACATTCATCTAGAAATAAGTTCTTTACACTCCAAAAGAAGTTCATACACTTCAACCCAAATTTAAAATAACAAAGTTTAACAAAAATAAAATAACATAGTTCAACAAAAATATAATATCCTTGGAACTCGCCAAATGCTAAGTATCAATATTGAAAGAATTTGAGTAAACAGTAAACTAATCCTAACTATGACCACGATTATCATCCATAGATTCTTTGTTGATGTCTAAATTCATAACGTCTTCCACAAGCTCATCCAATTTCATTTGTGCAGGTTCTATGCCAAAAAAAAAAAAGTATTAGTAGTTCTAGGGTCTGTAAAGTTTCAATTTCCAATTATATCCCTTGTAAATTTTTGTAATTATTCACGTTTCTTTTTAAATTTAAAATATATGTTGGATATAAAAGGTATTTGACAAATCTAAAATAAAATAAATATTTATTTGTTATACGAGTTAAATGGGTTGTGTTAAGTGGGTCATTTCGGGTTAACTCAAATAAATTAGCGTGTCAAACGTGTCTATTGCGGGTTACGCGGATTAACCCGCTTATGACACATTTCTTATCGTGTCGCTTTCGAGTCAACCCTTTTATAAGCCAAACCCATTAAAGTCCAACCCTAACCCGAAAAAACACGTGTCGGGTTCATGTTGAGTTCGCAGGTTGGGTTGAACATTGACACCCCTAACAACAACAATGTTATTAGAAATCTCTTACCAAACAGGCCTTATATGTATGTGGATATATATGTGTGTGCACGCGCACGCCCAATCCCCTGCTGATGGGCCAACCTTGTAACTAGGCTCACAATTTATTTATTTTAGTAGGCTTTTGAGTATCCTACAATGGGTAGTTCTTGAATAGGTTGACTAAAGACCCGTTAAATTAAGTAGCTGACCTCTCTAATCGAATATTTTAGTCCTTCCTCTCTAGTGTCTAACCCTTTGCTCTCATGTAGTTCTCCTCTTTATAGACTTGCCTTAGTAAACCACTAATGATTACCTTCCCCACCAGTCATATGGAAGGGGTCCATTTAAATTATTCCTAACAAAAGAATGTCATACTTTGGAAATAGGAGCTTTGGAACTTGCACTAGGCGTCCATTGTTGCTCGGTAGCGATATTATCCAAGGTACTGCCGAGGTTCTGCAAACCGAGCTCAAATAGCACTAGACTTAATGTTGGTACCACTACAATCCTGATCTGCCGGACACAGTGGACCGCCTCCCTAAGTAGAATTATCTATTCTAATTGTTTGGGCTTATGGCTATTGGGACAAGGGTAATGGGTCCATGACAGTACAATATATTTATATATATATATATATATATATTTATTTATTTATTTATTTATTTATTTATTTATTTATCAGCACATCGATATAATTATCTTTGCTTGACTCGGATCTGCTCATATAAAAAGGTCATGTACCCTGATAAGCTACACTTTTTTTCTTTTATATTTTGAGTAATGAAGGATCATTCTTAAGACGCTTAGAATAACCGCATCAAAATATACTTTCCGATCAGCTACAGCGTAGAGCATTTTTGCCATCTAGAAAATTTTAATGGACAACTGCCACCAAATGTTTTCAATTTATTTCAGAAATGCTTTTCTTAATGACTAACCTTTTACTTGAACCTCGCAAAATTCAAATAAACTAAAACTTAAAGTGCAACTTCACACTCGTATAACTTAGATGGCTGCTACGTACCTAGGATACATACTATAGTTGCTGCATGCTCTAGATTGACAGCAAAAATAAAATAGTAACATACAATGCTCTTCTTTTGGATAATAGTACCTAGTATGATAGTAGCAGTAGCAATATAGCTTCGTGCCTTCGTTATTGTGGTTACGGTGCCAAGCAAAATAGACATAGTCCCATTTTTTTATCTCAAGAATTGCAGATTTGCATGCCGAAACTTGCTTTTCGTTGCTTCGATCTTGTTCCATCATTATAAGCACTTTGAACTATAAGTCTGCCATCAAGAGTCCATGCCCATTGTAAAGAGTCTTCTATTTGTCTAGGACTCAAATGAATTCTTTTGATGATTAAGGCTTCGTGGAAGAAATAAAATATCCACCAGCTCCTCTCTCCATGTCATGGATGCCTCATCAATTAAATCACATACAGCCAAAATATATTCAATTGATGAGGAGGAGGGAAAACTACCTTAAAAGTACTCGGTGTGGGTAGCCATATGGATCATCCCAAATTTGAACTTGGCAACCATCACCTATCCTCGATCAATACCCCAAGTGTAGCACATCCCTTCTTGCTTAGCATAATGCTCCTCCAAGCATATTATACATTTGAAGATATATATTAGCTTGGAGAAAAGAAGTGGAAGGAAAATATTTTGATTTGAGGACCCTAAATAGCAGTGAATCTTAACAAATGAGCAATTTCTAACCTTGTTTAGCCTAAAGTGCAATTTTAAACAAATGCAAATCCAGAAACCCTAAGCCCTCTATCTTCTTTGTCTTACAAAGCTTGTCCAACTCATTCAATGAATCTTCCTTTCACTCCACTACAGTCTCCACCAGAAATTACTCACCTTGAAATTGAGTTTTACATAAAGGCCATTTGGAATTAGGAAACAACTCATGACATAAGTTGGGATGGATAGAGCAACTGCCTTCAATATGATAAGGATATGCATTTAATTGATCAGATAAAACTTTTGTGGGTTTTAGTCCCTTTCCTTTTTTTCTTTTTTTTCTTTTTTTTTTTTTTTACAAGAAAAAAAAATTTTAATCTAGCCTAATCTAAATATATATGTGCGTGAAGCTTCATTTTGGAAACTTGAACCCCGGCCCTTACTCCCTACACTCTACAAACATTTATACTTGTGGAGTGACCACCACACCAAGGGCACTGTGGCTCCCTTCCCATCTTAAATTCTCTCATTGTCTCACATTTTAATATAAATGAAAGACATTTTGTAGTAGGGACAAACCTAGGTGGGGGCTCCCCACCACACCCCCCCCCCCCCGCGCGCGCGCGCGCGTCCAATTTCTTTTTTATACTTATTATATATATATAATTTTTATAGGTGCCCCCTCCCAAAACCTTAGATCCCATCCAACTAGCAACTATCCAACCCAAAAACTTAACAAAAACGATAAAAATATTCACAATGGTAATTGTATTTTAGCAAAAAAAAAAAAAAAAAAACCTATTTTACCACCCAAAAAAAACCATGTGTTATTGGAGAAGCTAAGCTAAATTTTTTTTTCCAACTACAATAAACTGGTATAAATACCAGTTGACTATAGCAAGTCGTTAAAAATAAAATACAATATTTTATTAAGATTATCTCTCTACCTTCAATTAAAAAACTCAAATTCACTCTCTTCCCTGTATTATTTTAATGAGTTATTTATTTTATTTTAAATGAAGTGGTAAAAAAATACAACATTTGATGTTGTATGTTGTAAGGACCCAAAAAGAAAAGCCCAAGCTCACTTAGAATAATGGCTCCTAGTCCTTCAAGCCAAGCCCAATACAATGAATTTTTAAGAGAGTGGGCTTCTGAGTCAATTGCAATGCTAAGAAAATTACAAGCTTAGGACCAATAGAACCAAAGCGGCTAATATGAATTAAAAGAACAACAATTCAATATAAACTCTTTCTCGAGCAGGTCCAAGGATAGATCTCTCATTAATAAGCAAGGGTGATATTTTTACAGAATGAACATTTGCTCTCTCTCTTTGTCTTTTTTATTAGAGAATGTTCATCCCCTCTTTCTGGGGGGTTCCTTTCCTTATATAGTCCATTCTGTTGCATCTCAACCCTCCATCTATATGTCTCAAGGGAACAATTTGGATGCTTGTCCCATCAGGACCCTTCTGGAGGTGGTAGAGAGAGCTGTGAACTGTGAAGTCACTGTTCAGGTGTCATTTCCCCACTAATGCAACCAGTTAAGTTGGTGCAGAGTATTGAATGCGGAGGTAGGAGGTGTCTCCTTTAGGAAACTTCCTTCGTCCACCCATGTATGTCTTGTACTCTTTGTTTGTCAGCTACTCCCTTATCCTCAGCTTTTCGAGGTGCTAACTGCCATTTGGTCTTTTAGTCTTCCTCAGGTAAGTGTGATCCTCAAGGTCTAATTGTGTTTCTTTGCTTGGGCTGGTAAGTTTATCTTCAGATAGGGTACCCCAGTCCTCAGCCCTCCCACAGGTGTATTGTAAAATGAGGTAGTAAAATAAATAAATTAACTTTTTGATGTGCTTAAATCTAAATTTTTTAGCACCACTACTATGAATGTTCTAACTTCAGAAGAAAAATAATAATAATCTTAGCTAGCCTACTATTAAAAAAAACATTATTTTGCTTTGTTGGTAGATGATTGCATCTTAATGTATTAAGAAACGATAATTTTGTGTATTTATAATTTGTTAACACTATATGAATGTCTATTTGGAGTTTTTTTCCCGCATACTCTGGCCCCCTCTAACTTGAAATCCTAAGTCCATCCCTGCTTAGCCGACCAATGATCCAAAGACAAAACAAGGCCCACGTCATTCTCTCTCAATTTTGTCTGTCTCTCTCATTCTCTCTCAATTACTCAAAAGTCAGAACCTTCACCAAGCAAATCCACTATTATACACCCAACAATTCAAATAAATTTTATCTTCTTCTTTATAATTTGTCTTTCTTTCTCTTTCTTTGCTCCAATCTCTCTCCAATATCATCATTGTCAATTTGGCATTAGAACCATGACTAAATCTTGCCAAAGAAGAAGGCATGACCTAAATTAAAATAAATTTTTTTGGACAAATTCAAAGAACCTAGAAAAGGCAAAGTAATAATTTTCTCAAAATTCGTCTCTCTGACTCTCTTAAAAAGAAACCCTAAGAATAACATAGCAAAACCCATAACATTAAAATCAAAGAAAATTTAAGCCACAAACTAGTACCCTATAATCAATCACCCAAAAGACACATATATCCATCAAATATATCACAAAATGAAGTGCTAGAAATAAAAAGAGAGAAGAGTAACCATGCAGTAGTGATGAAATTAGTGGCAAGGGGGAGAGAGAGATATGGAAAATAGGAATATAAAATCAAAGAAAAAAATTGTTAATCTTTTAGGTATTTGTGGTAGCGATTTTGATGTGTTGACCACGCTTCTTAGATGGCGTCTCCTACATTATTTCCGATAGCTCCTTGTCGTCCACTACCAAGGGTGTAGGGTATATGACAGTGGGTTCGCTTGGTGAAGGTTCTGAGTAATTGAGAGAGAATGAGATGGGCCCTTTTTTGCCTTTGGATTGTTAGTTTGCCAGGTGTCTTTCATTTATGTTAAAATTAGTCGCAAACCCATGCGATGCATAGGAATAAATAATTATTTTATAACTATAATGTAATGTATAATTTATTCTCTAAAATTTGAGGAAGATAATTTGTTCTTCCTAAAAATTAAAAACTAATTGAGTCTTAAATTGATTCTTTTTGTGAGTTGCCTTTTCAAGTTTAGCTTAAAAAAAATATATTCTTAATTTTTGGGTTGAAAAGTATGAAATTTTATTATATTTAAGATAAACTCTTTAGTTTTGAGTTTAAAAAAAATGCAAAAAATAAAAATTAGAAATTAGAAATATGAGCCCTAAAAATGCAATAAAAATGATAGGTATTCAACAGTCCTATCTGGTCTACTTTGGTCCATTCTATCCTCTTTGGTCCACTTTGGTTCTATTCGGTCCACTTTGGTCCTAATCGGTCCATTTTGGTCCATTCGTTCACATTAGTCCTATTCTTTCTATACTTCAATTGTATTCAGTCCACATTGGTCCTGTTCAATCCATTTTTCCACTTTGGTCCACTTTAATTTTATTCGGTCTATTCGGTCCACTTTGGTCCTATTCAGCCTATTCTGTCCACTTCGGTTCTATTTGGTCTATATTGGTCCTATTTGGTCCATTCTGTCCACTTCAGTCTTATTCAATTGACATTGGTCCTATTCGGTCCACTTTAGTTCAATTGGTCTTATTCGGTCGATTACGTTCACTTTGGTCCTAATTTGTTGTTCATTCTTATTCTATCCTCCACTTTGTTCTATTCGGTCCACCATGTTCCCATTCAATCCTATTTTGTCCATTCAGTCCACTTCTTTCCATTTGGTCCAATGCAATCCATTTATATCCATTTTTGTGCACTTACATATAGAGAAAAGACATGTTGGTTTGAGAGCACATATTCTATATATATATATATATATATATAGATCTCAAGCTCGTAATATATAAAATCTTAAACATAGCTGTAAGAACCAAGTACAAGAACTCTGGGCCTTAGATCCCTTGGGCTCACAATTTATTTATAGTGGGTTTAAGGATTTCCTACAATGGGTCGTTCTCGGCAGAGAGACTCAAAGCAACAATCAGCTGAAAAGCTCTCTCTTTCACTCCTTTTCTCTCCATTTTTCTGAACCCCTTCTTCTCCCAACTTTCCTCTATTTATAGCCAAGGTTAGTGGGGAGACCATGATTATGTTCATCGTTAGTGCTATTGAAGGTCCAGTATTATCTAGTTAAAGTGGCTGTTTTAGGTGAGAGGGCGGTGCAGCATTTATGATCTTGGAACTTGGCTCCATTTTCACCGATTATGTTCGGCGACTCACGTTCCCGTGCATATCATGACCTTCCCGGGTATTGACTCATGCGCTCTACCGAGAAATGTTAACCGGTCAACCCCGGGAGCTTAATAACCAAAACTTGTTTTTGGCCCTAAGGCAGTTTTAAGAAGGGCATAAGGTAACGGGAACTATCTGCTGGGCCTGCGCCCAAGGCTGGTATGGGCTTGGGCCCGGGGCCTAGATGGGTCTGGGCCCAAGGCCTGTATGGGCTTTGGGAGCTCGGTGCCGTACAATAGCCCCCCCTTGATTCATACTCGGTTGCCGAGGAGAATCAAGGAACTGCCCGGGCTTCTTGACCTCGGGAATCTTTTAGTCTGGGACTTCTGGCTGTCATTTCTCATTAATAGCCATCTCAAAAGACGCGCCGTTTCGCGGCGCCAGGCACAGACGTCATTATTGCCTGACGGTTCGTGAACCGAAGCGGTGCGCAAATCGGTTACGCTTGGTATTTGCTGGGTCGCTCGTTCGCTGTGCCCATTTATTGTTTGATCAAGCGTTTCATCTTTCCCCATTTCTTCTGGCTCTATAAATAGTTCTTCTCCAAGCGTCACTCCATTTTTCCTTTGCCTCTGATTTTTAGCGCCTACTCTCTACCGACCACATTTCTGTGTGCTTGCTTGCTCAGCGTTCTTTTCCTCCTTAGAACCCAACGTAAGTCTCTTTTTCCCTTCCTGTTCCTTCAGCTTTGTTTCTTTGATTTTATTCTTGTAGTTTTAGGCTTTGTAGATGGGTTATTCTTACCTTCTAGATACCCCGGCTGCTTTGGCCAACTTTAGGAGTAAATTTAGTATCCCCCGTGACGTGGACGTGGCTTACTGCCACGAGAGTGATATGGAACTCCACCGAGGGCATGATACAGCCTTCTTTCCTTTGATGTCCATCTTAGAAGGTGGGGTTAGGTTCCCGGTAGATCCCCTCCTGATAAGCACACTTACCTACTATGGGCTGTGCCCCGACCAGCTTCCCCCCAATTTTTACCGGGTAGTTAGTTGCGTCGGCCAGTTAAACCATACCTTTAACTTACAACTAGATCACCATGATATTAACCAAATGTACAGCCTTTGTGGGAGCAAGTCCACAAATTACTACTTAAAGACAAGGGATGCTCGGGTACGGCTGATATCGTGCCTACCCGATTCGAATAGGAACTCCGCCGGGGAGTTTGTCAGGGTGCGCGGCAATTGGTTTGCCGGGGAGATCCCTTGCCCCCTCACACGGCGTGAAGTGGGTTCGTACCTTCCCCTTCTTGTAGTTGTTTAAGTAAAAGAAAATCTTTTATTGTTAAAAGCTAACGTGTTATTTGTTCTTCTGCAGACGGCAAAGTGTTTACTCAGGACCTCAGAGCCGTCCACGTCAAGGACTTAAACTTCGTCCTTCGTTCCGAGATCTTCGTGCACTGGGACGGGCAACTCCGGGCCTCACACCTGATCCTCGGCGTGGAACTGGTTTACTCCACTTGGCAATCATTCAAGCAGGCGTTGTTAGTTGACAGCCCCCTGCTCTCGTACATAGACGTCCGGAACGTGAACTTCTTGCCGCCGAAGCTTACAACCGGGGAAGCGAGGGAATTTGGTAGGCGGTTCACTACCGCGGACGAACTAGTTCCCCTTCGAGACGATTCCGCGGAGCAAGTATCCCGGCGCCTTAGAGAGAGAGCCCACGAAGCTATACAACAAGGGGACCAAGCCCAAGAGCAGACCCATCCCGAGGATCCACCCGCCGAGCATCAACAGCAAGTGACAGACGCGGCTAACCTGCTAGCTGAAGCGATCCAGCCCGGTGCAAGCATGGTGGCAAGGCGAATAATGACCCTAGACAGGTTCGTGCCTGGTGCCCGGCCGACCAACCAGCCCCCGCCTACCCAAGGTCGGGGTCCAGTTTCTCAACCTCCTCCAACCTCGCAGTCCGGACGTGCCCGGAAAAAACAGAAAGTGGCCGAGCCACATTCCACGGCCCCGGGGGACGCCGCTGTCCGGACTCCTCCCCGACCAACAGGGGGGATTGTCATCCGTGAGCCGCAGACCGAAGCCGGCACGGGGGGCGCATCCTCCTCCCAAGTGGCTCCGTCTTGGGAGCCGAAGTTCCTTCTGGATGGCAAACCATTGCCATCAACGGCCTCTGTTCGGATATGGGATAAGGGCGAGGGCGGCCGTATTGCCCAAACCTTGGCCGGAGCTCTCCAACTTCCCGAGGACGTGCACGCCTTTGAGGACGGGTCCGAGGAGTCCGTGGGGCGCCGGTTAGAGTGGCACGCCATTGCGGTAATTCTTTTGTCTATTTGCTCCATGTAAATTTCCTTTTGCCGCTTTGCTAACCTTCACGCTTGCCAGGCCGCTCAACTAGCTCACATCGTGGCTGCCCGGGCACGGGAGCTTGACGAGGAAAATGAGCGCGAGAAGGTGGCGCGGGAGGCAGCAGTAAAAACGGCTAAGGAAAAGGCCAAGATTGCTGAATCTGCCGAGAATAAGGCTGCTGCCGCGGAGAAGTTCCGAGCATCTGCCGAACAGAGGTGTGCTGACCTCCTGGCCAGGCAAAATGAGACGGAACTTAAACTGGCCCAAGCCCTCAGTCTCAACACTTCTCATGCCGAGGAGATAGCTGATCTCAGGGCGGGCTTGGCGGCCGCGGAGCAGAAGTGGTACGACGTGGGCTTTGCCGACGCCGAGAACTCCGCAGAGCCGGTGGTGGCTCGGGCTCGGCATATGGGTTTCGAGGCCGGGTGGTTTGCTGCTCTTCAAGCAATGGGAGTTCCTGAAGACTCGCCGCTGAGAGACCCCGGCCAGATTCCATTTCCGAGTCCTTTACCTGCCGTCCAGAGCGCCCCGGCTGCTCTAGATGAGGAGGAGACGGCCAGTATGAGGGAGTTGGTTGAGCAAATAGACTCTCATGCTGAACCCGAGGAACTGGAGGCTACGAGCACACCGACCGTGCAGGAACTTCTCGACGAGGCCCAGCCTTTCTCCCTGATCGTCCAACAGGAAGTGCCACCACCGACTCAACCCCCTAGTTGATTTTATTTTTATTTCGTTTTTATTTGCCTATGTCACCGGGATGTGGTGATTGAACCGTTGTTTTATTTTATTGGTTTTACTTGCCTATGTCACCGGGCTGTGGTGACCGAACAATTGCTTTTACTCTTTTAATTGGAAGTCCGTTTTCTTTTCCTGTTTCAATTTTGTTGAATGGAATTATATTCATTTGTGCCCTGCTTGAATCACACCAATGCTATGGCCGCTTAATAGAATGTACCCCCGAGAACCTGTTGTGCGGAGCTGTGAGTAGTTTTGAGAGCGCTATTTGGACTTAGTTTTTGTAAAAAGGGTTAGGTTTTTATCAGGTTTTGGTTTAACCGAGAATTGAGTTTCCGTCCTTCGAGCATTTGTTTGCAAAGTTTCCGTTTGTCCGGATGTTTGACTTTAACCGAGAATCATTTTTTTTTTTTTTTGCCCTCATAGATTTAATTACAGGGTTCACACATGCTCGGTGATTTTGACCGAGTCGAAAGTCAGGTTTCTGCCCTTAGGGTTTTTGTTTGTAAGGTTTTCACCTGCTCGGCGATATTGATCGAGCCGAGGGTCAGGTTTCTGTCCTTAGGATTTTGTTTGTAAGGTTTTCACCTGCTCGGCGATATTGATCGAGCCGAGGGTCAGGTTTCTGTCCTTAGGATTTTGTTTGTAAGGTTTTCACCTGCTCGGCGATATTGATCGAGCCGAGGGTCAGGTTTCTGTCCTTAGGGTTTTGTTTGTAAGGTTTTCACCTGCTCGGCGATATTGATCGAGCCGAGGGTCAGGTTTCTGTGCTTAGGGTTTTTGTTTGTAAGGTTTTCACCTGCTCGGCGATATTGATCGAGCCGAGGGTCAGGTTTCTGTCCTTAGGATTTTGTTTGTAAGGTTTTCACCTGCTCGGCGATATTGATCGAGCCGAGGGTCAGGTTTCTGTCCTTAGGTTTTTGTTTGTAAGGTTTTCACCTGCTCGGCGATATTGATCGAGCCGAGGGTCAGGTTTCTGTCCTTAGGATCTGCTGGCGATTCTCTTGGTGTGTGGCTACAGGGTAAAAAAAAAAAAAAACAGCAAAGACAAAAAAGTTCATCATACTCTTAATCTTCATAGAATACAAGTTTCGGCTTACATCGATGGTTACGCGTAGAACTTCTTTAGGTTGTTGGCGTTCCATGGTCGGGGGAGCGGCCTCTCGTCCAGGTCCTCTAAGTAGTAAGCCCCTGCCCCTGCTACGGCTGTGACTCTGTATGGTCCCTCCCAGCTCTGAGCAAGCTTCCCTGCAGCCACGTCCCGCATGTTCCCTACTACCCTTCTTAACACCAATTCCCCGGCACTGAATTCCCTGGTCCTTACATTCCGGTTGTACCTTTGCGCTAGCTTCTGCTGGTACTCGGCAAGACGTACGGTCGCAGCCTCCCTGCATTCTTCTAGCCAATCCAACTGCTCCATCATAAGGTCGGCGTTTTGTACAGGGTCAAACCCAACGATCCGCACACTGCATAAGCTCACCTCGGTCGGTATCACTGCTTCTGCTCCGTATGCCAGAGAAAATGGGGTTTCCCCCGTGGATCTCCTGGGGGTCGTGCGGTAGGCCCACAAGACACTGGGTAGTTCTTCAGCCCACCTTCCTTTCGCTCCATCCAACCTTCTCTTGAGCCCGTTCAAAATAGTCTTGTTTACTGCTTCAGCTTGGCCGTTGCTCTGGGGGTATGCCGGGGTTGAATACTTGCTCTTGATGCCGAGCTCGCTGCAAAAGGTCCGAAAAGCGTTGCTGTCGAACTGTAGCCCGTTGTCTGTCACTAGTGAATTCGGCACCCCAAACCTTGTAACTATGTTTTTCCACACAAACTTTTTCACGTCGGTATCCCGGATATTGGCCAAGGCTTCAGCTTCAGCCCACTTTGTGAAGTAATCCACGGCCACCAGTACAAAACGGCGGTTCCCCGTTGCTCGGGGGAATGGCCCGAGGATGTCAAGCCCCCATTGTGCAAATGGCCACGGGCTGCTGACAGGATTTAGATGTCCGGCAGGCTGATGGATCATTGGGGCGTGCCTTTGACATTGTTCGCAACTCCGAACGTATTCGGCGGCGTCCTTCTGCATCTGTGGCCACCAAAACCCCTGCGTCATTGCTCTGTGTGCTAAAGATCGTCCCCCGGCATGCCCGCCGCATACTCCTTCATGCAGCTCGGTTAGAAGCTCCTTAACTTTTTCAGGATGCAGGCACAAGAGGTAAGGGCCCGCGAAGGACCTTCTGTACAACTTTCGGTCTGAAGACAACCAGTGCCTGGGAGCCATTCGTCGAATCTTATTGGCCTCGGCCTCATCCTCTGGAACTTTATCTTTGGAAAGAAAGTCTATGATCGGGTTCATCCAGCATGGTCCGGCCACCGCCACCCGCGCAACTTCTACTCCGGCCTGGTCGAGGGCAGTCTGCACACAGATGCTTGGTTCCCTTACAAGTTCAATCGTGATAAGCCTCGGGGTGTCCTCGGTAGCCGATGAGGCTAACGTCGCAAGAGAGTCAGCATGCTTGTTCTGCGACCAGGACACCTGGGATATCTTTACCTTTCCGAACTGACCGATAATTTGCTTTGCCGTACTCAGATAAGCTTTCATTCGAGGATCCCGAGCCTCGAAGTCCCCGGTGATCTGATAAACGACCAGCCGAGAGTCTGAGTAGATTTCTACGTCCCTGGCTCCCAGCTGCAATACTGCCCTTAGTCCGGCCAACAGGGCCTCATATTCGGCTTCATTGTTCGAGGCTTTGAACCCCAATCTGAAGAAATGTTCCAGTCGCATACCCTCAGGGGTGATTATGACAATACCAGCCCCGACCCCCATAGCGTTTGATGCGCCGTCCACAAATAACCTCCACGGGCGAATCTCCGCACTACAGATTACCTGGCCTTCAGTCTTAGGTGTGAATTCCGCAATGAAATCAGCGAGAATCTGCCCTTTCACCGAGCTTCTAGGTCGGTATCTTATGTCAAACGATCCCAACCGAGTCCCCCATTTAGCAATCCGTCCTGTGAAATCGGATCTCTTCAACAGTGATTGTAATGGATACTCGGTGAGGACGAACACTGTGTGTGCCTGGAAGTAGTGTGGTAACTTCCTCGTGGCGTGTACCAAGGCCAAAACCAACTTTTCAAGAGGCAGGTACCTTGTCTCGGCATCGACCAAGGTCTTGCTTACGTAATACACCGGTATTTGCACTCCCCGGTCCCTTAGTAATACAGCACTTACGGCATGATTGGTCACTACAAGGTACATAAACAGATCCTCCCCGGGCTCCGGGGCCGTCAACCTCGGCGCCTTTGCCAAATACTCCTTTAGTTCTCGAAAAGCTTCATCGCAGCTCTCGTCCCACTGAAACCCCTTCCACTTCTTCAGAAGTTGATAGAATGGCCGGCAGCGATCGGCAAACTTGGAGATGAACCGGTTTAAGGCGGCCAACATCCCGGTGAGCACCTGCACCTCCTTAGGATTGCTCGGTGGTTTTAGGCGATTGATTGCCTCTATTTGGTCGGGGTTAGCCTCTATTCCCCGAGTGGAGATCAGATAACCCAGGAACTTGCCAGCCCCCACTCCGAAAGTGCACTTTTCGGCATTGAGGCGCAGCCTGTGTCGCCGTAGTATCTCGAACACTCCCCGAAGGTCTTCAGTATGCAGCGACTCTTTTCTGCTCTTTACTACCATGTCGTCGATGTAAACCTCAACCGTGCAGCCAATTTTCTCCCGGAACATCCTTGTCATCATACGCTGGTAGGTAGCTCCGGCATTCTTCAATCCAAACGGCATGACCTCGTAGTGGTAGTTTGCGTTCGGGGATATGAATGCTGTCTTCTCTCGGTCCTCGGGTGCTAAGGCAATCTGGTGGTAGCCTTGGAAGGCGTCCAGGAAACTCATTCTCGGGTGCCCGTACGTGGCATCCACCAACTGATCAATCTTGGGCATCGGGAACGGATCCTTGGGACACGCTCTGTTTAAATCGGTGAAGTCCACGCAAACTCTCCATTTACCGCTCTTCTTCTTTACTACGACAGTGTTTGCTAGCCATCTCGGGAAGAATATTTCTTTTATGGCCCCGGCCTCCTTCAGCCGCTGGACCTCCAGGTTTACTGCATCGACGTGCTCCTTTGACGCTCTTCTCGGCTTCTGCTTTTTCGGAGGAAATGATGGGTCCACATTGAGTTTGTGAACAATGAACTCGGGGTCTACGCCGGGCACTTCATACGGGTTCCACGCGAAGACATCTATGTTCTGCAACAGGAACAACAACATCTCCACCCTTTCCCGGTCATTCATGCTTGTACCTATCTGGAAGTATTTGTCACTATCTGGGAGAATTCTTACCTTCAGTAACTCCTCGGCAACGTCCGCCCCCTTTTCCTGGGGTATCTGTAATTGCTATGCAGTCTCTTTCTCGGCGTGCTCAGCTTGGCCGAGCTGTTCCTTTTCCCACTGGACCGCGGCTATGAGGCATTGCTTCGCCACCTGCTGATTCCCCCTTACCTCCACAACTCCGTACTCAGTGGGAAACTTTACTTTCACGTGAAGGGTGGACGGAACAGCCCCCATGGTGTGAATCCATGGCCTCCCCAGGATTGCGGTGTAAGGTGCGAACGATCGGACTACTATGAATGTAACTACAACTTCCTTGCCCTCCATGTCCACTGGGAGTGAGATTTGCCCCTCGGGAATCACAATTCTCCCGTCAAACGAGACCAATGGCGTGTCATACTTCGCCAAATCCTGGGTTCTTAACCCGAGCCCTTTGAAGAGGTCCGGGTACATGACGTCAGCCCCACTACCCTGATCAATCATCACCCTCTTCACCAGGAATCCGCCTATCCGGGCTGTCACCACCAAAGCGTCGTCGTGGGGTTGGATTGTCCCTTCGAAATCATCTTCTCCGAACGAGATGTCTAGCCGTCCAGCCCTCTTTTGCTTCTTGGATGATTCTCCCTCCGCGCAAGCCACTGTCATCACCATCCTAGCCGCCGCTGCCCCTCTCGGTGCGGCATGAATGACGTTGATTACACCCCGGGGCGGTGGAAGGGGATTCCTTCTCTGTGGTGCGCCCTGCTCGGTCTCCCGGTCAGTGGAATCTGCTACAAACTCTTTCAGGTGCCCTGCCTTCACTAACTGCCCGAGATGATCTTTCAATACCCTACACTGCTCGGTGGTGTGCCCCTTGTCTCTGTGATAAGTGCAGTATAGGCTCTGGTTCCTCCGAGATGGGTCGCCCCCCATTTTGTTCGGCCATCTGAAGAATGGCTCGTTCCTTATTCGTTCCAGTATCTTGTGCACGGGCTCTTTAAACAACACATTAACCCCTTCGATCTGCACCTCCGGCTCCTGCATTCTGAAGTCCCTTTTCGGCTTTGGCGGCAAGAAGCTTTGCCGAGCTCTCCCTGAAAAAGGGGCTTTCCCCCTGCTTTGCAGCCGGTCATCCTCCAGGCGTTTGTACTCCTCTATGCGTCTCATCAGTTGCCTCATGTCCTCCGGGGGTCTTCTTGTCAGCGACTCCCGTAGTTCAGAATCCTTGGGGAGCCCCATCCTGAAGGTGCTAGCCGCGATTTTCTCGTTTCCCCCACCAATCTCATTGTAGAGCTCCCAGTATCGGCTGGCATAACTCCGAAGGGTTTCCCCGACCCTCATTTTCATGGAAAGCAACGCGTCGACTGGTTGTTGCACTCGGCTGCATGTTACGAACCTGCTGCCGAACTCCTGAATCAGCTCGGCGAAGCTGTGTATAGAACCTTTCCGCAACCCATTGAACCATCTCAGTGCGGTAGATCCGAGACTAGAGGGGAATACTTTACACATCAATGCATCGTTGTGCGCATGCAATGACATCATGTGGATGTAATGACTGACATGCTCCACGGGGTCTGTTCTCCCCTCATAGGAATTGAATGGTGGACGCGTGAATCGGCTCGGCATGGGTGCCCGTTCAATCTCATCTGAGAATGGAGACCGGGCCGCCATCCGCAAGGCCCTGCTCATGGCATCCATCGCGGCGTTGTGGTGCTGCCGCTCCTCTGGCGACTCTGACCCGTGGTTGTCATATCCATGTGACCGGGAACGGTCCCGTCTACGACGAATATCCCGGGAGTGACGACGTGACTCTTGAGAATGGGATCGGTCTCGGTGTTGTTGCGTAACAGGTCGGCTGGAACCTTCCTCGCCACGGTTCCTTCTGGGTTGGGGGTTGTGGTCCCTTTCGTGGCGCCGACCCCTTGCCTCCAGCTCCAAGTCCATTACCAATCTGCGCAACCGCTCCAGCTCCCGGTCTCTATCATCAGGTTGCCGATGTGCTGAGACGTTTGAAATCGTCCGGTGCGTTTGGTCCGATCCTTCTCCCAATCCGGACCCTTCCTCTCCTCTTGAATGCTCCCTATCCTCCAGCCGCTTCTGCCTTCTCTCCCTCCACGTCGATCCCCGGGAAGATCCTGCGGAATTGCTCGGAACGTGCCCTCTTGAACGCTCCTCAGACATCTTCTTTGCTTGAGTCTCACTCGAACCACAGCTTCGTAGGATGGCCCCACGGTGGGCGCCAATTGTAAGAACCAAGTACAAGAACTCTGGGCCTTAGATCCCTTGGGCTCACAATTTATTTATAGTGGGTTTAAGGATTTCCTACAATGGGTCGTTCTCGGCAGAGAGACTCAAAGCAACAATCAGCTGAAAAGCTCTCTCTTTCACTCCTTTTCTCTCCATTTTTCTGAACCCCTTCTTCTCCCAACTTTCCTCTATTTATAGCCAAGGTTAGTGGGGAGACCATGATTATGTTCATCGTTAGTGCTATTGAAGGTCCAGTATTATCTGGTTAAAGTGGCTGTTTTAGGTGAGAGGGCGGTGCAGCATTTATGATCTTGGAACTTGGCTCCATTTTCACCGATTATGTTCGGCGACTCACGTTCCCGTGCATATCATGACCTTCCCGGGTATTGACTCATGTGCTCTACCGAGAAATGTTAACCGGTCAACCCCGGGAGCTTAATAACCAAAACTTGTTTTTGGCCCTAAGGCAGTTTTAAGAAGGGCATAAGGTAACGGGAACTATCTGCTGGGCCTGCGCCCAAGGCTGGTATGGGCTTGGGCCCGGGGCCTAGATGGGTCTGGGCCCAAGGCCTGTATGGGCTTTGGGAGCTCGGTGCCGTACAATAGCATTTATGGTTGCTACACTTTTGTTGGGTGACATTAACATGACATTTCAGACCACTTCGACTTGGCTAAATTTAAGTGAAAGCCTTTCTAAACATGAATGCTTTGAATATACAAATCTAATCTTTAGGGTAGTTACTCATTTGTTTTAAAGTTTTGACTTTTAAATGAATTGCATGAGGTTGATTATACCTTCAAGAAATATGTGCGTGTGTGTGTGTGTGTAAAAAAATTGAGATGGCATCATTAAATGACAGCTCTAAGGCTTTTTTTTTTTTTTTTTTTGTATGCCATAATCTAAAAATTGAGATGAATGGAAAAATATGACACTAGATAAAAAAATAAAAAAAAATAAAAAATAAAAAAAGAGCCTCATCGCATGCGCAAAGCGCGTGTGACGAGGCTAGTTATCTTAAAAGAGATTATTATGATAATTAAAATTCATAACAAACTTATACTGAATATATTTAATTTATTTTCTAAATTTTATTGTACAAAATTTTTTCGCCCTAAAAATTAAACAATTTCAAAAGTAATTTCCATAAATCTATTTTTACAAATATATAATTTTATCATTTTTTATTTTTTTATTGATATTATTCTTTTTTGAAATGGTCCATATTATTCTAATTATTGTTATTATGCATTATATTTTTCTAGCTTCTTTAAGGTACAATTAAAATTTTTAAGTTTCAAATTATTATTCAAATTCTAATTCTCTTAAGGAAATTATTATGATAACAAAAACTTATCATATAATTATAATAGATATTACTCAAATAATTGATTGTACTCTCAAGCCAAAATTTTATTTTCCCATTCTTAAATAGGTGCACCAAATTAGATTGAAATGATCTAAAATAGACCAAATTGACTAAATAGACTGAAGTGGACCAAATTGGACTGAATAGGCCTAAGTGGACCAAATGGACCAAATTAAATTGAATATACCAAAGTGGAATGAATGAACTGAATTAGATGGAATGGACAAAAGTGGACTAAAAAGGACCAAATTGACCGAAGTGAATCAACTGGACCGAATTGGACTGAACTGATCGAAGTAGACTGAATGGACCTAATTGAATTGAAGTGGACTGAAGTAGACCAAATTGGACTGAAGTTAATCGAACCAAACCGCATAGATGAAGTGGACCAAAATAGACCGAATGCCAATTTGTAATTAGCATAGCCAAGGTTGTGTTTTGGTATAAACTCAAATTCTTACTTCCAAAATAATTAAGTATTAACTCAAACAAAAGTCAAACTAATACTATAAGAGAGAGAGAGGTACTACTTGTAATGGGAAACTAAAAAAAGACAGAACCAAAACGTATGAATTCAATATAGAGTTTTAAAAATCACAATGATTCGTCAATATAAA
Organism: Quercus robur; assembly: GCF_932294415.1. Lineage (NCBI taxonomy): Eukaryota > Viridiplantae > Streptophyta > Magnoliopsida > Fagales > Fagaceae > Quercus > Quercus robur. The sequence goes on along the minus strand of NC_065539.1, from coordinate 19,390,820 downwards.
ATAGAGTTGCAAGAAAAAATCAAAAATCAAAAGAGAGAGAATAACCACATTTTCAAGAGAGAATGTGAGAGAGAATAATAAGAAAGTTATAGAAAACTAGTCTCATCACAAACACTTTACGCGTACAATGAGACTTTCTTTTTTAGCAAAAAAAAGTATTTTTATTTTATATATATATATAATTTTTATTTTGAGAATCTAAGTTATTAGTGGAGAAAACAATTTGAAAATTAACAGGAAAGTGGTCCTATTTTTTAGGCAATGTTTTAGTGAAAGTTAGATTTATATTCTTACCAGATTGTCCTTTAGTTTTCTCTCTATTTAAACAATGAGGCTTTCTTTTTTAGCAAAAAAAAAGTATTTTTATTTTTTATATATATAATTTTTATTTTAAGAATTTAACTTGTAAGTGGATAAAGCAATTTGAAAATTAACAGAAAATTGGTTCTATTTTTTAGGTAATGTTTTAGTGGGAGTTAGAGTTGCATTTTTACCAGATTGTCCTTTAGTTTTGTCTCTACATAAACATAGGAGTGTATGGGTATTTTTAAACCAAAAAAAAATGAGGAATTCAAACAGGGAAACCCCTTAAATAGTAGTATAGATATAGATAATATGAGAAGAAAAAAGATAACAATTTAAAAACAAACTTAATCACATCAACCTAAAGTAAAGATGCAAGAAAAATAAATGAAACATTCACCAAAAAATGATTAAAAAAAAAATTGAAAAAGAGAGAGAGAAATAACCTTTTGTGAGTGAGAAAAATATGTATGGAATGAGAGAGAGAATTGTAAATCTATAGTAAGAGGAGGGGAATAAGAAAAAAAATAAAATAACCACCGCACACCCTTGGTGTGATGGTCACTCCACAAATATAAGTGCTTGTGGGGTGTGGGGGGTAAGGGTCAGGGTTCAAGTCTCTAGAAATGGGTGAATTATGTGGCTGCTGATGTGGTTCAACAGGAGCGCAATAACAATAAATGCTACACTTAAGTTTTTATATATATATATATATATATATATATATAAAGGGGAAAAGTTGGAGAAAGTATAACAATAAGTTAGGAAATTAATAAGAAAAGAAAAAGAGTTTAAAAAGAGAGAGAAAATGTTAGAAATGGGTGGATGATGTAGCCGCTAATGTGGTTCAACAGGTGCGCAATAACAATAAATACTATACTTAAGCTTATATATATATATATATATATATGGGGGAGAAAATATGAAAATTTAAAATGGGAGAGGAGCTAGACACAACTTTTGACACTATTTTGCAAATGGCATTGTAGAAGCTAATGGGATGGAATTGGGACACTATCTCAAGTAATTTATTTTAGCTTTCTCAAAAAAAAAAAAAAAAAAAAAAAGTAATTTGTTTTAGGAATTAGAGCAATAAGGTTATAATTGAAGTTTTTGGGTAGTTTCCGTTGGTGGTAATTAAAATTTTAGGGAGCATACAATTGTAATTTAGGCAATCCTAGTGATAGTTTTTAAAACCAAAAGTAAGATCTACGATGAAGACAAATGGTGTTAAGACAATAAAATTTTAAGCAGTTGGGGAAGTTGCACGCATTTGCTGCTAATTCAACAAGTTTACGAGGAAGAAACACGTGGAAGAAGTAACTAATAGTAATTGTCAAAATCTCAAGTTCATTTCCAAAAAAATGACACATCAAAGAATCTGAAGAACTTTTTGTCACACTGAAATCACTATAGGGTTAAGAATCATTTAGTTTTTTGGAGATCTTTTTGTAGTCTATATTGTTAGTGAAGAATTTATGCTTGTAAGTGATTTCTTGGGATAACCATATTTTTTGAAGTTTGATTCAAGTTAGATTATCCAAAAAAGTTTGATTCAAGTTCTTAGTTGTTACTCTCATTTTATTTGGAAAAAAAAATAGTTATTTTCCTTTTTATTGAAGTTTGATTAAGAAAAAGGTAAAAGAGTAATTGTAGGGGCAAGGCCCAAGATTGTATATTGGGTGTTGGGTTTTATCCAAGGGAATAAATAAGTCCGAGGAGAAGCAAATAATTATGAGATATTCTCAAACCAAGTTCCATAAGTAGAGAGCAAATGAATGGCTGTCCGAGTACATACTGCTCGGACTTAATGAATATGATTCATAATATATAACCCAGCAATTAAAGTGACCTACCGAGAAGGTTCAATGACAGGGATGTGCTTCATGGACATGTGAGGAGGAAGAGAACCTAAAAATATCTAAGAGAAAGCTGACACTACGGCATTGAATGCACAACAGCTACTCTACTGGCCGCATTTATATGGAGAAGACCTCTGAACAGTGCTACCTTGGCTACTACAACTCACAGAGAGTTAGGGAAGGTGGCTGATGGGACAAGTACTCAAGTAGAGGTTCAGATAATCAACAAGTGGAGGGTGAAAATTACTCAAAAGAAGATATATAAGGTGGAAGACTCTTCATGGAAAGGGGATTGAAAAAATAGAGAGAGAACATTGTAGCAATCTGAACTGTTTTAGTATCCAACTGTGATCAATATACAATAATTGTGGCCTCCTCAAACTAAAAGTCCACTGACATCAATATCTCTTATTTGTACTTGATTGTCATTTAGTCCAATATTAGCCGTTGTCCAATTCATTAGGACCTAGTTCTTTGACCCATTCTCTACAAATTCATTGTATTGGGCTCATTGGACCAAGACTCCATATATTTTGGGTTTGGGCTCCAAATTGCGACCCTACAGTAATGATTTAGGTTTATTTTATTTTATGGTAAAGTCTTTATTATTAAAACTATTAAAAAAAAAAAAAAAAAAAACTTGTTTGTGACCCATATATATGCTTAGGAAAAATTAAGAACAATCACAATTGGATACTATTTGCATTATTTAATGTCTTTTTAATTGCACTCCTTAATTCTTGTACTGTTCTAAATAGCTGCAACAAAGTTAAAAAATTGAATTGGACAGTTGGCATCAAATTAGATTCAAAAATGAAATATTATTTGAAACTTAATTAAATTTTCTCCTAGAGATATGAGTGTTGTTATTGTGGTATTCTTGGCTCAAGTGATAATACATCATTTATTTTGGCACAAATTTTTTAAAAAAAATTACATGAAATATGTGGCACAAAATTAGCTATTCAGTTTAAATATCTAGGAGCAAAGCTCTTTAGGCCGTTGGAAGAAAAAAAAATCTTGATAGAGTTAGAAATTTGAACCACAATGAATTTTCTTTTTCTTACACCATACAATACAATGATTTGATTTCATGACCAACCTAAAGAATAAATAATAAAAATCTTTTTTTTAGAAGAAAATAATAATAAAAGAGGTTAGAAATCATTTATAAATCCTAAATTGATGTTACCCATTACCCAACCCCAAAAAATTCACCCACCCCAAAAAAAAAAAAAAAAAAAAAAAAAAAAAAAAAAAAAAAAGGAGTTAAGATGAAAACAGAAGAAACCAACACCAACAGCATATTCCATATAATCTAACCCGCGCAGGGAAAACCGCCCCCCATAAAAAGCCGATTTTGGCGAACGTCACGCCCCTAACTTCCACTTCCTCTCCACTTCCCCAAACCAACCGTCGCCTCCTCGTTTGGGAAACCAAAAAGGTACTCTCATTTTCCTCTCTGCGCTCAGATCTACTTACCTAATTTGCTTTTACACTTAATTCTTGATTTTCATGAGATTCCCTTGCTTGTGTTTCATCTGATTTAGATTTGATCTGCTATCTTAATCTTAATTATAGGTACTTATTATTAGATAAGGTTTTTTTTTTTTAATAATTTGTTTGGCCTTGTGAGAAATATAATCATAGCTATTGTATAGCTTTTAGTCACTTGTTAAAAATTTAGAGCCCTTACCTAAAATTTTGGGGTTGCAAAGAGTAAGGAACTGTAATGTCTGGGAAAGTTTTGTCTACTTTCCTTCCAGGGTCCATGTTCAACTGAGTAGGAGGGAGGATGGTTAAGTGGATCTGGGTTTGATTTGATTTGAGAGTTGAATGTGACCAAAATGTGCCACATCTTACCCATAGGGATATCACAATCGGGTCTGGAGAATCTCCCCTTCGCCCCTCACTTTGGGGCCAACCTTTTTTACATCGTACCCAATGTATAAAACTCCAACTTTTGCGGGGTCTGGGAGAAGTGATTCGTAGACAGCCTTACTTTTTTTTTTTTTTCTTTTGGGAGAGACTGATTCCTGGACTCGAATTTGTGACTTGTTGCTTTTGGTGGAAGGTACTTGCCATTACACCAAGACCTGATCTCTAGGGCCTACCTTATTTTATTAAAAAAAAAAAGGTGTCACATCATACATTGCAGAAGAACCAAATGTAAGATAATTGCTCATTTAATGGTTATATTAATGGATGTTATGTATGAGCTGAGAGGCCATGCAAAATGGACGCAGTGCCAAGCGTACTTAATTTCTATAGATTTTGTGTAAGATTTTAAACTTTGGTTGGAATTTGAATGTGATTAGAATTTTAGAATGGTACTAGAAACTGACTTCAAATTAAGCATGTTCACCAGAAACTTGCTTCTGTTGATAGAAGTGTAGATATTTTCTTTTGGCTCGTTATTGAGTGGTAAAAGATGATCTATAAACCAATAGAAGGAAAAGTAAATTTGAGGAGGTTACAATCTTATTTTGCTTTGTTTTGGAGAATTGAACTTTAAAGGTTAAGAATGAATTTACACATAAATGTTTTGGAGGAAGCATTTTGCAAATTTTAGGTGTGGTAAAAGTAAAACTAAATTTTTAATATTAGGTATCATCTTTATTTTTTATACAAATAATCTGTGATAGTCTACATACATTCATAAGTTCTAATGTGTTGAAGCAATTCAGATTGCCCAACTTTGGCAATGGAAGAAAGTGCAGACCCTGAGAACCAGCTGATGATTGAAGGAAATGTTCCAAAAACTATGCAAATTGATCCAAGAAGAGCTAGGTTCCCATACTGCATTGTGTGGACACCCCTTCCTATTATTTCATGGCTGATTCCTTTCATTGGTCACATTGGCATATGCAGAGAGGATGGAGTGATCTTGGACTTTGCAGGGCCCAATTTTGTGTGTGTGGACAATTTTGCATTTGGATCAGTAACCCGCTACCTTCAAATTAGCAAAGAAAAGGTTTGTACTGGTTTAGTATCTGAATTAATGGTTTGGCTTGGCTCTTCTGCAGTCATTGTTTCTACAGTTGCTGCAATTACCAGTGTGGCACCTACCGGTAATATGGCCTGCCTAATGTTTTATGCACACCTTGTCATTGAACCAAAAAGAAAGCAAGCTATTTGTAAAATGCCCGTCCTTTCTTGGTGAAAGGACTGCCAGACCCCTTTTCACCTTTGATTTGGTGAATTGGATTGGAAACTATGTTTACTGGCAACTTGCGACAATTGTAGAAACAGTTAGGAGCTGCTTTCCTTGTCAAGATGCTTATCAGTTAATTTTCAGATTATTCCCAGATTCATTTATGCTCTTTATAATTCTTGCAAGCAGTGTTGCATTTCTCCCTATCCTTCAGTATACAATAGTGAGGATGGATACATTCCGGATGAACCTGGACGAGAAGTATCAACATGGGATGATGCACTACGAAAGAGCACTCAGGAATTCCAGCACCGATCTTACAACCTCTTAACTTGCAATTGCCACTCTTTTGTAGCAAACAACCTAAACAGGTTGGGCCTTCATTCGGGCGGGTGGAATGTGGTGAACCTTGCTGCTCTCATATTCCTCAAGGGTCGTTGGGTGAGCACAGGATCCATGGTGCGATCTGTCTTGCCATTCTTTATAACATTTGCTCTTGGACTCGCATTCGGGGGTTTGACATTCCTAACTTACTGGGCCTTTTTCACCTGCTTTCTTGTTGGTTGGTTTCTTCTGGGTACTTACTGTTTTAAAGATTTGATCCAGTTGTAGAATTTCTGTTGCTTGAATACTTGGATGTATAAAACTGCAGTTCAACAATGGTATTTTGATTCAGATACTTACATATTCGGAATTACTAGGGAATATTTTCAGATAGCATATCTTCTATGTAAAAATCTTTTACCTTGGGTACACACAACTATTTTTGGTGGGAAATTCAGTGTTCATCTCCTTTGCTTTCTATAGCTGATCCCATGGATCAAGAGCTATACTTCCTCTCAATGGGATTATTTACCTCAGGCCATGCACCTAGTGCACACACGCGTGCAATAAGGCTAATTATTATTATTATTGTGATTGTGATTACTATATTCTGTTGATTGAGATTTGAGAGAGACAGAAAGTAAAGATAATGTTGACAATTAGCTAACAACTAGATAGTTTGATGGGTTTTGAAGACAAGGTTGCTATAGATCCACATCCAATGGGCCTTGCATTACAGGCAAACAATGTAGCATCTTTGTCTTTGATAAGGTTGAAAGAAAGGGTGAGTCTCACTCTAACACAACTGTCTGGACTCTGTAGCCGTACCACTCTTGCTCGTGCCTATTTTTCTTTCTTTATATTCCTTTGGGTAAATTGCAAATTACACACATGAAGTTTGGTGTTGTTTGGATTTTACACCCCGACGTTTTAGATATTTGATTTTACATCCTGAAATTTGGTTCTGTTAGCAATTTACAACCCATGGTTAGTTTTTGTCATCAAGTGACACATATGCATGCTGACGTGTTTTATTTTTTGCCAAATCAACAACAAACAGTACCGTTTTAGTGAAGACCAAGAGCAAACACAAAACTCAAATCCTAAACTATAACGTTTCAGCCAAATTCTAAAATCAAAATCATTCGTGAACTCATCCACCTGAAAACTATCGCCTCATCATGACGTGAACCCATCAGCTAGCCCGACAATGACCACAAATATGGCGAGCAACAATAGAGAAGCTCAAAGATGGAAGATTATGAAAAGAAGAAACGACTGTTTATCTTTATCTATTTATCAATCCAAACCAACGGCGCTAATTTGCAAGTGTTGTAATAAAATTCAGATTCACAAAACCAAAACACTGTTGGATGGATTTAATGGTATGCTAGCCTACCACTCCCAATTACTATATATATCGTGTTTTTGTTTTGTAAAATTAATTGTGATATTTTATTATTATTATTATTATGGATTAGAAAAGTAGAAGTGGAAGTGGACCAAGTGTTGATAAGAATGAGGTGAAATTGAAGCTATATTCATTCTAGTGGAGCAGTTCTTCCTTCGATGTTCGTACTTTTCTTTTATTATTTAATCAATTTTACTGATTAGATCTAATTTTTTAAGTTATTATTAAACAGTCTATCCTCTTTCCATAATCTTTCTTTTTCGGGCTTCTCTAATGTTGCTCTCCATATCAGTGGTTGTGGCCTTGGCTGCTGCCAGGCTAATGGGTTCACGATGAGTCGGTAGTTTTCAGGAGGATGGGTTCACATTGAGTTCCTGCTCTGCAATTTGGAAGTAGCTAATACTAAGTTATTTTGATTTTAGAATTTGGCTGAAATGGTGTTGCTTAGGATTGGAGTTTTGTGTTTTAACATTGGGCAAAACTGTATTGTTTGTATAGTGCCAAGTCTCTTGGTCTTCACAAAAACAATACTGTTTAGTGCTAATTTGGCAAAAATAAAATACATCAGCATGCACATGTGTCATTTAATGACAAAAACTAACCGTAGAGAGTAAATTGCTAACAGAACCAAACTTTAGGATGTAAAATCAAAATTTTAAAACATTAAAGTGTAAAATTCAAATAACCCCAAATTTTAAGGATATAATTTACAATTTACCCTACTCTTTTTCTAAAACGTGCAACAGAATACAGACCAAAACTAAAATACTTATTACATATATTCCCATCAATGCCCACTATTTGTAGAGCCCACCGATGCATGACCCTAGACGAAAAAAGACAAAGCAACTGACAAGTGACAAACGACAAAGCCCACCCGATATAATAATGGGCTTTTGTATTTTTTGACAAAATGAACCTTTGTTTCTTTGCTTTCAGTCTAATCATGTGAAACAATTCGGCTATGTTTGGCTAACCATTTTTACGTATTATATCACTGTTGGACTTTACAATGAGTTTCAATTGGTCCTTTAATTCTCGATTCAGAACGATTATATCACCTTTCTTTTTGTTTCTCAAAAAAAAAAAAATATATATATATATATATCACCTTTCTTTTTTTTGTATAATGACCTGAATTTTAGGTCAAATGGCTTCAAAGTTCAAATTGCCCCATTCACTATATATATATATAATATATATATATATATATATATCATCTATGTACATTAATGTATGTTCAATCTCTACCACATCATCTAAACAATTACCATTATTATCATGCATACATTATGTGTTAAAACTATTAAACTTTGTTACAAACCTACTAAATACTCTTAATACCTTCTCTTCCTTTCTCTGTGTGCATATTAAATACTTAGTCTTCTCAAAAAAAAAAAAAAAAAAAAAAAAAAAAAAAAAAAAAAAAACTAAATTACTAAATTTGGTATTTACTCAAGAGTCTTAGCTATATTACATAAATATGAGAGAGGGGAGAAAGTATTCTCCTAAAAAAAAAAAAGCTACATTACATAAGAATAAAATTCTTGATTATTACTGATAGGGGAGCAGAAAATTAGTCTAACTCCGGTTCGTCCAAAGTTGTCGTCCAGATCCAATTGAGCAAGTTCGACCTGGAATCACCCCAGAAGAAGTTCCAAGTGTTTATGGACAATAATACTACTCTTGATCAATGAAGTCTCCCATGGACGATAAAGTCGTCCATGATGAAGGTCGTCCATGGACGACCTTCAGATGTCCATGGACGACCAAACAGTCGTCCACCAGATGGACGAATACGCAACACTTGGAACTTTTGACTCTCTGTAGCGGTTACTAAGCCCGCAACTATCTCGACGAATCCATCAAATAAGTTAACTTCCATTAGCGGTTACAATTTTAGTAGCCATTGAGGAAGTTAACTCCGGACTCGTTGGCTTCCACAAATCTTGGTGAGGTTATTGGACAAATAACCGTCCCCAAGATCACTATATAAAGTACCGGTCTGAACCCGACAAAGGTAAGAATTTCTCTGAGACATTACCCCCAAATACTTGGAACTCCCTTCTCTGCGAAACTAACTTCTTCATAGGAGAGGGTTTGGCCGGTATTCTTCGGTCTCCTCTTTGACTGTTTGTTTCTTGTAGGCCTTTCCACCACTTCAATAGCCCACCGAAACCAGATCATCAACCTTACTGATTCGGAGTGATATCAATTATCATTAAATTAACTTCTATTCATAGCATTCAAAGCATGGATATATCAATTTTTTTTTTTTTTTTACTTCCTCCATAATTACTGCAGGGGATATCCACTTGGACCCAATAAAGGGAAGAAAGTTTCAGAGAATATTGTGAAAATTTCATACCTTGCTCACTTTTTATGGCACGCACTTTTCCTTTTTTTTTTTTTTTTTAATACCTACCTTGTTCATTCTTTGAATTAAGTATATTTGAGAAAAAAAAAAAGTATATTTGACATGTTTCCTAAAAAAAAAAAAAAAAAAAAAAAAGGAAGAAGTATATTTGACATAAACTCTGTTTATTTTAACATTAATATTTTTTGAAAATAAATTATTTTTCAAAAAGTATTTTCTAAAAAAAAAAACCACTATATTTGATATCGACCTTAAAATGAGTTGAAAAATTATCTTTTAATTTCTTTTTTTTAGTTTTATATGAGATAGATTTGTTTTCTTTGATAAAGTTATTTTCCAAAATTTTTTAGCAAAAACCAACTTCATCTCATGCCAAACTAAATAAGAGAAAATAAAAAAATAAGGTTATGTTTTGTAAAAGTTTTTGTTTTCTATTTTTCGAAAACTTGTTTTTGGGAATATAAAGAAAAAAACAATTTTCTTGTATTTTTGAAACCAAAAACACGTTTGGTTAGTTGAAATTAAAAAAAAAAAAAAAATTTGAATAAAAAAACTAGAAAAATACTAAAATATGTTATTATTAAGATTTGAACTCTAATACTAATTCATTAAATGTGATAGATTCATTTAATTAAATAGTTTTTTTCATTGACTTTTGAAAATTAAAAACTAAAAACATCATTTTGCATGTTTTCAATTTTCTTCACAAAATGAGTTTTGAGAACAGTTTTTATTTTTTGTCTATTTTAGGGTGCTAAACAAATTTTTTTAGTCTTAAAAATAAAAAATTGTTTTTGGAAACAGAAAATAAGGGGAAAAAACAGTTACCAAACATATCCTAACTTTCCTTCTACTTTATATTTATATATATATATATATATATATATAAAACAAGAAAATATGAAAAATTATTTTCAATTTTTTACATAAAATTTCCTATGAAAACAAAATGAACATTAATAATATGTCCAAAATGTTCTTATTTATTTATACTTTTTTTCCATGTCTAAAGGGTTTTTGAGACCAAAAAATTGTGGCCCAAGTAGGCATCAATGAGCGTGAAGAAATTGGACGAATTGGGTGGCTAAAATTACGAGGATATACCATAAGCAGCTTGAGCACCTTCCTTTTATACACATCCTACCCACAATAAAAGCTTAACAGCCAGCTGGACTTCGTCCTTTACGTCGCTTGCATGAGAATCTACTGCGTGGTCCCCATCCTCAATGGCAACATCGTAAATTTATTACAAAACTGAGGTCCATACCATATTTCTAAGGATCACTTAAATTTAGTTTGCTTATTTATAGGAAGCAAGAAAAGACACCCAAACAAAGTATACGCATTTCTTTTTGTGTGTTTATCTGTTTGGTTTCCGAGAAAATCTTTGAGAAAAAGAGAGAAATGGCAGCAGAGGAGGGACAAGTGATCGGTTGCCACACCGTCGAGGCCTGGAACGAGCAGCTCCAGAAGGGCAATGAAAACAAGAAACTGGTTTGTCACCTTTCTTCCTTTTTTCTTTTTTTTCAATTTATAATTAATTTTATATTTTTGTTTGGTTTATATATGTTCTGGATATGATTGTTGTTTGGTGTTTTGGGTGATTGGGGTGGCATTTATTTTGGATTCTGATTAATGGGTCTGGTTTGGTTTGGTTAGTTCTTGTCTGATTTGATCAGCTTAATCTGGATTATTGCTGATGGCATTTGTGTTGGTAGCTTGGTGTTGGTGGGTCCATTTATTTAGATTATATATGGATTTATGGTGTTTATAGCAAGATGGAGACAGAAATCTTTGTTTAGAGTGAGACGGTAGTATCAAAGTATAATTTTTATTTTGGTTAAAGGCTTAACTTTTAGTACAATTTTTTTTAGTGAAAATTTTATACTAAAATATGAATCTAAATTAGACATATATACACACCTTCATGGCTAAAATTTTGAATTTATTTCGTTTTTTGTCCCTAAATTTTTGAAAATGTAACAAATTGTTTTTAAATAAAATTTTTCAATAGTGTAGGGATGAAAATAGGAAAATATAAAATAAAAAATATTTTAAAAAAAATTTAGTAATGAAAAAAGAAGAAGATATTTCTAAATTTTAAGAGTAGAAAGTCTAAAGTTTTTTTAGTACAATGATGAATAAAGAACTTTTTTTAAAATTTTTTTTTTTTGAAAGAAATATAACTTTTTAATATTAGATCATGCAAAATTTAGCGACGAAACCAATATTTTTGCCTTTTTTATTAGGAGCACAAAATTTAAATTTTTATATATAGTTGTAGACGGAATAACACGTTTTTCAAAAATGTTGGGGACCTCAACACCTAACTCGCCCATGGGTTTGGCATTATTATATTAAGTAGAGTTTCAATAACATAGAGCTATAACTGAAAAGCTATTTAGCGTTTTGAGTATTTTTGAGCATTTTGCAAATAAAAGTGAAGTGCTTTAAAATTATGGATATATAAAGTAAGTGCAGCGAATGGTAGAGATTTCTCGAAAAGTTCTAAATTTTAGCTTTAATCTTAAACAGCTTCTTAAAGCACTTTCTGATAGGACTTTTTGGACGCACCTTACGTGTGTTTGTGAATTGTGGTTTCTTTAAGATTGATCTTGATGCCTTTGTGAATTATGGCGGACACTGATTGGATAAAGTTTTTGGACTTTAGCATTTACATTCTTTTTTTACCCCTTGATATATTTGTTTGGTTGAGTTTTTTTCTTGCCAAGTCTCTTTTATGTCAATATATCTCAGGATATTTGTCACTGTCAACCTTTTTTGTGATAGTTGCAAAATTTATGAAGTCTCTCATTCTGTTTAGTTGGTTCTACGAAAATATGATTGGAATGCAAGAAAATGGTGAACAACTACTTTAATTTAAACCTTTTTTGTTCCATTTTTCCCCATATTATCAGAGAGGCAAAGAGGACATTTTTGGACGATTTTTGGAAAAATATTTATACTTGAAAATTTGAAATATATATCATGTTTTAGCTTTTTTTATTTGCTGATCCATCTCCAGTAAAACAAACAAAGCTTTGGTTTTGGAATAAAATTGATATTGGGATTTGATTGATGTGGCTATTTTGATCATTGTATTGGGAAATTAATGACGGGGCTTTGCTGAACACATAGAATGGAGGATACACAAAAAGTTGTGGTAGAGGCATGTTGTGACTTGTGAGTGAGATAAGAATTAGGTAGTAGATTCTTTTTTTAGAGTTTTAGAGTTAGCTAGATCAGTCTGTAATAGGGAATTAGGCTTGTTAAACCTGTGTCCTCCAATCAAATCTAAAAATTTATATGTTGAATATCAACCCTTAGATGTACTGGTTTTGTTCAAATTGTCGTTTTATTGTCTAATTTTTCTATGAAGTCTGACTTGACATGCCACTTGTTACAGTGGTAAACTATTGATTCAGGAACGAAGTAATGCAAATTTTAAGAAAATACATTGAGAGAGAGAGAGAGAGAGAGAGACCATAAATGTTGAACTTATTAGGTTAATAACTGGATGGTTTGTGTTAGCAAGAGTGGGTCAGAGACTGGAGGATGTAGTGGTGGTGGTACTGCTAGTAGTAATATTAAAAATAAATAACTAAATAAATAAAAATCATCCAATGTTTGAAACGATTTAGTCATGTTTTAATGATTAATTAACTGGTGAGTTTGGACCGGCAGGTAAAGGTTCCCTTGCATGTTTGTCATGTTTAGTTTCACAGCTATTATTATTTGATGCCGATGGTTGTCAATGTCACCATTTCATTGTATGGACCATGTGTTTCCCATTACTTCAACAGGTTTTTTCATTCTTAGCATGCACTCAGCTCTATAATTGATGCAGATAGTTGTGGATTTCACTGCTTCCTGGTGTGGACCATGTCGCTTCATTGCACCATTCCTGGCAGAGCTGGCTAAGAAATTGCCAAATGTCACATTTCTTAAAGTGGATGTGGATGAGCTGAAGGTAAAATGAAGTCAGATTATAAAATTTCTCTCTGCTAAAAAAGATAGCATTTTACAAATTTAGAATTAGTTTTAGAAACATTGTTTGTTCAACTTATATTTGTCTTTCTCATTAAAAAAAAAATGTCGTGTTTGCAGTCGGTTGCTCAAGATTGGGCCGTGGAGGCAATGCCAACATTCATGTTCCTGAAAGAGGGAAAGATTGTGGACAAGGTGGTGGGAGCAAAGAAAGATGAACTGCAGCAGACTATTGCAAAGCACTTGGCCACTGCCACTGCTTAATCCTCATGGTGATGATGTTCACTACTTCTAAAAGTGTTTCTTAGACCTTTCCGTATGCTATTTAATCTTGATCTATGTTATATATCGTGTAGACTGGAACTGAAAGTGTGTTGGTTTGGTGCGAATATTTTAATTGCATGACATACTTGAAGCTCATTTTATGGTTTTGCTGAGTTTTCTTGCTTGAAGAATGGGAATACTTGGATGCATATGAAGATGGTAGTATGTATCTTATGATGTTGGGTTTATAAAAGTGGCACACCATCACACTAAATACTTGAGCATGTCTAGTTTACATCAATTTGTTATGTCAGAATGTGCATGAAAGTCAGTTTTTTTTCAAACTAATTTTAACTTATATGTATACTTCCCATTTTCTACTTTTTCTCTTGAGTTTGATACATTCGTCCCTCTGGCTGACTTTTTACATGTTTGAACAGCTTAAAATGTACTAGAAAATAGGTACGAAAATTTTGTTTTCAGACAACCAGAGAGAGAATTTAGATATGGATAATTCACTGGCGTATGAGGCTGATTTTTGGGACACAACTGTGAAACCAATTGAGGTTTCCTATATTTTTTTTTTCCCTTTGATTATAAAGCGAGGGGAAAACTTTTAATTGGAGAATTTAAACTAGGACAAAGCTGACAAGCTCTACCGCCAATATCAGTTGGAAATTAGATTTCTATTATCTTATAACAATGGTGGTCAATTCCAAATTTCCACGGAAACCATTACATCGGTTGTTAATTGTTATCTCTACTTATATCCCACAAACTCTCTCTCTCTCTCCTTGGAGCTCCTCCATTCGTGGGGGTTATCCCTTGCAAGCCATTAAACATTCTATAACATCCAAAACAAAGTAATTCCGAGACATCTTTCGGCCTCATATACCTCCTTGGTTATGTGTTCCCTTGCTAGCCATCAACATTTGGGAAACCGTACATCAATGCAGATCGGCCTATAATAAGGTTTGTTTGTTAGAATCCAAGAACTTGAAATTTTGTATCACCTGGATTAGACCGTCTAGATGAAGTCAAGTATTTAAGTCTCTAGGGGCTCCCAAAAAAAGAAAAGAAACCCCCCATTGGATTCATGCTCCAAAACATAATTACGCTACAAACTATTTTACAACATTTTTTACGAAATGCTAATATGGTGATTGGTAAATGGAAAAGTGATATTAGTAGCGAACCCAAATGAGAAATAGTAAGAATTAACCACATCAGCAACTTGAAAAATTTTCTAATTGTAGCCATTACTAAAAAAATTAACAAGGCAAAGACAAAAAACGATGCCACTTGGAAGTAAAATGAAATGGACTTCAAATTGAGTAACTGCACATAAAACAATGGTCATAGTAGGATCCGCTCCCAACATGAACCTAACTCAAACTGGGTTGGATTTTTCCCCAGTGATACAAACATAAATATAAATAAATCACACTAACAGAAATCACCTCTTTTCCCAGTGCCCATTTCCGGTTAAAAGGTCGGGGACTGGGGCTCGAAATTCACCTAAGGCCCCAAATTATAGGACCCCGGGAATTCACAAACTGACCTACCTAACAATCACTATATTACATTAGTCCATTACCCAACTTAAATTAAGAACCAATTGCCTTACGGCTGCAAACACTTCTTTGGCCAGAGGTACTAACCATCTGACAAAACCTATGCACTCAACCTAACAAACTAGAAAACTTTTTCCTATACTTCTTTTATTCTTCTTTCCTTGATTGCTTCTCTTGCTGGTAGTATATAGTTAAAAGTCACAAGATAGCTCCTTTTATGAGCACTAGTAGTCTTCTTTTTACCTAATTAACCGCCCCAATTTGTAGTTGGGTTAGAAGCACAAATAGCTTCCACTGATAACCTCTTCAACACATTTGGGCATGGATCTTTCCCAAAGTTGCTGTTGGATATGGTGACCGCACATCTCTGCTTCCCTATACACTTCTGTGGAAAGTGAATATAAAAGATTAAAACATGATCAAAATAAGCATGCATTCTAGATTCTAATATGTTGGTAATCAAGTTTTGTACCTTCTCCAAGATATCGTATGAGGTAGAGGCATGGCATGTTCCTTGCTGGTAAGTCCCACAAGTTCCTAAAGGAGTTCCAAAGCTGGCAAATTTAATGGAAGATATGGTCTGCCCCTGACTACATCGCAGGTGAACCTTAGGTCTGTGGAGCTCTTCTGATTTTCCATAGCTTTCGATGTGCCAGTTCTTAATGGTTGGGTGGTACTCAGAGACATCAGCACAAACACTGGTTACCGATCTCTTCACGAGAGAAATCCCTGAGGGATCTCCCCCAAGTTCCTCAAAGATCACCAAAAGATTTTGTGTTGGCTTCAACCAAGACCTAGGCACATGGTACCTGATGGGGGAATATTGTTGGGGTTAATGAAGAAATTTTTGCCTCAGTTAGGCATTCAATACTATATATCATCGTCCAGTGTTACAAAATTTATCATAAATTTCCTAAGAAGTTACCATTTCTGGGTGGGTTGGCCACAACCAAGCTGACACTTTGGAGGTCGATACCCTCCAGCATAATTGCACCCGTTGCAGTTACCACTAGCATATGCAGTCCAGTATCTCCCAATGCTCTGCCCATTAATCCATATTTGACCTTTCCCCATACCCTCCATGTCCAAGGCCAGGGGTTCATCTCCTTCAGGTGCATCGAAATATGCCTGCCAATTTATAAGAGAATATTTTCAATATTCAATACCATCAGGTTGTCTTCCACTATATCATTGCATTGCATTTGCTATGTTAATACCTTATGCCAGGTCAATGGCTGTTGCTTCTGTGCGGCTAATGATCCCTGAATCCATTCAACAGATGAAAAACCATTTGTAGAAACAAGGTTCATGGCTTCTCCTTTTAGACCTACCTGTTTAAGAAGGAAGCTGTGAGGCAAAATTCATTTGAATCAACACGAAATTAAACAAAATTGGTATTTAACATATGCCTACCTGGTAGGTCCATTTCTGCCAGGACAAGTCCCACTTTCCCTGGTCAAGTCCATGCAGTGCAACTGGTCCAAGGATTCCTGTGTTCCAGGTCTCAAAGTGGCCACCCACATTCTTCAACAAGAAACACAAAAGTTAAGTCCTTGTTTAAATAGAAGAAATAACCTTGCTAGCAACAGTTAAAGGTCTGTGCAACATGGTCAGATTTCAGGATCCAGGATTTGTAGGATGCTTGAACCACATAGCTGTCTAGACTAGGAGCCAGTAAACACTAAGAAGCACCAAATCTATCAGGTATAACTCGCATGATTTGAACAATAAAGCATCTAAAGATTAATTAATTTTTACTTTAAGATTGGCCAAGTCTATGATGGGTTCTTAGCCTTTTTCACATCTGGTCTTGATTTTGCTGAGTTCCCCCAAAATAGAGAAGTATGATGGCAAGTTATCTTAGGTTTAGCTGTCTCCCATTAGGACTGGAGTACAAGACAAACCTTCTGTTTCTTCGTCTACTAGGTTCCAAAATTACCAGGGTAGAATTACAGAAACACAATAGACATGGAAAGGGAACTAACCGGCAAACCAACAGCAACGCTCAGTAGTGCAATTCTGTTTGTTCCAGCCTGCAGATTGACCTTGCCAATATAAGTGAATCTCCTATTCTCCCTTGTCCCAAATGCAGAGCCTAACATAACATAATATTATATGTTAAGTTTCTCATTGCTAATAAATAAAAAGGAAATCCATGAGAAAGTAAACAAAACATGTACCTGAAAGCTGTCCATTAATAAAGACATGCACAGCATGGCCTGTTGATTGAACAATGAGAGTTGGGAGTTCACCTCCACGCAGGAAGGATTCAGATTGGCCAATTTCAACACTGTAGGCATATTGAAAAGAAGATTGTAATAGCGTGTAATTGTATGATCTTTCTAGATCATCTATTGAATTGTGTCAATGAAAGAATTAGGCACATATGTAGCGAAGTCCAACAATATAAAGTCTTAAGTCATCCAGATAGGAAAGGTTGTATCATGGGAACCAAGGTAGCTCAAATTAAAACATTTTTTTCCTAGGGTTTTTTTTTTTTTTAATTGAGTTTCAACTTATGGTATTCGCTTTTGATGATAACTCTTTATTTTCAGACTAAGACACCTATCAGTTTTTGGTGGAGGCGGGGATTGAACCCCAAATCTCTTATTCAATCATCAAAGACTTTATCAGTTGAGCTAATTAAAACCTACTCCTAAGTTTGTTATATTCACTAATATTTCTTTCCATTACCAGTGTGGTTATCTCTATTTTTTTTTAACCCCCCTAGGGAGAGAATAAGATTATAGAGTCAAATAAGGTGTAGATGAATTACTGCACATGCTGTGCCAGTGGATGGAAAAAGAAAAATAAACAGTCACCACAAGTGGGAAAACACTACTTTCGTTCCATGAGAAAATCTTTCCAAAGCACTCAGACAAAATCACACAAGAGCCATGTACAAAACATGACTAAGGCACGTAGATAATCATCCTCACCTAGTTATGTACCACAGGTAGTCGCTAGTGTCCCTTGTGACATTTATCTGTTCCAAGAGACCAGGAGCAGTGATTGTTGAACTGTCATCCAGAGAAGTAATGTCTTCATCATAGCTTTCCCATGAGAGCATATCAGCATTTGTTGGCAACATTTCCATTTGTGTTGTTTGAACTCCAACCTAAAGGGGAGGGATAAGAACTAGTCAATACCACAGAAAATTCTGCACCATTTTAATTTTGGAATGAAATAAGTTGAGAAGAGAACAATATATATAATTTCACCTCAAATTACATATACTACTGAGATACCAAAAAAATTCATTAGATAAGGTTTCATACCTTTGCAGTATTAAAGACTACATTTCTGCAATCAGGAAGGATGCTGATGGACCAAGGAGGCAAATTATAGTGCATGTTATTGAACAGCACTCTTGCAGCTGACTTTGTGTCATAGTTGGAGAGAAAAGCTGCACAATCTCCTGATTCTGATGAGTATACGTGAGCCTGGAAAAGACACAATTTACTTTAGTCAGTGAACAATAACAAATCCCGCATTGCCAGAAGCAGAAGAGTTTGAGAATGGGCGTCCAAACCTGTTGAAAGCTCCCTAATGAAGTGACAATAGGATCGGATGAAACCAAAGCTCGCTCAGACATCTTAATGGCCCTATGAAGCTCCTTTAGATGACCATACTTTGGTTGCCTAATCAGACCTATCAAGTTTTTGCAGTACGGCAGTTATATTTCCAAACAAGAGTATGCAGCATGCTGGGGGTGTATATATATAAGAATGCATAAGCATTTCAGAAGTAGACTCATATTCTTTTCAGTTCAATTTGTAGAATTTGGGCACAGGCTGATAAATGGTGAAGACCTAAAAGCATTCAAATGCATAAAAAAAATCCTCCCTAGTTAATCACTGAACAAGTTAAACACCCTAAAGTGATGTTACATCTATTGTCCTGTTGACATTGCCACTACCATCCTTAAATTTCTCTCTTTTATTTTGGGTGGAACAGTCATTCAAGCAGAATTGCTCAACAATATGAACTAATTGGAAAAATAAAAGAAAAAAGATTTCTTATTATCACCATATTCATCTAATGGAGCATCGTAGTCATAGCTTGTTGAGATGAAAGGGCCCCCAGCTGTGCGTCCAAAATTAGTCCCTCCATGGTACTGTTTCATACACAACAACACAGAGATACTCAATTTTATTATAGTAGAATTCAACATTCAAATTTCACATCTCCTCAGAATATTTGCTAACGAAAGCCAACCATGTAGTAGTTAATAAAAGATCCTCCTTTCTGTATGAATCGAGCAACTGCGAATGCCAAATCCTCGACAGGTCGCTGGTGGATTGGGCCACCAAACTCCGTAAACCTTAAAATATACATAAAAAGAGATTGAAACGGTGTACTTTCACGTTACAACAAACTTGCAAATCTGTGATTAGAATGCAAAAATAAACAATATATTTATGACATACCAGCCACTCCAAGCCTCTGTCCATATTGTGGGTTTGTAAGGTTTGTTGGGAGAGAATGTATCACAATAAAAACCATTGCATGTGTTTATCTGTCAGCAGAGGAAAGGAAAGGAATTTTTTAGGCAACTAAAAAACTTTTCTCACAAGATAGAATTAGACTTAAAAAAAAAAAAAAAAAAAAAAGACTAATTTGGGCACCTTCTCTTTGAAACTGAGGGGGAAGAAAATGCAGAGAAATACTAATTAAAACGCTTAGGACTACTAATCAAATTGCATAATAGAGTGGACAGAAATTTATATTTGCAAGAAAAATAGTCAACAGGACTCACCACTGGATCTGGGGCATCTTCTTCCTTGCACATCACCCAGGGGACTCCAGTTCCCAAATCAACAGCCATTTTTGCTGCCCAACTCATATAATTGTAGCCAGCAGCCCCAAATAGCTTACTTTGTACCCCATACTCATTCTCAATCTATACAAAAATAATTTACAGAAATTATTATTGTAATTTTGCTAGTCAAATTTACTTCTATAAGAGCTGCATTAAATATTTCTACCTTTCTTTCAAACAATTCATAAAACTTGCACATAGTTCACATATGGTTAATTTTTTAACACAAAGCCTCTAATCAGGGTTGCATAAAAATTTGCAGCCCGGATGCAAAAGGTGATAGCACACATTAAAATTGAAAAGCCAAAGTCCTAAAACTTGTACCTGAGAGAGTATGATGGGTCCACCCTGAGACTCAAACAGATTTTCACTCTTCATCAGTCCAACAATCTTTTCAGTGAACCTTTGCATTGCCCTCTGCAACATCCATAAGTATGTGCTTAATACAACTAACATACTAAATAGTGAAGAATACCTGAGTTTCTATATTCTTCATTGATATTCCTTTTCACTACTCGTGCAATATAAAAGCATGGAACAAAG
This sequence comes from Quercus robur, assembly GCF_932294415.1. Taxonomy (NCBI): domain Eukaryota; kingdom Viridiplantae; phylum Streptophyta; class Magnoliopsida; order Fagales; family Fagaceae; genus Quercus; species Quercus robur. The sequence goes on along the minus strand of NC_065539.1, from coordinate 19,370,199 downwards.
GTTGAGAAATAAAACCTTGAAAGGCTCATTGTCTGTTCTGAAACTGATGCCTGGGACATACTTGAGCCAAACAGGAAATCCTCTGAACATAACACAAAAAACAGAAAATTAAAAAAAAATAAGAAAAACCCTGAAAGTGAAAAACCCTTTAGAACTTGTAAAGCCTGAGAGTCTGATTTAGATCTTAAGGAGAAAAAAATTGGTTGGTACCCAAAATTCCACTCTGCACAAACATAAGGTCCAATGCGGATATGAGCATAAAGCCCAGCTTTCTGTATGGTCTTAATGAATCTCACCAAATCATATCTCCCTTCAAAATTGTACTGAAACCATCGGAGGGGAAAAAAATTAAACACAGAATCAGAGAAACTAAAAAGGAGTAGAGAGTGTAGGAAGTGCAAGGAAGAGAAAAGTGAAGTACATTGCCAGGAGAAGGCTCATGAACATTCCAAAAAATATAGGTCTCAACCACATCTAAACCTCCATCTTTTGCTTTCTGTATCAGATCCTCCCACATCTACAAGCACCTCATTTCATTTCATTTCATTTCCAAGAAAATCACAAACCCAACAAAACAATTAAACTACTAAACCAAAACAAAGAGAGAAATGGGAAATGATTATTGTACCTCAGGAGTGCTTCTGGGGTAATGTATAGAGCCAGAGAAGAGAATTCTCCTTTGCCCATTTATGATAATGGCCTTCCTATCATATGTCACACTACACTGAATCAGCTGGAAGAAACCAATGAACCACGCTAAACCAAATAAAAAGAACAACTTGGAAACTGAGTTGATTTCCATTGCTCTCTCTGTGTACACACTAAAGTTATAATCTTTTGTGAAATGCAAAGACAGAGAGAGAGGTCTTTAATGGAGATTTTGGTCTACTAGTGCAGAGCAACAAGAACTAGACTACTACAGGGTCCATTGTGCTTTGGACTTCACACTCAAAGGTCTCTCAGAGACTCTGAGCTGAGCAATTTATATATAAAGAAATACTATTACACTTAAACAACTCAATAGCTTTCACGTTTATTGTCACAAGTCACAGCTCACAACTGGCGAGAGCTATCGTATTGCGTGGCTGTGAGCTACGATAAAAAACACAAACATGACAAAACACTGAAAACAGTGGAAAAGGAAAACAAAACAGTTAAAATTTTATTATTATATTTATAAGGTTGTTGGGTGAAATTTAATTGGTCTTGGTAAATGGTGAGTGTTCAGCACGGGTTAACAGAGTAAAGTGCGCTCTGTTTTAAGTATATTCTTAGTAAAGAGGTTTATCTGCTTCCTTTTGCTCTTTTTGGTTAATTTTTTTTTTGCCTAAAAAAGTAATATTTTGGTTGAGAAATATTATACAATTCACTGAAAAAAATTTATCATAGACTAGCGTGCTTTATTCCATTCTATGTAAAAGTACAGTATGCCTGTGAATTACCCAATAACACTTTTTTCTTTTATGGGATATCCAATAAATACTTATTTTCACATTATATTTAGACGTCAATTTGTGATACCACCACTAGTATTTAGTGAAAAATAAATAAATTTAAGTACACCAATTACGAGTTAACATTTAAAGATATTGTAAATTTTGGTGTGGATTTAGATGTGTCCCAAGAGATTGAGGAATTATACCATATTACAATTATTAATTATATGAGTTATCTCTCTCATAAACGGATGAGACCCTCAAGCTATGAGAAAGAGAATTCATCAACCTGTAACAAGATATATTTTTCCCAAAAGTTTTTCATAGAATAAAAGTAATATCAATTTTGTTGTTCAAAAATACTAGTTCTAGTTCTTTCTCAAAAAAAAAAAAAAAAATACTAGTTCTAGTTAGTAGGGAGGAACTTCACTTTATTATACGCAATTTTGAAGTTGATTTTCCTCATTTGTTCATGGTTCACAAAACGAACAGCAATGACATAACATATTATGCCTACCTTTTCAGTCTAATATACCATGATGTGACCCTCTTTAAATTGTAACTCTTTCATTGTGGCCCAGGAAAATCATAAAGGCAGTTTCTCTTTTACTTTTAGCAGCACTTCACACTATAAGTTCTCCTATAAGGCTAGGACCAACGAAAATAGAACCCACTACTGAGCCACTGGCTAATTTGCATTGGGCAGTCATTTTTTTTTTTTGGTTTATGCTTACATTCCATTAATTAGCCATTTTTACCCTTCTTTAAGGTAATTCCATTTCCAACTTTAAAACTATTTGCCCCGACAATAGTGCATCTCAAAACAGTCTCACTTTGATTGTGGAATTTGACTTGTCCACGTCATTATACCAGGGGCATTATGGGAATAAATATGAAAAAGGGAAAGATAGTCAGTCATAGGAGGAGTTTTTCTTTTTCTCTTTTATTTTATTTATTTATTAGTGGATGGAAAGTGGGAAAGATAATAGGGCATGCCTAATTTGCTGCTTTTGTCTCGGGGCATTGTAATAAATAGGACCCACAATGCTCATATCCATGTGAACCCGAACCCTTTTTCTCTTTTTTTATATTTTAATACGAGAACCCGAACAACCCTTTTGGTTACTTGGGGAATATTGAGTCATGTGATTGTGAACCCGAAAATCCTTACTCCCTCCTTCAATGTCCACATTTCACCTCTTTTTGTCACATTTCTTCCAAATGACACAATACCCCTATATTACCTTTTGTGCCTTTATTAATATAACTGTCTTTTACATGTTCTAGTATCTTTCTCAAAGAAATAAAAAAATTAAAAAAAAAAAAAAAAAAAAACTCTTTATATATATATTTCATGTCTATGTCGAAGATCACAAAAGAGGTAGGGCAAGGACCAGCTGTTATTCAAGCTACAAACAAATAGTACTACTGACTACTAACTATAGTATATACAAATAGGTTTGTTCGCCGCGCCAATTCATTTAGTTCAGTTTGATTTTTAATTAGGAAATTTACTAATATGTGCTATTATGGTATATATTAATAATCCATTTTAGAAAATTTTTTATGAAAAACGAAAAAGTAATTCACTGTTTTGACAGTTTTTTCAATTTTTCATATAAATTTTTCCAAAATGAATGGTTAATTACACATTAACTGGATCCTTTTAATAACAATGGCTTTTCTTCTTCTTCTTCTTTTTATTTTATTTTTTTTCAACACACAAATGTAGTTCTCACAGGAAGTAATTTATTCATGTTTTCAAACGAAATGCTATTGATAATTCGTTCAAATGGATAATTTTTTTTTTTTTTCATTTTGTATTAACCAAAAAAAAAAAAAAAAACACCTTCATACAGATTTTGGATTGTAAATCACTTTCAAATGTTTTTCCTCTGATGCATGTAAAAAAATGCGACAAAGTGACTGTAAACGTAATAGGTAATAGATTGCATATCTTTTCTTAAACAAACAAACAAAAATTGATAGTTCAAACAATCATACAAGCTAAATACATTAAGACAGTTTGCATATGACACATATATGATATGACAACTCAACCTAGCTATATAAATGTCACCGTATGAAGAATTTATCATATATATATGATTGTATAACTTTTATATATATTCCCATTCCTCTACCAAGCGGCGCATCAAACAAAAAGTGGATGCTACAAATTAAGATTTGAGTGTAAATGATAACTTTCAGTATGTTTCACTTTGTGTTTGTTAAACATAGACAATTTTTTTTTAATAGAAGAAAACATAGACACAGTCATATAGTACTTCTTTAAAGGATGTTTTGGAATTATATTTATAACTTCGTAATTATATCTTATTTATTTATAATAAAATTTTGAATTTTATATGTATTTTTTAATTTTTGACAAATTTACTGTATTCCTGCTATAAAAAAGATAAAAAAAAAATAAAAAAATAATACTGAAATTATGTACCCTAAGCTAAGGTTCTTTCAGTCAGCAATTAATCGGGGCGGCTTCAATGATTTGCAGTGTCACATCATCAACCCGTTGTAAATTGAGATTTGATGGGAATTTACAATTGATTAACGAAACGGCCTAAATTGCTAGCTGTTCCTGCGGTGTCGGTTGAATTATCGATCCCACAATATTTTTTTGGGGAAATGTTGTTTTGACAGGTCTTTTTGTTTGTTTTAAGATTTAATTTGTAAACTAGTTGAATTGTCGCGATACATAGAATAGAACTGGCACAGACTATCAAAATTGATGTTAACCGATGAAAAGTATATATAAGTAATAGACAAAACAATCTAGAAGAATAAATATTCTTACCAAAAAAAAAAAAAAAAAACCTAGAAGAAAATAGAAATAATGCAATATTATTTTATTGCTAGGAATTTAGTTCGTTAGAAGATTTCCAGTAAAGTAATTACTAATTAGCCGCAAGCACTATAATTTTACCTGTAAAAACAGTACTCAGGTACATTGGAAACCATAATTATTGTAACAAAGAAAGTAGAAGCATGGATCAATAGCAAGATTTTGTTGGCCAAAGATTAGGATTGTCCAATAAAAACTTGCCGCTTAACCTTAAAATTCTAGTTAAGTTTCGCCAACTACTTGATTGGCGGAAAAAGGAATTGTCATCTGTATCTTTAATTATTATAAAAGAAATAAAAAGGTTCTTGTAAGTAATCAGAGGAGAGAATTAATCCTTATACGTTTTTGTTAAAAATACTAAGAAATGTTGGTTAAGTTACAAGGATCTTCCGATAATTGTTAGATTAAATGTTAAATTCGCTATTAATTTAATAACACAAGTTTAATTTCCTGTCTCCATCTTACCTCCTATATTTAGAAAAAATGTTACATGTGTGTCTCATTTAATAAAAGTAACTCAAGCAGTTTACGCATAAATGAGAAATGTTAAATTAAATGATTAAATAATTCTCTATCTCTACTTTACCCTATTTAGAGAAAAATTTACTTGTTGGACACCACAAATAAAGGCGGCTCAGTTAGCCCACACATAAAAAAAAATATATATATATATATATATTTTAAAATTAAATAATTAAATTCACAATTTTTTAACATACTACAATTTTTTTTAAAGGCAGTCGGTAACTTATCAACAATAGTTCTATATTTTTGACATCCAAAGATAGAAATCCATTAAAGTACGAAAAGTGCAGAACGTACCTAGCACAAAAACTTAGGTTGAGAAAGCTGTATTACACAAGCGGCCATGCACTAACATGAATAGTGGCCTACAGCTTTCACGACGACCCAGGTAAACAAAGAAGAAAAATAAACAGAAAGTATAAGAAGCATAAGAGTATCTCCAGCCGTATTTTTACTGTTTATATAATAAATAGTGCTATTTATTTTTTACTTATTTATTTTTTTAAATATATTTTTTAATAAATTTTTTAATTTTTGTCTATCTCATTTAAATATTATTTTTTATTCATTATTTATTCATTTTTTAACACCGGTATCCTATACCCCATCCCCACTCTTTTTTTGCTAATTTTTTATTATGTTTTACTTTTAATGAACAGTAATACATCAGGTTTGAAAAATGAATATTAATTAGCAGAAAACTTTTTGAGTTTTAAAGAAGTTGTTGGAGCTTGCTTTTTCTCTTTTTTCTGGTTTCATTCTCCATATTTTGGCTTTATACCTACTCTAAACGGTCCTGGAAGCGAGAGAAAATGTAAAAATCATCACATGCGCGCCCTGCATCACAAATAGTAATCGATTATGAGTTTAATAATAATAATAATCCCACTTTTCTCAAATGCTCTTAACTAATTTCTACTAATTGCTTATTGTCAGTCTAAAGTCAACTGGGGTTTTAATTACATAGATATAGTCATAATCTTTCTTTATGTCATATATATATATATAAGCCCCCACATGGCATGTTGAGTGGGCTAAAAGGAAACAAGCAAGTGAGGTTCCTATAACCTTACTTTTGTGAAGTTGCTTCCCTTTAGTTTGTCATATCTTTGATTGTTTTGTTTAGCCTTCAACGGCGAGAATGACGGAAGGGAATGGGAACCCTAAGACAGTGGGACCTTCGTCGCACTCCGCTAGCTTAATCTGACCACTACTACTAGTACAGCTTGGTCAGCCACTTAATTCTAACCGCAGATTTCGGTTTCTTAAAAAAATTAAAATTGTCTAATTTATTTGGTCACCCACTGATCATAAATGTCGACACCCATTGCGTAAATAAATTGACTAACTACTACCATCTTATGATGACAACAATGTGCCCCCTCAAGTGGGTGCAGTGAAACCCTTCTGGCTGGCCTTTGGGTTCAGCTCGAGTACAACTGCAGTACAAGGGTGGGCAAACCCATTCAAAGTTTGTGTAGATCTTACTCCAAAGTCCAAACCCTACAAGCTGATTTCAATTCAATGTCTTGTTTTTATTAGAATTCAGGCTTAGTTTACTCTTTAAACAGATTGAAATAATCTCATTAGCTCAAAGAGTTTACTTAATTTGACCATATAGATTTGTAACACATGCGTGTATTTTGCACTTGCCAGCTATATATTTGCCCCACTTAGCAGATGATCTATCGCCAAAAGTTTTATAATTTAATTGATATCTTCTGATATTTTGTATGGAGAACTATTTCACATTATAAATATTGAATTATTAAAAAAGAAAAAGTTGCACTACTATCTTCTTTAACAATAACAAGTGATGCTTTTGTCAGCATGGTTTAGAATGTATTAAAATATCATTTCACTTGCATAAGAGCCAGGGGGAACAAATAGGTCACACACAAGGATTAATTTGAAGGTGTGTAAGTGTTCAAGTACTCGCATGAGTCCTTTTGAGATGTTTAGCTTAGTAGCAATTGAACTGCTTCACAATCCTGCTGCGCTGCATGATTTCAATCATGTCACATTGTGCATGCCGTTTCTCCAAACCAACACCTTTTCTTCTTTTCTTTAAGAGAGCCTCCACACCATTCTTCAGTGCACTTTTTTTTATCGACTTTTTTTTATGTTATATTGTGTTAATTTTTTTAAGAAAAAATATGTTAAATATATATACAAATCACATTTATATCTTTTTTTTAATAAGACCACATTTACAATTATAGGTTTTACATTTTTCTCATGTAAATTTGGACATTTGTCTTAAAAATAGAATTAGTATGATTGGTCCTTTGAAAAAAGCTTGTCTGAAATGTTTATCTTTATCTATAAGTGAAAATGAAATTTAAGCTTTGTCAGCAAAAGCAAAACTTCCATGGCAAAGCAATGGCTTTAGAAAGGGTAGGACCTCCTTTACTTGACTGCACAATACCCATGATTTAGTAACTTTTTAAAACGTTTCCTAGCTAATAGACTGATGAGTAACTTAACTAACTACTTTCTTCATAACTAGATTTTAAAGTTAGAAGTTACAACTCACAACGCTTTAGCTAGCTTTGGTCCCAACCCCTGAATTAGAGGGATAGTTATCCAAGAGAAAAGAAAAAGAAAGGAGAATTAGGTTTGGTTATTAGGTGCGAGAGTCCTACACACCTAACATATTTTATTTCGTACTCCGTATAGTGAGTCCTTGACATCACATCCACCTAAAAAAAGAGAGAGCACTAGCAAAGTTGCCAATTTGAGCAGTTTCATTATATAATATGAAATGAATAGCACCATCTTAAATCACTGAGTTCAAGCAAGGGTTTCTGCATTTTCCTGACCTCTTGAATATGAGTGATAGTATCTTTTCATTTATTTATGTTAAAGTGCAAGAGTGAGATTCATAGATTAATAGATTAGACTGTTTGGCACTAGTATTAGTTTTTTTTTTTTTTTTTTGAAAGAGGCACTAGTATTAGTTGCATCATGCATATATAAGCAATGCAATAATCCTAATGCTTTAGGCTTTAGGTTAGAAAGCACTCAAGAGCTAGCCAAGAGTCAAAGATTCCCCTTCAGCCTTAACCATCTTTATGTATGGTTGTAGTTTTTTTAAGAAAATTCAATTGAATCCTTTTTTTTATGAGTTTCCTTTTGCTTGACATAAGTGTTTTTTGTGTGGTACACTCTATACCGTACGCATCAACTACCTCAGAGCACTATATAAATTGTTAAATCAGGCTAGGGACCCACCCCCTAATTTTATATTAAGTGCCATATATTGTCATGTACAGATACAATTTATTAAAAAAAAGCTGTGGATCTTTCTTCTCTCTAACAAAACGTATTCCGTATGTTTTTTTTTTTTTGGCAAATTTTGTTTTTATACATTGAAAATTAAAGGTCTCACTATTTGAACTTTGGAGGTATTTATTAGAACCATTAAGAAATCCTAGTTAAACTACAAAATTCTTGACGTATTGATTTAAATATGTTTACTAACTTTCATTGTTATAAGTGATTGTAGTGAACATCTTAAATATTTTTTTTGGTGTGTGGCTAATTGATAACTCAAAGTGAGAGGATTTAAACAAGATATGTTTTCTTTTTTTGAAAAATAAATATATAAAAAAAGTCTCAATCAACTGAAAAATATTTCTTTTGATGTGCACATCTTAGAAATTGACACCTCGAATTTCTTTACATTGAAATCCTTGTTTTTAGCAAAAAAAAATATTAGTAGCACACAAAATATCATTAGCTAAATAGACGCAATCCACAAGAAATCATAAAGAATAAAAGATCCATTCCATAAAATAAAATAAATAAAAAAGTAAAAATAAAATAAACGATCCATCATTCAATGTGTTTGGTTGTATTGCAGTATTTTATTTATTAATAGAAACAGAGTAGTGAGTAGTAGGAGAAGTCACTACTCACTAGACAAGATTATGAGAGCTACGTACACATTCAGCCAAAGAAAAAAAAGTGAGAGAAACATGAGAGCTACACGAGTCAAGTGTCGGGACCGCTTGATTGGTTGGCACTTGGTGCTGGTCCACGTGATACACGATGGGGTACAATTTGTTATGTTTGGTTTTGGTTTTGGTTTTTTTTTTTTTTTTTTTTTTTGTGGGGTCCAGAATAAAAGCGTCGGTGCACGGGCAGTACATGATTGCTGCCCTCTGCGACCAAAACACCGTCAATCACATTATAGCGGAATCACTAAACACCGTAACCCACCGTCATTTGATCTTTGCGTCTGGATCCTCCCGCCGTTAAAGTCGGTAGAAACGACGCCGTTAAGCGAACTTCTTGTCAATTTTTTCCAATTTTTCATCATTGAGCAGAAAAGAGAATCTCCTCACGACACGATGTGCACTTCGCCAACACTTTGTATTGTAGGGCGGGTACGTTGAATACATTTTAAGATCTCGGACAATAAATTAAAATGGATTTTTTAATATTCAAATATTAATTATATACTATTTATGTTTCTTATTAAAAAAAAATCTCTAATCTTATTTTTTAAGGTAGAAATTTTTGGCAGCTTATTTGTATATTATTTATTAAAGATATAATTTCATAATTTTTATGTTAAGATGTAATTTTTGGTAATTTTTATGCTAAATGTGTGATAAAAAAATTAAAAATTAGCTTATTTTCAAAAAAGATAAAAATTATATTATTTTTAAAAATAAAATAAGACAAAAAGCAAGAAAAAAAAAATCTTTTCCCCAACACTCTCAAAATTACTAATTATAATTTTCTATTTAAATTTTATGAAGGGATCTTATTCACTTTCTATACTCTAGTTTATCCTCTCTCTTTTTTGTCTTATTTAATTAATAATTGATAATAATAATTTGAGGAAGAGTTTTTTTTTTTTTTTTAGAGTGATTTGATGAAGAGTTAGCCGTAAAACATTACAGAGTTTGACGGAGTGGGCATTTTGGCTTTTTTGGCTATGTTCTTAAAGTTAAGGGTGTAAATTGAAAATTTTATTACACAATTGATCAAAATGACAATAAACACAAATTAAAAGAGTAAAATGCCCCCCCCCCCCCCCCCACACACAAAAAAAAAAAAAAAAAAAAAAAAAAAAGGGAAAGGGGGCACCTTTGTTTTTATTACATTTTTTTCATCTATATTTTCTTTATCTAAAATTGTAGTTTAGGTTTCTTTAAAAAAAAAAAAAAAAAAAAAAAAGGAAATTGTAGTTTAGGTGAATATGTTCCAAAAAAACAGAATGTTTAGGAAATTTCCGATCCTCAAATCAAACAAATGAAGCTAAACTACTCATGATTACTGCAATTTGTGGAGCAATGAAACGGTCCAAAAAAGCCCAAAATTTGAGAAAGCATTCGGTGCCGACTGAATGTTAGAGCAAAAAATGCGGTCGTCTAAGGCCCCAAGTAAAAAAAAAGGCCCCTAAATTTTAACCAATAGGATTATTTATAATCAATAAATAAAATAATATTTTTTTACCAGATAAAAAACACATAAAAGAGAGAGAAAAATACAACGTCCACAATATTTTTCACCATACTTTTACAACTAATGTTAAGTAATAGATTGTTATTGATGACAAAAAAAATAATTATAGTGATATTTTCAAATAGAAAACAAAAAGCAACTTAAAACCTAAGATTTATTGTAAAAAATATTGTGAATGTTGCATTTCTAAAAAAAAAAAAAGAATAATAATAAGAGTTGAGTTTGCAAGCTTTTACTAATTCTAATTTAAGTCTACCACTAACACCGTTTTTTTACTTATCACTATCAATCTGTCATAACAAGTATGAAAAATTTTGTCAAACTTTTTCTATCTATAAAATTTCTAAAAAAAAGAAAAAATTCTATGTAGTTCATATTAATGAGTAAAAACTTTACATCTAAAATAAGATAATTAATTTTCACCTTAGGCTCCCAAATGCATCAAGCCGTCCTGAAAGCATTCCACACCAAGGGATCTAAAATTAATAATTTAACACTATTTATCATACATTAGATGTGAAAGCAAAAAAAAAAAATCAGGGAATATTCAAACTTTAATCTTCTTTGATCCATGTGGCTCATCAGAAAAGAAAGAAAGCAAAAAGTGTAACTAGGCAAAACTTCTAAAAACAATGATTAATTAGCACATGTACTATTATTACTGTTACAAAGCAAATAAAGACTGTGGCACCAAACCCTATCAAGTAAATCAACTAGTCCCGGAAAGTGAAAATTTAATTTCTATAGGATTTTGCATGCTTTGCACGCGCTCACATAGGCCTATCCTTCATTTACACGATTCACTCAAATGCTCTCTCCACCTTTTGAGCCCATCATGGCTTGTGTGACACCCTCTAACCCCTCTTTGGGGCCTTAGATAGTGGCCCTTTTTTTATTGTTCTTTTGGTTCTATGGCATAATCTCACCCCTCTAGAAACTAACCAATCTCTTTATGTTCCTTCAACCAGACAACACTTATTATAAAGTAGATTGAATTGGATTCCTCCCAATTTTTATTTATTTTTTAGTTTTTATTTTCTCCTTCTGCTTTCCTTGTTTTGGCGGGTCATGATGAAAAGGAATTGAAATGGTCCAGCACCTCATATGCCTTGCCTTAATGCTTAGGTTCGAGTTGTGTGGAACTCATTAGTATCGGAGTTGACAGGATAATTTAACGTGGAGGTTTAACTTAATATGGTTAAAGGTGACTTGCTTATAGAATTCCACATTTCTCATTCAACTAAGAAAAGAAAGGAAGAAAAAAAATGTAGTTAGCACCAACTTACACAATGGCTGTTAAAAGGTTTTGTTTTGGTTTATGTGAGGAAATTATGCTGGCCAATAATGAATTCAGAAGTAAAATATACTATTAAAGAGGTGCATAAAACATTGGTAAATATGGGTATAAGAATCAAAATAATTAACTTGTTATGGTTGTAGCTTGTAAGAGAATTTAGGGGAATTAGGGAAATCAAGTGGACATGTATGTACCTTTGGAATCAATTCCTACTTCGAATAACAGGTTATGCAAAATTGGACTCTAAAGTGCCTAGCGGAAGGCCTCAAGGAACCTTGTTTCATACTCTAAAACATAACTTCATTGGTCCCATGATTACAGTACTCCAGGCATAGAAGAAGGGAACCAACTCATAATTTTGTTTTGGTTTTGTCATTTAAAGGCCTAACAAGGCCAAAGAAAGATTAACTAGTAATAGCTTCCTAATACAGTATAATTAGGTACGTCCTAAAACCAAGCAAGAATAATCATTTTAATTAGCTTCCATGCTTTAAAAAGTAATTATATACCACCCACATATAATACATCTAGAAGCTATCATTATGTACCAAAATAATAAACTATTATGAGAGTTATTCCATGCTGTACTCGATCAATTTTCAAGTACCACCATACATTTGAACGTAACTATCAAAAAAAGGTTTCTTTAATTTGTTCGTATAATATACAGAATTTAGACAGCAATAATGATTTGGTAGTTTTATCCACACAAAAAAGTAATAATAATATTGATTTGGTAGTTTCTACCGGTGCCTAGCTACATAGGGCTCCACTGTGAAATTGCATGACCAGTGCCAACGTACGTAGGGTTGTATATTAGAATTGCATGAGATCAAGCAACCTGGCCCATCTCAAACTCGATCTGGTGTTTCTCTCATGCCCAGAAATGAATGACCAGATCATATTAGGTCACTAAATAAAGAAAAAAAATAATAATATTCCTACTCTTCTATTCCCCCCCCCCCCCCCCCCCCCCAGCATGAATTCTCAATCTTTAGTCAATTTTGGAATCAACCTTTTCAAAAAAAAGAAACTAAGACGGCCTATAAAAGTTCCGCCATCATCTCTCCTAAACTTTGTGAAAGCTGAAAAAAAAAACTAGATTAAAGAAAAGTTGTACCAGTGATTAATCTAGTTAATTGTAGTGATTAAATTATTGTCTTTTGATCTTTATGAGTATAGATGGACTACTAGTGAAAACGCGAAGGAAAAAAAAAACAATATGATTTGCAATAGAATGTGAATGTCCAGTGAGATTCATTATTTGATGGTCAGATCATGTTGGAGGGCAACTTGAAGTTGAAGTGCCAATTAAGGAAGATATATCAAAACTGCTTGTTCAAATTGTGACACCATACTGCGGAGTAAAATTATATCCAGGGGACCAGCTGGGCTTGATATGGTCTGAGCATATATTACTCACAAAATGAACATGGGCCAAATATATCGAAACACTTGGCGGACAAAGATGTACACATGCATAGAACTAGCTAAATCACTCCCTGTTTAAATAGGGAGCTTGGTATATTCCTCAATTAATTACAACATAAAACCCAAGATGATTTTTCAACACCCTTATATAACTCAATCAATCTAAGATCTAATATAATTATTTATATATATATATATATATATATGGATATGATTGAATTTCAACCTATGACATTCACTTCATGATAATTACTTTTTATCATAAAGCCAAGACACCAATCAATTCGAATATCAGATCTCGTATTTGAAAACAATATATTTTACTAGTTGAGTTAACTTGAGTACATTTTTTTTTAAATAGTTTATTATATTGACGTTGATGACAATTTAACTAAACTATGTGGATTATCTAATTAAGGAAATGCTTAGCAGCAACTAGATCAATGAAAAACACTAAACTACAAGATAACTGGAAAGTAAATAATCTGCAATATTAATCTATGAATCTAAACAAGTTGCTAACAACATTGCATATCTATAAAAAAAAAAAAAAAAGAAAAAAAAAAGAAAAAAAAAAAGTAACAATTACAATCAAACTACTATTGATAAGCGAGATTATAGCTGAGATGTGTTTTGAATGTGTGTCGTTTTGAAAAGTTTGACGTCTATTTATACTTGAGATCTAAATAGTCACTAATGATTATTGTTGCCGACTGGTGCATGTGCATCATCCTTAACTTCCTAGAACACTTGTCATTAATCTCATGTATCATATTTTTCATTTAAAATCTCTATAAGAATAATGATTCTCACACTTCTGTTAAATATTAGGAAACGTAAGTTGAGCTAGAAGGCTTTTAATTAACACGTATGATCATTTTGAAATTTAAATATGTATCATTAACAAAGGCCCAATACACGTTATTGGAACAGATCAATCCAGTCATGTGTTTGCTCGGCCGAAATTAGTGGGATGGGCTTGTAGCAGGGTCCCTCTCCATTTTGGGCTTTTAAAGTAAGCCCATCACATTTTCCCTCATCTTCGACGCTCACTCCGGTCACTCGCTTCTTACCCTCACTGTTTACAGAATTACAGTTGAAGCAGTTGACAGTTTAGAAAAAAAAGAGATAGAAATGGGATTTGGAATTGGAGCTCTAAGAACCCTAATTCGACCGTTATCAAGAACCCTAATTTCCCGATCCTCCACTACGACACCGTTTTCTTCCATATTCGCATCCCCTAAATCCGCACTTCATCGCGAAGCCCCATTTCCATGGTTTCCGATCGCCAACCATTTGCACAGCTTGACAGACACTCGGTTCCCAAAGAGACGGCCCATGGATAAGCCTCGTCGCAAAAGAGCCAGCACAAAACCACCAGGTTCGTGTTCCTCATTTCACTCCCACTTCTTTGTTCAATTTCTTTTTCCTTTGCAGCCAAAAGGGAATTGAATTTTGGTTTTGCTTTGCAGGGCCGTATGCTTGGGTTCAGTACACACCAGGCGAGCCCATACTTCCCAATAGACCCAATGAAGGAAGTGTCAAAAGAAGGAACGAGAAAAAACGTTTGAGGCAGCGTCGTGCTTTTATATTGGTGCGTCTTTTTGTGATTCTGAATACACTTAACTACTTATTTCCTAAATGGGTTTTGTTTTTCATTTCATGTTTTAATTGGTTTTAGCTAAACTGTATTTATTTGTTTAGTGTATCGCCTAGGATAGGATGTGTCGGTTTTTGTGTTGATATAATAAAGCTCAAAGTGCTTAACTAGGTGATGTGTTGTGCTTAAGTGAATGATTGATTTGGCATGAGCATAAATTGCTAAAGTGAATGATTGATTTGATTGGAGAGGATGATTCAGAAACTCTCTTCCCTTGTGCTTTGTTATAAATGCAGTTTGTGCATAATTAATCGTTAGGCAAGTGAAGCTTTTTAGATGAAGATTAATTTTTTAAAATTAACAAACTTCTGACTAGAAGTTTGAAATATGAACGTTGCAGATTATGGTTTCGGATTTTTGATTCGTTACATGCTTCTTGTTAATCATGATAATGCAATGGCAGCTTGAAATGTGTAATGGTATAAGCAGGTTGGAACTGATACAGTAAGTACTCAAACATAAATTGTTACTAGTATTTGTGTCATGGAGATGGTGTACCATCATGGAACTAGTTCAACCTTTGTTCTGGGGAGTTGGGATAGGCTGTTGTTTGTCACATCCACTAAACTCTGTGAACGCTTATCTTCTCACACTTAACACTTCCCTCTTAAGAAAACAGTGGACAGGAACTGTATTTATTGTTGTAACTAAGATATCATTACTAATGGTGAAGTGACCAGTTAACAGATCCATAAGGTTTTCCTTACGGATGTGAAAATTCGACCTCTGGCCTAGCTTTATCCATTTGTAGTAGATTGGTCAAAATGTACTCAGTTTGAGTGTTGTCATTATTTTTTTTAACTTTATTATGGATGATTACAAGGTTCAATCATAGTGTAGCTTTCCACATCAAAAGGGGCAGTGATAAAAAATCCAGTTGAGTTTCTTGACACATTAAATGGGGACATCCTATGAAAATGGATGTTGTCTTTGTGTTTTTAAAACTAACTTCAGTTTTTCCTGGATATATATGTGCATTGATAAGTGTATATCTGTGGTACCTGCATACACCCTTTATGATCCTTCATCATGCAATGTATATTATTAAATGAAAATTTTCAGATTTCTTATTCATTAATTGTTGTCAATTGTTGTAAATATTCTATTCATGTGTGACAGATGAAATACTTTTTGAAGTCTGATAGGTGGTTTTGAATGCCCCCTCATTGTGAAACCTATTTTTCCGTGTATAGGGCAAGTTCAAAATGAGTTAATTCGCTTAAAGATACGGGTGATTCCTATTAATGAAAAGATGATAGGGAGTTGCTTGAAATGGTTTTGGTCATGTTTAGAGGAGAGTAACTAATACACCGGTGAGAATGAGTGATTCAATGCAAATTGAAGGTACAAAAAAGGTAGAGTAAGACCAAATATAACATCAGTAGAAGTTATAAAAAAAAGACATATCAATAAAGGAAGTTACAAAATGTATGGCTTTGGATAGAATGGTATGATGGAAAAGAATTCATGTGACTAATTCTAACTAGTATGTTAAGAATCCATAACTGACCCAAAAATTTTGTGACAAAGGCTTAGTTATTGCTATTGTTGTTTACTTATTGATATGCTTTGAGATTTTTTTCCCTGCCCCACTTGCAATCTCCTAAATAGACAGGCTTTATGTGTAGGCCACGGATATAAATTACTTGTATAGTTGATTGTGTTCTTGAATGTAATCTGGATGTTGGGCATGTGCAGGCAGAAAAAAAGAAACGGAAGGCTCAGTTGCAGGAGGCTAATAGGAAGAAGAACATAAAGAGGGTAGAGCGTAAAATGGCTGCTGTGGCAAGGGAAAGAGCATGGGCTCAAAGACTGGCAGAACTGCAGCAGCTTGAGGAAGAGAAGAAAAAATCCATGGCTTAACATGCATTCTTGCTGGACCTCATATGCAGATGATGTCACTGCTTTTATGGTTTTTGCCCATTCTCCACTAAACATTCAAACTAGTTTCTTTCAATACCCACATTTTTTTTTCAATCTGCTAGATGGGTGAGCCTGTGCTTAATTTATTGGCATTTAGCATTCTTAACACATACTGACATGTCATGTTTTGCACATTGTTCAATTGTATACTGGGAGCGTGTACTCTGGTATGCTGGGTTATGAAACTAGAGAGGCATGGAGCAAGCAACTCTGTTGGCTATCCTCCCCTACCCGCTCTGTCCCTCACTCTTCTTGAATTAATGTCTTGATGAGGCTATTTCCATTTGGGTGGTGTTTATTTTACACACCTTGTTACACATGAGTTTACACACACCCATAGAATGTACTGAAATCGTGACTTCAAGTCATGTTTTGAAGTTCGAAATTATGATTTGAAGTCACAATTTTAGTGCATTTTATGGGTGTGTAAACTTGTGTGTAGCATGATGTGTAGTAGCATTTACCCATTCCATTTTGCGTGGTTCTCTACTAATAACATACATATCAGCCTAGACTACATGATTATTGGCGACTTAATTGGCTGTTATTACCATTCCAAGCAATACTGCCCTCGGACTACACAATAATTACTCATCAGGTAGGAGGTATACGTGTGGAGATAGTCAGTGCAATATTAAAGTATCCATTTTAAACCCAACTATGGGTTTGAATCACTTGGAATACCTTCATTCAATTCACAAACTATAAAAAAGTATCATTTTAAATCCAGTCCCCCTACTTCTGTCTCCATCCCTCGTTTATGTTGACACAACCCTCAACCGTCCACCCAATGTTGGAAACAATTGCCGTAGGTTGTGGTTGATTCAATTCGGCCTTACTCAAGCTCGTTTAGCCAATTATTTTGTAGTTTTATTCTTCAAATCAAACCTCCATGGATAGGTTTTATTTATCAGTAATAATTTCTTGAAATTGATCCTTGGAATGTGTAATTGGGGATTGAATTGATGATTGATAAAAAGGAATAGACCAAATCTTGATAAAATTTTATTGGATTTAAAGGGTGATTTAGGCCTTGAGGGTAGTTAATGTTTCAACTGTATAATCGGGGTCTTGAAATAAAGAATGACAACCCTAATTATGCGCGTAACGTTTGGCATCTCATATTTTCAGCTAGTTTATTTGCTTGAACATACTTTTTCTCCCAAATTTTTAGTAAATAAGTAAATGACTTTTTGAAAATAAGTCTATTTATTTGCTTAAAACCATTTTTTTGTCTTGTCTTTTAGCGATTAAGTTAACATAAGAAAATATAGGATACCAAAAGACAAAGCTTCTTTTAATGTTATAAGGTGAGACAAAAAAACAACTTCAGATAAGCTAGCTTAAGTTTTGTCATGATTAGTAGGAGATTTCTAACCACAAAAAAGGGGTTTTGTCATGATTATTTTCAATTCCAATTGACTTTGTAATAGTTTTTATCTCATACTTCTCGAGTGTGATTATATATTAGCACTAATGTGGTGGATTCTAGTCAAGACTCCATAATTAAATGTGCTTGGATAAGAGCTTCCTAATTCCTATTGCCCTCCCATCCATTTACTTTTTGAGAGAGAGAGATCTCATATTCCAAAAGGTAAATATGGGGTTGTAAAGCAATTTAAGTGTCTAATTGCAAAATAAGCATTGCACTATTTAGTGTTGTCAATTTAATTTGTTTCATGTTAGGTTCTTTGTGTGTGTGATTGTTAAAAAAAAAATTCCATTTGGGTTTGGCGATGAAATCTGCCACTTCTGCTCATGTGTCAGTTTTTGAGAAATTGGACTTAATAAGTCAGTCCATTTTATTTCATTCTAGTCTAGCTCACCTTTTTTGCATTTATAAGTTTGGTTTCTTTGAATTTGGCTAATTGTTTCTCTCAACAAAAATCAGGTATGTGCAACAAAACTAATCAGATCTCTAAATTTGGTTAATTGTTTATATTGGCACTAATTCAGTGGATCCAACAAGACTTCATAATTAAGTGTGCTTCACTTACCAAGGGAGTTGGGTTTCATAAATTAGTCCATTTGATTCATTCATGTCATATTCACATTTTTCACATTTATGAGCTTAGTAGAATTTAAACTTATACCTATGACGTTCCACTTAACCAGTTCAACTAATTGAAACCCACAATCTCTCTAAATTTGGTTAATTGTTTTCACTGGGCAAAAATCAAGTATATACTACAACAGAACTAATTAGATCTAACATGAGATTCATGTTGTTTGCTTATATAGTTGTTAGCTTGTTAATTTGACAAATTAAGAGTATGTGCATTTGTTGAAGAGTTCACTACTCAACCAACTACGCTGTTTACAGTCAATAAATAAAATAAAATAAAATAAACCATATTACTTACACGTAAATATTCCAATAATAATACAGAACATGTAATCGTGCGCTTGCTTCATATAATATCGTTACCCATGAAATAAAAATAAGAAAGTAATTGGGGATAGGGGATTTACATTGAAGGGGCTCCACCAACCAGAAGTGCACATGCAGGGCATGGAGTCAGAAGGTAGCACCATGACCCATGGCCATGAAGAGTTGATAACCGCCACAAATTAATGCTATTATCGAATCAAACAGAAAAATTCAATTGTTGGAGACTTTGATTTAAAGTTAGATTAAATCTTTACCCCACGTGCATTCAATTTTAAGGACGCGGACAGTGGCCCAAATTCCCGTCCTACTATGAACATAGATAGTGACATCATAGCTAACACAATTATAGAGTTTCCATTTGATTGGGGGATGCCCCCTCGTGGGTGGGTCTTTGTACTTATATTTTGAGTCGAGATAATAGTCTTATAAGATATTTTTTCTTGAAATTATATACCCTATCTCACAGTCTTTATTTTTTTTTACAACATAAAAATTTTACTCTAATCTAATCTAAGTATATATGTATGTAAAATTCAATTCTAAAAACTTGAATCTCGTCCTTTGCAGTAAATTAGTCTTGATTAGTATTCCCTCAATCCCAAATTTTTAAACATTTATTTTAGGACAAAGGTTGCCTATAAAGTATAAACATAGTTGTAGCTAATAACTACAACTCTTGCTAAAAAAAATAACATGATTCTTTTGAAAATCTAACTATTGAATTGCATTTATATATATATATATATATATATATTTTTTTTTTAACACGCACATCAAATTTTGTGTCAATCGAACATTATTTATTATTTTGATCTATAATTATTGATCTTTGATCATTTGGAAAATTTGTAAGCATGGAGAATATAAGAAAAAAAATTTATCCAATAATAAATTTGACAAAATTCATATCCAAAAAAATGATATTGAGTGAAGTTGTAGTTATTGGCTATAACTAATTAAGTTTGCCGCTGAACTTTATCTTTTATTTTATTTTGAGAATCGTTTTTTTTTTAATGTAAATCACAATGCATGAATTGAAATTCCTTTAATATGTTGGATTTCCTATACAAGCCTAACAATACTCAAGGAGCACAGTTGTCAATATCGTACTATACGCGATACGTATCGTCTTGTGTACAAAAAATTTTGTATCGTAAGGACGTATCGTAAGTGCTTATGAATCGTCCTATACATAGGTATGTATCGTATGAATTATATCGTATCCATGAATCGTACATATCATACGATACATAAACATGTGGGTTTAAAATGAGTTTTTTTGTTAAAATTTGTGGTTTTATTTGATTTAATTAAACAAGTTGCTAGACTTTGTTAACACAAAATTATTGGAAAACTTAATTGAGTCTAATGAAATTGCAAGTCCATTAGTTTTTTTCCTTCCTTCTTTTTCTCCTACAAAATTTAGACTATACTCATAACACTCACTTTCATATGTGCAAATTATTTTCTATGCTATTAATAATGTATTAAATGAAAATATAATTGTTTTTTATTTTGTTTTTATTATTTTGAGTCTAAAAAGCTAGAATTTCAAGAAAAAATATAAAGAATAAAATATTAGAATAAAAAAAACCAAAAAAAAAAAAGAGTAAATGTTGATAATAATAAAGAAAATGTATGAACAAATAATTTTGCAAGATGCTGAACATGATGATAACATTGACTTAGATAAAGTTGATTAGCCAAGATGATGAAAATATATTATCATTTTGGATCATATATCATGTATTATTTCTAAGTTTAATCAATTTAAATGTGAATGTTATAAACATAAGTTAATTTGATTTATTTAGTTAGCTTTGTTAAATTTTATTACATAAGTAATGATTAAATTGGTCATTAATTGAATATATTTTGAATTTATAATGAATATATATCTATAATTATTTTATAATTTTATTAGGTGTTTGTATGTCTTACGATATACGATTCGATACGATACACGATACAGAAAAATAAAAAAATCAATTTACAGTATGATTCACAATTTGACAACTATGTCAAGGAGTATTTATGGAGGTCACCGTGATGGGGAGCTTTCTCTTCATCTTCACAGTTGGAAAGTAAACAATTTCATCCTTTTGAGCTACCCATCTGCAGGGGAGAAAGAACATTATTTGACCGTTTTCAAGAGTATTATATTCTTTTTCTTTATTATATATTAAGTGCCTAGTGTCATATATCTTGACAGTTTTAACTTTTAATTTGATCCATCGCAATAACAACAATAAAGTTTTAGTTCAAAATTTTTTTAAGTCGATTATGGATCTTCAACAAAGTAATTAGGGTCAGCTATGTTTATAGCTGGTACCAAACCCCAAAAAAATGAGGAAAGTGAACCTGTATAAAATTTGAAGATTTAGCGGACAAGATTTACCTGTAAGTAGTGACAAGATGATGAAGAAATATTGATAGTTGAAGCCTGCAATATTCTAATCCAGGGCATAGCCTTTGTCCACCACCGAAAGGTGTAAAGAAATTGTTGTTAACGGTAGCTTCCATTTTCTGGAAACAAAGAAATCACATATAATATACTTACAAAGGTCACAGAGTATATATATATATATATATATATGATTATGCTGAGAAACATGGTTTCTAATGCTCATGTAAAAGTAACTATTAGTTAATTCTTACCTCCCACCTCCATGGATTAAACTGATATGGGTTTTCATAGTTGTCTTCATTCATGTGAACAGAAATAAAAGATGCCAGGACACACCATCCTTGTGGTATGGAGTAACCTGTTAACAATCATAAATGAATTTGCCTACAATTTAACTATCATATCAGCCAAAAAACACAGCCCAAGAAAAATTGCATTCTCTAAGAACTGACCTTTGATTTCTACGTCCTTGAGTGCTTTCCTCCAGACCCCATTGATGATATTTGCCATTCTAAGAGTTTCACTAATCACCTTGTGAAAAATAAAAAATAACAGGGTTTGATGTATTAGTAAATTTTTTTTTTTTTTTTTCGTGAAGGTACTTAACAATTCCATTCCTTTTCTTTCTAATTTTTGAGACTCACATTTTGAGTAAATTGCAAGGACATGTACTCAGACCAAGCATAATCTTCACCGGAATCAGTCTTTTGCTTCTTCAGTTCCATGTTCTCCTCCTACATTATCACGTAAAAACATTAAAACCAAACACATGTATATCAAAAATGAAATAAAATCTGGCCCAAACATTTAAGGCCATGCCATTAGTGTCACTATCATCACGATTTTAGTCACTGTAAATTAAATAAGGTGGGAAAAGATTGTGAATTTGTTAATAAACTATTGTTTGTTTAGGTAAATATGCTAAGGTTAGTTTAATGGTTCTTAAAGTCTATTAAGTCGTGATGTAGCTCCATTTCTTATGATCACCTAAATACTATGCAATATTTTGTCTGTCATCCTTTTGTTTGCTGGGTATGAATAGCTATATACTGAAATAATGTTTTTGAATGTTTAATTAGTAAAAGAAAGTACTCAGAAAAATATATATAGTTAATGAATTTTTTTTTTTTTTTACAAGATTTTTCCAAACTCTTCCACAACAAAACTAACTTAGCTATATATTTTGATTTGAATAGTATATTTTTAATATACAAGCCAAATTTCATTCAAATTCAATACTAATTACTTTCCTTTTATAAACGTGTTTTTTATACATAACTTAAAAATACAAAAACTTAAAATTTAAGAATTTGGTTAATAATATAACTATTAACCTTTGATTTTCTTGAAATTTTACAAAAATAATGAGAATATAATATTAAAAAATGCAGTCTAACATTAAATTTTGTCAAAATTCATATCCGAAAAAAAAAATATATATTATCTCTTCAAATTTGTTATTATTAATGAAATAATAAAAGTTATTTGGAATATTTTTTAAAAAATAATAATTTTCTGAACAGTGACAATATGACAATTGACAGCTAGCGGTCGAAACTCACGCAAAGTAAGTAGATGGTCCTCTCCTGACAGCCGTTCAATCTAAATCGTACGGCTGCCGACGTCCAGTCTGTCTTTTGGCCTACGTGGACCCTCACACGTACCCTGTCTCTTTATTTCTACTGAAAAGGACTTACTCGGAAAAAAGTCAAACACTTAAAAAACAGTACTCATCGATGTAACGAAATCAGATTAGTAATCGCAGCCGTTGATTAAAATGAAGGTCAAAAGAGAAAAAAAAAAAGCCCATATCTAATATTTCTTTTACCTAAATGCAAAAACACCCCATTTGCATTTGCGTTTGTTGTAAAGAGCCACTCCTAGAGGTTTCAATTTTTCCTAGTCATTTCCTTAATTAAGCTTTCACATTAAACAGTATCACAAATCTTGATTAGTGTAAATGTGTGTGAAACTTATTTTTCGGTGCTTGTTCTCACACTCTCAATTTGTGTGTAAATGTGTATAAAACTCATTCTTTGGTCCTTGTTTTCACACTCTACAAATATTTATAAGTAACCATCCTGTCAAAAATGCAAGTTTCAATTTATGTAAATGTGTGTAAAACTCATTTTTAGAAACTTAAATCTCTCATACTTCATAAATACTTATACATGTAGAAGTTAAATGAAAGGTAATCCTCAAAATCAATAAGAGGGATATAGAAACCTCGACCGAGCTGAAAAAACTTTTTTTTTTTTTTTTTTTTTTCAAGTAAGTTTACGTACCACTAATTTTTGTAGAGCAACAGGGGAGTCACTGAGGAATTTGACAGCAAGGGTCATAGCGGTGACCATAGTTTCATCTCCAGGGATCATCATCTCTATGATATTTCCAGAGATGGAATCCAACGGCAGGCTTTGCTTCTCGCTTGATTCACTACTATCCCGTAACAGCAAGTCCACTGCATCATTTATTGGAGCTTTCTCGTCTGTAATATTCATGCTCTCTTTTCTCTTCTGTAATATCGTCATCATCCTCTTCATCAACCTCTCCTTGGCCTACATGCACGCACTCAATAACACACTCAAAAAAACAAAAGCACACTAAAACTCAAACAATATATCCATGTAGAAAGAGTTACAAAAACATATTCAACAAAGATATTTAAGACTGATTTATTTAAAAAATACACACACAAAAAAAAAAGTTAAATTACCTTGAGAGATTTATAGAACCTTGTTCCAGGGAGGTTAATAGGTAAACAAATCAACCCTTTGATGAATTCTTGAAAATCACTTCTCAGAAAGTTCAAATTTTCTCCTGGACCCACGCTTGTCAATGTATTAACCAAAACGTCAAACGTAAGCTGAGACACCCAGAAGCCAAAAACTTTATTAGACATAGAGAGAACAGATCAGTTTTAAGTATAATATTATAGTATGTGTTTAGGGTATAGAGTAGACTATATTATATATAGAGACCTTTTTGGATTCATTTTGGACGTATATAGGGTTTTTGTCTTTCCAAGTAGCGAGGGAGAGTTTTACAGAGTTTTCAAAGACTTTGGTAACACGGGCTTTGAGTGGTGCGGATCTCAGGAACCCTAGGATCAGTGCATGCATTCTCTTATGAGGACTTCCATTAGTGTGGAGTATAGAATTTTTTCCAAATAATTCTCTGACGGATTTGGGATATGCAGGGATAAATATGTTGCCCTGGTTCAGTAACACCACTTTGTTCACTTCCGTATCAGTGGAAACTATGATGGGTGTTCCCAATATGTTTGTTCTGAACACCTTCCCATACCTGTTATTAATAGAAGAGACAGAGGAAGAGATTAGAAGATTAACAGGTACTATTTGTTTCATTACTTGAATTTTGTTGCTCCGCCAAACGTATATAAACAAATTTCACTAATTTTTTATTTTTTAAAACGTGTGAAGTGGCATATTGTGATCACTTAACACCATTTTAATGTATGAGATTATTACAAATTAACATCCTTTTTATTTTATATCGATCACAACTTATCATTTCAATAACCGTAAAACAAATTTATGAAATTATTAATTTTTATAAATAAAATTTGTACTATTTGTTGTGTTTGACACGATTGTTTGTGAATTTTCACTGATTTGAAGGAAGTTATAAGGTGGGCTTTGTAATTGCAATAGAGTAGTGCAATATATGGAAGGGAAATGGTCAATTATTCATGGGAGGCTTAAATAAATCTATGGAGAATAGGGATAGCCTGTGGTTGCTGTCTGGACAAGCAAATGATATAAAGAGATTCACTGCGGAAACTGGAAAGGTCTTAGTTAGTGCACAGCAGGCTTTTCTTTCTACCTTGTACTCCTTGTGCTGTTCCTTTCTTTCGCTATAGTATTGTCACAATCTGTCATAGTGAAAGAAAACTCTTCTTTTTTTTTCTTTTTTCTCTTTTAAAAAAAATATATATATATATTAATCCCAAATAAAACCATACATTATATTAATTACATAACAACATAATTTTGAGAGTCGGTAGTTTTTTCACTTACTGTTTATCAAAAATTATAACTTTTAATAAGTTTTATATTAAATATGACAAATAAAATTAAAAGTTAACACAATATTTTTTGCATTGACTTTTCTCATAATTATTGGCATGATCTGTTTTGATTTGAAGTTTGAACTAACCTTTTTTTAATGATTTAAGCAACATTAATCCATCGCTTACTCTTATTATACACCAATTTCAACCGAACATGTCATCCACTGTAATAAAAAAAAATTTAAAAATTAATGTGTCCTAAATTTTTTTTTTGGAAAACAAAATTAATGTGTCCTTAAATTAGCTTTTGATAATAATTTCAACCAATATTTCTTTTTACTATATTACCACTATTATGCTAATAATAGTAGTAATATAGTAAAAAAGTTCGGTATAGTACTGGAGAGGATTTTGGGTGACTATAGCAAAACGGAAGGGTGAGAGAGATTGTAGCTCTCTAGGATTTTAACTGATAAGAAAAAAATAAATAAATAAAGAAACTCAAGCTTTGTTCTAATTAAACTTAGTCTGAGAAACGAAATTTAAAATTGATTTAGAACAAATTAATAAAAAGAAAAAGGGTACATCAATCTAAGAGGGGAAAATATTAGCCTGGCTAGAATAGAATATAGATCAAGAAGTGATTAGAGATGAAATAAGTGAGGAAAGCTTACAAAGATTTGCGTTTGTCCATGAAGTTAACAGGTTTAGAGCTGTAGCCACAAGCAATGAAGTCAAGAGTTTCTCCTATGAAAGGCCAACCTAAGCTCCCTTTTGGAACCCCACGCTTTTCTAACTTCTTCTCCTTAAGCCAATACCATCCTATAACTATACCTATCAAAACCCAACACCCAATAATCCATTCCATTCTCACTCAAACTCCACTTTTTTTTTTTTTTTTGTATAAAGCAGAAATCTTAGTTACACCTGCAAATTTTTTGTAACTTCTCACTCCATGCAGTTCTTTGTGTGTGTGTGTGTGTGTGTGTGAGAGAGAGAGAGAGAGAGAGAGAGAGAGAAGAAAGCAACTTTTTATTGTACGTCCTTGTGAGATAATTGAATGAGAAAGTTATTGTAGTCTTCAATGGGAGATTCGGAAAATCTAGGGCTTGCTGCAATCATTAAATGAGATTGCTTCGTTTAGATAAGTATTGGCCCCTAGTTGTCTAGACTCTAGAGCATGAAACCCGACCCACCAAAGTTGTCCACTCCTTGATATACATCTATATATATCGTAAGGAAAAATTCAATAATCATACCTAACCAATTCTTCTATTTTTATAAATTTTATTCAATGTAACTAATCGTGAGTAGCCTCCAAAAAAAAAAAATTAAAAAAAAAGTAATAAAGCAATGATATATGTATAAATGACAGATAATTAATTACAGTCTATCATTTAAGATAATTGTAAAAATAAGAATATAATTAATTGCAATCCTAAAATAACTCGATCTTAAGTCATATAAACAATCATGTTAACTATTAAAGACAACTTGATACATTATAATGAGTTGTTTGATTAGAAATGGACAATATTCTACTCTAATGCCCTATTTTGATATTAATATTTTTTGAAAAAATGAATTATTTTTCAAAAAACATTTTCTAGAAAATTATATCATTTTTCTATATTTGATAACGACCTAAAAATGTGTTGAAAGTTTATCTTTGACTTTTCTTATTTAGTTTCGTGTGAGAAATAGTTGTTTTCTTTATTTAGTTTCGCATGAGATAATGTTATTTTTTTTAAAAAATTTATCAAAAAACAACCTCATCTCGTGCCAAACTAAATAAAGAAAATTAAGAGATAGTTTTTATTGAATATAGGTATATAAACAACTAAATTCATGTCCTAAAATATGTCAAAGATTTTTTTTTTTTTTGTTAAAAGATATTACCATAAATATGTAAATTAGGTTTGGTAGAATATTATGAGTTACTTGACTTTGTAAATTATATATTTATTAGTCTTTTCGTTGGGTAAACCATGTTAATTCTTTTACTTTCATTATCTCTCTCCATTATTTTATTTTAATATATTTTTATTCAAATTTTGGAAGATTGAGGTGTGGTGTCTACATTTATTCATTGATAGTGGTTGTAAATTATACTGAGGTACATTATTTTGGGTTGGAGGTAGAAGGGGAAGAAGATATTGCTTTTTTTAATAAAAAAAATTAAAAAATAGCATGCTCTCTTTCCTTTTTTTTTTTTGGGTCATTTTTGTTAAATAATATTTTATAAAATAGCAATATTTTTTAAAAATTTATTTAGGAAATTTTAAAATTTTTTTTTTGGAGAGACAAATTTCATATTTTTAGTAGAAATCATCTCTTGAAGAGAGGAGTCCTATGTTGGAAATTAACAAAAAAAGGCTATATCCTCTCTCTTTTTTTTTTTTTAATCTTGATTATCAAAATAATTACATTTATTTTTTTTTAAGTAAGAATGAGAGAATGAACTTTTCTTTTAAAATATATTTTAAATAAAAATATCTGTTAAACATAACGTAAAAGTAAATGTGGAGAGATCATAAAAAATCTAATACCGAAAGACTATCCAATTATTCTCCTTGAAATTCAAAGTCAAACGGGCTGGCAGTGGTAGCCTATTGCTATTGGGCCAAAAAAGGGCGCCGCAATTGTCAGCCTCTTTTTCTTCTCCACATGTTATTTCTTGGGACAATCCAAACTATCGTCTTGTCTTCATCATTCTTAGTACTACCACAGTTTCCACCACCCACTTCTCATCTTCTACACGCTTGCACTTGCACTGCCATGTTTTTTAGAGGAACGAGTTATGTCTTTTTGACCCCCAAAACGCATTTTTCAAGTGATTTTCGTTTTCCTCTCAGCAGCATATATATATATATATATATATCAAATGAATGGCTTGCAAGGGAGGCAAGTGGTCTGGTTCTTTGCAATGTGAAAGTATGTGGTCGTGCGCACTGCGCAGACCACCATCGAGTTCCACTTTAATTATAAATATACATACATTCCTTAGGCTTAATGCAACATGGGCCATACATATGATATGGTCATATTGATCATGATCATGGATTACTAGGAAGTGAAGCTCCAGATGGTGACACATTATTGTATCGTTGCTAATGATTTTCCAATTACCATCTCT
The DNA here is from genome assembly GCF_932294415.1 of Quercus robur. Classification (NCBI taxonomy): domain Eukaryota; kingdom Viridiplantae; phylum Streptophyta; class Magnoliopsida; order Fagales; family Fagaceae; genus Quercus; species Quercus robur. The sequence continues at coordinate 19,341,618 of NC_065539.1, read as the reverse complement.
GTTTAGTCAAATGAATAATCACGGAAATTTTGAGACTCTATAGCCTCCGTAGACAAAATGAAAAATACACTTCATTGGAACCGAATCAATCACAATTCACCTGCCCATTGGACTGACCAAAAGAATTGTTTTTCTAAATTCAGGCCCACTTAGTAATTTGGAGTGGATAATCATGTGGAAGTTGAAGATACAGGTTGAAACTCCTAATCTAGATGATGGCTAGCTAAAAGAAAGGTGAAAGAGACAGGGTATATAGTTCATTGATCCTGGAAGGCGATTCTCGTGTAATGATCCAAGGCTCCAAGACATTAAGGGAGCACAAACACAATATTAGTCAATAGACAATATTATTTGTTATATTAAGTAAAGGAAAAGGTTTGGCTCCAACATGTTTATAACCTTAAACTCTAACCACTAATACGAAAATGATATATGTCTCATCATGTGTAATGTACATAACTTACTTGATTGATTAAGTTAAACAAGTCATGTGCATTGCACATAACAAGGATTAATGTTATTTTCGTATTGATGTTTTGATCCAAACATATTTGAAGTCAAACTTCACCTTAAAAGTAAATCTTTTTCGGAATTCTTCTCACGTAGTTAGACTTTATAGAATGTAATTCAGTAGTCCATAGGGTAGCTAAATGGACTTTGTTTTGTGACTGCTTCTCACTTAATTAGAGCACGTAATTCAGTAGTGTAGGTAAATGGGCTTTTTTTTGTAACTGCTCGGGATATTCTCGTCTCCTCAACTCCTATTGCTGTTCTAAAGGAAGGAGAAGAAGAGGCTTGCACTCAAGCTTTTGTGGGCTTGTTTCTGTATGCAATAAAGCTTTTTATTCGGAAAAAATAATGGGTGGATTATATAGTAACTACATAAACATAGAGAAATGGACACAAATTTCAAAAGCAAATTCATTATAGTATTTGAATTAAAAAATTAAAAATTAAAAAATTATTGTCAACAAAGACATCTTTCTTCATATCATTATTGAAAAAGTTGACAAACTTTGCAGATACATAACGTATATATTTTATTTTCCATCGCATTGACATGTATGAAGAAATATCGAGACCTTTCATTTTTTTTCCATCATTTTCAAATAAATTGTTTTTCATATATAGACATGGCCGACTCCATCATGTACAGCAAAAGAAGCATACTCACAAAAGGTTCTCAAATTAGAAGCTCTCTTTACCCTTCATTTCTTTGAATATTTCTGACTTTGAATTTTCTTGATTTTCATATAAATAAGAAGTTTCATAAATTTATCTACAAGATCCACAATAAAGGAACAAATAAGTGCCTGACCAAAAAAGTTGATGGAATGCAAATTACAATTGTCAACCTGCATATGCTTCCATCTGAGCTCTATCAGTGACATTTGAAGGTGGAACAAAAAATAACGTTGCATCTCTATACTATGTTGAAGTTTCAAGTTATTAGTGATAATTTCAAAGCTAGACCTTTTCTTTTCTTTTTTTGACAGATTAAAGCAAAGACTTTGTACCTTAGTCTCTGCACCTAAACCATTTTCAAGGCAAGAGCAATTTAGCACATCATTGTGACCCAAGAAGGCCTTACCGTTTTAGCTCCCCAGTAAGGATCTGCTTGCACATAGCCCAACAAGAATAATCTCGTAAATTTTCATTTCAAAAACCATGAAGTTTCAAGTTCTGCTTTCACAAGCAACAGCTTCTTCACCCAGATAGTTGTAAAATGAACTCAATTTAGTTACTGCAAGTGCCTCTCCAAAGAGTGATGCTCGGGAAGACTTCAATATACGAACTTCCACATAATCACCAACTATGGGATTCCGTTTTCCATTAAAATCATCATCCCAATGTGGTACTGGCAGATTAACAAATGAAACTCTATGGCCTCTATCACTCTTGCCAATAAGCTCTGTATCAGGAGCTCTCTTATTGGGTCCCTCAACCAGCACAAGTTGGACAGTTCCAACCTGGGAGTCGAAACATTGACCTGTGCTCTCACGGAAAGCCTCAATTAGTTCGGTCAGTCGCCTCTGCTTGACTTCCTCAGGAACATCATCAATGTAGTTTCTGTGGGCATGAGTCTTCTCCCTCATGCTATATGCAAACATGTATGCCATATCATAACCAACAGTCTTAATAAGGGTTACCGTGTCTTCATGTTCCTCCTCTGTTTCTCCACAGAAACCTGTAAAAAGGAATAAAATGTATGCATAGGGAAGTGAGGAATGTGTCCAAGTTTTCACAATAATGAGTAAGAGGATAAAACTGGTATTTACTCATATCCTTGAAAATATCACATCAATACAATCTAGCCTGAAAAAAAAAAAAAAAAAAAAAAGAACCAGCACCAGGAATGGCCCTGCCAAGATATGTATCAGTGATAGCAAATCACTACTTAGTGCTCAAAATAGATTTACAATAAAAAATTGGACAAACTGTCAAGAACTCACTGTATTAAGCTGAAAATTGAGAATGAATATGGAATTTGTGCATAGGGCTATAGGCCAATACTTGATTAACATTAGTAGCATTAAAGAAAAGATAGAAATCATCACATGATTAGCAATCTGATATCTTGTGTTCTTTTGAAGTATAAATGAAAAAAAGTAAATAAATAAAGGTGTCCAGTTGAAGAAGCTTCATTTCCAAAATGGCTGTGATTACATCATTTTTTTTTTAGGTTAATTACACTTTACTCACCTGTGGTTTGAATCAAATTTGATTTACAACTTATTATTTTAAAAGTTGCACTCCACCAACTTGAGATGAATTGTATTTGAATTTAATTCAGATTGTGATGAGATTTCTAGTTTGTTTCTGCGTTTCCTTTTCAAATAATGTGATTTAAACATGCGATTTTTTAACGATTTCAGACCAATTTTTATTAAGGAATTAAACTTCAGGTAGGTCAAGTGCAACTTAATCCACAAGTGGGTATAAGTGTAATTATCCCTTTATTTTTTATCAAGAATTTGAACTGCATAGAAGATATGTTTAAAGTATGTAAAGTGTCAAAATTTAGAAACCCATTCAATCAAACAGTATAATTATGATTTTTTTTTTTTTATAAGTATCAAACAGTTTAATTATGAAATTCTTTCTACACTAGAGTGCAACCCAAGTTTCACACATGAATTCCAAGAATCTGGCAAGACTTACCACATATGAAATCACTGCTTATTCCCACATCTGGAATAATTCTTCGTATCTTTTGCACAAGATCCAAGTACGCCTCTCGGGTATATCCCCGACGCATTCTTTCAAGTACTGCGCTATTCCCAGTTTGTGCAGGTAAATGGATGTATTTGCAAATATTATGTCTCTCTCGCATTAGATACAGTAAATCATCAGGGAAATCTTTAGGATGTGGGGATGTGTATCTGAACCGCATCTCAGGAAATTCTGTGGAAAGCCGATCTAAGAGATCAGAAAAACGTAAACCCATTTTTTTCACCTTGCACGTGCTGGAAAAGCCTTCACTTAATCTCCAATTAGTTCCTGGTTCAACTTCATTTTCATCTCCAGAAGCATCATTATAGCTGTTTACATTCTGGCCAAGAATTGTTACCTCTTTCACACCTTCTTTCCAAAGCTCTCCCACCTCCTTCACTATTGACTCTACAGGGCGTGAACGCTCTCTGCCTCTAGTGAAAGGAACAATGCAAAATGAGCACATATTATTGCAACCCCTCATCACTGAGACAAAAGCAGTAACTGAATTTTTGGAGATTCGAACTGGGCTAATGTCAGCATAAGTCTCTTCAAGTGAAAGAAGGGTATTGATCCCTTTTTGGCCATAGTCTACCTCTTCTAACAATCGTGGCAAGTCTCTGTAAGCGTCAGGTCCACAGACCACATCAACCATTTTGTCTGCATCTAGTATCTTGTCCTTTAACCTCTCAGCCATACATCCCAAGACAACTACTTTTGGAGGGCAGATGGAGTGTGACCTTCCAATAGCAACATTGCTCTTCCAGTGCCTCTTAAGAAACCAAAAATAATTAAGCCTTTGCCACACCCTTTGTTCTGCATTATCCCTGATAGCACAAGTGTTGATAAAAATGAGTTCTGCACTCTCAGGATCATGCACAATTTCACTATACCCGGCATTCTTCATGATCGATAGGACAATCTCCATATCATTAATATTCATTTGACAACCATAAGTCTCATGATAGATACGCCCTCTTGAAGTAATTTCTGAAGCAGGCAATTGGCTAGACAGATAGTTAAGAAAAAAAAGTAGAGGTATGAGATACAGTTTGCATCATTTGCAATTTTGATGAAAGAGTATCAGAAGCTTTGCATGCAACAATTCCTGTGCAGAGAATGCTGATGATGGGGAAAACGAGTCCAGAGGTAAAAACAATAAAGGAAATAAAGAAAGCCATTGGAGCCTCCCTCCCCAGTTACCAAAAACAAAAATAAGATGATGTGGATGAAGATTAATTGGTTTGTGTTTTATTGTGGTTGTTTTTTCATAAAACTAAGGAATACAACAACCAAGCCTAAGTCCCAAATTTTTTTGGTTGACTATGGATCCCCAACAGACCAATTAGGGTAGGTCACATGTATTAGGGGATGCCCCAACGTATATCTATGTTTGCACTTAGTATCATATATTTTGTTCAAAGTATAGTTTCAAAGTGCAGTTTACATATCATTTGTCCAACCACAAAAAACAAAACACAAAACTCAGATTATCTTTGGAATTTAAAATACTAGGTTAGTTTTAAATTACCACAGGGTATCCTTGAGTGATCGCATATATAGAGCCAAGTCAGAGAACATTACAGCATTGAACACATGATCTCACCCTCCAACCCATTATTGTAGGATAAGGAAGTTTCACTTGAGCTAGAAGTTGTTGGTGCTACAGCAGATCAATATTGACAATGATAATAATAATATCAAAGTGAAATGAAATAAGATTGTTCTAACACCAATGCAGATTATTTTGAATATGATTTTTCCAATGTCACTTCACTCTTAGAAGCAACCAAGAAAATAAGTAAAGGTTCTGGCTTTAGCTAATTCATTAGCAAATCAACAACAACAAAGCTTTATAGTCCCAATTTTTTTTGAGGTCGGCTAAGGATCCTCAACAGATTAGTTAGGGTCAGCCAAATGTACTCTTTTCCTCAATTCTACTCTATCCAAAGTCATAGTCTAATAAAGAAGGATAACATTCACATGGTAAGATATTTATTGAGCTGGAAGTATCTAAGCTTTTCTATATTAACAAACCCACAATGACAAGCTTACAAATTCATTAAATTGTGAGTTTGTAACGTGTTAAAATGCCATAACTTAAGTCTCAGCAAATGGCTGAAGAGCAAGAAAGAACTAGATTTCTAGAAAAAGCTTCATATAAACAAACAATTCAACCATAATTTAGCAAATGAGCTCAATACTAAGTTACATTCCCATTAGCGCATTTTAGATATTCATTCGAAATGAAATCGAAACAACCACTATAGAAATAGTGAAATACTCGTACTACTAAAGAAAAAAATACAAAACATTATTGGAATAAAATGTTACTGACTTGGGCTGGGCTTCGGAGGCGGTGAGAGAAGCTTGAGCGAAGTGGCGGAGGCTTGGGCCCTCCGAAAGTTGGGCTTGGGAGAAGCTTCTGGAGAGAGTGAGAGTGAGAGGAATGGTTTTTCGGAGTGTCCGTCGCGTGCGGTGGTGGAAGCACCGAGAAAAGGAAGCCTGGGGCTTCTTTCCGGAGAGAAGCCTGAGACTGAAGCCGCATCGACTGTGGCTGAGGACGGAGGAGAACGACGACGCCATTGAAGAAAGAGAGAGAGAGTGCGTGTGAGCTTTGTGTTGAGAGACTTGGAATTTGGATAGGGAATCGACTTTGATCATGGGCCACGATGGGCCGAAATCAGGCATTAGAAGCAAGTAGCCCATCTTACGGAGAATAGGTAAACGACATGACGTATTGTAGAATTCACAAATAAATAAAGGAAAAGACTTAAATAATTCATATGGTACCCCAACTATTGGAAAAATGTTGAAATTTGTCGCTCCAATATTAATTTTTTTTTCAATTTAGTCCGTCAATTTTCACAATCAAATCAATTTTATCCTTAGATCTCATGTTTCATTTAAATTTTAACAAAATAATGAATATGGAAATGAAGCATACATTGAAAGATTATTGTGAAAAGTGTAAAATTTTCAAAATCAAGTCAATTTTGATGAGTACCAACCATCCACTCATCCTTGTTTTAGAATGTTGTACGTTGAGAATATTTTAGCTAGACAAAGTTTAGCTACAAAATTAGTTGTAGTTTTAGACTACAATCTTACTCAATAAAATAAATATTATTACATATTTTGAAAATATAATTATTAAATTGCATGTTTTTTACACTCTTAATATATATATATATATATATATCAAATTTTGTATTAATAGGATATTATTTACTATATGATCTATAAGTTTATATTTTATGCATAATTTTAAATTACAAAAACTTGCAATTTAAACAATTTATTGATGACATTACTATTTATCTTTAATTTTCTAGAAATTTTGCAAGCATGAAGGATATAAGAAGAAGATATAATCTAATGGTGGATTTTTCGAAATTCACCTCCAATAAAAAGATATTGAGTAAGGGTGTATCCTAATTCTACAACCAATTTTGTAGCTAAAATTTGTTCATTTTAGTCATATACAATGATGATACCGAAAACAATACCACCAATGAGTCACACGCTCCTCACTCGATCGCAAACGGCACCTGCACAACGAAAAGGAATAACCTAGCGGAGTGTACCGGTGTGGTACCGGCCAAATACCCTCCGAAGGTCAAGTTAGAACTATTCTCACTGCTCTAGAGTGCTAGAGAGGGTAAAATTATGCGTACCTCGGGTAACGAGAGTGCTAAAGTTTTTATAGTAGCGAGGGTCATCCCTCTTTTCCTTGGAGTAGAAGTCTTTTCCTTATAGGAGTCCTTTTGGGCGTAATTTCCGGGATCCTTTCCTTATAGGAGTCCCTTTGAATATTCTCTTGCGTGGGAAACAAGTCAACTCTTGACTTATCACATGGGAAGCAAGTCGACTTCATGACTCGACCGTCTGCCTCAACGCATCTCCTTCAGCTTTTTGGGCGTCACTTGATAAAACCGTCAGTCTTGGAGGCCATCAAATCCAACCGTCAGCTATTGCTCCGTCTATTTATTGAAGACAGCATAACACCGTCAGTATGAGGCTCTCTCTCCTTTTTATCCTCATCAGTTGCCCCCTACTCTATATGCTTGACGTTTAGAACCGTCAGCATGTGGAGTTATTTCTAAAGAAGAATTACGAATGATTCCTCGGGTCGCGAGCTATTCAATGCAAGGTCACGTGGCGCGCGATAGTTGGTCTCGTTTCTGGCACAGGCGTCGCCTCGCGTTTCGTGCGTTTTCCCCTTATATAAATATCACGCCTCACAGCCTTATTTCGCTATTTCAACCTCGAAGATCTTTCAAGAGAGAACCCGTCGCTTTTACTCACGATTCGCTCCGTCAGCTCTTACCAATACCGTCACACTTTGTTTTATTTATTCAAGATCTATTTCACCTGTAAGTTCCTTTTCCTTTCTGCTTCCTTTTTATTTTTATTTTTGCCCAAGAATTTCTTTTATTGAGAACGTCAGTCTAGGAACTTAGGGTGTATCCGTCACTTGTAGGTAGTCAGATGTCAAGTGACGCGTCGAGTGATCAGTCGTCAGTCCGCGATGGAGCGGGCTACGACGAAGTCTTTGGCTCAGGTCAAGAGTCCGACGGCTTTTTGGAGTCGTCAGGAAGAGAAACGTCCGCCCAATCCCTTAGTATTGACGTAGAGGACCGTGTTGAGGGAGTCAGGGAAGAGGTGTTAAGTGAGGTTGAGGTCGAGAGGGTCGACAAGGAAGTTGTTGACGACGGGACCTGGGAGGAAGGTGACGTAGAGATCGATAGTGACGAAGATAGGGGTGACGGTAGCGAGGTTAGTAGTGACGGTAATGAGGATGAGGATGACGAAGAGTCCAGTGAGGGAACTTCAGGGAGTTCTGGAGGCAACCGTCCCTTCATCCTTCCAGAGGAGTGGGCCGTCAATAAATTTCTCCCAAAGATGAGCAACAGGGTTTTTTCTGAGTTGCGTATCCGTTTCCAGATCCCAGATCACATTCCCCTCCGTCTCCCTAAAAAGAATGAGAAGTGTTATACAGGGAGGACGGCTGATGTGGGGATGTATGACGCCATGTTCGCAGCTGGCCTTAGGCTCCCACTGACGGCTTTACACCGTCAGCTGGCGGATTTCTTAGGATTGTCCGTCAGCCAGATCTCTCCGAATGCCTGGAGGATCTTTATCGGAGCTGAGGTTCTTTGGGGTCGCTTGAGTGGGGGGAACCGTCAACTTTCGCTAGACGAGTTCTTTTACTGCTACAGACCCCAGCACAAAGTATCCGCCAAGGGGACATATCACTTCGCACCTCGTGAAAAGAACTTAAGATTGGTGTTTGATATGCCGGATTCAAATAGGAATTGGAAAAATAGATTTTTCTTTGTTAAAGGGACGGACTGGGTGTGTCGCCCGGATGAATGGGACAAGTTGCCCGGGGGTTATTTTGATAACACTTGGGCTTATATTAGGGAGTCAGGTTGCCCCCGTCTCTTTCTTTTTACCGTCGCTTTTCATTTTCACCGTCTCTTTTTAACACTGTTTCCTTGTCTCAGCCATCACTCGTCCGGAGGTGTCTGACGAACAGAGGGATTTCATCCGTCGGATACTCACCATCTCACTTGAGCAACGTAGGTGTAGGGACTTGATAACCCTAGACACTCTACATTTGTATTGTGGTGGTCCTGAGCCGACGGTCGAAGCACGGAAGTTGGAAGAATTTTCAAGAAAACGTAAGTAAATGCGTTTTTTAATCCGTCTGCTACTATTCATCCGTCAGATTACTTATCCGTTAGCTTTCTTTTTGCAGAGATGGAGGCCGCGAAGCAAAGGGTGAGGGCCGCTGCCGCCCGTAAGAAGGAAGAAGATAAAGCTAAGGGGAAGGATGGAGCGTCAACTCCTCATTCCTCTTTGAAGGGCTCAATCAAGAGGAAATCTGACGGAAAGGATGATCCTCCTTCCAAGAAGGTGGCCGTCACTCCTACGGACGCGCCCTCCCAGAAGTCACCTCCCAAGCTTAGTCACGGTGCTGGGAAAGGAGTGATGACTTCTTCTGGTCCTGTCGTTGAGGGGCCCCGTTGCTTGCTGACTCACAAAGATCATGCTGTCGAGAGTCTGGAGTCTCTTATCAAACAGACGGATCTGGATCCTTGTGCTCAGCTTGGGACGGATGACCTGGGGGCGTCAGCCTTCTTTGATATTGCACGGGTATGTTTCCTACTTTGATTAATCTGATATTTTTTCCTTGCTTAATAGCTGACGGTTGTATTTCCTTCAGGCCTTGGTTCGTGTTAAAGCACTCCAAGATCGTTGCATGGCCAAAGAAGGCGTCGTCTCTCGGGTGAGGAGGCACAACTCCACCTTGATGGATCAGCAGGCGCAATACAAGGAGGCCGTCCGTCTCTTAAACACAGACCTGAAGGATGTGAAGGAGAAGCTAGGAGAAGCAGAGGGTGAGCAGAAGAGACTTGAGGAGGAGGTTTCGTCTCTGCGTGCGCAGGTGGTGACGGCTGGGGCTGACGCAGTTGAAAAGTTCAAGACAACTCAGTCCTTCATCGACTCTTGTGCTGATTACTATGGCGCAGGTTTTGATGATTGTCTGAAGCAAGTGTCGTTAGCTTATCCGGAGCTGGATCTGTCTGGAATCACCATGGACACTTCCGTTCCAATGACTCCTGCCGCTGACAGAGATGACGAACCCCTTAGCTTGGATTCCTTGCTTAACGACGCTGGGGTTGTTCTGGCCCAGCCTGCTGTTGCTACCCCTGCTGGGCCTTCAGATCAGATTGTGAAGGATAAAGCTGACGGGGTCTCCAAGGACGCTCCTGCCGCTTAATCCTTCATTAGTTGTAATTCTTGAACAATGTCTTTAAGTGCCCGTATGTTTGTTGGGGCTTTTCGTTTGTAATTCAATCTATCCCTTGTTGTCCGTTACTTTGCACATATACACTTGTCTTTTTATTGTTTGACTAATTTTAATGTGATCGTCTATTATTTTGTATTTTAGCCTTTTTGGTTAGCTCGTCATCTTTACAGGCTTGTTGGTTGGAGAAATTTATTTGTAAGTAGTCTCATTTTTTGGTAAGACCGTCAGCAAGTTGACCGTCAACCATATAAATTTTCATCCATTGGACCGTCAGTTTTGAGGGCCCGATCCATATGAGAACTCTATTCATTGGACCGTTAGCTTTTAGCTTTAGCTTTTTCGGTCCGTTATTTTGATGGCGATTAGCCTCGATGCCTTTTGACATCTCTGTTGGTCCGTAGTCTCATTTTTTGGTAAGACCGTCAGTAAGTTGACCGTCAACCATATAAATTTTCATCCATTGGACCGTCAGTTTTGAGGGCCCGATCCATATGAGAACTCTATTTTTTGGACCGTTAGCTTTTAGCTTTAGCTTTTTCGGTCCGTTATTTTGATGGCAATTAGCCTCGATGCCTTTTGACATCTCCGTTGGTCCGTCGGTTTTGAAGGCTTGATCCATATTTCTACTGGACCGTCAGCTTTTAGCTTTAGCCTTCTCGGACCATTGTTTTTTCTGGCTTTTTTAGCCTTGATGCCTTAACATCTTTCATTAGTCCGTTGGGTTTTTTCTTGGTCCGTGAGTTATGGACTTAGTCGTTCTTGGGTCGTAAACTTAGTGGACCGTCGGAGGAAAGATATACTTCAGTGATTTCTGAATAAAACTCCTCTTATTGCCATGCATTTAAATAAAAGTAATTAAAACCAAACCCTGCCCCTTGGGCTAAAAAAAGGTATTGTTGCGAAAAAACTAAAGTAAACGATAAATCTGAGGAGTTAAACTATAATTTGCTGAAAAATAAAAGAAATTGGTCTTCATGCTGCTGCTTCTATTGGTAGTACTTCCGTAGGTGCTCGGTGTTCCATGGATGTGGTAGCTTCTGTCCCTCCAATGTTTCAAGGTGGTAAGTCCCTTTTCTCTGCCACGACGAGATTCGGTAAGGACCTTCCCAATTAGGGCCGAGTTTCCCTTGGGTAGGGTCCCTAGCGGCGCCCATGACCTTCCTAAGAACAAGGTCTCCGACTTGGAAGTCTCTGTGTCGGACCCGAGAGTTGTAGTATTTGGCCATGCGATCCTGGTACCTAGCGAGCCTTTGTTCTGCTGCTGCCCTGATCTCATCCACTAGGTCGAGCTGTAGTCGCATAGCTTCATCGTTTTTGTCCTCATCATGGTTGTGTACCCTATAGCTTGCGAGTCCGACTTCTGCCGGGATGACTGCTTCGCTTCCGTATGTCAAGCGGAACGGTGTTTCTCCTGTTGGTGTTCTTGCCGTCGTTCTGTATGCCCATAGTACACTTGGCAATTCTTCGGGCCATATACCCTTTGCCCCCTCGAGCCGAGTCTTGATGATCTTGAGCAAGGATCGGTTTGTGACTTCGACTTGTCCATTAGCTTGAGGGTGGGCGGGGGAGGAGTAGTGGTTCTTTATTCCCAACTGTGAGCAAAAATCCCGGAAATGGTCGTTGTCGAACTGTCTTCCGTTATCCGAGACAAAGACTCTAGGAATGCCAAACCTGCATACGATGCATCTCCAGACGAAGCTCCGAACGTTTTTCTCCGTAATCGTGGCTAAAGCTTCAGCTTCCACCCATTTCGTGAAATAGTCGATGCCTACTACCAGGAATTTCAGCTGCCGCATAGCTGTAGGGAATGGTCCCATAATGTCTAATCCCCATTGTGCGAACGGCCATGGGGCTGTCATTGGGGTCAGCTCTTCGGTTGGTTGTCTAATAATATTGCTGAACCGTTGGCATTTGTCGCAGGCCCTGACATAGGCTTCGGCGTCCTTCTGCATAGTGGGCCAATAATACCCTGCTCGTACAAGCTTGTGTACCAATGATCTGGACCCTGAGTGGTTTCCGCAGATTCCTTCATGTACTTCTCTCATGACGTAGTCCGCCTCTTCCGCACCCAAGCATCTCAGATACGGTCGGGAGAAACCTCTCTTGTATAGGACGTCTTTTATCAGGACGAACCTTGCCGCCTGGACTTTAAGCTTCCTTGCGGCTTCCTTTTCGTCCGGTAAGACCCCGCTTTTTAGGTATGAAACCAACGGCGCTGCCCAGCCGCTGTCGGAGCATATTTCCTGCATATTGCTGAGATCTATTAGCGGGGAAAGCTGTACAAAGGAGAGTACATTACCAGGGACGACCACTCGTTCTGCTGAGGCGGCCTTCGCGAGACGGTCTGCTCGCTCGTTTTCCTCTCTGGGAATCTGGATGATTTTGGCTTCTAGGTCGCCCACTCTTGTCCTTACTTCGTCAAGGTATTTCTTCATCTTTTCGCTCTTGCACTCGTAGTCTCCATTTATCTGGTTGGTGATAACCTGTGAATCGCAGTAGACGACTACCCTTGCGGCTCCTGCTGCTTTGGCAAGGTCGAGTCCTGCTATCAGAGCCTCATATTCTGATTCATTGTTGGTGGCGGGAAAGTTTAGACGGACCATACATTCAATGGTGTCTCCTTCAGGTGATAGCAACACAATGCCGGCCCCTGCGGCTTGCCTGTTGGATGATCCGTCCGTATGTATGCTCCATTGAGGGGACTCTGCTGCCCCCTGGTCCTCGTCATGGGTGAACTCAGCTATAAAGTCGGCGACAGCCTGTCCCTTGATGGCGGTCCGCGGACGATACTGAATGTCAAACTCGCTTAGCTCGATCGCCCATAATGCCAGTCGGCCCGCGGCCTCGGGGCTGCTCATTGCTCGCCGTAAAGGTTTGTCAGTCAGGACATTTACCGTATGAGCTTGGAAGTACGGTTTGAGCTTTCGGGCTGCCGTAACTAATGCGAAGGCAAGTTTTTCCATCGGCGGGTATCTTTCCTCGGCACCGCGAAGCGCTCGGCTTGCGTAGTATACGGGTTTTTGCACTCTTTCTTCTTCTCTCATCAGGGCTGCGCTAACAGCTGCGGGGGAGACGGCCAGATAGAGAAAAAGCTCTTCTCCCGGCTGCGACGGGCTCAACAACGGTGGAGAGGAGAGGTAAATCTTCAATTCTTCGAACGCTTGCTGGCATTCGTTGGTCCATTCAAAGGATTTTTTCAATGTCCGGAAGAATGGCAAACACTTGTCCGTTGCTCTTGACACGAACCTGTTAAGTGCCGCTATTTTTCCATTTAGGCTCTGCACCTCCTTTATACTTCTTGGCGGTGTCATTTCCATAATGGCTCGGATCTTATCCGGGTTCGCCTCGATTCCCCTTTGAGACACCACGAATCCCAAGAATTTTCCTGCCGTTACTCCAAAGGCGCACTTCCCTGGGTTGAGCTTCATATTGTAGGAGCGGAGTGTATCAAATGTTTCTTTGAGATCTCCTAGATGATCTTCCTCCCTCCGGCTCTTAACTAGCATGTCGTCCACGTAGACCTGGACATTCCTCCCAATCTGTTGTGCGAACATTTTGTTCATGAGCCTTTGGTACGTTGCGCCTGCGTTCTTGAGGCCGAAGGGCATGACCTTGTAACAGAATAGGCCTTGGCTAGTTACGAACGACGTTTTCTCCTGGTCGGCTTCGTGCATTCGGATTTGGTTGTATCCTGAGAAAGCGTCCATGAAGCTCAGCAACTGGTGTCGGGCCGTGGAGTCTACTAGGACATCGACCCTGGGTAGGGGGTAGCTATCCTTGGGGCAAGCTCTGTTAAGGTCGGTGAAGTCCACACACATCCGCCATTTCCCGCTCGCTTTCTTCACCATTACTACATTTGCTAACCAGTCGGGATAGTACACTTCCCTGATGAAGCTTGCTTCCCGTAGCTTTCTGACTTCCTCTGCTATGGCTAGGTCTCGCTCCGGGGCAAACACCCTCTTCTTTTGTCTGACGGGTGAAAAGGCGGGCGACACATTCAGCTTATGCACCATGATTGAAGGATCTATTCCTGGCATATCTTCATGACCCCATGCGAATACGTCTTGATTTTGCCTAAGGAATGTTATGAGCTCTTGACGGGTCGTGGGGTTAGCGAGTGTTCCAATTTTGGTCGTTCGGCCAGGATCGGAACTGTCAAGGGGTATTTCTTCTAGCTTCTCAACCGGCTCCGTTACCGTCCGGTGCTCTTCTATACTTAAAGTTTGAACCTGATCCTCCATTTCCACCATGGCTATGTAACATTCGCGCGCGGCCATCTGACTCCCGCGCAACTCCCCTACTCCGTAGTCAGTTGGGAACTTAATCATTAGGTGGTAGGTGGAGGTTACTGCCTTCCATGAGTTGAGCGTGGGTCGCCCGAGGATAGCGTTGTAAGCTGATGAGCAATCAACAACCAAGAATGTCACGTCCCTGGCTATCTGTTGGGGGTAATTACCCACAATTACGGATAAGGTGACCGCGCCTAATGGGAATACTCGGCTCCCGCCGAAGCCGACTAGCGGGGCATTTGTTGGGATCAGTCGCCCCCTGTCGATCCTCATCTGCTGGAACGCGGTGTAGTATAAGATATCTGCTGAACTGCCATTGTCGACGAGCACCCGGTGCATATTGTAATCTCCTACACGCAAGCTGACGACGAGTGCGTCGTCATGTGGATGGTGAAGGCGTCGCGCGTCTTCTTCTGAGAATCCGATTATGGGACCTTCTCTTCTTGCTATCTTCGGCACAGCTCCCGTCAGTTGAACATTCTGTATCATCCGGAGATAGGTCTTACGGGCCTTTTTGGATGACCCGGCAGCGGTCATCCCTCCTACGATCATCCTTATATCCCCAATTGGGGGCCTTGGTCGCTCATTGTCCCGTCGGGGGTGCTGGTCTTGTGCGGGGGGATCCGCCCTCTCCTTGCTAACGAATCTCTGCAGCTTTCCTTGTCTAATAAGGGCTTCAATCTGCTGCTTGAGGTCATAGCAATCTGCTGTGTCGTGGCCGTGGTCGCGGTGGAATCGGCAGTACTTATCTCGGGAACGTTTGTTGGGGTCACTCTTCAGCTTTCCTGGGAACGTCAGTGATTCCTCGTCCTTGATCTGCATAAGGACTTGATCTATCGGGGCTGTCAGCGGAGTGAAGCTTGTGAACCTTCCCCCCGGGGGTTTAGGGCGTCTTTCGTCCCTTCGGTCCGCGGTTCTTGCCTTCTTTCGGTTTTGGTCCTGCCGACCGTCTTCCTGCCGTTCTCTTTTTCTAGGCCTCTCTTCCCGAGCTAAGAGTGCATCTTCAGCGTTCATATACTTTGTGGCACGATAAAGCACTTCTGACCTAGTTTTTGGGTCGTTTTTGTATATGGAAAACAAAAACTTGCCCTTCTTCAACCCATTTGTAAATGCCGCGACAAGTATCTTGTCGTCAGCTTCGTCGATCGAGAGCGCCTCTTTATTAAAACGGGAGATGTAGGCTCTTAGAGTTTCGTCTTCTCGCTGCTTCATACTCATCAAGCAAGCCGTAGACTTCTTGTACCGATGGCCTCCAATAAAGTGTGCGGTAAACTGAGCGCTGAGTTCTTTGAAGGTGCTGATGGAGTTTGGGGCCAGTCGACTGAACCAAATTCTTGCTGCGCCCTTTAGCGTTGTAGGGAAGGCCCTGCACATGATGGCGTCCGCTACTCCTTGAAGGTGCATTAGGGTTTTGAAGGTCTCCAGGTGGTCCAGTGGATCCTTGACCCCGTCATAACTGTCTATCTGCGGCATGCGGAACTTACTTGGCAATGGGTAGGCGTTGACGGTAGTGGTGAACGGCGAGTCCGTTCGGTTGACAAGGTCGTCAAGGTCGCTCGATACTCGTCCCTTGAGAGCATTCATCATAACCTCCATTTGTTCCTTCATGGCTTGCATCTCCGCGAGAACGAGGGGCGGAGTGGTTTCCGCGAGGGAGGGGATGCTCGTGTTCTGTCGTTCAGGTTTGCTCGGGGCGTTGCTGGCCTGGGGTCCTTCCTGGTTTCTCCTGTCCGCGCTGGTTCCTTCCTGCTCTGCTCCTTGGTTGTTGGGAGCTGCATCCTTCTGTCTCAGTTGCTCTTCTAGGTCGTGATTTTGCTTCGTGAGGCGCTCCACGGCGGCGGCGAGAGTCCTCACCTGTCTTTCAAGCGCGGTTGTAGGAGTTTCTTCTTCTTGAATGTCGTTGTTGGTCGCCATTGAGCGAGTGAGTACCATGTAACTCTCTTGTCTTGAAGGCGAGAACGTGCTAAAGCGTCCCCACAGACGGCGCCAACTGATGATACCGAAAACAATACCACCAATGAGTCACACGCTCCTCACTCGATCGCAAACGGCACCTGCACAACGAAAAGGAATAACCTAGCGGAGTGTACCGGTGTGGTACCGGCCAAATACCCTCCGAAGGTCAAGTTAGAACTATTCTCACTGCTCTAGAGTGCTAGAGAGGGTAAAATTATGCGTACCTCGGGTAACGAGAGTGCTAAAGTTTTTATAGTAGCGAGGGTCATCCCTCTTTTCCTTGGAGTAGAAGTCTTTTCCTTATAGGAGTCCTTTTGGGCGTAATTTCCGGGATCCTTTCCTTATAGGAGTCCCTTTGAATATTCTCTTGCGTGGGAAACAAGTCAACTCTTGACTTATCACATGGGAAGCAAGTCGACTTCATGACTCGACCGTCTGCCTCAACGCATCTCCTTCAGCTTTTTGGGCGTCACTTGATAAAACCGTCAGTCTTGGAGGCCATCAAATCCAACCGTCAGCTATTGCTCCGTCTATTTATTGAAGACAGCATAACACCGTCAGTATGAGGCTCTCTCTCCTTTTTATCCTCATCATACAATATTGCCTTGTCCAACTAAGCATGGACAAGGGAGGAATAATAAGGTTCCTATTCAAGAAAAGATGTAGTCTCTTGAGTTTAGTTGTGTGATTCTCGCTCTATCAATCCACGATCTTCAATTATGGGCGTAAATCATAAGATTCTCGCCTTCCATTAATGTCATAACACTCATTACACCGTGAGAATATAGAGGAAGTTGTGATTAGAAATGACCCCATATAAACAGCAGGCGGCACCCACTCCAACATATGAGAGAAAAATCATAGAAGATTCTTTTGCTTTTTGTAAATTGAGTTTTACTAAGTTCTTACTTGAGTATTAGAAAATTCTAAGTTGGTACCACACCAGTGCTCTCCAATTGAGTAATCATTTGCGAGTCTTCCAAAGCTTTCATTTAGATGAATGATCCTATAAGATCATTAAATCATTAAATCACTCAACTATTAATTTTGAAGAGGTAACCTAAGATGACATGACTTAATTTTAAAAATTAAGGGACTAAATTGTTACCATTAATACGCAAGGAATCAAATTAAACTTTATCCAATTATGTGGGGTTTTTTTTTTTTTTTTTTTTTAAATTGTAAATCTCTACAACGTGTAAGAGCATTTACATCAATTTATGTAAAATAGAAAAAATCCCACATTTTACCCAACCAACCCAAAAAACCTCCCACATTAGTTAATATAAAATTGTGCAAAAATCCATTTTTTCTATAATAACCGTGTGTCTAAATCCACACCGCAACTTTACAAATGCATATTTTAATAATTTTCTACTTCACCCCATGAGGAAGAGAGAGATATGATTTCATGATTTGAGATAATAATAAAAATAGTAATGCTACAGTTACAAATTATTTTACAACATTTTTATAAACGGTTGATATGACAAATTGTCTTCACCATTAACATCTTTTTTTACTTACTAATAACTACCCATCACATTATCAATTTGTAACATATTTTGTAAAATAGTTCATGATTTTAGCATTTTTCTAATAAAACTTCAATAAGGAAATAGTATTTTAATGAAAATGTAATGTTATGTGTTTTGAAAAATAAGAGTACGTTTGGTACACTGAATGTGGATTACAACATGAATAGTAAATAAATGTGTTGTAATTGAATAACTAAACCTATTCATTAGTTTGATTGTGAGTTGTAACATTAGAATAAAACATATGATCTATTTTAGGAAATATTTCATTCATACAATTATATTTCCTAGAAAATAATATATTTTAAATTTTAGAGAGATAAGTTATTTTTTGATAATTTTTTATTTCCATAATTGTTAGGTGGATATAAAAAGTTTATTTATTTGGAAATGTATTAATGTTAGAGATTATTACATCTACTAAGAAATAGTTATTACAACTCTTTTAGAGAGGAATAGTTATTCCTCATTTTGAAGAAGAGAGATGCTACGTCTACAACATTTTTACAATATTTTTACAACAAATCACAAGTGGTTAGTTGTTATTGGTTCAAATTTGAAACCAACACTAAGATTACTTTTTTGCTCCAACAATAACAACCTTTCACTTAGGATTTGTTGTAAAAATGTTGTAGAAATATTGTAGACATATCATTTCTCTTTGAAGAATATCTATTCATAAGGAATGACTATTTCCTATAATAAAAACATAACCAAACTATTGAATAGTTAAACTATAGGAATAGTTGTTACATTACAGTATTTATTACAGTCTACCAAACATGCCCTAAGTGCACAACATAGAAAAAGTAGGTTCATACGATGAAAATAGATAGAAGTTTTTGGATAGATTTGCTCGCCAAGGGCATTATGGTCATTGTGTCCATATTGCAAAATAGCTTTTTTTTTTTGAGATAATATTGCTAAATAGTTAGTTGTTACATTACGGTGCTTATTACAGTCTATCAAATATGCCCTAAGTGCACAACATAGGAAAAAGTAGGTTCATCTGATGAAAATAGACAATTTTTTGGACAGGTTTGCTCGCCAAGGGCATTATGGTCATTGTGTCCGTATCACTAAATAGTTTTTTTTTTTTTTTTTTTTTTGAGATAATACTGCTAAATAGTTAGTTGCTCTTGCCTCCAAGTGAATCCCCATTCCGGACAGAAAAAATTGCAACAACCATTTGGAAACCAAAAAAAAAGTAGAATGCAGAAGTGGAGAGCTACACGTCGTCTCCTCCTCAACAGTTACTCATCCAAGTCCCGCTTTGATCATCCTCGATCCAATCCAATTTCTGATCATTCCACAACAATTTCCCGCTCTTCCTCAGGTACTGTATATATATATATATATATATATAACCTATTACAATTAGCTCACAAAAATTTAAAAGCAATTCCCTCTAACTGCTATGCTATATATATTTTTTTTAGGTTTTGAATCATGGACAAGCAGAATCCTCCACTACAGACACTTTGCTACAGCGATGATTCAAAGAAACCCATCGTTTTCAACGTTGAATTCCGATGATATCAACCATTTCAAAGGTATATTAGGCGATAAAAATGTGATTGAAGATGAAGACACGCTTCTCTTTGCAAACACTGATTGGATGCGAAAATATAAGGGCTCCAGTAAGCTTTTGCTACAACCTAGAACCACTCAAGAGGTCCTTTATATTTCTTTTATTAATTAATATTGTGCTCAATTTCAAATTTCACCTTCTAACTTTGTTTTATTCATTTCAATCTTGTAACCTTTTTCACTTTTATTCAACGTAGTCATTCCGTCTTATTCTGTCACATTGTGCCGTTAGGTGTCTTAAAAAATTAAGTTGTTTTGGGAATTCAAAAATATTAAAACTATGTTGTTTGAGGGGCACTTAACGGCTACTCCTTTGATTGAAAAAAAAAAATGGAAGTTAAAGAACTGAAATGAATAACTTGGAATTTAAAGGATTGAATTGAATTTTGGGTAAAGTTAGAGTGTCCAGTTTGTAATTTAATTTTAGGCTAAAATGAAAAACTTGCCCACTATGTTTCATGAGAATATTCTCATTCCAATCCTCTAACTTTGCATTCGTTTATTTCAGTCTTCTAAATTTAACGGAAGCAAAGTTAGAAGACTGAAATGATTTCTAGTGAATCTTAGAGTTCGAGTTTTGCATTTTCACCTTAATCTTATTATTATTATTGACTATTTGCATTGGTGATGCAGGTCTCTGAGGTTCTTAAATACTGTAATTCGAGACGCTTAGCTGTTGTTCCTCAAGGTGGAAATACTGGCCTTGTAGGCGGAAGTGTTCCCGTCTTTGATGAAGTAATGTAATTTGTTCCGTTTTTTCGCTTTCTTTGACTCTCTCTTCTGTGGGATTCAATGAATAACAGTTCACAAACATCATGTTTCTCATTTATCATACATCTGAATTGCTGTTCTATGATATCTTCTACAGGTCATTATCAATGTTGGTTCAATGAAACAGGTCATATCTTTTGACAAGGTAGACATTGCACCATTTTCCATAGTGTATGCAACAAATTAATGCATTTTGATTATGTTTGTGTTCGTATTCTGTGTTAGAATATAAGCCTATTTGGTTTTAGGCCCATTGTAATATTTTTTATTACATTCGCTTGTACTGCACATCGATTTCTTGTATAGCACTCATACTCTAACTATATAAATGCAGTCTCTTGTACAGTATTCAACACACAGTTGAAAACAATGAGGCATTCAGTCTTTAACACTATGGTTACAATTCTGTCTAAAATAGATTTTAGAGTATAGACGCTTATGACCTCCCCCGCTATGCCTTGCAGTTATGATTCTTATCATTATGTTGTCCTTGTTTTGAACTCTCTCCTTCCATTTGTAGTACTTGCTTTTACTTTTGGGACTGTTGCTGTGAACACTTTCAGTTTTTGAACTTGCTCAATTGTTCATTTCATTGGAGTTATAGCACAACATTTTCACACCTTCCTTCTCTGATGGTTGTTCTTCTTGTCTTACTAGTGCTAGTTCTCTTTGTAGCTTGTTGGCCTTGAATGAAATTTGAAGACCCTAAAGTTAGGGGTGTAAGAGCTGGTAGAGAGAGAGAGAGAGATAACTTGCTATCCTTGTCTTGAAGACTCTCACCAATAAATTTTACCTTTAGATGCATTTTGGAGTAATGTAGTGTTCCCAAACCAATATCAAGTGTTTGTTTGGATATCGCTTATTTTGCTGAAACTGAAAACTTATTGTTGAAAGTACTGTAAATAAAGGTAAAAGTTAGCTGAAATAGTACAATGAGACCCATTAATAGTACCAAAAAGTGCAGTGGGGTCCATGAATAGTAGCAACTATAAGCTGAATAGTGAAATAATTTTCATTTTTCATTGGTATCCAAACGGAGGCTAAGCATGGTTTCAGCATCACAAATTTGGGTTTATTTTATATTTTTCTCCTTGCACCTTTTTCAGGTCAGTGGTGTATTGGTATGTGAAGCAGGATGCATTTTGGAAAATTTGGTTTCTTTCCTAGACAACCAGGGGTAATTTTCCATTAACCATCATTTATTTTCTCATAAGATCTGTAATGTGTTATGTTTATTAGAATGACAGTTCAAATTTCATAGAAGTATAGTGTTAATAGATGTCACATAAGTATACTCTTGTCGGAATGTTGAACTGGTGGGCTGTCACGGCTCTTTGTCCATTTAAATTATACAACATGGAAATTTGACATTTTTTCTGTTGTCCTATTTTAGTAATTTATGCTTCTATTCAGATTTATTATGCCACTGGACTTAGGTGCAAAAGGAAGCTGCCAGATTGGTGGAAATGTTTCAACTAATGCTGGTGGTTTACGTCTTGTCCGTTATGGATCTCTTCATGGAACTGTACTAGGTGAGGATATTTGGTATCTATTAACCTTTCAAAAAAAAAAAAATCTGGTATTTGTTAAAGTCTAATGCACAAAACGGACTACTGTCTGTTCTGTTTCAATCTTCATCTTTTGTTTGATTTAATATGCACTTGGCTATTTAGCAATTGAAACATACTAGCTCATTTCCATGAGCAGAAAAGCATAGCCATCTCAGTATCCAAAGTATTTGTGCTGCTATTGACAATATCTTGCAATTTTAACTGCAGATACTTGGTAAAATTGGCTGCTCTAGTTTCTTAATTTTGAAGCATTTTTTCCACTAATAATACAGGCATTGAGGCTGTTTTAGCAAATGGCGATGTGCTTGACATGCTAGGGACTCTCAGGAAAGATAATACTGGGTATGATTTAAAGCATTTGTTTATAGGTATGTATCAAACAGTTTATAAACTGTATTATATTTTACAGTAAACAACTGTAATTTTAAGTGTATAATGCAAGTGAATTAACTTTCACCATCATCAATCCAGGAAGTGAAGGATCCTTAGGAATTGTAACTAAGGTTTCCATTCTCACTCCTCCAAAGCTATCTTCGGTGAATCTAGCTTTTCTTGCATGTAAAGACTATTCCAGCTGCCAGGTATGACTAGTTTTTTTACCTTTAATTTTCTTCTGCTTACATGTAATATTTTATCCATAAGTTTGATGCCCTAAGCAATCAAAATCAACAATATATTTCTATCAGTCAGATGCCAAAATACATTACAGAAAGTATTACAATTTACAGTCTCATTCTCTTTTCTTTTTCAGCAGATTATACTGAAAAGAAACAGTGACCAATAATAATCTGGAGAAAAAAAAAAGAATCCTAAGAACAATGAAAAGTAATCTTCAAATAGAACAATAAGTTATTAGTAAGGGTAAGCCAGAAAGATCATGATAGTTTAATTCTGAAACAACAAAATTCTCTTCACCCCCACCTCCCTCAGAAAGAAAAAAAGAAAATCTTCCTTTGTGACATGTGCTAAATCAAAAAATTGGAGTTTTATGTCTCATCATATCCTGTATACCAGAACTTGATGCTCTAGTTCAAACCTTATTGACTTAATTGTCACTTAATGTCTAGCTATAATAGTTTGGTTTCCTGAAATTTATACCATTATAAATTTCCCGTGTTTAATAGCCATATCGACTTCTGTTGTGTTTTCTAGAATGGCCGATATTTAGCTACAAATATAGATTTTAACCTTTTTTTACACCTTTATGCACCCTTAATTGTTCTTGACTCTAAGCAAGAAAAATGAATGAATTATGCTGTCTCCCACCTTTTGTCTTAATGTTTGTCAGAAACTTCTATTTGAAGCGAAGAGAAGACTTGGGGAGATTTTATCTGCATTTGAATTTTTAGATAATGAGTCACTGAATCTGGTAAGCATTCTGATGATTGTGTAATTGATGAGAATTTTTTAAGTTTGCCTCTCGTTTCTACCTATGTAATTTTAATGGTGAATCTCAATTTACATTTTTATGAAAGTTGGAGGTATACTATCTATGTGATGTGTCCATAAAAAGGAAGTTCACAGTTTTCTGCGGTCCTTAACAAGCTACTGTTTCTGGGTATATGCATAGACAATGATGCAATCCACTGGTTTCCTACTTTCTCTCAGGCCTAGAATGATTGGAAGCTTGAAACTACTGAAAATTTCTTTGATACTCTTTATACTTCTCATATTTCCAGGAGGGGCTTGGATAGGATGTATTGGACTTTATCCAATAACCACAAATTTGATGTAAAATCCTTCTATGGAGCTTTTTGAGGTGACCCTATGTTGGATATTCCTTGGCGAGAAATTTGGAAGTCTAAAACTTCCTGGGAAGGTTGCTTTTTATTTTTTGTGTGTGTGGACAGCTACCCCTGAAATTTTGGGACTAAGGCTTGGTTTTTGTTGTTATTGTGTGGACAGCTGCCCATGGTATAATTCTTAATATGGATAACTTTCATAAGTGAAAGATCAACATGGTTGATTGGTGTTGTATGTGCTAAAGGGATGGGGAGAACATTACCGCATTTTTCTTCATTGAGCTATAGCAAGGGACCTTTGGTCTTGTTTTTTATTTTTCTTCTCTATGTTGTGTCTCTTTGGTCATGGCTTATTCAGTAAAAGACCTTCTATTTTGTTGGAGAGGTGGCTTCAAGGGCCATCAAATCACCAATATGTGGAACGCTATTCCTCTATGTCTTGTGTGGTGTATTCAGAATGAACATAATTCTAGGTCTTTTGAAGGGATTGAATCCCTGCTTCATTTGAAGTTCATCTTTCATAGATCTTTGTTTGATTGGCTAAAGATCATATGGGATTTCAGTTGTTCTTGTTTGTGGTTTTTTTATCTTTGTAATTTGTACTTCACGAGTACTTGGGCTTTCCCTTTTTTCTTTTAACAAAATTTTCAGTGTTTATAAAAAAAGTTTTCATTTTTCAATTTTCATGGGCAACCATATCTTATGTTAGTTTTTTAGTGGGATTGTGTTTTCTTGTTTATTTTTCTTGTAGTTAACAAAATTGCTCTTCGTTTTTTGTAGGAGTTTACTATGAGGATAATTGTTAGAAATTACAGATTACATCTTCATTGTTTTCAGTTGGAAAGTGATCTAAATTATTCTTATTCCTAAAATTTTAAGAACTTTTTTCTGAAGAACCACTTATACATTTGAAGAGAAAGTGAATGGCATGGCATTTTTACTTTATCATTGTTATATTTTTGAAGCATACTCATTGTATTTTATGTAACAGGCTCTGAATCATTTAGAAGGTGTAAGGAATCCATTACCTCCCGCAATGCACAACTTCTATGTTCTGATTGAGACAACAGGCAGTGATGAATCTTATGACAAGTAAGCTCCTTTAAGTTTGATTGTTTATCTTCTTGAATGAGAATGATTATATTCTTGTGAAAAATATTTTTTAGTATTGAAATTTAGTTCCTACTGGACCCCTATCAATTGACTAGTACAAACAAAACTGTAAAATGAAAATTTTCGAAGGTTCACAAACCAATCCATAACATCTAGACATTGTGTAATTGCTTTTCTCATTTTGGTTGTGACTCTTCAGTTTTTAGATAGAACTCATGGAAAGGTTGTGTGACATATAGCGTCTAACTGCACCCTAGGAGAAAATGGAAAGTGATTCTATATTTTTCTAATTTTCCTGAAAAGTCACCTCACATAAAACTAGATTGGATTCCTTCCTGGAATTCTCCACCATGAACCTTTACTGCATGCTTAAATCAACTACAGATTCTCAAACTAACATGTTCTTCAGTTTTCTGTTTTATGGACAACAATAGCATCCTCGCTTTGTAATGTCTAGTGTTTTTTGTAGCTATATTTTTAGAAATATAATGTTTTCTTAAATGCCTTCTGAATCAATGGCATGTTTGAATTTCTAAGACCCTACAGTTTTATTTATACATATCCAGAGAAAAGCTTGAAGCTTTCCTACTTCGATCAATGGAAGATGGTTTGATTTCTGATGGTGTTATTGCACAAGACATTAACCAAGCTTCATCATTTTGGCGTATTCGTGAGGTTACCATTTTTTCAGTTCATTGAATTTCATTATACATGGACTACTTTATATTCAGACTTAAATAATGTTAGTATGTATTTCTTTTAGCGAAACTACACTATTGGTCCCTGAAGTTTACCATGTGAGCACAATTAGTCCTTTAAGTTCTAAGTGAGTGCTATTGGTCTCTCAAGTTTTAATAATGAGTATTGTTAGTCCTTTTGTTAATTGCCTTGAGTTTTATTGCCTATGTGGCTAGCGGAATAGTGACTTGACATATTTTAAATTTATATGGAATTTTTAAAATTAAAATATTACAAAATTCAATTTTAATAAACTCGATACATTTGATGTGGCATGATGTCATATTGAAAGATTAAAATAATAAATTAACAAGTCATATTTATTTATATTTAGAAAACAGGTCAGATTATTAAGATTAAAGAATTCATTAGAATCTTTAAAATCACTTAAAACACCAAATCATTCAAGTGACCGTCCATCTCCTCCCAAAGTCTCTTTGTCGGCATCACATTCAAGACTTGCTCACCATTGATGACTATCCACCCACGTCCTCACTGGTCTCGACTTGTCAAAACCTCCACCTCACTGCCAAAGTATCCACCACATCCTAGCCTGTATCTAAACTGGCTATCATCGTCCTGTTCTTGATATTGCATTTTAATCTACTACAGCAAATGATATTTGGTTTGGCCAGAGTGTTGTGTAAAGATATGCTTTGCTTGCTAGAGGCATTGATGAGAATTTGCTTTTAGAATCCATGATTATTGGATTTCATTCAGATGAACCAGCTATTAGCCTTTTTATAAATAATAATAATTATCAACCTAGTGAGGTTGGAAGGATTTTTTTAAATAAAAAAGGATAATGTCTTAAACCTTGTATGGTTTGAGAAACATAAATTATAATTTGACGATTTTTACTTTGTTACATTTGCAATTCCTTTCTATGCTTTCCACTTATTTATGGGATGGAGATGTTTGAGTAATTTGGTACTTGGGTTGGTGGAGAATCTCTGGATATGGATAGTTGAGTTGTTATGGAAGACTTGCCATGGTGGATGGAAATGAAGGCAATATGTATGTTTGGAATGTGGCTGAACAGCTTCATAAGGATTTTAAGGGTCAAGAAGCTTGGAGGCTCTGGCAGTGAGATGGAGGCTTGGACATTGATGGAAAGACCTGGGAGGACACAAATAGACTGACCTGTAGGACTTGCTTGCCACTGATCTATTTTTTGTTTTTGTTTTTTTTTTTTTAATGAGTTTTTTAAGGAAATCGTTATGAATTTTTTATCTAAAATATGATCTGTTAATTTTTTTTTTTTTTATCATTGATGTGGCATAGTGCCACATCAATTAAAAAAATGTCATGTCACTATTTCGATAGACACATAGATAATAATATTAACGGCAGTTAATAAACGGACTAACAATGCTAATTATTAAAACTTAATGGACCAATAGTACTCACTTAAAACTTAAGAGACCAATTGCACTCACAAGGTAAATTTCAGGAACTAATAGTGTAGTTTCGTCATTTCCTTTTTATTCAGGAAAGAACACCTAGTCTTCATATGGTAATGAATTACTTCTATAAATTCCACTGTTAGTTATTTCACCTATTGTTGTGGACCAATACTAAGAGAAGTCCGGTTCTTCAGCTTTACAACTCCTTTCTTATTACTATTTGTCTGGATCATATTTTCTATATCAATGATCATCTCACCCCACCCCTTGTTTTATGATGGAAACCTGTGCTTTTTTTCTGTCGTGCGCATCTTTAAAGTTCCTTTAACTTAAATGATATTACTTATTATTATTATGGTGATTAAGTGGTCTTTGCTGATCATAAGCAAATTATTTTTGTGGATTTTCTCATATCTATCTCGCAATTGGTTCTGCCTTTTGCTTCTCTTGGATGCTTCTCCCTTTTGATTCCGACCTTTATTGTGTAACAAAAACTAACCATTTGCTGATCCTCAACGGCCACTTACAGTTGCCATTTCTTCAAATTTATTCATCTTAACTTGTGATTATCTCTGTCAAGTATTTTGGAATTATTTATAACCTAAATGTCTTTGTAAATCATTATAAGTTCTTCAGTGGATTTTCTTCCCCACCATAGGGTGTACCAGAGGCACTCATGAAAGCAGGAGCTGTTTACAAATATGACTTGTCATTACCTGTTGAAACGATGTACAATCTTGTAGAGGAAATGCGAACAATACTTGGTAAGACAACTTTTTGTAATGGCTACATGCATTTTGAAATATTGTTTTCTTTCTCGCTTTGGTGATCAGATGTATTCTCTTTAGTGGTTGGGTAGGATAGGTGTGGATGTGAAACTGAAGGGTGTCCTTGCAGAAACAGTAAATTTCAAAAGAATAATTTGAACAGCGGAAACATCAGTTTCATGTGCCCTTAACTTGTTAAGAGTGTGCAGTTTCAAATTTGTTGCAAGATATTCCTGTGAAAACAGTACTATTTCTTTGAACTTGAAAAATTGTTTATGCTAATAGTATCATGATCTTGCATGTCACAGACTATGACTGGGTTGGTATATAAATCCACTTTTTGAATTATTATTTTAATATCAGGTAATTCAGCTAAAGTAATTGGATATGGCCACCTTGGAGATGGAAATTTGCATTTTAATATTTCAACTCCACAGTATGATGATGCGGTGATTTCCTTCAGCATACCCTAAAAAGCTGTGTATTTATTCTGTAAAACATGGCTTTGTATTGATATCTTCAATGAATTGCAGATTTTAGCACAAATTGAACCCTTTGTCTATGAATGGACATCTAAGCAGCGGGGAAGTATTAGTGCAGAGCATGGCTTGGGACTGATGAAGGCTAATAAGATTTTCTACAGCAAGTCACATGAAACCGTGAGAATTTGTGAATAGCTAGACATCTAAGATGTGCTTCTTGTTCTTCTTTTAATTTCTAGATTTAGAATGCCAAGTTTTCTTATACTGATGTCTAAAATAAGAATCTGTTTGTATAGGTGCAACTAATGGCTTCAATTAAGAAGTTGATGGACCCCAATGGGATACTGAACCCATATAAAGTTCTTCCATACTCAATTGTTTCTTACATCTGAGATAAGGTTTGTTTATTTTATTTTTTATTTTTTTTCTCATTCTGAACTTTCACACTTGCGTTTGAAGTTTTACTCCTGAAAAGGGCTTGCAAATTTGCTTTTGAAGTTTTTGTGAACTAAGGCAGCTGAAATATGGAATGACGGGCCATTTCTTCTTTCTTTCAATGATAACTATAGACATTAAAAAGAAATTTGCAAAATTCTCCGAATAAAAAATTTCACCTGTTATGAAGTCCATTCAACCCAAAAAGCAAATTATATGTGTACACAGGGAGAGGGAATCATTTTGTTCATTTTTACACTGAAAGTTTCTCCAATTTTTAAGAAAAAAGATATCCTTCTCTTGTTTTTGGGCCTGTCTCAGCAACTAGCAACTGAACCAGCAATTGAGGAAAAGAGATCAAATATTCACATACATTATTGTTATTATTATACTAAAAATAGATGGACTAAGCTATTCATCAAACTTAAGAATACTAAGCCAAGTAAAAGTTAGTCCATGTGTTCAATACTTAAGATACTTGAATGAGTGTGCTATTTATAGAGGAAGAAACATAACATCTTCCTCTATTTTTCCAACATAGGATTTGTAACGCTTCTTGTTAAAACCTTACCTTTTTTTTGGCTAAGCAATCCTACCCTTATAACAAGGAGAATCATTACGTCTTCTTTCATTCTTTCAATACGGGACTTGCAACACTTCTTTTTAAAACATTTTCCCTTCATTTTTTCAATGAAAGACTGGTGTGTTCTTTAATTAGTATTTTTATTATTATTTATGATGTTAGAACTTCAATGGGACATTAATCTTGATTCTCGCTTTTTCAGTTCTTTTAACAATCTGGATTTTAAAACACCATGTGGCAAATCAATTGATAATATGCAAGATGCATATGACTCATATTATATAACCAGTTTAAACTGAAAGC
This sequence comes from Quercus robur, assembly GCF_932294415.1. NCBI lineage: Eukaryota > Viridiplantae > Streptophyta > Magnoliopsida > Fagales > Fagaceae > Quercus > Quercus robur. Next base: position 19,312,301 of record NC_065539.1, on the reverse strand, counting down.
ACCAAATAATATTGTTCAGGCCTTTCAAATGTAATACTTTAGAGAATTATGTCTTATTTTGTGTTATTTTTACCTGATGTCATTTCATGTTTTTCTAATGCGGTCCAAAGCTGAAATTCAACATTCCCTGAGGTAGCAAGCATGATGGTTTTGTCTCAAGTTGTAGCAAGTGGACATAACTGAGCTACAGCTCAGTAGGATGCAATTCTATTAAACTATGAAGTTAGAGATGTTCAATACTATCTGGCATCTGATTGGAGAAGGAGCAAGTTCTATTAAATAGAAAGCACTAGTAATTGTATGGCACTTGAAGATAGTAATCTCCATGCCGTGGCAATGAGTTGTGTAGTTGATGAGTACCTAAACAGTACTGAAGATTAAATGAAATAAAAGCATGTTCCTATGAATCCACTATGTTCAGGTTCACTTTAATCTTTTGACTGAGGCTTCAGTCACTTTAAATTTTCTCTTCGATTTGATAATGCCTCTATAAGCTATTTTCTGAGTTCATATAGACCGGTCGGTTGTTGGCACAGTGCTTTACACAGAAATTTGTCACAACCTCGACATGTGCGATTGTGGCGGAGAAGAAAGTGGTGAGTTCATCATGTAAAAGTGGTGCTGGAGAAAAAAGTGGCGAGTTCATCATGTGAAAATGATGATTCACCAATCAATTGCACATGTCATTAAGTTGTGGTAAAATGTGTGTTTGGACAAAATGTATCGTGTCATAGCAAAATCTAAGTTGTTCAGCACATCTTGACTGTGCATGTTGATGTTCGATCAATGAAGTGGTTTGGTTGTGGGCCCATGACTCCTTGTACGGTTTTCTTTAGTTTGGGAAAGCATTTTCGTTTTTTTGTTAAAACTTTTGCTGCTTGATGCCTTTATAAAAAAGATACATTTTTCGAAAAGGCATCAGAATTATGAGAGATGTAAAAGCAATCGTAAAGGAATAATTGAATAACTTTTTTCATCCAACTCATATTAGATGCGTTTCTTATTAGGCACCATCTCTTAATTTTTTATGGTCTTCTTTTAGAAAATGTCTTAAAATATATAGCATTAATGAATGGAGCAAAATCAAATTATGAAATCCGCATCTTCATATTCGGCTTTCAACTTTCAGGGGAAATTAAAAAACAAAGGAAAGGAAGTGAACTAAAAAGTCTGAAACAGAAATACCTCTTCTGTTGGTTTTAATTAAAAAAATAAAAAGAAATCAAAGCCAAAAATGAATTTTATATTGCTAATTAAATTTTATTTTTTAAAATAAAAATTTGAGCAGCCCGGAATGTTGCTTTTAGTTTTAGTTTTTAAAAATAGACCTGTAGGTCCTTACCTTGAAGGCCTTTCCAATAGACAAATTGGTAGGGGACATTTCCATTAATCAAGGCTGGAATATGCTAATGCTAAATTATACGGACCCGCGAATTTTAAATTGATTGAGATATGAGAATAAACTTAAAGTCAAAGGGAGGGCATACAAATACCTAAAAAGATGCAGAAAAAAAAAGTAAAAAGTTACAAAGTAATTAGAAAATGGGTTTCTTTCTTTATTGCTTCGTGGTTGGTGCTGGATAATAAGAAGGAATTGGGACATAAAACAATCCTCATACGAACTACGAAGTAAAAGGATCTAAAAAGTTGCTACCACCTTTACTTACAAATCCACAAACGGGCTGCCTTCTCAGTTTGACTTGTCTTTTGTTTGCACACTCTAGAAATTATAGCTTAAGCATGAGAGTTGATTTAGACCAAAAAAAAAAAAAAAAAAAACATTAAGGGGTCGTTCGGTAATGTTGTTCTAGTAAAGTTGTTTGTATTTTTTAGAAATATGTGTGGATGAAAAAGTGTATGGAAATACGTGTAATATTGTTTAAACATTGAAAACTGTTACTTAAAGCACCTTATCAAACAGCCCCTAAATCTATATTAATTTACTCAAAAAAGATATTTTAAGTTGTCTATCAACCCCACAATATAGATCAATGTTAAAATCAACAAATTAATTGTGATGGTTGTGATGGAGATTGATAATTAATAGAACTAATCGGTTAAATTTGACATAATAATGCTATCTACCATCCAACCATATACTGATTTGGTACATTTGACACTAATTTGTAATGTTATGATGGAAACTACAAGTTATGTTGAATATGAATACTTTTCTTTTAGAGAGTTTCAGCTTTCAACCTATGATGTTTGCTTCTAATAATAGCTTTTTATTATTAGACCAAGACACTAATTGGTTTTTGGTGTAGGTAGGGACTTTCTTTGTCATGACCCAAGTCACCAGGATCACAAAGCAATTAAAATGGTTTTAGTTCAAAGAAATACCAAACCTCCCAAATAGCATTACTACTGATTATTGATTAATTTTCTGCTTAAGTTAAACTTAAGTTATCCTAAAACAAAGAGAGAATATAACACTTATTTCCGTTTGAAAATACAAAACAGAGGATAATTATTCAATAATAAAACCTGTCAACTAATACTCCTAATAGATCTTGCATGTAACAATTCTAATCTTGTGCAACGGTTGCCAACTTTAAGAGCTCAATTCTTCCAAGCTAGAGATGGAGAGTTTTAGGGTCCGTTTGGATACCGCTTATTTTGCTGAAAATTAAAAACAATAAAAAAGTTACTATTCACGCGTTTGGCACTGTTCATAAGCCTAACATCACTGTTCATGGACAACGAACAGTGCCAGACGCGCGTCTAGGAAGAAAAAAAAATGCAATGCAAGAAACGCAATACCCAAACGCCAATAGCTATAGCGTGGCGAGCTAAAACAAGAATAAAGCTGGCATGATTGTGTTCTTTCTAAATGTATACTATATGAAAAAGAAAAAAGTAAGAGTTTCTTTTTTCCTTTACAAGAAGTGAGGGATAAGAATCAAACTAGATTCTCCATTTCTCCTAATGGGAAATATTGGACAGTAGTAATGAGCCTAAGTTACTATTTATTACCATCTAATACTGATGAAAGTAAAATTCCAAGCCAAATGTTAGAACAAATTGCCCGTTTTTTGGTGGCCAAACGCCAAAGAGTGAACAGAATCAATAGATGGTGGCAAATGGGAACCGAAAAAAAAAAAAGAAAAAAAAAAAGAAGACTTGTAAGACACAATAAAAATCACAACAATTTTACAATATTCCTTAATTAACCTACATATAGATGATTAAAAATTTTTAACTTGTGATTTGTGGTGGGGCCCATGTGTAGGGTAGGGACACAAGATAAAAATATAAATATTGTGCACATTGCATATGGCACTCATGTGTCATGAAAGTAGGGATGACAAAAATTCTCTATCTCATTTGGTTAATTATGTCTTGCTTTCCCTTGCATGAAAGGTGATATTACATGTATCCATCCTTTCACATAGAGATTTTCACATTTGTGAGACTGACCCAAATGTGAGATAGTAGATGCATGTATCCGATATATAATAAATTTTCTCTTTGCATGGATTTCTCTATCCTAAGAGGTGATGTGACGATGATAGGTTTTATTTGCTTCGACATGCCTGAATGTGTATATATACTTTATTTTTTCAACATACTCTATTATCATCCCTTAAAATAGTTGTTATCTCTTCCCTTTATCTCTCTTACAATAGTCATGGCTCTAGAATTCATTGCATAGTCTGGTCACTATGTACTAAAAACTTTGTTGTGTCTAAATATGTGCTTTATGTTTTATGGCAGCCCTAAATTGTATGGGTGTGCATTATGCTCAATAATTGGTTTAACTTCATATCTACCTAATGTCAAAGCCACCGCATCAAGGATGACCAAATTCCTTCAACTTGCCTATAATTGACCTTGCATCGCTCCTACTCTACACGAGTTTTCCTCATCCTAAAAAGAAGACATCGTTAATCCAATCCTGTGCTATCCTATTGTCATCCTTACATTAGGGATTAGAGTGCAGAACTTAGAATATAACATCGTTAATTAAAGGGTGTATTTGAGTATTATCAGCGTATGAAAAAACAAGTGACACCCATAATGATAAATTGTGAGTGGTGAAAAATAAAAGCACACTATGTCCATTAGTAGTAGTAGTAGTAGTAGTAGTAGCTCGATTTGAAAACACTAATTGTTTACTCATAGCTTTGGTGTACCTTATCTCAAATTGTGAAATAAGACGAGTGCATTACAAATAAAGTTGTAGTAATGCCCTATATGCACGAAAAGCCGCCTTAGCAAAAGATTAGAAGTAAAAAAGAACAGAAACATCGAAATAAAAAAAAGGAAAAGATATGGTGGGGTGCAAGGAACAACAACAATAAACAAAAAAATAACACAACCTTGGGTCATTCATTCATACATATATTTCATTAACATTATAAACGGTCGCTGGTCCTCTTTGTCTATTTCGTCAAACACCACCACCATCACAATCTCTCTCTTTCTCTCTCTCTAACTCTCCGCCATTTTTAGAAACCTCACCATGACCAGCTCCTCCGCCAACGCTCGCAAGGTTTTGCCCTAATTTCCTCGCTTTCACACATCGTACTCTTTTTCAATCAGCTGTTAATTATGTACTATAGAAACTAAATACTAATATATGTGTTTCATATATCTTATCAAAAACCTTAAATTTGTTCGATTTTGTTAATGATGATTGTGAATTTTGGGTCTTTTGTTAGGCTCTGAGTAAGATTGCTTGCAATCGGCTCCAGAAGGAGCTCCTGGAGTGGCAGGTCAACCCTCCTGCTGGTTTCAAACACAAAGTCACCGATAACCTCCAAAGGTTTTGTTTTCTTCTCTTCCCTTCTTTAGGGTTTTTGTTTTTTTGATTGATTCTTTGGGTTTTGATTGATTTCTTTTGTTCATAACTAAGCAAAATTTAGGAACATAGTGATATTAGGGTTGTTGAATTGAGTTATGTGTATGTATGTTTTGGTTCTTGATAATTCAAATTATTGGAATGTTGTGCAAAGTAGGGTGGGATTCAAAACCAATAATGGTAATAAAGACTAAATAAATTAACAAACACAGCAGTTTACGTGGTTCGGCAGTGATGTGCTTGCGTCCACGGGTGGTGATAGGGATAAAGTTTACAACAGTGACACAATGATTCACTCAAGAAACCCAAACTCTGAATACACCCTAGACTCTCCTTCAAAAAAGAACAAGACTAGAAAACGATCTTTTCTTTTATGGGTCTGCTCTCTCTTTGTGAAAAACAATGAGTAGCTTAACATATATATGTATAGGTTGACTTAGGGCTGAAGTGCTTGCCGCACACTAGGTCAGCCAGATGGAACTCCTTCTATAATTTGTATTCAGTCAGAACTATGACCAGACTTTTTGTGGCTGTGGAAATTTCAAGCCTCATGCATATTCCACTTTAAGTTTCTATGATGTCCTGCTTCTTCAGTTAGTTTATTGAATTTGATTTGTTATTTTGTGGGAATTTTGGATTCAAAGGTGGGTTATTGAAGTCAATGGAGCTCAGGGAACTCTTTATGCAAATGAAACTTATCAACTTCAGGTTGACTTTCCTGAGCATTACCCAATGGAAGCCCCACAGGTTTGCATAAAGCCGTTTATTTTCGTAATATGTAATTAACCTTGGGTAGAGTTCAATTAGTGTATTTGTTTTTGGTGATGATATATATATATATATATATATTTATATTTTATTCTGTTGGTGGGTTTAACAGGTGATATTTCTGCATCCTGCTCCGCTCCATCCTCACATTTACAGCAATGGCCATATTTGTTTAGGTAATTTTGTGGAAATCATATTACTAGCTTCCTTTTTCCCCCTTCTTAGCATACATACCATCCTTGTTATTATGGCCTGCTCTTTCTTAGAGGTTTTTGGTATTTGATTTATGATTTATTATAGTTACATCATGAGTGTTTTTGCGCCTTCTTGTGCATCAATTCATTTGTTGATTGGTATGGTTTTGTCCCCAATTCTTGCGTAATATTGATACTTCTTTTTTTTTAAGGTAGATTTTCACGTGTTTTTAGACATGAGGTCAATGTTATTGTCTGAAGGGATATGAAATTAATATATGTTGCCTTAATGCTTATAAAATATATATACATAGCTTTAAATCTCTCCGAGACATGAGATAAGAATAACCTCCTTCGAACTAAAGGTAGCACAAATGAATTGAATGCTTAGTTGGTTAAGTATTGAAATATACGTGTGATGAGACAAGGATTTACTTTGATTTTCCACCTTTTCCTACATTTCTTAGAGGGAAGCAAAGGAAAATTATTTTTTAGGGTGCTTAATCAATCAGAGTATCAGACCCTAAGTTCTTAAGACAAACTGTAAACCAAAGACAAATTTTATTGATAATAAAAATGCTATTACAAGAGCCTCATAATCTTCTTTTCATAAGAAGACAAAACCCTAAAACCCAAGAAATAATTAACTTATACTAATCCTAACAATATATAATAAAAACAAACCAAGGGCAAGAAGATCCAAGTCTAGGCTGCTAAGTGCTGCCGGCTGCATGAATGGTCCTCATGAGTGGTGCGCTGTATATACATGAACAATTATTTTCCCCACATAAACGTTAATTTACTACTTTGCCTTGTTTGATCTTGTAGTAATAAGTCTTCTACATAAAATGTAATTTCTCTTATTTAGCTATGTGGGCTATTTGTGTTGAAAGAAAATCAACATAACCATCATTGAATTCCTAATAATACAAAGCTTAGACACTTAAAGAGTACAAAGTTTATCAAGCAAACAGCAAATTTACTAGAGCTTAATAAAATAGGCATCATGAAAGGACTTGTCATCGTTTTCTAGAATGTCCATACAGGCTTCCATTTCATCAATCTACTTACAAATCCACTCCAATGTCCATTCCATTTGGAGTTTAATCTCTTGCAATCTACTTTGTTGCAAAGCAATAGATTGTTTTCAGCTTTGCTACTAACTGACTGAGTTGGGACTTGGGAGCGGGATGAGACAAGGGTTTACTTTGATATTGTCCATTGAAATCTTAGCTTCTTTGAGGGAAACAAGGGAAGATCTCTTATTTAGTGTTTAATCGAGCAAACATCATGTTCTTGAGAGGACTTTGTAAATAACAACTAATCTTTAAAAAAAAAAAAAAAAAAAAAATTTATTCATTTATTGATAATACAAGTCAAACTATGACAGGAACCTCAAAATCCTCTAATTAATTTAGACTAATCCTTGATGTACTATAAAAAATAAACCTAAAAGACCCAACATTTAAATAACCTGAAATAAACTAGTCTGCTACAGTACTTTGTGAACAGTTCCCATGAATAGTGTCTCTACAGTACATGTGAACATTTCTTTTCTTTAATTTGTTCAGAGTCACGAGGGTAATGAAATAACTTTTCAGATAATTGGCACCATTCTTTGAGCAGCTGAATTGCTTTCTTTCCTTGATAATTCAAGACCCAAAAAGGAGATTTTGAAACAAGTGACTGGGACTATAAGAAATTCTACATTATTCATGACTGGCATCAAACAGGAAGGGTGAAGTTGAATTTCTGCTTTTTATTCAAAATCTTGGGGTCATGAATTTTGGCCCATAATTGCTTATGTACTTTTATACTCAACTGTTTCAAATCCCCATCTCCCCTGCTCCTGTCCCTCTGTCTTGTGCTTAGTTTAAACATAGGTGGATGATTGGAATTATATGGGACAGGCCTCTGATATGCAGCCAAAGGTTTGGGAATAAGAGGAAAAGAATTCCAGAGTAAAGCTTAAAATTTTAGTTACAATTGCTTCACAGCTTATACTTATCTAATATGGTTATGATTAATTAGGGCAGTGCCAATTGGCTTTATATCTGTTATGGTATCTGCAGGTTAACTTAATTAGTTTTAGATGACATTATGGTTAACATCAAAGTAACAACAAGCAAGTATATTATATTATTATGTATGCTGTATTATTTATCTTTTCTTCCTGGAGATAGTTTTAATTGTGCCGATTTCTTCCTGTTATTGACATTTAAATTATGAACGTATCAGTTTTCCAAAATCTTAGTACGAGTTCAGTTTTGAATTGCTAGGGTTTTACATTTGTGTTTATTTATTATTATCATTATTTTAAATTTATCCTACATTTTTAAGATTAATGTCACTTGCAGTTATGCATGGAACATCAAAATCATAATCTCTTCGGCCATTGAGAAAGTTGGAAATGATATTTATTTATGATAGCTCATAATGAAGCATGGTATTTCAATTGGTCATTTTGCTACTCAAAAGTAATGACTATGTAAGATTTCTGTCTGTGCATGAGCATATGGGCAGAGTAATCAAAACCTGCCTTTTCTTACTTTCTCATCCTGAATGAGTTTGAAATAGCAGGGAATTTTTAGTTTAGTTTTTTTATTGTTTAGTTTAGTGTTTTATTTATTTTTATTATTATTATTAAATGAAATCATGTTGAAAAAAAAAAAAAAAAAATATTTTCTGACTTGAGGTATATGGATTATCTGCAGTTGATTACCTTGCAGCAAGACTGACATTTAATTTACTACCTGAATGTGGCATTTTGTAGATATTTTGTACGACTCATGGTCCCCAGCCATGACTGTTAGTTCCATCTGTATCAGCATTCTCTCCATGCTCTCAAGTTCAACTGTGAAGGTTTGTACCTAATCATCTGCTTTTAACTTTTAGGAATTTTCAAGTTCCTTCCATTTCCAAATCATTGGGTCATATTTTTCTTGTGTTGCATTTTACTACTGATCAATGAGAGTATAAATATGATTGTACTAAATTGTTATAACCAGAGAATGAGCGCACAATGTTTTGGTAAAATGATGGGCGCACACTTAATTCCTGTTGTATCTAAATCATTAATTTTCTTGACCTTGCTTACAGCAACGCCCTGAAGATAATGATCGCTATGTAAAGAACTGTAAGAATGGCAGATCTCCCAAGGAGACCAGGTGGTGGTTCCATGATGATAAAGTGTAATAATTAAAGCATCTTCTTCCTTAATCGGTTGCTCAAGAAATAGTGGGTGGCTAGCCTTCTTAAAGGAAGATGAAGGCAAAGAAAGAAAGTATTCTGAACCAGGATTTTGTCTAAATGCGTAATAACTCGTGTATATTGGCAATGCCTGGTATTTGTAAAGGAAGATTGACAATTTGTGTTTCAAAGCAAGGGGACAAACAAATCCGTGTCTTTGTGGTTAACAGTGAGAGTACTTGGTATGGGATCTAAATTTAGATGATTTAGCCCTTCCGATCTTTTCTAATGATATTTGGGCTCCTTCTGAACTAAAAACGTAAAAATTTGTGAAGTGTTACTATTTTATGCTTACTATTTTAAAACGTGCTCTCATAAAATAAGTCTTAAGGATACAACTTTTCAAACATTTTTAACAATTGTTTATGTGGGGCCTGTTGTGAATTTTGTGATTGGCGTGCATAATAAGTGTTAATTGTGGGGTGTTCTAATTGTAATTTATTACCTAAGCTGTAAAAAATGATATAAAAAGGTTTTGTTAGCATTTTCAATCTTTTTCTAGTATTTACCGTAAAATGATATTGTATTTAAATGTGAAAATCAATAATTATGACCCACTCAATTGGAAAGGATTACTTAAAAATTGAAACTTTGCTTTCATAAGTTGATGGGTAAAAGCAATGAATACAAATGCTCTGAACTATTTTTTGTGTTTTATTTTATGTTTTACCAATTATAACTTGCTAAGTATTTGTTTAACTTTTCTTATAAAATAGTCATAGTTTAAAATGAAAAATAAACATATAAACACATGACAAGTTGTGCTTGATGGAATATAAAGTGGAATACAAAATGAGATTTAGATCCTCTAGATTTTTTAGGGCACTCTACCAAATAAATTTTTTTTTTTAAAATCTTAACCATTCTTTAATAATTTAATGGTCTAGATTTTGCAATGTCAGCATTTCACTAACAATAATCTTAATTGTTTTGTTTGCAATATTATTTTATTATTTTAAGAGTATTGTTAGTGGAATGCTGACATGGAAGAATTTAGAACTTTAAATCATAAAAGAGTGGTTAGGATTTAAGGAAATCTATTAGTAGAGTACTCTAGAAAATCTAGAAGATCTGAATCTCACAAAATGTGATACATAAGATTTGTATTCAAAAGGAGTATTTTATTTTCCATAAACTTTTTCTTTATGTGTATATTTTGAAAGGGAAAGTTAACGGATGCTCTAAGGGTGGTTTAGAAAACATTTTTAGAAACTTGTTATGGGAAAAGAAAAAAGTAATCGATTCTTTGATAGTTTTTTATATTTTACATGAAAGTGGTATTATAACTTTCTTAAAATGGTTCATTGAAAAATTAACATAAGGACACCCGTTAACTAGTCTCAATTTTGAATTACAATAACCATTGGATAAAAAATGAGAAAATAAGCTACAAGACGTAACAATTGATCAAATTTTTAAAAGTTGCAGGTTTGTCGTAAAAAATTTAAAGAAAGTATTGACCTATAAAATGGAGTCCTAACATGGTACTTTAAAAAGAAGGGGGTGATTTGGACTAAATTTAATAGTTTGAATTACCTTTTTAGAGATGAAATTGCATTGGGTTTAATTTAATTTAATTTTTTTTGGAGATAACTGTATTTTTTCCTAATTTCTAATCTTCCTTAAATAAATTTGGTTGAAATACTGTTTTTGTCCTTCGGGAATATTAAAAGCACAAACATTAAAAATTTTAGAGATGAAATAACATTGTATTTTAAAAAAAATTGAAGTTAACTGGATTTCATTCTAATTTCTAATCTTCCTTGTATAAATTTGGTTGAAATATTATTTTTTAAGGACACAAACATTAAAAATTTTTGGTTGAAATAATTGTTTTTTTTTTTTTAAATTGAAGTTAACTGGGTTTCATTCTAATTTGTAATCTTCCTTGTATAAATTTGGTTGAAATATTATTTTTTAAAGACAAAATTTGACAACGAACTTGATTATAGACAATGAATGATATAATTTCCATTAAAAAAATTTTGTGTTAATTAAGTCGTGAAAAATGAAACCATGAGAGTCCGCCCAAGTCTCGCGGTCCAAACCAATTTGCTACAGGCGAGCAAACATAGAGCCCACTAGCCCACCGATCGAGTGACCGACTGAGCTTGGCGAATTTTTTAGTTGGACTCTTTGACATTATATTTTTTCTTGTTTGTGAGCGGTGTGGGACAAACAAACTCATGTCTTTGTTGTTAACTGTTAAAGTAGTTTGTAATTTTATATGGTATCTATTATCTATATTAGATGATTTAGTCCTTCCCATCATTTATAATGTTACTTGGGCTCTTTCTGAACTTAAAACGTGAGAATTTCTGAAGTGCTGCTAATTATAAAGTGAACTCATAAAATAAGTCTTAGGATACAACTTTTAATACATTTTTGACAATTGCTTATGTGGCTTGTTTCAATTAATGTGCACAATAAATTTGGTGTCAATGGGAGGTGTGACAATGATGATATGATTTATTTTATTTTATTTTTGGTTGTTGTTGTTGTGGTGGTGGTGGTGGTGGTTGTTGAGGGTCATTTGTGAGAATCCAAGTAGGAAGAAGAAAGTCCAACAACAAGGGCATCAAAGAACTAGCAAACAGATGGTAAAACCATTAGGCCCAAGCGGCAGAAATAATGGATCACAGGCTCATGAAATAAACAAATGGGCCTTAAAGAGGCGAGTGGGCTTAAAGAAGCCCGAAAAAGAAAAATAGCATACCCATGGGCAGTATATGATGTAGAAAAGTGAGAAAGGGTCACCGTAGACCCAAAGTAATGCAAACAAAGAAAGTAAGGGGTTAATGGCAGGCCTATGAACCCCAAGAATGAGAATAAGGTAATTGGGCCAGGGAAGCCCTATGAAGTTAGTAAAAGTCCATGGGAATGCAGAGTTAGTAAAAGGGTCAAGGAAACCCAAAGAAAGCAAGTGGGCCAGGGATGCCCAAAGGGACATAGGAGCCCATAAGTAGGAAAACCAATGGTTATACCAAGCCACTGGGGGAAAGAGTAAACGGCTGGCCTAAAGAGGCCCAGCAGGAATGAGTCATTACAGCAGGAGTGACAGAGTAATATGGCAGAAAATGAGGATAATCAAGAAATGGGCCGAAAGAAATGTAAAATCCAGTATCAAATAAAGCCCAGCTCCTCAGGGGAGCGGGAAATCGAAAAGCAGCTCACATAAAATGTCAAAAGGAACGGACGGCAGACTATACAGGCAAGCCTCCAGCTTACGGCAGGCGAATGACCAGCAGACAGATTTTGGACACACATGGAAGAGAGGCACGCGCAAGGCCCAAGCACCACCAGCCTGTACCCAGCCAATACAGGGTATGGTGAGGTTGTGGGTCAAAGATTCAGAGGGCATGGTTTAGTGGTGGAGAGGGGAAAATCTATTTTTGAAGTTCTAGTTTAGGTTCTTTTGGGGAGGTGTCTTGCTGGGATGACTTATTACCCAAAAGAAGCAAGCTTAGTTAGAATAACTAGGTGCATGCCATGAGGGATAGAGAGAGAGAAAGAACCCATACCGTAGCAGGAAAGGGTGTCACGGCAAACAAACAAACAAAATACCCTTCCTTGTCTAGTGATGGGGGGGATGACACATAAACGAACCAGTGGTGGTCGGCCAATACATTCAGACCAGACAAAGGAGGTTAAGGGCTAAAACAGTAAAATCCGGTCACGACAGGCACTATAAAAAGAGAACCTTACCGTGAACAAAAAAACAGAGTAACAACGGGAACCATAACTAAGAAATAGGAATTCAAAAAGAGAGACCAGAAAATAGAAAAGAAACGAGTGGGAAGGAAAGAAAGAAAACAACCAGAAAGAAAATAAAGTGAGAATTAGAACGGTAGGCATGCACTAGTAGATTGATTCCCTCTCTCCCTCACGAAATCCTGCTCTTTGTTAAAACCAAAAGGGGTATCTGTGCATCAACCATTCAGGTCCGTTTCCCTCAGGGTAGTTAATCTCCACGGTAGGACTTTTTCTGAGAGATTAATTGTGTTGAGAAGGAATGTTCTTTCCTCTCTGGTTTTGCTCCTGCGGACCAAGTTTAAGTTAATTTCTTCATCTTCTGATTAACTCATACATATTACTATTTGCTCCCTTTTGTTCTGTTCTTTTCTTTCTATAAAAGTGATTATTATTACTGTGATTGTGTTTGGAGATCATTCGGTCATTTCCTACTAAGTAGCCAGATATTTTATTTCCTTTATTATTATGTCTGTCTGCCACAACTTGTCTGAAACAGCTCTGCCTGCCGCAAGCACGTTCCTGGCAAACCAGACATAGTTTGTGCACAAGCCGGACCAAATTGAGTTGCAGCTGGACTGGTCCCAACTCCCTTATCCAAAAAACTTGGGTCTAGTGTAGCAGGAAGCAGCCCAACACTACTAGCATAGCCCACCACTTTACAGTGGTTGAGATGGATTACATTAGGTTGCATTAAACTAACATTAAAGAGTTAAAGGAATAATCTCTCATAATAGAGTCCACTGTAGGGGTGGCAATTTGTGTTCGTGTATTGGGTTTGTGTCGTGTCAACTCTTGGAGTATTCGACTATATAGGTCAACACTAACCCGACATGTTTATTAAACAGGTTAAGATTCCTCAACCCTAACATGACTCATTTATTAAATAGGTTAGTCGTGTCGACCTGTTTATCAGATTTTATCACAATGAGCCCAAAAATATTTATGAAAAAACAAAGAAAAAAATATTTTTAATATAAAATTCGTAACTAACAAGTAATTGCATCACAAATATTCACTCAAAACTAAAACATATCTAAATATTACAAATAATCAATCACAATATGTTAAAGAAAATAAACCACAACCACTAATAGGTTTATGTACCTAGAGTTTAATGGGTATATTAGTAAAATGTCATTTAATTAAACGGGTCAAATAGGTCAAACGGGTTCCATATGTTGAACACTAACCCAACCCATTTAATAAACGGGCCAGTTATGTCAACCTAAATATGACATGAACCCATTAAGTTTCAACTCATAACCTGCTAATTTCATGTTATGTCGTGTTGGATTTGCGGGTCTATCCAATTTTACCACCCTTAGTCCACTGAATCATAATACATCAATAAAATGATATCTGTAGGTGGATTAGTAAAAACCGTAAAATCCTACTGTTAATTTGTTCCATTTTTTGCTAGTCTGTCTGCATATTGATTTGCCTTCCGAAAATTGTGCTTATTCTTCATTCTTGGGGCATGTCTCATAAGTTGCCTGCAATTCGAAATGAGAGTATAGTGAGCAGAGTTACTATAAGAACTACCTGACACCCACTCCATCACTACTTTAGCATCGAGATCAATTTCAACTACTTGAAAAAGAACAACGGATTTTTAAACCATCACGCAAGGCCTAGAGTTCCACTTCAACACTTGTAGATGTACCAATTGTCTCAACAAGTACTGAGCCAAACACCCATACTCCATTAGATCTCGAATGATGTCTCCATTAGGTTTCTCAATGCTGATATATTCATATTTAACTTATATTAATCATCTCCAGTTTGTTCCATCTAACATTCATTCGGTGATATGAAAAAAGTTGCATTCCTAGTATTCGGGATCTCATACTTGTATTTACCTTAAAATGGTGTTAGTATTTAAACATGAAAATCAATAATTATAATACTTTATTAATTTAAAATATACAAATTGCAAAGGATTGCTTAAGAATTAAAAATTTACTTTCATAAGGTGATAAGGTAAAAGTGATATTTGATTTTCCATAACTTTTTCTTAACGCATATATTTTTGAATTACATTTGTTGATGCCCACTTTGGCAAAAGGGTCCAATAATAAGAAGAAGCCGAACAATATAAAAAGGAGCGAAGAAAGAAGAATTAGTAAAATAAGAAAAAAAATTATTAAGTCCTAATGGCAGGAATAATAGTTCACAGGCCTATAAAGCAATAAAAAAAAGGACCTAAAGAAAGCAAACGGGCCCGGGAGAGCCCAGAGAAGAAAGTAGTAAGCTCATAGGAATCATTAGAAGTAGAAAGTGAGCAAAGATGGGCTGGAAGAGTCCAAAGAAAGAAATTAGTAAAGGGGGTTGGTGCAAAGACCAACAAACCCCAAAAGCAAATGATATAGTAATTAGGCCGGGGAAGCCCGAAAGATTTAGCAAGAACCTATGGGAATGAAAGAATGGAATGGGCCAAGGATATTCAAAGGAATGAAGCAAGCTGAGGATGCCTAAAGAAATAAAATGGGCCAAGGAAGCCCGGGATAATATGAAAACTGACCCAGTAGAAATGCTGGGCAACGCAAACTAAGTGAAGAAAAAATACATGGTAGGCCCAAAGGAGGCCCAACAAGCACAGTTAAACGATATCATGGTAGAAGCAGTGCAATGGTGTGGCAGAAGTATTAGTCGATCCACAAACTAGAAGTAAAAGGAGATTGGGGCTAAAATGAATAAGAAAGGGCCCATACCCAAGCAAGACCTAGCCCAAAGAAGAAACGAGCTACAAAGAATGAAGACCCAATGATTCATCCACACCACAAAGGGTTAAAAATAAGCACTAGAATGCGCAACAAGACCAGACAAACCCCAGGCAATGGCAAATGCATGAACAGCAGGTAAGTCATGGACTCACATGGGAGTGGAGCACACACAAGGCTCAAGTACTACCCACTTCTACCTAGCCAATACAGGTGCAGTGGGCCATGGGTCAGAGGTAAGATAAGGTATTGTCTGGCGGTGGGGAGAAGGGGGTAGTCTATTTTGGGAACCCCACTTAACCTCTTTTAGGGGAAATGTCCTGCTGGGATGACATACCACCCAAAAGAGGAAAAGATGAGTTGGAATCACTAGGTACATGCCATAGGAGTTAGTAAGAGAGAATATCCAATCATTATCCAAATGGGAATGCCATGGAAAGCAAGAAAATAAAACAAAACTCCTTTTGTCTGGGCATGGAAAGTGGCACAGCCAGCACAGGGTAGTGGTGTTGGCTGAGCAGCCAGCAAACTAGTCGATGGCTTGGGAAGGACACCCACACCAAGCCAAAAGTACTTGAGGGGTAAAATGGTAAATCTCATCACGACAGGTAGTATAAAAGGGCCTTAACTGTGCACAGTAAACAAAAACGGAAAAACAAGGAGGAACAACAAGAAACAAAGAAATAAGAGAGAAATAGAAAGCAAAAGAAGAACAGAGAGGATAAATAGAAAAAGAAAGAAAAACAAGAGAGTAGGAAATGAAGTGAGAAAAGTAAGAGTGTAATAAGGGATGTACCAATAGGCTACTACCTTCTCTCCCTCTCAATAGCCTACTCTCTAGCAAGTTAAGTATTTGAGAATAAACCACTTAGGCCCATTCTTTCAAAA
Source organism: Quercus robur (assembly GCF_932294415.1). Classification (NCBI taxonomy): domain Eukaryota; kingdom Viridiplantae; phylum Streptophyta; class Magnoliopsida; order Fagales; family Fagaceae; genus Quercus; species Quercus robur. The sequence goes on along the minus strand of NC_065539.1, from coordinate 19,295,925 downwards.
TAGGCAATTTCTATGGTAGAATTTCCCTGTGAGATTGCCCACATTGGAGATTGTTTCATTTCTTGGACTTAAATTTGCTAAGGAGCCAAGTTCAGCAGACTAATCTCCTTCCCTTCTTTTATCATGATCGTTTAAGCATTTAACATTATTCTTTTCATTATTGCTAACTTATTTTTGCTGTACTCATACTATTGTATTCTCCTCTTGCTAAGTTGTTTAAATATTATTTTTGGTTGGCAGTATATTCTCGTTTATTATCATGTTATATTGTGTGTCTCATGCCGTAACATTTTTACGACAGCATCTCTTGCCGTGAGCACGTAACCAAGATCTTTGCAAAGAGGTCCTAGCTTGTGCAAAAGTTGGTTAAGGTGAGTTTCAATTAAGTTAGTACTGACTCTCCTACCCCAGAACTACTGGGCCTCAGTACGGTAGGAACAGTCTAGCCTAGGATTCAAAAAGGCCCACCACAACATTATAAAAGAAAAGGGGGGAAATAAGATTTGAGACATAACAATTGATCAAAATTGCAATTTTGTCCAAAAAAATTCAAAGAAGTTAGGAGTGATTTGAAACAAATTTATTAGCATGAAAATAACATTGTTTTTAAAAATTTGGGAATAATTGTATTTCAGCCTTGTGGCTGGCAAAAAGTAAGTAAGGATTATGTCAGGTACTAACTTGCTACTTTTGCTCACACAATTAATTTTTAAGAGGTGAGATGCTCAATCAACCTTAAATGCCCTTAACAAGATGAAAATATTTAAATGAGTGTGTTAGAATTAATTCCAAGTGTAGACAAGTGACATTTGATAAGGAACAATCTTGAAATGCTTATATCGAGGTCCTCGAGTTTAGTCCGAGATAGAGGTTATAAGTAGTTTTTAAGTCTCAAGAAATCCATCCCTCGATCCAGGGGCTTCTTGGCTTTATATAATCAACCAAGATGTATCTGAGCCCTACATTTGGAAGGTCAGGATCAAATTTCCTTGATATTTGTCCCATCAATGCCTTACTAAAAGGTTTCTACCCTGAGGTATAAGCTAAGTGGACATTATTCATAGGTCATTTCCTCATTAATACAGGCTAACTAAGTGGTTATAGTGCATTAAATGCAAAGGTGATGGTTGCTTTATTCATCCTCCTTCCTTTCTTCCTCGCTCAGCGACAAATCTTTCTCTTCGCCCGCGGTTTGCACCCGACAATATTTAGCCTTGGTTCTCAGGTTTTTGAGGGCATGTTGGCATTCTCAAAATCCTTGTCCATTGTAGTCTTTTTGCACTTGCATAAGGTCACTTGTATTTTTCCGGGGACATTCTGTTGGTGCTTTTCGAAAGTTCGTTTCCTCATCATTGTCCTTAATTCATTTATTTGTATTCTCGGATTCTCATCCCCTCACAAGCCTAATTCATAATCTTCCTTTAAAAATTTTATTGAAATATTATTTTGTCCTCTTTATCTCTCTTTGTGAATGGAAAACATAAAATCACCACGATTGGCAAAATTTTCTAGAGGAAAGAGAAGATAAAGCAAAAATCTAATGTCTCACAAAAAGGTAATGGTCCATTCAGGTTCAACTCATCGGGCCTTGATGGGGGGGTACGGAGAGGCGCCGGCCCGTAATCCTTCCACTGCCAGGGGCGGGAGGTTGTCGCTGCTCTGTGAAACCAGCCTCACGCAATGCCCTCCTCTCTAAGAACCACGAAACCCAGAGCCTTCGCTCAAGTCGCATGATTCAAACCCTTGGCTTGGAACGGGCGAGCTAGCATTAAGCCCCCTCGCACCCGACCAGTCGAGTTGGACCATTGTTCCATTACCCTTATGCCCCTGTTTAGGTTACAAGCTCACACTTCCGAGCTCGGCGATTGGCCAGTTGGACTCTCTCGCATATGAAGTGGTCTTGTTTTTTGTTTTTGGGCGGTGTGGGACTAAGGTTTGTTTGCATTTTTTCTCTGTGAGCAAATATTTTCCCCTCTATTAACACCCCACCACCACCCCCCCTTCTTCTTTGATTTTAGTGAGTAGTTTGAGAAGTTTTAGTCCTTGATTGTTGGAGATATACATCAATTGTTTTTTTTAATATGGCTTTTAGTTTGACAAAGTTTTAGGCTTGGATAGTTCAATGATCAAAATCCTAGACATTGAAGAATTGGGGGTTGGAAGGATATATGTGTAAAGGGAGGATTCTCCATCATTAGTTGTGTAATCAATGTCCATAAAACTTTGATAATCATTAATCCAATAAAACTTTGTTTCTGTTCTTTTTGTTCTCACTTCTCAGTAGCTGTAGTCTGAATGTCAAGGAATAGCAACAATTGGTTGCTAATGAACTCCTCATATATATATATATATATATGTGTGTGTGTGTGTTTTTTTTTTTTGGGGGGGGGGGGGGGGGGGTTGTTTCCCAGGTGAGAAGATGAGAGGTGTTTGGTACAATACCTGCACATAAATTTAATCCATTGATCCTTTTTCTGTTTTCTAATAATAAAGTGGTGCTAATGTCCACACGGTTAAATTTTGTCTCTGCTGTTGATTTGGCTGCAAAGTGATCTTACCATTCTCATTTCAATAGTATACATGCTTGTCGTGTGTATAATTGTTCTGTAAAAGTTTTCAATTACCATTGAAGTAATTCATTTTTTTTTTTTTTTTTGGGTAGAGAAATTGAAATAGTTCCTTAGTAAAGGGAGTTTTGGGCCTTTTGGCATGTTTGCTGCATTCTGCTTCACTTGAAGTGTGTCTCACTCTCAGAATTTGGTAAAAGAAAGAATTATTCAATGTGAGAAAAAATTATGTGCATGACACATGGATTCATTTTATAAGCGGATCACCTACTGCACTTGGACCGTGCTCCCACCTAATAATATATGAGATAATTAACTTCTTTTCCCTTAATTTAAAGTCAAATTTCTCGCCTTTGACTTTTGCCATCATCCTTTGCCATCATATTAAACAACTTTTGCGTCTTTCTCCAAAGGACCAAAGCAAGATGCAATTTTTATAAATCATTTATGAACACCCTTACCATGGCTTGCAATCATTGAACAATTCTTGTCTCTGGGTATGTATGCGTGTGAAATTTGAGGAGTTAGGACCATGAGTGAAGTTAACCACCAAAGGATCAAAACCAACGGGATATGGATGCATATAGCAGAACAAGGGAAAGGGCCACTTGTTCTTCTGCTTCATGGATTCCCAGAGATTTGGTACTCTTGGCGCCACCAGATAACATACTTGGCTAACCATGGCTATCATGTGGTTGCACCTGATATGAGAGGCTATGGGGACTCTGATTCTCCACTCAGCCCCAACTCCTACACGGTCGTACACCTTGTTGGAGACCTTATTGGTCTTCTTGACCATTTTGATCAACAACAGGTACTATACTATGTTTATATGTACATGTATATCTATGTGTTTGTTTGTAATGAGAGGGATTTTAACTGTTCTAATTTTTGTGATTTGGGAAGGCATTTGTGGTGGGAACTGACTGGGGAGCAATTGCTGGATGGCATTTGAGCCTATTTAGGCCTGATAGAGTGAAGGGACTAGTCACTTTAAATGTTCCATACTTTCCAAGATCTTCAAATGCTAAACCTATTGAATCTGTCAGACAAATGATTGGAGAAGGAAGTCATGTCTTTCAATTCCAGGTACTCCTACTTCCCCATATGCCAACATTCATATGTGCTTGCCTTTTTGATTTTTTCATGTGTGTACCACTACAATATAGGGACATGTATAGGATTGTATATAATTGGAGCTTTTTGTGGGGTTGTTTGAGAAGGAACCAGGAAGAGCAGAGTGGTCATTTGCAAGGTATGATTATTTGACAGTGATGAAGAAGTTCTTGCTCTTAAACAGAACAGATAATCTGGTAGCTCCTCCAGGCATGGAGATCATTGATTATCTGGAGACTCCATCATTGTTGCCATCATGGATTACTGAAGAGGACCTCCAGGTCTATGCAGACAAATTTCTGGAATCTGGTTTTACTGGTCCTTTCAACTATTACCGTGCCATGGATTTGTAAGTATAATCACTAGTCTTCAAAAAAATTTTCCCTTTTAATCTAAGATTGATTTCTGAAATAAAACTTTCTTTGTTTAATTCAAAATACAAGAAAAATGATAAGGATTGAAACAAATCTCTTGGAACGTCTGCTGTGAAAGCTTCCACACACCTTATTATCTAATTTACATCTTAATTTGTTTGCATGTAAGTTTCTCTATCACTAGAGCATATTCCATCTGATGAGCACAACTGATTTGTTTTAAGGTGTGTTGACCGTTGACCCCCCCACCAGTTGCATTCCCCGGAATGTACAAGCTCTAATTCATCTTTGAAATGATTATTTTTGTCAAGATTCAACTTAAGTAGTTGATCAATCCACATACAACAACAACAATCAATCCATATCCACCATAAAATTCTCACACGAAACAACAGATACTTCTTGAGAGAAATATTTGCAGACTAGCATAGGACCAATATGACTTTTTCATAAATTATCATTTGAGAAATATTTGTAAATTATTGTCCAAGACAATTTCATTGGAACAACAGAAATAAAATTTTATACTTTGAAGTGGCAAGGAAGAACGGCAATGTTTGGGCTAGTATAAAGATGAGGCATGTAAATATTTGTCTTCTTTAATAACATCAGAATAAGGTCCTCCATGATTTTTCCGAATAAGGTCCATCAGCCTAAGCCTTTGATTTACCTATATTGTTGCCCATGCCTTAGTTATGTTACCATTGAAATGATGACAGGAATTGGGAGTATCTTGCACCATGGCAAGGATCAAAAATAACCGTTCCAACAAAGTTCATTGCTGGTGACAAAGATATTGGTTTTGAAACTCTTGGCACAAAGGAATATGTGGAAGGAGATGTTTTCAAGAGCCTTGTCCCCAACCTCGAAGTTGTTATTCTAGATGGTCACCATTTTATCCATCAAGAGAGAGCTCAAGAAGTCTCACACGAAATTCTTTCCTTTCTTTCCAAAATTTCTGTGGACTAATGGATTTGTCTTTAGTTTAATTGTATTTGTAACCTGCATCTTTGATAATTATATCATGTAAGCAATCTTGAATAAAAAATTAAACTTCTTAATTCTTATACATAGCACAAACAATTTCTGATGGCTGCCTATTAACAAGTTACATTAGATTTATCTTGAGGCAAAAATTTAGTGTAATTGATCTTCCTCTCTCTTGGCTCCAAAAATGTAGTAAAATTCCAGAACTCTCTCTCTCTTTCTAAACAGAAAACTGAATTTTATTGATCAGAGAAAATGAATACAATCCAATGAATATAATTCACTACCACTGCTCCTATATATACATGATCTAAACAAGCTAAACAAAATAACAAACTCCCAAAATGGAGGGAAAAGCAGTTACAACAAATCCTATCGAAATGGTACACGTGCGTCTTAGCTAATCAATTTTGCAACTACTTCATCTCCTCGAATGAACGGATGAATTGATCATAGTAAGGTACTGCTTCAATCAGGTCCATTAATTCTTTGCTAGCCCATCCTGATTCGGCAGTAACCACTTGATCACTGCTACTTGCCACAGCTGCATCTTGAAGCTTTCCCTGTTGCTGAGAACCACCTTGCTTCTTGTTTTCAACAAATGTGCTACAAAAATATGGAATGGGTTTATGTATATTGTTTTATTTTTCACTTTCTTGAATTTGAAATACATAGACAACCTTTTAGCTAATGAAGGTTGATTTTTAAAGTACCAGTCGGGGACTATGCTTTATGTGTACAAATTTGTAAATGGCCAGCCTTATATATAGGAATTCAACTAGGTATTTGTCTTCACCAGCTAGTGATTTTTCATACTGTTTTCCAAGTATTCCCGTCACAGCCCGCTATTAGGAGAAATTGTTCCGTACATTTAGTGTACTATACCTTACTCACATGAAAATGGATTTTATATAAGAATCAAATTTATGTGAAATAATTATGTAGTACACCTTTATCCAAAAAAAAAAAAAAAGAATACACAATAAATTTCAGCTTTGCTAGAACCATTTCAACTCATATGTTATTGACATGTGAAAGCTCTACTTATTTTTTTGAGAATATGAATGTGAAAGCTCTATTTGATTATTTCCCTCCGTGGTTTGAAAATCAAGCGTGTAAAAGCGCGTTGGTCATAAAACTAGTCATTCCATTTCTTTGCCTAGTGTACGTGCGTCAAAGTTATCAAATTTGACTTTTACAACCAAACTCACCAACCTCCTAAAAATTTCTAATACAATACAATTCAATTATTCACAATCATGCTGATTGAGCCGCCATTGATTTGATTGAGCACCACTCTCTTTTTTTTTTCTCTCTCTCTCCCTCTCTCCCTCTGTGTGGGGTTTGAGAGAAGCCAGAGAGAGACCATGAGTGAGTTAATCAATGTGAATCACCAAAGGGTCAAAACCAACGGGATATGGATACATGTAGCAGAGCAAGGGACAGGACCACTAGTGCTTCTTCTTCATGGCTTCCCTGAAACTTGGTATTCATGGCGCCACCAAATCAGCTTCTTGGCCAATCATGGTTATCATGTGGTTGCACCTGACTTAAGAGGCTATGGTGACTCTGACTCACCTCTCAATCCCAACTCATACTCTCTAATACATCTTGTGGGTGACCTCATAGGCCTACTTGACCATTTTGGTGAACAACAGGTATGATTTATATGCATGCATATAGATTTGTATATCAATATAACTATATAGGCATGTATCTCTGTCTTAATAATTTTATTAACTGAAAAGGTATTTGTGGTGGGCCATGATTGGGGAGCGACTGCTGGGTGGTATCTGAGCTTGTTCAGGCCAGATAGAGTTAAGGCGCTAGTTAATCTATCTGCTCCATACTTTCAAAGATCTCAAACTTCTGGAGTTGTTGATTATTTCAGAGAACTTTTTGGTGATGGTTGCTACGTCTATCAGTTCCAGGTATATATGCCTATATTTGTATATGTATGTGAAATACAAATCGTCTATCCCACTCTTATATTTCACTTTATGCTTCACTAACAAAGAGTATGTTATCTGTCTTTATATATATATATACATGTATACATTTTAAATTATGGTTAATTTATAACATGAAAAAAAGAAAAAGAAAAAAAAGTATGAGAAGCTATGATTGGTGAAGTATAAAATGTAACATTTAGAGTAAAACATAAGATTTTTATTTGACTGTGTTACTTAACACAGAGATGCACATATGTATATTAGGTGACGTGTTTTTATTGGCTTGGACTTGGAATAGCACATTAGCTGTACTTCAGAAATACATTTTCATGTGTAATGTATAATGTATGTACATATGTTGCATACTTGTATTGTATGCGACTATAATTAGTTGGTAAATATCTAAATGATGTGTTTGGTTGAGTAGGAGCCAGGAAGAGCAGAGAAGGCTTTTGCAAGGTATGATTATTTGACGGTGATGAAGAAGTTCTTGCTCTTAACCAAGACAGATTATCTGGTAGCTCCTCCGGGAATGGAAATCATTGATTATCTAGAGACACCATCAGTGTTGCCAAAATGGATTACTGAGGAGGAACTCCAGGTCTATGCTGACAAGTTCCAAGAGTCTGGCTTCACAGGTCCTCTCAATTATTATCGAGCCATGAACCTGTAAGTCCATACACACCTTGGGACTTCCTAATTTTAACATTCAAAAGAGATGCAATCAAGCAAATTACTTTCAATAATTCAATCTATATATGAGCTTGAGTTAGGATTTAGCATCTAATAAAAATATTGGATTGCAGCATAACTAAAAGGTGTAGCAATATGAAATAACAAATTCTAGGCACATTTAGCAAAATGCAGAATGCAAAAAAAAAAAAAAAAAAAAAAAAAAAAAAAAAAAAAAAAAAATCAAAATACATTTCTCTGCAAAGTAAATGATTATTTTTCTAGATTGAGGTGGATTTGGAACTTAAACCTAGTCATTCATCTGCTTAGTTTTCTCATTCTCATTAATTATTTTAACAAATAAATAAACAAATTGTGTCTGCAAAATCGCAGCATAGGTTTTTATTTATTTTATTACTTGGCTGGAGATATACCTCATTGACTCCTAATGTTCATTTGGGTATAATTAAGTAGATATTATTGACCAAGTCATCTAAAACTGAATTCTAATTGCTCAAAAGTCAATACTCAAAAGCCTCCTAGAAATGAATCATCTTATACTGACTGAAATTTGGATTGGTCAATCCCACATAAACTTAAATCTCCTAAATTTTTATGAACATTGGAGGCCTGTACCATTACTATGTTTAATCAGCTACTTCCAAAAATGTGACAGGAATTGGGAACTTCTGGCACCATGGCAAGGATCAAAAATTACTGTCCCAACAAAGTTCATAATAGGTGACAAAGATATTGGTTTTGAATCCATTGGTACAAGGGAATATGTGACGGGAGATGTTTTCAAGAGATTTGTCCCCAACCTCGAAGTTGTTATTATAGACGGGCACCATTTTATCCAACAGGAGAAAGCTCAAGAAGTCTCGGATGAAATACTTTCCTTCCTTCGCAAATTTACCATGGATTAATGGATTTCCTGGTGTTTGAAGCAGAGTTGTGCCTTAATTTCTTCTTCAATAATTATTATACATGAAGGCAATCTTTGATTATTAGATATTCTCCATCATACATGTTTATTCTATACTAGAAATTAATAATCAATGCTATGAAAACTTACAAATTTTTTGTACTTGTTATGAATAATCCTATCTATCCAAAGCAAAAAAAATTCTATCTATAGCCTAATGTCCATCCAAAAGAAACAATCCTATCTATGCAAAAAAATAAAAGCCCTTTGATAGCTTAATCTCCATTCAAACAAATCCTATCTATAACCAAAAAAAAAAAAAAAAAAAAAAAAGCCTTGGTAAGCAATTTCCATGCAAGCAAATGCTTTCAACAGTACGTATAATGCATCTCATGGTCATTAATTATTAGGAAAGTTCATTATCATCAACGAATAAAAGGGATGCACGATATTAACTACTACTAGAAATTAATATTTCATGACTATGAAAACTTCGCAGTTTTCAAAAGAAATTCGTACTTGTTATGAATAATAATCCTATCTAAAAAAAAAAGCTATGATATGATAGCCCAATTTCCATGCAAGCAATCCTATCTATCAAATATAACATATCTTGATAGGCAATTTCCATGCAGCAATTCTATCTATCCCCCCTCCCCCACAAAAAAAAAAAAAAAACTGTATTGATAGGAAATGTCCATGCAATCAAATGCTTTCATCAGTAATGGTTAGGGGCGGTTCTTTATCTTAAACTAGCAAAAGGGACTCCCATAATATTAATTATTACTAGAAAGTAATAATGATGAGAAACAAAGATAATTTTTCACACTAATGAAAGCGTCAACAAAGGAGTTTATGGATTTACAGGTGCACAAGGAGATAGTGTTTTCTTATTGCCCTCGACATTATAAATAGACTGTAATACTGTTCATGGTTTTGCACACTCTACATTAGAATTTAGAAGTTCAAATTCGGTCTCTCTGATTACTTGTTTTGCCAATGGCACTAAATACTAATATGTTAGTATTTGCATTCACACTATTTTCCCTGTTTGGTAGCCTTCTCTCTTGCCCTCCTAATGTCATGGTTGCCACTTATGGCACTCCCAATGTCACAATTGCCACTGATGGAAGTGGTAACTTTGGTACAATCAGCGAAGCCATCTCACAGATACCAGTTAATAGAAATGATCCATATGTGGTTTTAATAAAAGCAGGAACATACAATGAAGCCATTTTTATAGGACAAAATAAGTCAAATTTAGTCCTCATTGGAGAAGGTATGGACAAAACAATTATTCAATTCAACAATAGCGCAAAAACTGTTCACTCAACTTCAGATTCGGCTACAGTGGGTAATGTCTTATTCACTTATTAATTTTCAGCTACTGTATTTTTACGTACATCTTTATATTTATATACAACCTTATTCATTCTACAACAATTCTTCTATGGCTATACCATTGGTCACAGTTTTAGCTCTAATTTGTTGAAGTGAATGATCATGAGTGGCAAACAATTACTTTTACATGGATCCACCACTCATAATCGGCTACATAAGAGTCAAGGACGGACCCATGTGGGGCCTGGGCCCCCCGGGTCCAATTTTTATTTTTATTTTTTATAGTTATTATATGTTTAATTTTTGTAATTAGGCCCTTTTAAAACCTTAAGTCTCCATTCTCTTCAATAAGCCTAGCTAGCATCATCCAAATAGCAACTATCTAACCCAAAAACTTAACAAAAACAATAAAAACATTTATAATGGTGATTGTATTTTAGCAAAACAAAACTATTTTGTCACCAAAGAACCAAAAAATCATGTGTTATTGGAGAAGTTAAATTTTTTGCTAAACTGGTATAAATACCAATTGACTATAGCAAGTTGTTGATAATAAAATACAATATTTTATCAAGATTATATCTCTTCCTTCAATTAAAAAAATCAAATTCTCTCTCTTTCTTTATTATTTTAATGAGTTGTTTATATTATTTTAGATAAAGTGATAAAAAAAAAATAGAACATTTGATATTGGATGTATTGTAAAATGAAGTAGTTAAATAGATAAAGTAGTTTTTTGAGATGCTAATAGCTAAAGTTTTTAGCACCACCACTATGAATGCTCTAATTTCCACACACACACACACAAAAAAAAAAAAAAAAAAAAAAAAAATCCTAGCTAGCCTAGTATTAAAAAAAAAAAAATGTATTATTTTGTTTTTGTTTTCGTCTTTGTTAGTAAATGGTTACATCTTAATGTATTTAGAAATAATGATTTTGAGTATTTATAATTTTTTAATAATGCTTATTTGGAGTTTTTTTTTTTAAATTTTTTTATTTACTTTATACTCTGGCCTCTACTAGCTTAAAATCCTAGGTTTGTCCCTTATAAGAGTTCTGGTCTAAACGTTTAATTTCTAGAATTTTTCTTTCTGTTAAGTAAAAAGGATTTCCCCCTCCCCAATTATTGATTATTTTTACTTATGTTTCTTCGTTCAGATATTAGTGCCAACGATGTGTTGGTCAAAGGCATCAGATTTGTGAATTATGTCGGACCCGATGGTGGCCAAGCTGTGGCACTTAGATTAGCCGGTGACAGAATTGCACTTTATCAATGTTCCATACAAGGATACCAAGATACATTGTTGACTGCATATGGCATTCACTTTTTCCGCGAATGTGATATCTATGGCACAGTAGATTTCATATTTGGATTCGCACATGTTGTCTTCCAAAACTGTAACATTTATCTGAGAAAACGCTCAAACTCAGGCAACTTACTTGTGATTACAGCCCAAGGTCGTGGAAAGGTCAATGACACAAATGGAATAGTGCTACACAATTGCACTGTTAAGGCTGACAAAGATCTTGAACCCTACCTAAACCAAACCAAAGCATTCTTAGGGAGGCCATGGTATAACTGTTCTCAAACCATTGTAATGGAAAGTTTTCTTGATAAGTTGATAGACCCTAAAGGGTGGCTTGAGAGTGGTGATAAGAAAGCATTGTCCACACTAAATTACATAGAATATGCCAACCGTGGCCCAGGAGCTAATACTAAAGGAAGGGTTCAATGGCCTGGGTATCATATTGCCAAAAACTCCGAAGAAGTGAAACCCTATACTGTTGAAAACTTTATCAACGGAACCATTTGGCTACCAAGTTCGGGAATTCCGTTTGTTCCTGGTCTAATAGGATAGTGAATATTGTATATATTAAAATAAAAATCAACAATTGTCCAATAAAATAATTTACAATGTGTTGAATAAGTTATGATAATTCTTTCCTGTGAATATCTTAAGTTTTTTTTTTTAATTGTTTTTGTTTAATTTCATTATTTTTCTTTTATTTTATACTAGCTTATAACTCGTGCTATACATAGGTATTACTCTCTCTCTCAAGTTGGCAAAAACTTGGTTGAATTTAATTGGTTTACATTCTAATAAATATTTATAGAAAACTTAAATGACAATATGAATTAAAAAAGTGATATGTAGATCTTTTTTTTTTTTTTTTGAGAAAAAGGTAAAGACACTTTATTACTGAAAATCAAGCTGAAAAACATCATCCAAATCCTGTGGTAGATCTTCTAACCACACATCAGTATTTGCAGATGAAACTGCTCGACAAGCGAGGGCATGAGCTAATCTATTACCCTTACGCTTAACATGTAAAAAACTACAAGAAATAGAAGACGACAAAAAACAAATATCATCTATAACATGACCATACATAGTCCGAACTGGTCTAGACCCATTAATCGCCTATATAACTCGCACAAAGTCACCTTCAATCACCAACTGATGAATACTAAGTTCTTTGGCAAAGCTGATTGCTCTACGCGCAGCTAAGGCCTCTACCAAATCCATCGAGCTCGGATACCGCACTTTCTGGCTCAAGGCAGCGATGATCTGACCCTCCCAATCTCTAATGGCCACCTCAATACCTGCACTAACCTGATCACCAAACACAGCACCATCGAAATTGATTTTATAAAGGCCAAAGTCAGGTGGCTTCCATCGTAAATCCTCACTTCGACCAACATCCTGACGAACCAGCTTCTGCACATCCTAGAACTCGTGAAGGAGCTCTGAAGCTCGCTGAACTACTTCATCTACCTTCCATGAGGGTTGTCCCACTCACAACCTATTACGACGCTCCCATATGCTCCAAGCAACCATGGCAAACCGAGTAAACAGATTAGAAGAACCATGCGAACACAGGAACTGAACAATGTCTGCAAAGGTAGACAATTTTTTAGTTTGAATAAAATTAAAACAAACATCCGTCTGCCATATAGCCCGTGCAACATCACAATACCACAAGGCATGGGTATTGTCTTCAAGGCAGGTTCTGCAGACGTCACAGCATCCATCAGACACCACCTGACACTTATACAAGTTGAGTTTAGTGGGTAAGGAATTTTGAACCGCTCTCCACAGGAAGTGCCTCATTTTTTTTGTTACCCAAAGCTTCCAAATGCCATTCCACAGACTTTTCCCTGCCTCCATATCCGACGGACTAGCTTGCTCTTGTTGCTTTAACATAGATAGCAACTGATAAGCACTTTTGACCGTATATTCACCATCAGACGTCAATGGCCAAATCAAAGCATCTACAGCTCCAAACGGGCTAACTGGGATACTTTTAATGGCTGCTGCTTCCCACGGATAGAAATGCTGATCAATAAGGGTCTCGTTCCAAGTTGTCGAACTAGGTAGAAACAGATCACTCACCAGTCGCACAGATGGGTCCAGCTGTGGTGAAATAACACGTCCACCCCCTTCAGATGGCAACCAACGGTGCTGCCATATATGAATATTCTGCCCATCGCCCACTCTCCATCGTGCGCCCCTTAAGACCCCCTTGCGAGCTTGTAGGATACTTCTCCAAGCAAAGGAGCAACGAGGAGGTATCTCCGCATCAAAGATGTTACCCGAAGGAAAATACTTAGCTTGAAGGACCTTGAAAACCAGAGAATTTCTCACATGAAAAAGTCGCCACACTTGCTTTCCCAACATAGCATTGTTGAACATTCTCAAGTCTCGAAAACCCATACCTCCCACCGATTTTGAAGAGCAAAGTGTTTCCCATTTGACCCAATGAATTTTCTTGGAATTCTCCGAACACCCCCACCAAAACTTTCGAATCATTGCTTCTATATCCTTGAGAAGACCAATGGGAAGTCTAAAAACACTCATGGAGTACGTTGGAATGGATTGAATTACAGCTTTAATCATCACTTCCTTACCCGCTTGGGAAAGTAATTTCTTCTTCCAACCTTGCATCTTAGCCCAAATTCGCTCCTTAATCTGATTAAAGCAAGCTTTCTTCTGTCGCCCCACAAAAGAGGGAAGACCCAAGTATTTCTCATAATTTCTAATAACCGGTACTCCCAACAAAATTTGAAGCTCCCCCTATATCGCCTCAGAAGTATTACGACTAAAGAAAGCCGTAGTCTTATCAGAATTAACTTGTTGCCCCGAAGCCCCTTCATACAAGGTAAGGATATTCTGGATTTTTTCACACTCAGAAGAGGTTGCTCTACAAAATAGCAAGCAGTCTTCGGCAAAAAAGAGATGGGTGATTTTCGGTCCCGACCTACAAATAGAGTAGCCACGAATTTCTCCAGCTCTAGCAGCCTGAGTGAGGAGAGCATTCAATCCTTCTACGCAAAATAAAAACAAAAAGGGAGATAAAGGGTCTCCTTGCCGTAAACCCCGAGAAGGGTGTATAAGACCCTTGGGTTCACCAGTCACCATAATCGAGTAAGAGACTGTTGTGATGCATTGCATAATCATAGCCACCCAAGTCTCATGAAAACCCATCTTCAATAAAATTTTCTCCAAGAAGACCCATTCCACCCTGTCATAGGCTTTACTCATATCAAGTTTTAAGGCCATAAAACCTGTATTACCTGAACACTGAGTTTTCATATGGTGAAGGGATTCAAAAGCAATCAAAATATTATCAATAATAACTCTGTCAACCACAAAAGCACTCTGAGCCTCCAAAATAATAGAATTCAAGATTGGCTTAAGTCTATTCGCAATAACTTTACTCAGGATTTTATAAATAACATTACATAGATTGATAGGCCTAAATTGAGCAACGGTTTCAGGATTTTTAACTTTAGGAATCAAAGTAATAAATGTGTGATTTATTGACTTTAAAATTGTACCTGAGTTGAGACAAGAAAGCACAGCTTCAGACACATCCCTTCCAATATCAGGCCAAAATGTTTGAAAGAAGAGAGGGGGCATTCCATCCGGACCTGGTGCTTTCAAATGTGCCATTTGCTTAATTGCCACATCAACCTCTTCCTGGACATACGGCTTTGTAAGATCAGCATTCATAGTGTCATTGACCACGGGTTGGACTCCCTCCAAAACTCTTTCTAATTCTGATGGACAAGATGTAGTAAACAGCTTGGAATAAAAGTCCACAAAAGTGGCTCCAATAGTCTCCTCATCCGTGACCCAAGTGCCATGCATATCCATAATACCCTTTATAAAGTTCTTGCGTTTTCTATTTGTGGCCACCCCATGAAAATAATGAGTATTCCTGTCCCCATTAGCAAGCCATTGGGTTCTAGATCGTTGGACCCACATGCGGTGTTCTTTGTCAAGTAAGATATTAAGCTCCCTCCTCAATTGAACTACTATACCGTAATCTCCACCTTTTGCCGATGCCTCCTCATCCCTCCATAATAGGTCCTTCTTAGCTTTGATTTGGTTTTTCACATTACCAAAGTGATCCTTACTCCATAATTTCAACATTTTTTTACACTTCTTTATCTTAGTCACCACCTTATACATCTTGTGCCCATCCGTCCCAATGTCCCAAGCCCGACGAACTATGTCACCACAGCCTTGGTCCGCCAGCCTTGGTCCGCCAGCCACATTTCTTCAAAGCAAAACGGCTTTCTTTTCCACCTAGCCAACTCACCATTCGGATTCAACGTCAACAAGAGTGGCCGATGATCTGAGGAAATACAATGAAGGTGTCGAATGGTTGCCGTAGGAAATTTTGCCATCTAATTATAATTCGCCACTCCCCTATCCAAACGTTCTGAAATAACCTGCCTATGCCTCACTCCTTGCCATGTGAATTCCGGACCTGTAAACCCTAAATCCATAAAACCACACACATCTAAAACATCTCGGAAAGCTTGCATTTGGCAATGTGGACGAACTCGCCCCCCTCTCTTTTCTTCAGAGAAAAGGATTTCATTAAAATCTCCTATGCAAACCCAAGGCAGATGAGGTTTTGAATGTAACATTCTAAGCATATTCCAAGCCTCCATCCTTTCATTAGTATCCGGTTCGCCATAGAACCCAGTGAATCTCCAAACTTCCAATGTACCCCATTGACCACCGCATCAATATGGAAACGCGAAAAACTATCTACCCAAACTGAAACACCATGCTTCCAAAAAAGAGCCAACCCACCCCCTCTATCCTGGCTTTGAACATAAAATAAACCAGCATACTTAATTTTAACTTTCAAACTTTCTAATTGTTCCTTATCAGCCCACGTCTCAGATAAAAAAACAATTAGGGGACCTTGTGCTTGAATCAAATCCTCAAGCTCTCTTTTTGCACGCGGGTTCCCAAGCCCACGGCAATTCCAAGCTAAGCAACTCATTGGCCTCGGCGGGGCTGGACTCCAGCCTCCACCGTTTCTTTATTTTTGATGTTAGCACATCGTCGCTTCTTAGGAACCAATTCTTCCAACCCCTCCAGACTATCCTGAATGCCCCTTTTTACAGTAAGTGGAGGACTAACCTTAACCAATGAAGCCTTCTCACGGGCCAAACGCTTCCAAGTTCTAACCAGGCCTCCCAATGCATCAGTCTCATCAAGCACTCCATTCATAACTACAATCTTAGTAACACCATCCCCAACCCCTTCCTGCACAGTACCTATGGATGCTGTCAAAAAAACCCCCGAATCAACGTCTATTCCTTCCTTAACTCCTTCACTACCACCATTAGATCCTTCACAATCAGCATTACCATCGAACCTAGCCAATTCCACATCAATTTCGTTTAACTTATCCTCAAAATTCTGTTGAACATTCAAATTTTGTTCCGGCATTGGATCAGGATCTGCCTCATTTACCTTTAGCCCGGGTTGCTCCTCACACAAGCCTTCTTGGTTTTCATTCTCCTTGCATCGGTCAACCACTACTATCTCACTAGTATCCATCTCCTTACCCCTAGCCAGTGAAGAAGAGTGAACTTCCTTATCTGTCGAAACAACACTGCCCTTAACCCGGACTACTGAGCACTTCTTGGAGTTGGCAGATGGGGCACGCAACCAGCCTCCATATTGCTGATCACTCTCAGTCAAGCTTCCTCTACTCTAAACCCACAGATCACAATCTTTATCGCTATGCGTTAGGAGTCCGCACCAATAACACAGGTTAGGCAATCTCTCATACTTAAACCGAACCCAGCCAACCGTGCCATCCTTCAAACAGATTTTTCGTCCCCGACAAAGCGGCTTCGAAGTATCCACTGACACTCTAATACGCATATAACTACTGCCGTCCTGAGTTCCCCATTCTTTCATCCCCGATTGTACTTCCCCAATAATCGCACCTATCTCACAAGCGGACTGAGGATTCATATCACCAATAGGAAGATCATGGATTTGCACCCAGAAGAGCGTCCTATTGAAGTCCAAATCCTTGACCGCAATACTCTGTTCCAGGCGGCGAAGCGAAACAAGATGTTTATCAAAACTCCATGGTTCCCCCATGAGAACTCTTTCCGCATCTGTTTTATCTGAGAACACGAACAAAACCGTGTGGTTTCCTACATCCTTTACTTCGAAATCACTCTTGGTCCGCCAAAGAGGCCTGAATGTTCTAGCAATGGCCTCCATGTTCAGTGCTTTGTGCGTGAAAAACTTGGCCGTGACCACTTGTCCACTACCCTGTTCAAAAGAATCAGACTTATACATATTCCCCTCTCCCTTCGATAAGTCAGTTTCTCCCACAAAACAAATAGCTTTTCCATGATTGACCACGACACCTCTCACTCACTGCTGTAGCAACGAAGAGAACTAGAAGACTGCCCAAAGCAGACACCGCGTTCTACTGCACGTCTAGGGTTTGTGAAGCCGCCCCCTATGTCAGAGAAACCCCACGACACCTTTCACTTTTCTATTTAAGTGATATGTAGATCTATGTGAATAGGTATGAATTGATTTTTTTAAGTAGCACTTAATGTGAATTAAAATTTATAAGTTATTGAATGATACAATGATAGTAGTACTTTTTATGTACTTTATTAATATCAAATAAGTCCAATAATAAAAATGATAACTAGTTCATTGAAAAAACTAATTAAAATCTTGTGTGTATAATCTAGAAAAATTTAATAGAACTTTAATGAGGTTAATTATGAGAAATTAATCTTTATAATAATAATAATAATAATAATAATTATTATTATTATTATTATACGTACCCAAGATTCCTTCTCCCTAACTGGGCCTATTGTTTTGGGCTTACAATTTACTAATATTGTCGGTATTGGGTTTCCTACCCTAGGTAGCTCCCAGGTGAGGTTTAGGCTGTGTTTGAATTGGGTGAAAACTGTTTTCGGAAATCATTTTCCGTAAAACCGGAGTGTTTGGCTGTCACGGAAAATATTATTTTCCGGAAAATGACTTCCGATTGACCAATATTTTCACCTTTGACCCGGAAATCATTTTCTCCCCTCATTTTCACTTCAAATCACTTCCGGAAAGAGAGAGAGAGAGAGAGAGAGAGAGAGAGAGAGAGAGCCCAGATTTCGCCGCGCCGCGCCGACGAGCGGTGCGGTGCACGATCGTGATCGATGAGATCGCGCTGTGCGATCGTCGATCGAGCGGCGCAATCGACGATCGCGATCGACGAGCGCACTTGTCTCTCGTCGATCGACGAGCGGCGCGATCGCGATTGTCGATCGTGCCGCTCGTCGGATGAGCGTTTTGCCGGATTTGATGCATTTTCTGGTAAAATGTTTAAATGAACCAAACACCAAAATTAATTTTCCGTAAAATGAATTTTGTGACAGCCAAACACATGAAAACGTTTTCCTTTCCGGAAAATAGCATTTTCGGAAAATAGAATATTTTCCGAAAATGGTTTTACGCGAACCAAACACAGCCTTAAAGAGGAATTACCCTCTTGTCGTGATGCCTTTCCTCACCCTTATGCTCTCGTGCTTGTGTGTTCTCTCTTTCTCTCTCTTCTCTTACCTTCCAATTATCCAACCCCTTTTCCCCCCTTGCTCTTTCTTATTTATAGCTTTAGGATAGTGGGGGGATCATCATTGCCCCCCTGATCTCACTCGTGTGGGAGGGGCCCAAGTTGATTATTCCTGACGAGAAATATGCTCCATTGGAAATGGGGTTGAAACCATTGGAACTGGTGCTAGCCTCCAAAAACTGTTCGGCAGCATGGTTCCCAAGGGCATTCTCGGGATATCGGCGTATTGCTGAACAAGGTAAGGATACTCCCCGAGCACCTTATGTGCGAGGTGCATTCATATACAGAGTTTATGAGCAATGGGCCGATCCTAACTTTGGTCTTGGGCTTGGTGATATCCAAATTTCCTTGGGCCTAGGCCCAAGGTAAGTGGGCCTATGGCCGTACACCGTACACCGTACAATAATAATAATAATAATAATAATAATAATAATAATAATAATAATTATTATTATTATTATTATACAAAGCCTTTTATTTTTATGACTTTTTCTAATTTTGCTACGTAAACTTTTGAAAGCCCATATTTTTCCATGTTAACATTTTAATTTGATTCTTAGAGTTACAAATAGTGTTGAATAGAATTATGTTAGTTTTAAAAAATAACAAACCTAATACGAATTCAAATCTGATTAAATTGGATTGATTATGAACAAGGACCTACATCTGATAACACACTGATTCTATAAACTATAGTGGCCTTAAAAGCCAAGCCAAACCAAAATATCATCGCAAGAAGCAATTACAGTAAAAGTAGGGCTAGTTATTTCCTTCATCAGCTCCATGGCCCGTTAGAGTTGTAGTTTTCAGTTGAATACACCATAAAGATGAAAATGACTACAGAAAGGTAAAGGGTACAAAAAAGAAGTAAATTTATCTTGTTATGTAAAAGACCAATTCTAGAGAATCCCAGTAAATTTATATTGTCAAATAGCTCTTAGTCATTGAAATATTGTCATCGCTCAAAATTTATTGAGGCAGCTGCCCCGTTAGATCTAAACCTTTCAGCACCTTTCAGCCCCCCTAAACATAGACACTATATTATCCACAAAACGAATTGGCCTCAAAGTTGAACATGACCTTGTTGCTTACTTAAGCATTTGGGTAAGACTGAAGCCTCTCATAGATTGTTTTACTTAGTCGATCCTCATTAGACTTATCAACCATAAAACTCTTTTATAATCAATCAATATATATATATATAAAAGCAAAAGCCTCATATTGGAAAGTATGAGGTTGTGTTATGATATTCTCTTTATTTAAGCTTTTACTTCAATAACATTTGCATTTATATCAAAATATTAGTTCATTGAATTAGCCTTGAATGTCTCTGTTGGAAATAATATGAGATGATAACCAGTTAAACTACAATATTTTTGAAAAAAATTATTGAAGTATTGAAGAAAATTAATAATATATTGTACCTATTGAAGTATTGGAAAAAATTAATAATATATTGTACCGCACAACATACGGGATCTCAGTTCTTATATAACATCCATGTAATTGCAAGAATATTCTATAATTATCTAGATTGTTAAACTTTTGTACTAACATGCTTGACATTTTCTTGTCATACCTTTATTTGAATTCATGAATCATGCAGGGATGCAATTGAAGGAAGAGAATGAGCGATTAAGACAAGAAGTATGAAGTCTCTCTCTTTTTCTTCTTCTCCTTCTCTGATTGCTAATTGAAAGTTTGGCTAAGGTGGTAAATATATCTAATGATCGAAGACACATTGGCACTGGGTTAGAGAATCTGATTGCTGAGGAAGGCCAGTCATCAGAGTCTGTCACTAATGTCTGCAACTCCACTAGTGCCCCTCATGATTATGACAGCTCATATACATCCCTCAAGTTGGGGTGAGTTCAACGTGCTTATAAGCACATAGACAGCCGATCAATCTTTGCACTCACAACCCAAATTAAATCGAGTCCAAGCCCGACTACCCTTCCTAAATGGAAAATTTGATTAGTTTCCATTTTCTTTAATCCTGTTTGGGCAAAAAATGATAGAGCCAGAATTTGGTTGTAAACTTGGCTACCCAGTGAATATCTTTTGAGGGAAAAAACCTTGTGTAGCAGGTATGTCTGCATGCATAAGCTTCAGGATTGCAAATTTTCTTATTTTATTTTATATCCTGCCTTGAGCTTTGTCATATGATGAGCAAATGGGCACAAGCCTTAGGCAAGCTTTACTTAGAGAAAAGGCAGTTGTTAATTTTCTTAGAGATGTCTTCTGGAGATGGTCATGAAAATAGTTGTACTAATATTTATAACATAGCTTGCACGATGAAGTTTACTAAAATTTGGAAATTATTTTTTTAGTTTTAAATAAACTTTCTCAAACCATTTTTTTTTTTTGCCTTGCAATCCAAAACACTAAAAGACGTAACTAAAAATTTAATAAAACTTAACAATGATTTATTGGACCAATTAGGGAAAAAAAAATTGTCGATAATATATTAGGTTTATTTTCTTTGCAAAAATTGCAATTTTGTCTTATTGAACAATTTTTCAACTCATACACAGATTTTAACCAACCTGAGCTCAGACTCATTGCCTAGCTGAATCTTTAGTCCTTGCAATTTATTAAAACGTGATTAATACTAGTAGCACTATACATATGGAACTGCATGTTAGTGTATAATTGCGATGGATGATCACACCATATTATGATATATCCTCATACGTGCAATAACTTCTCACTTGGTGGATGGTATCGCTTCACATATGCGAAATTTGTTTATGTAGAGAATTATTAATTGCATGGTATTTGTGTAAGTGTATAACTCTTGAAATTGATATATCTGTTCACAACAAATATCTCTTTTCCAGGGAATATGTGCTTGCCTATAAATACCTTTAGGCATTCATTTAGACAATATACTTGAAAAACAAAATATATTCTCTCTACAAACTCAAATCCTTATGTCTGTGATTCTCACCCTAACAGGGCTGCCATCCACATCTGGGACCAATACTACAAACTTATAGTCATTGTAAACCTTAAAATAACTTGTAGAACAAGTAGCACCAAGAATTGTCTAGGGCCTATCTAAATCATTAAAACAGTATCAAACTAGAACCTCATCACCAAATGCTAAAGAGAAAAACAAGTAAATCAGCATGTACATATTTTACAATATTTTCTAATAGCTTAACAGCCTGAATATGCGGAAAATAACCCTTTAGCTGATTAAGTGATTAGCCAAGAAGGTCATACTTTAAATGGTTTTTGGTGAAAAAAAAAAAAAGAGTTAACAAACTTTCTCCAAAAAAAAAAACCCTCATTAAGCCCCAACAAATTTAAGATGTGGGACTACCTTAAAAGCTTCAACATTGAAGAATATCAATTACCTAGGTTCAAAATCACCCTTGTATCAGTGTGTTCTGATTTCTGAAATTAAAACAGCTAAGGAAATACAAATTAAAAGTAACAGCATACAGGAATTTTCTGCCTTCAAGTGATTAACCGTACAAGGATGGGCAGAGTGTGAGCTTACCTTTGAATTTGACGTCCAAAATGAGAGGCAGAGAAGGCAAAATAGGAAGACATCTTTTTTGAACCATCTCTCGTTTTGTGCATGTCATCCTTACCCAGAAGCAATGTTAATCTTCTCTATATCATTCCAATTTTATCGGATGTCCTTGAAAGGATACTCTTACTTCCCTTGTTTTCTCTTATAAAGAGAGTTTTTTGGTTGAAATATTATTTTTTGTCCTTGAAATTTGTTTTTGGTCCAATCAAACATTAGTCTAAAACAAAGTCTTACCTCCCTTGTTTTTTCTTATAAAGAAAGGCAAAAAAGTATGTTCTTCACTTCTTCTTCTAGTATCACAATAAATTCACAACTTTTTTCATAACTGTAATATATGGCAAGCTACCTGTCACTTTCATATAAACCCACAATTTTTTCTCCATCATTCGCAGTTTGTCTTTGTCATGCGGTAGTGGTACTAAATTTTTTGGAAAGTCACATTTAAATGCTTCTAAACCAAACTTGCAGATAGTACAGTCACGTGTAAGCATATATCACTATTCTAGCAAATAACAGCGAGTCCATCAGTAGTGTCCATATAATGCATCCATTAAGCAATCAAGATGTCTCTAGCCAATTCAACATTCAATGCGAGGGAAAAATTATTTACTAAGACTACTGTATATACCAAAACTTTTTATTTCCTCAATTTCACCCTCAGATCAAAGTAGGCTGTAAGCCTGTAACAAAGAATCTAAAAGAAACCTAGAACAAAAAGAAATTCAGTCCTTCCTTCTTGCCATTTTTAGCAACTTTAGGACATTTTCATACACAATAAATGTTATTGAAGCTGCAGGAACATTCTTCAGGAGGTTTGGTGTAATGCCCTTGTAAAAACCTCGAACACCCTCGAACCTGCAAGCCCCAACAGAATAGATTAGCCTTACAGATGAGGAAATGTCTCAGGTTTATAATGAAAGTAAGAACGTCTAAAAACCTGGTCTAAGTTTGTTACTCACTGGGGTGAGCCAAAATCTCTCACATTGACAACTTGAGATCAATAGCTCTTTATTCTCTTATAGCATTTGCAAGAAAATGCACAGATTTAGTATTTTGCTTATAGAAAAATCAGCTCATCTGATCTTCGTTGGAGCAACAAATGCTTAGTGGAGGGTTTCTCTTTGGCATTGTCGAGTTTTTTTGTAAAGGATATGGACTACTAAAATTCATGTTAACAGTCCCAAATATCACCCATCTATATGGTGACTGGAATTCCAACAACATGGATCCACTATAGACCAAAGCAGAGAACAGTAATTTATTCACCAAGATTATATAACCTCAATTGCCAAGCTGTTAAGCATGACCAATCAATTACAATTTACAAAAGAGCAATGTGTTTGTACTCCAGTAAGAGCTTTCCTTCTTTGGCTATAATAATTAAATCTGGGCTAAATTACTTACCGTGCAGTTTCCTTCACAACATGCCAGCTATCCATGTATCTTGGAATTCCATCACTACTAGGTCTTTGCTGCAGAGGGAAACAGATATGACCAAATTCCAGCCATTAATAAAAAATACAAATGAAACTAAAGGCTATGCAATATTTCAAGGGGAAACTTCAATAGTTATGATGAATGGATCAGTCATCTTCCTTCAATATGTTTGATAATTACACAACATATACAGAGATAAAAAGGAATTAAAGGGTCACATTGTCAAACCTGCAATCGAGCTCGTACAACCTGGAAAATCAAGTCACCCAACCATATAAGAAGCAATGATCAACTAACAAATGAAATCAACAATTCATGGTCTAACGCCACCCAAGACAAATGCCTACCTGGAATGGATATGTCAGAAGAACGGCAGCAATTTTTGAGGATGCACCCAGAACAGCATAATCCATTGAATTCTGGGAAAAAAAAAATTATGTAGACTATAAGAATTAATATACCATCAAACATTCATATCAGAGATACAAACAAATGCCAGCTAATAATATCACAAAGCAAGCAATTATACTTCTAGAACTATGCGTAACTTACAGAGTTTTAAAAGCAGTGCAAAAGCCTATACTTAACTCCAATGTATTTTTCTTAAACTTAAAACACTCCTCGTATACAATACTCAGAATTCCCCTTGTTCCAAATGCTTTAGATAAATTATAGTGGACATTAAAACTTATTGTGTCTTATTTCTTTTAAGTGGAGTAATATTACAGATAAATAACGATGAAGTATGATATAAATTCCTGCACAAGAGAACATACTTGCAATACTCCTATACACTTAGAGGGCACTGGCCATAGCACCAAAATCCTACCTTTTAATACTCCTATATACTTATTTTTCTTTATAAAAAAAAAAAAAAAATAAAAATAAAGGATGGAATGGACAAGAGATCCATTTAGACAGATGTGTGACATGGGCAAGAAGATATATCCAAGTTATCATGCACCTCACCTTGGTAGATTTTGTTAGATTATATCCACCCACATCAAGGCCAAATGACCATTGGTATAGCAACTATCAGCAGAAACAAACTAAAATCCACTATACAATCCTACATGTACACACCCTATCCGGTCCACTAATAGACCCACAGATTCAACATACAGATTTCTGTTAGTGACATCTCTCCATTAAACTAGGACTTGAATTTTCAAGAACATGACAGGACAGGAAATTTCCAGATTTGCCAAAAGGGAGTAAGGGACCCATTTGTCAATGCAGAAGTGTACATTGATACTTCTAGTATATGCACATTTATACAGTTATGCAGACCCAAATTCCAAAGAGCATTGATTGTAGTGACTTACCAAGAGTTTATCATCACTTTCAGAATCCTTTTTTCTGTCTTTAGACTTGAAGTCAATAATACCCTTACGAAGTTCCTCATACGCAGTAAACTGAATAGCACCATGAGAAACCTGCTGAAGCAGCACAAACACCTCTAAGTGGGAAAAATCTAAAGCAATAAAAAGCATAAAAATTTATCGTAGCATTACTAATGCTGGCAACGTGTAGTTCTTTAATATTCACATGCAACCAAATTTATATACATAAGCATCATTCTAGAATAATTTTTTATTCTCTCTGCCCTGCAGTATTAAAATTGTGAATTTCATTTCTGCTTGAGCACAATGGCAAAATTGAAAGAGAATAATACAAGCTAAAAAAAGCATAAGGCAATAGATAAGAGACAACAAAATACCAGAAAAAGACCAGGAATGATCCCTCTATAAAGTGCGCTCCAGCCTTCCTCTCTCATTATGGTTCTTAAGGCATCTGAAAGTTGATAAAAGATATAAGCATATCAGTTGGTTTCCAAGTGAAGAACAGAATAAAAAATAAAAAATAATTAAAAAAAACTAATAAAATCAACTAAAAGAGTGCAAACTAGTTCAACATACAATTAATATCCTTAATTAGCACTTCATTTAAAAAAATTCTTGTCATCTAAACAAAGCGATCATGATGGAAACTTTGATATTATAAATTATACTAAAAACAACTAAAATAAAATCAATCTGATAAAAAAGGCTATCTTCCAAATTCTAAAAATCAACATCACTATGATTGATCTTTAGCTGAGATGATTAAGGTGCAGGGTGGGATTGGAATAAGTCTAAGCTTTGATGTTTCTTCAAAAAAAAGAAATTATGTGGCACAAGAGAAAATAATTAAGTTTAATGTGATGCTACAACTTAGAGCCAAAGTTGATATGACTCACAAGGAAAAGCGATATCTGAGAGTGCAGATTATTAGCAATTTAATGTAAGATGCAGAGCAGACCATAAAGCCCAGAATATGGTTGAGTTTGATGAAGAGGTGTCTGCAGCTGCAATCTTGTTTTTACAAGCCAAATAGGATTTGTGCACAAACAAACCTAGCAAAGCCAAATATTTGGAATCATCAGTAAGAAAACTAAACGTAACACCTGTATCTACCTCATAAAAATGCCATATGTAAGGAATAAGGTATT
The DNA here is from genome assembly GCF_932294415.1 of Quercus robur. Taxonomy (NCBI): domain Eukaryota; kingdom Viridiplantae; phylum Streptophyta; class Magnoliopsida; order Fagales; family Fagaceae; genus Quercus; species Quercus robur. Next base: position 19,269,597 of record NC_065539.1, on the reverse strand, counting down.
CTCTTCTCATTAAACACTTAGAAACTAAAGCAACCAGGATATGGAGTGATAATGTCACAACAATTAATAAAACAATAACAATTCAAAATGAGCCAATGCCAACACTTCAACCCCGAGTATGGAAGGACAGGGAGGTGGATTCAAACCAATGACCTCTGCTTCATGGGGCGTGATTTCCAGCTGATTATGCTACCCCTCATGGTTGTTGCTGTGTACCCAATAAACTGAACTTACTTCTTTCATTTCTACACAGTTTACAGACCACAAATTTCATTTCTAATCTCCAATTATTAATTACATAATTTCAATATTGATAAATTCCTCTGTCCCGCCACACCCCAGGCTAAACAAGTGCAAAGATTTGGAAATAAAAGCATTAATTGGACATGTGGGCCAAAATGGGTATCATGTGCCAGATACAAGTAAAGCAGGTTATGACAACAGGTTTGTACAACACTTTTTGATGAACAGCCGTCAAAATGTGTTGAACAAAAAATAATTGATACCCTATGTTAGTCTTCCCAATCATATATTAGAAGTTTGCATAACTCACCAAAGCTCCAGCTTCTGCAGCAGAAGCAAGATGAAGACCAGGACTAAGCTTCCCTTCATTGTTTTTAGAATGCCTTTGTTTTGCTCTATCATAGCTACAAATAAAACAAAATTTTTTGTTAATAAATTTAAAAATAAAAGTAAAAAATTATTCAAAAAATTAAATTAGAAATTACAAGTGAAAGCATTGGTAATTACAATTTTAGGGTGTGAATACAAGTTTATTAAATGTATATAAGGTGTGACAACAAGTTTTACATTTGACTGTCTACCTAATAAAACTCTACATTTTTCAAACAGGCATTGGCCACGTAAAGAACAAGAAAAATCTAAAAACTCAAATCTCAGACAACCAAAACATTGGTACTTACAAGAAGAAATATAAACCCCATGAAACAGTTGACCCAATAACTGCAGGAGTGAAGCCTGCATAAAGCCCTCTGAGACCCTGAACACAAAGCAATAACATTCCTATCAAAAAAAATAGTATACCATAGAAAGAAGTGTTTTGAGTCAAAGAAAGTACTCAAATCAAATGATAAATGACAATAACAGGCTCATGGAAATAATATAAGTCATAGTTGTAATGGTGCCGAGTACCAAACCTTAGTTCTAACAGGTGAAGTGAACTAGGCAAACCCAGTAATATGTAGCTATAAATCTGTGATAATTTTTTCTAGTTTATGAATAGAAATCTGTAACATTTTTCCCACATAAAAAACAAGGTACTAGCAATAAAAAGTAAGATGCATTTCCAAGATAGCTTAGGTTCTTTATGATTCTTATAAAGAACAAATGGAAAGAACAATTGTACATGTACCTAAGTCTGGTCAAGAATTTTCCAAATTTAAAGGACATATAATTAACAAAATAATGATATATAAGTCACAAATTTGAACAATGACTATAATTCATATTAAAATAAAGTATTAAGTGACTAAAAAGTAACTATAAAACCAGACATAACCTCCAAGCGAGCAATGGTGAAAATAGCGTGAGCTGTGTTCTTGTAACTTGGAAGAGTCAAAACTCGTCCATCGTTAACTGCAAAAAACAAAAACAAAACCAATTCGATTCAAACAACTTCATAACCTCAAATCAAAAAAATTAAAAATACAAAATAAAGGATAGTACCTTGAAACCTAGTACGGACGACGTCGAGGGGGTGCATGGCGGCGACGGTGGCGAATCCGGCAGCGGCTCCGGCAGTGGCGTTCTCCCATTGCCACTGCTCCGACTTTGATTTTGACTGTGGCTGTGATTGTGACATTTGTTTTTTGTTTGGACAAATAATAAGGGAAATTTGGTGATGTTTTGGGAATTTTGATGAAACAGTACTAGCGTCTTGTATCTTTTCAGTGACTTGCTCGGCCTCGGCGGTCGTTTGCCACCGTTTGGAGTCCAAAAAACTTGGGAGCTAACGATGAAACGGTATTTACACGGAAGGTTCACTAGTTGTTTCATGTTTCAATTTTTTTTCAGATTTCAGAAATACTAAACGGTGTCGTGTGACTCTAATTTCTTTTCTCTTTTATTTATTTTTTATCTATATATATATATATATATATATATTTATATATATCTATATATATATTATCAATATAAAACCCAAACCTCTTAAACTTCCACAATTTTTCACGTCATCGCTATTTTCTTTTTTTATATTTCAACAAATATAAACATTATAATTAATTAATGAAAAAAAAAAAAAAAAACCTAATGCAAATTAGACTTCTAGCCAAATACAATAATACCCTCCCACCGCCTCTAGTCTCTCCCATTTAAAAACTGTTTGTGTAGAAGACCTAAAACCCAAAAACTAATTGCAGAGAGATGATGTTTGATCAGAACCTTTTGTTGCTGGATGCATGTCATATTTCCTGGACAACACATTGCATCAAGACCCTAGAATCAGGAAAGACAGAGGTAAACATTGGTGGGACAAGTTCCGGTCCTTCAAGGGTGACACAAGGAGTGAAGAATTTTATTCCCTGCCCTTCAATCTAAACAAGTATTTCCCATCTGTCTGATATTATAAGGTCCTCTATCAGATATTGCTCTGTTGAAGGTTCAAAAGCTCTTTGCAGGATCATGTTATAAACCATTGTTATCTCTATTACTTGTGAATCTTATTATAGGCTACATCAGTATAAGATTGTCTCTTCCTTTATAGGATGCCTTAGAACATTTATTTAAGTGATGTGGAACAAATATCATCTAATAATAATATTGTTAAAAATAAAAAACTCTGACTTTATTTTTTATTTGATTTTTTTTAAGGGTTTGAGTGTTTGATGTTGGAGCTTCACCATGTTGTGGTGAAACAAAAATGAGGACCCTCACCACAAAGTGAATATTGAAACTGACATCTTTTTATAAAGATTGGTTAATGTCTTATATTTGTATGTATGGCCGTTTTCTGTTAAGTTATTGTTTAGCTACATTGTATTGTCAAAAAAAAAAAAAAAACATACAAAGCTATGGAGGGGTAGTTTTTTCTCTTACTGAAATCCATCTTTTGTTGGACTCTTTGAGTTTTGACATATCAAACATTAATGTCAAGATTCTTATTAATACAAATAAGTTGAAGGTGCGTTTGTCGTATGGTTTTGTTTTCAGCTAATAATTAAACTAATTTTATTAGCTGAAAACACAATGGCTTAAAAGCTCTTTGCGATGGAAGGTTTTTGAGATATTACTTTGCAATATTGAAATTATTTGACAGATTTCCACGACTATAGTGATGAATTATTTCTTTTAAAGGTAACGCTATAGTCACATTTTTTTTATGTTGTTTCTATAATTTGTAGGTTTTGACTATTTTGATTCTTTAATTTTTTTTTTTTTTTGTCATTTTAGAAGTTTTAACATCGATATTTTTGGTAACCATAGATCATTCTTTTGAAGATAACACATCTTTCTCTTATCTCTTATGTTTCTCTATTGTGTAGTCACATATATCTATATATATATATATATATATATTGTTTTGTTTTAATAATTTATAGATAGTGAATCTTTTGATTCTTTAATATTTTTTGGCATTTTGGAAGTTTTTATATCTAAATTTACGATTCTTTTTTTGTAAAATCTGAAAACGTCTAGCAAATTTTTTGCAAGCCATTACACGTTCAAGTGATGGATTCTTTATCAAATTTAAACATATGGTGTTACAAAAATAGGTAGGTTCCCGTGTGTAGTACAGGTTTGTGACTAGTTATTATTATTATTATTATTATATATAATCGAAGCCTCTGAAGCTCTTACAATTTTCCATGTCAGCACAATATTTAAATAAAATTATCATTTTATTTAAATAAAATTATTATTTTTTAGTCCAAACTTAACAAAGAGTGAAACTTTATCTCTTTAACAAGTTCAACTTAAACTCAAACTCATCATTTTTTTAAAACAAAATTATTTATGTTTAATCCAAATTTAACAAAGAATGAAACTCTATCTCTCTAACAAGTCCAACTTAAACTCAAACTCAAATGTTTATATTATTATTATTATTATTATATCTCTACTTCACTAACGTGATATTTTATGAGATGGTGCAAACTTATAGCCATGAATTATTCTTTTGAATGTAACCCATTCTTTTTTCTTATCTTTTTCTATTTTTAGTTTCTTAATCAATTTAAGATTTTATGAAATTATTTTAGTTTACCTCATAAATAGGTAGGTTCCCGTGCCACGGGTTAGCGACTAGTTTTTTTTTTAATACCGAAAAGATAGAAGTATTAAGTATATTGTCGAATTCTCACCAAACCACACAACTACACCCAAACCAACCAAAACTACTTGCAAAATGAAGTAACTACACTGCACTGTAAGTAACAATGAATCGCACCACACTACATCACAAAATAGAGTAAACGGTGTTATGTTTACATAGAGGGTGTACAGAACACCACTAAGGCATGGGAGAATGCGTGAGTGGTTGAATTCGGACCTTACATGTGGAGTAGCTGTGAGGGAAGGGAGAGTAGGTCTTGGCTAAGAGGCTTTGTCTTGGTTAGTGATAAAGGCGTGACTACCTTGGGAAGGAAGTAAAATTTACACCTGACATAGTACTCAAGCACTCACCAAAAGGGATATAGTGACTTTTTAAGGTCAGAGACTATGAGGACACCCTTTATTACTTGAGTACACCATGAGTCACACGTGTACCAATCACAATACTCTTGATGTCCCTCTCAATGTTCAAGACTTGTCTCCCATGTAGTAGTAACGCTACCCACCCATGGGACCCAGTGCCACGTTGGCGCAGTCCTTATTCCTTAGTTAGCAAATAACATCACAGCTATAAAAAGATCTTAAAAGATAGAATATGATGACTTGACACCTGTCCTTGTACTCAGCCATGTTCCTTAGAGTATAAAAGGAACATGCAGAGGAACTTTTAGGGCAAGAACCCAACTGGATATTTTGACATGAAAGTGGAGAGTTGGTAGGAAAAAAAGGCCACTTTATTGTAAACTGATCTCCTTCTGATACATAATACAAGCTAAGTCGAGCAAGAATGTGATGTTCTTGCTCAAACCATGGTTTTTTATCCATTCTCTAGGGTTTTCCACGTACATCCTGTGTTATTTTGATAATCATCTTCTTTTTCTTGTCTAAATGTGTGTCTTTTTAATGTCCTACCATCACTTTCTTTATTTCTTGTTGAGTATCATGTCAAAGCTTGCATCTCTTTGGGCTTTCTCATGTAAATGTATTGTTAGATAACTTATTTCACTTCCATAAATAAGCTCAAATCTAACTTGCACGTACATTTTTGGCGACTCCGCTGGGGATCTATGGTTACTTTCCTTTTTAAGGGTGTTTTTGTTGGGTTATACACCTGTCTGTTGCCACTTTCTCTATGCCTTCGAGGAAGAAGGTGGGTACCGGGATACTGATTGGTGTGGGTGAGAACCATTGGTCAGAACCAAGTACAGACCACATATCCATGCATTCTAAAGGCACAGGGTCTTTAGGTGGAACTGCTCATCGTGAGAGCAAAGAGATGATGGCTGCCATCGAAGACCTTCAACGTTCTCAAGCTACTATGTGGGCAGAGTTCCAGTCCTTACGTCAAGAGACAGCTGTACCTTAAGTTCCTCAAGGTCCTTAGGGGTCTCTTTACCTGACTAGGGAGGATATACATGCTATTCTATTTGAGGCTATGAAGATGGAAGTGTTGTCTATGTTGATACCAGGCCTCCTTATCTTGAAGAAACAGCTGGGAAACCTTACCCTGCTAACTACACACCTCCTATATTCCCTAAGTATGATGGCATAACATGGAACGCTAGAAAGCATATTAGGTGGTATGTAGATGCGTTGACAGTTCACTCTCACGACCATGAGTTGAGGCTCAGAGAGTTTTCTAAATCTTTGGAAGGTCGAGCTTTTATTTGGTATACCAGTCTCACACCAGGGTCAGTGCTAAGTTGGAACGAGTTGGCAACATAGTTTATGAACAAGTTCTTTGCTTTGGAAGAAAAGCTTACGTTGTCAGATCTGCAACATGAGAAGCAAAGGGTGTCTAAGGGATTGCTGGAGTATATTTGGAGGTTTAGAGATCTCTTTTTGCTATGTTATGATCCTGTGGAGGAAGAGAGGCAGGTGGATGTTTGTATTGCTGGTATGTTGTATGAATATCGGCCTTACTTAGAGAATCTCCAGATCTCTAGTTTTATTAGACTTGTAGAGGCTACAAGGAGGACAAGCACGTCTGTAAGGAAGCCTTCAAAAGAATCCACTTCACAAATCGTAAGTGTTCCTAGACAACCGTGGAGGAGAGAAAACAAGAAGGTGGAGGTTACTGTGACAGAAGAATCTAAGAAGATAGTCAAAGGAAAGAAGAGGGATAGAGGTGGTATTCCCCTTCCTTTTACTATGTCCACTGAAGAGTTGTGTAGCATCTTAGAAGCTTGGGTGAAAGATGGTGTAGTGACATTGCCTAAATGTAAGCATGAGCCTATAGATGAGGAAAAGCGAAATCCACTTTATTGTAGGTATCATAGGAAATGTGACCACCATACTATGGATTGCTATGCTTTGAGAAATATCTTCTATGATAGGGTAGCCAAGGGAGATTTGGTTATCAAAGCTGGGAAGAGAGTTAACCCAAGAATGTGTAGGCCAGAGGTGGCAACGACTTTCTTCATAGGTCGCGAAGATCCTATAGAGGAAGAAACAGAGAACATGGCTAGCAGTAGCTCAGCACTACCATCATTAGTAGATGAAGAGATGATAGCGAGAATCTAGCAGGAAGATAAGATACATTCCTTTCTCGAAGGAATAGATCTTGGACCAATGACTAGAAGAGAAACAGCCCAAGCCTTGACCAGGGTGATGGAAAGGAACCACAAAGTAGCTATTGTTGAATGGAGTTTGATGCAAGTGGCATACCAAGAAGCAAAAGATTCAGTCACTTTCTCTAATAAAGATCTAGTCAACCGAGCTGTTGATGGTGATAAACCTTTGTATGTCACTGCCTTTGTGGGAGCATCTTAGATCAAAGGGCATTGGTGGACACTGGTGCATCCACTAATATTCTGTCTCTTCCAACTTTTGATGCTTTGGGAATCCTGAGGGAAAGAATTATTCCAGAGCCAATGCAGGTGGTAGGAATAGGAGCTCTACAGTAGAATACTCTTGGGCATGTGTCTTTGGACCTTAGGGTTGGGCTAATTTGGGCATCTACTCTCATGCATGTAATGCAATCTTAGGCCGTCCATGGCTAAAGGCATATAGAGCAATGGCTTCCACATATCACCAATGTGTGAAGGCCATTTGGAGGAACAAGCAGGTAGTTATCAAGGCCACCAAGATGCCTTTTGATAGAGCAGAGCTTCATTTCGCTGAAGCAGCTTTATATTAAGAGTACGAACCTGAAGGCGAGAATAGAATTCTTCCTTTCAATCCTATTGCCTTGCAAGCAGAAAAGGAAGATGATGGTGAAGTGGTAGAACTAGAAAGCCCTTCCAAGATAAGAAGGGTCACTAGGCTTGATGGCTGAGTGGTGTATGAATTCTGACGGTTAAAGGGAGGGGATGAGGAGGATGGCGAGCCTAATTCCCTTAATCCAACGTAATAGCCATAGGAAGTTCAAATAGCTGAGGAGTTTGTGAAGGAAGCCCCTGAGTGTATGAATGATGGAGTTAAGAACGTGCAAGGAGGGCTCGTTGAGGTTAACCTGGGTGATGGTGAAGAAGATGAGAAAATGGTAAAGATTATCAAGAATCTATCCGAAAAGGAGAGAGGAAGGCTGGTAGCTCTATTGAAAGAGTATAAGAATGTTTTTACTTGGAGTTATCAAGAAATGCCAGGTTTAAGTCCGAATTTGGTAGTGCACATGCTGAAGATGGATCCTAATGTTAAATCTGTGAAACAGCCACTGAGGAAATATCGATTAGATGTTGAGGAAAAGATAAAGCTTGAAGTACAAAAGATTTTAAAGGCAAAATTCATTGAGGAGATTGAATGCCCGAGCTGGTTAGCTAACATGGTTCCTATAGAGAAGAAAAATGGCCAGATAAGAGTTTGTGTAGATTTTCAGGATCTCAATAAAGCCTGCCCAAAGGATGAGTTCCCACTTCTTAATGTTGATATTTTGGTAGATGTAGCAGCTGGTCATGAGCGTTTCTTTTATGGATGGTTATAGTGGGTATAATCAAATCCTTATGGACCTAACAGATGCTCCAAAAACTACTTTTAGGACACCCTTTGGGAATTACTTTTATAGGGTGATGCCTTTTGGACTAAAGAATGCTTGTGCAATTACCAAAGAACTATGACTTCAATCTTTGGAGACATGTTGCATAAGCAGGTGGAAGATTACGTTGATGATCTTGAAGTAAAAGCGAGGAATCCTTTCGAGCATTTAGTGCACTTGAGAAAAGATGTAGAGAGCATTGTTTGAAGATGAATCCTTCCAAGTGTGCCTTTGGAGTGTCCTCAGGAAAATTCTTAGGGTTTCTTGTTCATCACAAGGGAATTGATTTGGACCCTACGAAGGCTGAAGTAATAACTACTCTTAGTCCTCCTACAACTCTAAAAGAGTTGAGAAGCTTTGTGGGAAAGGTTTCTTATTTGAGGAGATGGCCCAAAATCGCACGACAAACACCTTTAATTGCTGTGCTAAAAACCGCATCGCAATGTGCTGTGCTAAAAATGGCCTAAAACCACACGACAAACATCCCTAATTGATATAATGAAGAAAAGGCCAAAATACAAAAAAACATTAATAGCATGCCCATTTTTGGTTTACATGTTAGTCATGCCCACTTTAGGTTTACATATTTGTCAAATTCATTAGTGTGATGATCATGTGAGCCATAAGAGCTAACAAAATTTAGTGTTAGAAGTCAATTTGGCGGATAAGGAAATCTCAAAGAATTATAAGGAATAATTAAAATCCTAAAGGGTGTTTTTGCAATTAAGCCTTCTTGAAAATACTCAAAATAAAGAATTAAATCCTTGAACTCAGGGAGTTATTCTTATTATTATTATTTTTTTGTTTTTATATATAGGTAGATAGTGAGAGGGGGAGAAATAGGATTTGAATCACATGGAACACTAAATACATCAAATCTTTTATCCAAAATTACAATTTTAGCCAAGAGTTATGTAGCTAAACTACTTAGCATCTCCTAGTGTTTTATATGAAAACATCCTAAATTCAAATTCTCCCACCCTCAACTATAGAATTATTATATAAAAAAATTACAATTTTCCAACAATGATGGACCTAATCTTGCCCTATCCCAGTTCAATATTCTTTTCTTGACCGGATTTCTTCATAGAGAAAAATATAACACATTACCAGCTATTATTCCCAAAAGAAAAACTCTATAAGGGAAATGTCAACACCAATCTATCATAAGCATTCTATATATATAATATTCTAAAATTCTCTCATTGTATTTATTTGGATGTAAAATAGTTTTTTGAAAAATATATTCCAAAATTTCATGTGATTATAGCATTGTGGTTGAATGAAAACTTAAGTGGATTCATACCAAAAGCCTTGTAATTCAATGGGGCAAAACTAAAATACAGTACCTTAGGTGTGATTCCTTAGATTTCTCAATTACATTATTGTATCCAGTGAATTTATCCCAATCAGAATTAACGGCAGTAACCTCACTTTTAATGCTAACAAAACTTATGTCTAATAAAATAAAAAATAAAATCCAATCAACCATTGATGTCTCTCTCAAACCTTGACCTCTATAGCTCCACTCCTCCTCCTCCTTCCCTCACGACCACTCTAAGCTCCACCACACCACTATCAACATCCTTTACCTTGCCAAAAATATCTCCAACATCCCTTTGAAGACCAAAACCATCTCAACCTCAAAATTTCCAACACTAGAAAAATCCAATCCAAAAAAAAAAAAAAAAAAGAAGGAAAAACCCATAAATAAATCAACCCACTGAAAATTCAACATAAAAACACAATAAGAGGAGGAGTGGTGTTGGTGAGCGATGGAGGAGAGAGAAGAGTGATCCATGCCAGCGGGTGGTGGGTTGGCGATGCCTCCACACCATTGAAGGACAAAAGCCAAGGTTTGTGAATGTGAGAGGAGGTTTGCCAAAAAACCTTCTCCAACTCCAGCGTCAGTGTGGCGGACGGTATTTCTCAAGACCTTGTACGATGATGTCTCTCTCTCTCTCTCTCTCTCTCAAGATCTTCTCCAACTCCTGGGCACTTACCGGCAAAAAAGAGGATGTCGGTGGTGGTGTTGTAGATCTTGGAGAGGTTGTGAGGAAAGGAGAAGGAGGAGGAGGAGTAGTGGAGGTTGAGGTTTGAGATCTGTTTGAGGGAGACGTTCGTGGCTGAGTTTTGGTTTTTTTTTTTTTTTTTTTTTTTTTTTTTTTTTTTTTTTTAAGAATCTGAATTTGGTTAGGATGGGGTGTAAAACCAATGTTTTACACCATCCAATAAGAGCTTGTCACATCAACCTCTTACTTAAAACTCAATACATCCTCCCATACCTAATAACACAACATCAGCCTTTTACTTAAAACTTGCGTTTATTATGATATTATCCTATGTTATCAAATGTATTTATGTTTAGTAATATGATAATGTGGCATGTCCTTTTTGGAAGATATATAAACCAAAGGGTTTACACCAAGTCCTTATACAATTTAATGGATTTTTTTCTTTCAAAATAACACCCGTTTTCAAACACTTTCGTTAGTTAGCATCATTTCTAAACTATTTAGAAAACTAACATCTCGAGTCTCTTAGACTCGAGTTCACTGTAGCAACTTGAGTATCAAAGACTCGAGTTCACTGTAGCAACTCGAGTATCAAAGACTCGAGTTCCACAAAAGAAATCCAAGAAATCTAAAGACTCAAGTTGTGGAAATCAACAACGAAGAAAGAAGAAGGCAGAGATCATGAAGAAGAAGGTAGATCACAAAGAAGAAGGCGGATCAACAAAGAAGAAGAAGGCATATCAACACAGAAACAACGAACCCAGATTAATAAAAAACAACGAACCTATGCCTCTACTCTCTGAACTTCCATGGCCGAGCCTCCATGGCTCTTCCTTCGATCATTGCCACCATTGGCGGGGGTCCGATCTCCAGCTCATCTCTCTCATCCCAAACCAAAACCATTTTTGTGATTTGTGGCTTTTTTCCTAAAGTGGGTGTGGTTTTTGCCATGGGTGGGTGTTTGCGGGTTTGTTCCTAAGGTGGGTGTTCTTCTTCTTCTTCTTCTTATGCTGTGGGTGTTTGTGGGTTTGTTCCTAAGGTGGGTGTTCTTCTTCTTCTTCTTCTTATGCTGTGGGTGTTTGTGGGTTTGTTCCTGGGTTCCTGAGGTTGTTCATGATTTGGGTTTGGAGAAAGGTTTCTACCCACGTCTTTGTGGGTTTGTTCTTGATTTGGTCTGGAGAAAGGGTTTGGCCTTTGGATAATGAATAACAAAGGAAAAAGAACAGGGAACTCGAGTGTCTAACAATCGAGTTTCATGGAATTCGAGTCTCTTATACTTGAGTTGCTACTGTGAATTCGACTCTTACAGACTCGAGATGTTAGTTTCCTAAATTGTTGGGAAATGATGCTAACTAATGAAGTTGTTAAAAAAATTGTGTTATTTTGAAAAAAAAAGTCCCAATTTAATCTCTACATAAACTTAAAAGTATGGTTAACACCATTTATGTTGACTTTGATAAATTGACCACATGTAGTGATCTAATTGGGAACCTAAGTAACCACACCTAAGTGCTGTACATACATTTTGTCTAATTCAATGACATTACATATTCTCTTTTATAAGAAGAATTAGTCTAAACCTCCTTTGATTAGCAAAAAAATAAAGTCCAAATCTCCCTTTATTGTAAGTATCAACTAAAAAAAAGGTAAAATATACTTATGGGGTCATGGGCCCAGATCATACAATTGGGTTTTGGGTTTAAGGCCCAAGCCGAGGATAAGGGGCCATCTAAGGATGGGTAAGTATAGCCAAGGAAACCCATGCTAGTGGATAAGGAAGACAATATTGAGCATAATGGCCTAGGAGTTTGTGCCGAGGATGAATTTGTCCTCGGCTAGCCAAGGCCAAGGTCCGTAAAGGATGCCTGCCATCTAGAGGTGCGATCCATGAAGTTCTGGAAATATGGATAAGCATTGCAGGAACAAAAGACAAAGAAGAATCCCAAAATATCTTGGGAAAAACTGCTATCACCGCATTAATGAGGAAGTGACCTCTGCACAGTATTATTGCAGCCTTACAACCACCCCAGAAGATTTCTAGAGGGGGCTGATGGGACAAGTATTAGCATAAACCATCAACTATCCACGTGTAGGGTGGAGATGAAGAAAGATATGTGGTATAAATAAGGGTAGAGACCCCAGAGATCAGAAGGAGAAAAAGGAGAAGAGAAAGCACTGTAGCAATCTCAACAACTCCTGTAACCATTATCATCCAATATATACTAGAACAGACCTCCACAGAGTGTGCCGAGGACAAACTTTCTTGTACAAACTTGGTTCGTTTCTGTTTGATTGTCTTGGAAACTCATTATAACGGTTATCCCATTTACTAAAACTTAGTTCTTCTACCCATTTTCTACAAATTTATTGTACTGGGTTCACTGGGTCAGTATCCCATACATTTTGGGCCTGGGCTGAAAATCGTGTTCCTACAATACTTTTTCATCGTAAACTATCACCTCAGTCACACTTAATAGCCTAAACTATTAAAATGCATTATTGACCCGCCTCCCAATTTAAAAGTATTTTACACTTAATCCACTACTGTCTGTTTTGTTATTAAATCTGTCATAAGTTAACATTGAAAGACCAATTTATCCCTTTGCCTTTTATGTGTTAGATGGGGCAAATTGATATTTCAATGATAATTTTTGCCTGCTTAACACCAAAACAAATTGCAGTTGGGAAATATTTGGGGGTCAATTGTGCATTTTGACATTTAAGGTTGTTAAATATAATTGGGTTGATGGTTTAAGGGGATAAGTGTAATTTGATTTTTTTTTTTTTTTTAAGAAAAAAACTAGGTTTGCAACAAAATTAACGATAATTTCTTAAAACCTCCGAAAGAGTAAAAATTTGGCAGAAAACAAGCTTCTGTTCTCTTCCCTGTAAGCTTTCTTCTTTGGCTCTCTCTGTCTCTGCCTTCCCTCTGTAAAATCTCTCTCTCTCTCTTCTCGCAAATCTGCCTCAGCCGTAGCAGCTCCACCACAAAGACAAAGAGACATACCACAAGAACGAACAATTCGGTTGTGTTTTGATAAAAATTTCCTTGTTGATTATTAGAAGGGTAGTGTGCAAGGTGAGCCAAAGACTTGAGTTGGAGACTTTTCACAAAACCCGAGCTGGAGTTTTTGCAGAAAACAGAGCATTGGAAGAGTTGGTCCTACATAAATGACAGTAGCTTATCATGTATTTTTGTAATGCTACATGTAGTTTAGGCTTTACTTTAATTAGTTAGTTGTAATTATTAGCACATGTCATTTGTTGATTAGGATAGTTTGTAATAGATTTTAGAGGGAAGATTCGTAGAGTTTGGAGTTGGTTGTTTTAGGATTTGCTTAATTCTTCTTGTATAAATACTCAGTGTACATTCAGTTTTTAATTAATGCAAATATTCAGTTCTCACAATCTTTATATGGTATTAGAGCGCTTTGAGCTCTTCTAGATTCTTCTTTCCACCTCAAGCTTTCTTTCTCTATTCTTCAAAGGTCCTTCAATGGCGACCACCATTGATACTGTTACTACCATTGATGAATCTCATCCCTTCTTCTTGCACTATAGAGAAAATCCAGGAGCAGTTCTAGTTGCTCAACCTCTAGTCAATGACAATTACCCTACTTGGGTGAAGTCAATGTAGAGGGTGTGGACACAAGGGATTGGAGTCACCATCTAGTTTTTGTAATGGTCTATTAACCATATATATAGTGTCCTCTCGAGGAATGACCATTTGATCTTACTACCAGAGATATGGGTTCAGAGTTTAGGTACGTTCTTAGGAAGGTGTTAGGCACCCAAGATCACCTAACCCTAAGGTTGGCCTCCCATTATTGTTTCTTATGTCTTAACTTTGGTAAAATTATGTTCAATACTTGTATCTTAAACTCACACACACACTAGCATGCATCTAAACATACAATCATGGCATCATTATCCAAAACACATACATATCTATCCTAAAGCAAAAGAGAGCCAAACCCACACATAACTCTAACATTCATCTAATCATCATCAAGGTATTAACATAAACCATAGTGTCATACATCTAAGCATGCTCCATCATATCATACCAAGGCAGCAAAGTAGGCATGGATCATCACATGTACCCTAAAACACTTAGACATGAAATCATACATCAAACAAGCATATTCATCTCTATCATCAAAATATGGCCATAACACAAATGCATGAACATTTTTGATGCATGACTGACCCTTTACTTACCTTGCAGCAACTCAGCACCTATGGCATTAATGCATGGACATGTGAATGAAAGACATTAAAACTAAGGAACCCTAATCTAAACATGTGATAGCAAACAAACATGTGAACCAAGCAAACATAAGCAGATGGAGCATGAAACATATGAAAAGAAGCTAAACAGAACAAAGATGCGAAAGCCGAAGCAACAAATAAATAAAATTAGGGTTTCTAGGCTGCGGCTTGCGCATGCAAGAACAAGCCTGTGTGCGCATAATCAAACCTATGTGTGCAGGCAAGATTATGCGTACGCAGCCAATTGCCCAGGAAACCTAAAAACACATGTAGACACTTGATTTCGCACCCATAATTTAATCTTGGAAGATGGCTAAAATGACCATTTCATATACCCAAAAATTATAGTTGCATTACTTGCATTAATTCATTCATTGCATATCATAAAAATGATCTTGAGATTCTAACAGTTGTGACGATATGACCGATTCCCAAGTCGGACCATCGGATTGAAAGATATCACAAGATCAAATGTTCACGGTTTGCATGCATTTTGTTTGGGTGGAATCGATCACATGTGATTAATTAATATTAATTCCGATTGGTTAAACAATTAAAATTAATTAAATCATTTTGTGATTGGTAGTTGGTTTTTGTCAAAAATAAGCCTACTTGCATGGGAATAAAATGGATAATCAGATAATAAAGGAATTGTTGATAATTAAGTCTTTTTTAGAATATTTATCTATCAGATAATTATTGTTTTAAAGATCTGATTATCAAAATAAAAGGAATTAATTTTATAATATGAGTTAAAAATATGTCTAGGTGTGATTCTTGACTTAGAAAATCCCTAAAAAAGAGTCCAAATTGAACCAAAATTGGAAGTGGGGCTCGGCACGCGATAGGACCAATCGACACTCTTGGAGTGCCGATTGGCACAACTCCGAGGCCTGGCCTAGAAACCCTCTAATTAAGCTGGAATACATCTATTTTGAATTTTTGGGGATAAAGACGCAATCCAATTCGTATCTGATCTTATTCAGCTTATTTTTCAAGAATCCAACCTCTATAAATAGGGGAAAAACATCAGAAATCAGGGCCCTTCTTTTTTTGACCTTTTTCTCCCCTTACGTTAAAGACGTTCTGGAAGCCTTGGCTTTAAGAATTTTTTTCCATAAGTGAACATATTTTAGATCTCAAAGAGGTTATACTTCTTTGATTTCTAAAATATCCTTTCATTGAAGGGTATATTCATGCAAGTATGTCTTTATTCTTACTCTTTGTTTATTCTTTTCTTTCTTAACTATGTGTTTTGTTCATTGCATGATTTTTAGGAATGTATGTTTGATTTTATTTATTGTTGATACAATCTTGCTCATTTTTTTCTCTACTATGTTTACATGTTTAATTTGTTGTTTAATAGTTGATTGACATTTCTAAGATATAGTTCCCCTTTAAATTTCAAGATCTGCAATTAATTACTAAAAAAAAAAAAAAATAACAACAAAACTGACTTGTATTTTCATTAAATACAGATCTGAAATTTTTTCTGAAACAACAAAACTAATCTGTATTTTCATTAAATACATATTTGAAATTTTTTCTGAAACAAAACTAATCTGTATTTTTATAAAATATAGGTCTGAAATTTTTTCTGGATAAAAATTGATCTGTATTTTCATTAAATACAAATCTGAAATTTTTTATGAATAAAAACTTATCTGTATTTTCATTAAATACAGATTTGATTTTTTTTTTTAAAAATAAATACTGATCTGTATTTTCATTAAATACAGTTCTGAAATTTTTCTGCATATAAAACTGATTTGTATTTTCATTAAATACAGATCTAAAATTTTTCATAATAAAAAATGTTTTCTTTGATGTAAAATATCACCAATTTTTGTGTTCTTCTTAAATAAAAATTGCAGATTTTGAATTTTTAAAGAGTGAATTAATATTGAATTTAGGAATTTCAATATGTCATTGTAATGTCATGCATCATTTAAATGGGTATATAAATGGTCATTTAGAGTCTAGAAGACTAGACTCCGTCTGGGCAGAATGGATGCCTAACACCTTTCCATTCTGTAATTTAGCCGCCAAATCTAGATTTTGGTTCGTAGCATTAGTGCATTATCTTCTTTTTTTTTAGATTGTAATCTAGGAAACAAATCCTTGTAAATTTCCGTTTTTAGATTGTAATTTAGGAAACATAGCTTTGTAACTTTTTACTATATTGTAATCTAGGAAACGAAGCCGTATATATTTCATTTTATCAAAATTGTAATTCATTCAAATTAATGAGAGGTTGTATTATTCAAATATGTACCCTATGTATTTTCTTTTTCTTATTTTTTGTAACAAAAAATAAGTGGTGATTTCACACATAATCCTAAAAAGGGAAGGTGCCGATGCCTCACCCCTTTTCTGAGAGCACCATTTGGGAGTTAGTCTTTTTTCTAGTCTCTCACAACACAAAAACAAAGTAGAAATTTAAAACAAAAATTTTAACAACCTACATGCATTTTAAGCATACAACAACGTAAACCTAACCTAAACAAACATACATAAATATAAACTAAGCAGAAAACAAGATTAAAACGCAGAAAAGAGAAAGAAAGGGTTGGACTCAATACCTTAAATGAGAAGCTTTACAAGCTTGATTTTGATTGTTCCCCTCAGTTGAATCTATCACAAGTCATTAAATAAGCAATTAGCAACATTAAACTAAAAGGATTGGGGGCCAAAAAAGATCTCAATAAAATAAAATTGACTTGAGGGTGTTTTGTGAAAAAAACTCCCCTTTGATTCACTATTTTCTAGTGAATCTTAGGTTTTTCCCGTGGGATTTCTGTGTTTTTGAAAATGTACCATGTAAGGCCTTTTATAGTGGAAAAAATGGGGTTTGGAATGGCTCCCAAATAATGTGGGATTCATTCCAAACCTCAGTTTTTAATGCAGAAAACTTGCTTTTTTATTTTTATTTTTTATTTTTACGTTTCTGAAATCCTAGCTTCGTACGCAGGAGTGTGCTTGCGTACGTATGCTTTGGCCCACATACGCAGGCCGCTGCCTATGTATGTAGGCCAAAGGCCACTTTAGTCATTTTATTTCCAAAAATAGATTTTTGCTCATTTAAAAGGTTATATTTTCCATTTTAACACTTCTCATGTCAATTTGATATCAGATTGGGCTCTAAACTAGCCTTGGGCCTTAGAGTTTGAACATCATTAGGGAACAGGGGCCCAAGTCTAAAGGGTACAAAATGTGGTGTTTGCAGAGGGCATTAGGTGCAAAGAGGAAGTTAGGGTTTATTGATGGAAGTCTTTCACTGACACCTGCTATGGCGAAAAGTCCATTGCTTGTTCAAGCTTGGACTAAGTACAATAATATGGTGGTATCTTGGATATTGAATTGTGTTTCTCCAAAGATTCTTGCAAGTGTTGTCTATAAGAACACTGCCTTGGAAGTGTGGAATGATCTCAAGAATCAATTTTCTCAAAAGAATGGGCCAAGACTCTTTCATCTTCAGAAGGATCTTGCAATAGTTTCTCAGGGAGACCTTTCTATCATAGACCATTTCACTTAGTTGAATGTTATGTGGGATGAGATTGAGAATTACAGAGCTTTTCCATGTTGTACATGTGGTTCTTGCACTTGTTCAATCAATGAGAAATTAACACAGTATCAACTTCAAGATTTAGTGATGCAGTTCCTTATGGGACTTAATGAGTCATATAGTCAGATCCGAGGGCAAATCTTGCTAATTGATCTCCTTCCTTCGATTAACAAGATGTATTCTTTGGTTATCCAAGATGAGAGTCAAAGATCAATTGGTCATTCTACTGGTGCTTATGTTGGTTCCACTGCTTTGGCTGCCAAGGCTTCTGGTGGATCTGGTAATTCTGGTCATGGTGGCAAGGGCAACAAGAACAAAGGAAAAGAAAGACCAATATGTAGTCATTGTGGAATTACAAGTCATGTGGTTGAAAAGTACTATAAACTTCATGGATATCCTTCAGGTTATAAGGCTAAAGGAAAGAATCCAATGGCTAATCAAGTTGGCGGTTCTGAGTATGGAGCCAATCTTGGTGTTATGGAGTTAGATTCTATGCCACATCAAGCTTTTCCTTTTAATGCAGATCAATATTAGAAAATATTGGCCATGATTGGGGGTTCAAGTGGTTTTCAAGGCCAAGGAAACACTATTGCCACTGAAGCTACTCTTATAGCTATGGCAAACAATGTTTCTGCTTCCACTACACTTGCTAGTATTTCTTTTAACTTAAAACACTATATTTTTGCTGCTAAAGTAGTTAATAGAAGTGCTTATAGTTGCAAGACTTTGGTTCTAGATACAGCAGCCATAGACCATATCATTTGTTCTGTCAATTTGCTTACTTCCATAACCTGTCTAACCTAATGTGTTGTTGAATTGCCTAATGGAGAAAGTGCTCAAGTGACTCATATAGGTTCAGTTAGACTTTCTGCTACCCTTCTCTTGACAATGTGCTTTGTGTACCTTCTTTTTCTTTCAATTTGTTATCCATTAGCAAACTCACTTAGAAATTGCCATATTGCCTTGTGTTCCTTTCCCAATTTTGTTTCATACAGGACCTTTCCTCTTGGAAGACAATTGGAATAGGTGAAGTGCATCATGGATTCTACTTGCTGCAACAATCAGATTGTATCAGTCTTTCATCTTTGACAGATCACCTCACCAAACAAAAGTTTGCTCATTCCTTGTCTTTTGTCAATTCTGTAACTAGTATGCCTAAAATTTGGCACTTTAGGTTAGGTCATCCATCTTTGAATAAGTTGCAACATTTGCAGGAAACTCTATCTGCTGATTTCAGTTCTTGTACTGATATTTGTCATGTTTGTCCCTTGGCAAAACAGAAAAGGTTACCCTTTCCTTTTAATAACAATTTCTCTGTTTCTCCTTTTGATCTTGTGCATGTTGATATCTGGGGGCCTTATTCCATTCCAACACATGAAGGTTTTAGATATTTCTTGTCCATTGTTGATGATGCTACTCAATGCACTTGGGTTTATCTTTTAAAAACTAAGTAAGATACTAGAAGTCTTCTTATTTCCTTTTGTAAAATGATTCAAACTCAGTTTAAGACTAATATCAAGTCTATTAGATTTGATAATGGACAAGAATTTGCTATGGTTGATTTATATCCTGCTCATAGTATCATACACCAAAAGAGTTGTGTTTACACTCCCTAACAAAATTCTGTGGTGGAGAGGAAACATCAGCATCTTTTGTCTGTTGCCAGAGCATTAAGACTTCAATCAAATATGCCTTTATGCTATTAGGGGGGATTGTATTCTCACAGCAACTCACATTATCAATAGGCTTCCATCTCCTATTTTACATAATAAGAGTCCTTTTGAGCTGCTTTTTCATTCTATGCCTTCTTATTCTCATTTGAGAGTATTTGGCTACTTGTGTTTTGCTTCCACCATTTCTGTTCATAGAGACAAGTTTCAACCTAGGGCTTAAGCTTGTGTTTTCCTAGGATACCCTTCTGCAACTAAGGGTTATAGACTGCTTAATCTTAGCTCAAGAAATATTTTCATTTCTAGATATGTAGTTTTTCATGAACATATATTCCCTTTCATTTCTCATAATGCCTGGTCGGCCAAAAACACATTGACCCCTTGTGATAAATTAACCAATTAATTTAGCCAAGTGAATTAATTAAGTTAATTACATGCAAAGTGCGTGGTAGTACAAACAAATCACCAGATAACTAAATATGCAGTGTAAAATAAATTTGACACGGTGATTTGTTTACGAATGGGGAAAACCTACATAGCAAAAACCTCACCGGGTGATTTTAAGGTCACCACTCCAGAGAATCCACTATTATCAAAGCAAGTGGTTACAAGTAAAGGAATCCTAGTACCTTATACCAACCTACAGTTGAACTCTTACCCCAATATCCAATTGGACTTGTTCTGTAGTAACAATCTCTCCTTGTAATGCACGGCTGCTAGTACATGACTAACCAATTGCGCAGATCCCAATACACGACTTCAATCACCAACTAGAGAAGGTTGTTGGTTGCAAAGTTCTTCAGTTCATTACACGATGAAGATCAAGAAGCTTCTTGGTTACAAAACCCTACAGTGTACAAACATAGCAGCTTCTTCACAAGAAAGATGAACTAGGGAAAATTCTGTCTCTGGTCACAATTTGCTTGAACAAACTTTGCTCAACACTTGTGCAACTTGTGTCACCTTTGATGGCCCTTAAAATAATCTTTTTATATGTCTAGGGTTGTGAGAAAAGAAAGCTCAAACATACAATCACGGATTGAATGAAAAACTAAATTTCATAAATCTTGACAAATACCTTATTTGTCGAGCTGCTGTCAAGCCACAAGCTTCAACAGCTCTACAGGTCTCGATAGATAGCTAGTTGTCTAGCTAGCTGTTGAGCTTCAATGAACAGCACTTTGACACTTGAATTTTGGACAGACTTACATGGCTTTAACACTCGAATTTGAAACAAGGTTTCTTGAAGTATTAAACACATCCTAGATCTACCCAAATACAAGTAAAGTGCGTTTTGTCAAAGGATTAGCCAATTACATAAAATAGTAATATATGTTCCTAACAAGTGAATCACATATGTCCTAACAATGCCATATCTCCATCTCCAGCAGATTGTTTCCTCACATTCCATCTGATCCCAATTCCACTCTTTCCTCTTTACCTACTGCTTCACCCATTTTCCATGATAGTTTCTTTCATGATCAGCATTTTGCTCTTGATATTGAATCAAATTCTAGATGATGAGGTTGATGATTCACCTCCATTTGATTTAATTCAAGATGCCCCTCTTGGTGGTGCTTCTCAGTCTGATTCAGTTCAGATTGCCAAATTTACCACCTGAATCAGATGTTGTTCCTTTACCTGATACTCCTTCAAAGACTGTGGCCTCACATACATCTCCAATTGTTGTTCCACCTGACGTGTCATCTGTTGACCCATCTATTCAAGCTAATGCACAACCTAATGTCCCATCCACTACTCTACCTATACCTCAGCTTATTGCACAGCCTGCCTCGCATACATCTCCAATTGTTGTTCCACCTGATGTGTCATCTATTAACCCATCTGTTCAAACTAATGCACAACCTGGTGTACCATCCACTACTCTACCTATACCTCAGCCTGTTGCACAGCCTCACCTTGCCCCATCTCAAGGTCTTAGGAGATCCACTAGAGTGTCACACACCCCATCTTACTTACAATCTTATTACTGCAGTCAAGTCAGTGCTTCATCTACACTTTCTACTCCAGTTCTTCCTAAGAAAGGTACGACTCATCCTTTTCCAAACTTCCTTTCTTACTCTAACCTTTCTACTAAATATAGACACTTTTGCAATTCAGTCTCTTCTGTTGTGGAGCCTACTTCTTATACCTAAGCAATTAAGGACCCTAAGTGGAGAAAGGCTATGGCAGCTGAGGTTACTGCCTTGGAAGCTAACAACACCTGGTCCCTCACCTCTTTACCTGCCCACAAGAAGCCTATAGGCTGCAAGTGGGTGTATAAGGTCAAACACAGGGCAGATGGTTCTATAGAGAGGTATAAGGCTCGGTTGGTTGCCAAAGGTTTCACTAAGAGAGAAGGTTTGGATTACACAGAGACCTTTTCTCCTGTGGCCAAGATGGTTTTTGTCAAGACTTTGCTTACAGTGGCTGCTGTGAAAGGGTGGCATTTGTTTCAACTTGATGTGAACAGTACCTTCCTTCATGGGGGTCTTGAGGAGGAGGTTTACATGGTCTTACCTCTTGGCTTTCACAACAAGGGGAAGGTTGTTTGTAAGCTCAATAAGTCTTTGTATGGTCTAAAGCAAGCTTCTAGACAGTGGTTTTCAAAGTTTTCTAATGCTTTGATTCAGTTGGGCTTTCTACAATCCAAGACAGATTACTCTCTCTTTACGAAGACTAGTTCTGGAGATTTCATTGCTTTACTTGTGTATGTGGATGATGTTCTTATTGCCAGCAATAGTGTACAAGCTGTTGCAGATCTTGAGATGTTACTAGATAAGCAGTTTAAGCTTAAGGACCTAGGAGACTTAAAAGTTTTTTTTGGGCTTAGAAGTTGCAAGGTCTAAAGAAGGCATAAATCTATGTCAAAGGAAGTATGCCTTAGAGCTTTTAGATGATGCAGGGATGCTGGGTTGTAGACCTGCAAAAACACCTATGGATCAAAATTTGAAGCTAAGCAAGTATGAAGGTAAGGAGTTGAAGGATCCTGGCATCTATAGAAGATTGATTGGCAGATTGTTGTACTTGACTATTACAAGACCTGAAATCACATTTGCAGTACATAGGCTTAGTCAATTCATGGCTAGACCTAGAATGCCTCACCTTCAAGCTGCAAATAGAATTCTGCAGTATATTAAGGGCACACCTGGTCAGGGGTTGCTATTTTCTAGTCATTCTGAACTGCATATTAAGGCATTTGCTGATGTAGATTGGGCAGCATGCCCAGACACTCGAAGATCAACCACAGGATATTGTGTTTTCATTGGTGAATCCTTGGTTTCTTGGAAGTCTAAAAAGTAGCAGACAGTTTCTAGATCATCAGCAGAATCAGAATATAGGGCAATGGCTATGGCTGTGTGTGAACTTGTGTGGTTGATTAGTTTTCTCCTTCATCCTAAATCAGCTTTGCTCTTTAGTGATAGTCAAGCTGCATTGCATATTGGGACTAACCCTGTGTTCCATGAGAGGACTAAACACATAGAAATAGACTGCCACATTGTTACAGATAAGGTTCAGGCCAAGGTTAGACGATTATTGCATATTAGGACCAAGTCTCAAGTTGGAGATCTTTTAACAAAGGCACTTGGCTCACAACAGTTCTCTCATTTGCTGACCAAGATGAATATGATGAATATACATTCCCCTCTTCCTCTTGAGGGGGAGTATCAGAAGGGTAGTGTGCAAGGTGAGCCAAAGACTTGAGTTGGAGACTTGTCACAGAACCTGAGCTGGAGTTTCTGCAGAAAACAGAGCATTGGATGAGTTGGTCCTGCATAAACGACAGTAACTTATCATGTATTTTTGTGATGCTACATGTAGTTTGGGCTTTACTTTAATTAGTAAGTTGTAATTATTAGCACATGTCATTTGCTGATTAGGATAGTCTGTAATAGATTTTAGAGGGAAGATCCATATAGTTTGGAGTTGGGTTGTTTAGGGATTTGCTTAATTCTTCTTGTATAAAGACTCAATGTACATTCAGTTTTTAATTAATGCAAATATTCAGTTCTCAAAATCTTTATATTGATCTTCGGAATTTACTTCATATAAATATTTAAGAAGATAGTGGCTCTGCATACTTTGTTTTTGTGTTTACAAGAGTCGACCGTTTTTTTTGTCTTCATTTGCCTATTTCTAGCTCTACTGAATTTAGTCTTCTCGTTTTGCTGAATATATATTTATGCAGTAAATGAATACGTCCTGGACTTGTTTGATAGAATGCGTTAGAGGAAATAGCAGCTCTTGGAAACTTCTAATATGCGTTGATTTGATAATGTTTGAGAACTATTTTATCACTTTCCTTTATTAATGGATGCTTCATAGAGAAAAGCCATGTGAACTACATCCACTAAAGGAGATCCTTTTAGTAGGTAAATCTATTATTGATATATTGTCATATGCACCTCTTATAAATAAAAGAGCATAATTTTTTTTTCTTCTCTTATTAGTTAATCATTAATTTTTGCTATTAGTTTGTTTACGAATTGGTGGTTGTAATTTTGAATGCATATAGATTGGATTTTTGTTGGTAATTCCAATAATAGGGTGTGAAATATAGGTGGTTGTTGGAATTGTAAATTTGAGGGTATTATCCCTACGAGGCAGTATAGAAAGGCTTGTTGCTTTTGTGAACTGCTTATTGTAGGAATTTATGGAAGAAGTTGCAAATTTTAGCATTATAAGCTTTTTGTAGCTTTTAGTAGCTGTTTTTGTTTCAAGAATCCCTAGCTAAAGTATCATTGCATTATCATATAGAAAAACCATTGTTTCCATGCTGTGGGGTGGTTTGCTCGTGACTCATTGAGGAAGTAATGAGATCTTGAAGGGTTCTTGAATTAGGATTGATGTTAAGGGGTTTAGGTAAAGAAAAGATTGAATCTTGAATATGCTGAGGGTTGTTAGGTGTTAAAACAGGGCATAGAATAAGAAATAAGATAGATAAAACACCAAGGCAATCACATCTAGGGACATGTTTGGTAGACTGTAATAGACACTGTAATGTAATAGTTATTCCTATGGTTTAGCTATTCAATAGTTTGGTTATGTTTTTATTACAGGAAATAGTCATTCCTTATGAATAGCTATTCTTTAAAATAAGGAATAACTATTCCTCTTTAAAATGGTTGTAATAACTATTCCTTAGTAGATGTAATAATTTCCAACATTAATATATTTCCAAATAAATAAACTTTTCATATCTACCTAACAATTATGGAAATAAAAAATCATAAAAAAATAACTTATCTCTCTAAAATTTAAAATATATTATTTTCTAGGAAATATAGTTGTATGAATGAGATATTTCCTAAAATAGATCACAAGTTTTATTTTAATGTTACAACTCACAACCAAACTAATGAATAGGTTTAGTTATTCCATTACAACATATTTTATTCCTGGTAATAAAGATTACCATTCCTGTTGTAATCCACATTCAGTGTACCAAACGTACCCTAGGTTTTTCTAAGCAATCACATTTACTTAGGAGATGGAAATCACACCCTCAAAGCTTAAAATAAGCTGCTAATTTTTTTAATATTATAATCAATCTTACTATGAATATTATCGAGTACAATAAAGATTTTGTATAGCTGCACATGTTTTCCTCTTCCCCAAACAAGAAAGCTCTCCTGATTACACGGAATTCCCATTTCCATCTCAACTATCGCATCTCATGTTGGTCTCTCTCGTTGACAAACTCTCTCAACTTTCCCAATTGGTGAGACCAATATGACAAAAGGCTACATCAATCATCCAACTAAATACTGCATCAACCGCAAACTGACTCGTGGCATAACAGGCAGTATCTTAGAAATTCCTTTCGGCATTTTCAACTACTGGCAAAAAAAAAATGATAAAGAAGAAGAAAAAGAAGCTTTGACGCAGATATTGAAATCTGATATACTTTATTGAGAAAGAAAGAAATAAATTAAAATGATAAATTTATGAATGCTCTAAAGATAGTTAACTAGCAATTCTATACTGTGAAATCCATACATAACAGACTTGATACACTACAAGAAACACGCTTTGGAACTGCGTTTACAAAAACACAGCTGTAGGGTACTGTTTATAAAGCGCAGCTCCACAACTGGACGTATAGCCGCGTTTACTAAACGCGGCTATAGATCCAACTGGGGATTTTTTTTTTCTTTTTTTTTTTTCAATATATCCTAAAACTACGTTAATTAAATGCGGCTTAAACATGTATAGAGCTGCGTTTATTAAACGCGGCTTAAACTTTTATAGAACTGCGTTTGAGTAAATGCAGCTTAAACATATACAAAGCTGCGTTTTATAAAATGTAGCTCTGGGTTTGTTATAAATAAATTAAAAAAAAAACCCTCAATTCAACACAACAACGAAAAAAACCCTAAATTGAAAAAAACTCTCAGCTCACTCTCAACCTAGCTCTTGATCCCTAATCTCACCACCGTGCTCTGTGCCATGCAGCGCCGTGCTCTGACCGATTTCCTTTCCTCCCAAATCTTGAAGGGATCATTGATAAGGCTGCTTTTCCTTCCTATGAGTTTTTGGGTCTCTTTTATATACATATTTAATTTTTTGTTATTGTTGTTGTTAATCTTATTTTAGTAGAAGTAGTTAAGGCTTTGTTGTTGTTGTTCTCAGAAACTATCATGCACTCTCTTCCTCTGTTCTCAGTAGTCAGTGCTTCTTTCTCTCTTTCTTGCAGCAAGGTTTGTCTCTCTCAACTCTTTTCTTCCTCATCCTCTCTATTTCTCTCTTTCTACTAAATCTGAATCATAAAGGCTTTGGGGTTTTTTGTGGGTTTCATATTTTTTTTTTGTGGGTTTGTTTGGGTTTTCTCTGATTTGTGTGTGGGTTTTTTTTGGGATTCATTTGATTTGTTTGTGAGTTTTGTTTCATAGTATTTTCAATGATTTGTTTTGAGTTTGTCTTTATTTTCTATTTCTATTTTCGTTCGTGGTTTTGTAATGCAAATTATGTGTTTGATGAAATGCTTCTATGAACTGATATACATAAATAGAGCATGTGATTTGTTATAAGCTTTTGGTTCATTTTTTTCAAGACCCTATGTGTGTGTTTAAACAGTTCTTGTAGCTATTTGTTGAATTTTTTCAGTGAGGCTGTACAACTGAGATGGTGGTTTGGTAAAAGCATCATGCAGTGGTAGGTGAGGAGGCAAGGTACATTGGATTAGATGACACCAATCCCATAATCATACACTTGAACTATCATTAGAGAAGAGAAGGAAATTGAAATGGTAGCGTAGGAATTTTCGCAGCTAGTGATGGATTTGTAAGCTTGTCAATTGTGGCACCAATATCTGTCCTTATAAATCCAATTGAATTCCTTTTCTAAGCTACCTTCTGGGTTAAGAATAGAATTTTGCTACCTTCTCATTTTTTGCAGCCAGTGGGGTCTTGATTTTTTCGATATTTCTCGTCTTTTTCGCATTTGGGTCTTTCTCTATCGAGGATTTTCACCAAGCGTGAGTGATTTTTAATGCTTTTATTTTTTTTAGTTGTCTGGGTTTGAATCTGAGGCTAATTTGATTTATTTACTGCTTCAATTGGTTTTAGAGTAGTTAAAATGATTAAGTTCAAATTTTTATGCTTGAATGTTATGGAAAGTTGCAATTTTGAATTGGGTTCGTTGTAATTTTCGTGATCTTGGAGATACGTTTTTGTACAACGGTTGGTTGGCACTTTGTATGTACTTTTAATTGCTTTTAGGAGCAATGTTTGGTTTTTCTTTTTACAAAGAAAAATTGCTTTCAGTGTGCTAATTGAACAGTACCTATATTCTATCTTAGTTCCGTTGTAGTTTGAAACTTAAATTTCTTATTAGTTTCATCGTAGTTTGTGGTTAAGTTGAAACACATTGATGATTTGGTTTTTATGTGATCATGGTAATGTGAAGTAAAACAATGTAGTGCTTGGACTATGAGATAATTAGGCCAAATTATGACCTTTAAGTTCAATTTAAGTTGTAAGAAAATGAATGATGACCCAGTAGGTTCAAGAGAAGTAGGTTCTTAGTTTATGGAATAGCATAGGTTGGGTTGGTTATTTTGGTTTGAGGCAGTGAAAAGGTGAAGAAAATTAATTGAATGTGGCTATTTTAAACTTGAAAAATAATTGAATTTGGCAATTTGAATTTTTAGATTTAGATGTGCAGTGATTCCTAGCAAACTTTGGTGAGTAGATGTAGCTATAATCGGCTTTGTGCCATATATGATACATCTCTTGAAGCTTCTTTGGAGAATTATTCAATTGTGCTTCATTTCTATTCTCCTATGTCTAGGTCCTTTGGTCCATAATGCAGTCATCATGGTTGGTTTGTAGGTATATCTTATATGAGGAAAATGTTTGGCTGTAAGGAAGAATTTATATTGTTGGATCTAGACTTAACATATATTTTGTAGGATGGTATCAATCTAATTTATGCTCAGCGATGCTCTTGCAGTGGAAATTGAAATGTTGTTTATTATTCATATTTGGTGTGATTTCATGGATTTTCTTTGATAACCCTTTTTTTTTTTAAGTTATAGATTCTTATTGTAGACAAAAATGACCAATGATGGAAGAGATATATCCATTCAACGAAAACGTAAAAGAGAGGAGATGGAATAATTTTTTAGTTTGAGATTTTGAATTTTATGAAAAAAATTGATGCAAATGGGTTTTCTCTATAGTTGATATAAAAATTTTAGTTGTCAATAATTGGCAAGATATTTTTCTAGTTGTTTATAACTTAAGATATTTAGTTATTATCTTGTCAATTGAATTATTAATATTTCCTCATGTATTTATTAAAAATGTTACTAAAGTTGTCTAGACTGTGTAGCTGCGATTTTTTATTTTTATTTTAATTTTATTTATTTATTTATTTTTTTCATGTGAGAAGTGAATGCCAATGCCACTGGGGGTTTTTGCTTTCATGTAGTACTTGTACATTTGTGATATTGTCTTGTTTTGTTAATTTTTTTTCTTGCTATTATTTTAGCCTGGTTACCTTGTGTTGCTTTTCATGCCCATTTTGGATTTGCTACTTACTGCTTGTCTGCAGGAAGCAAGATTTTTGTGTTCGGTTTATATCCTGTATTGTTGACTCAAGTGTGTTAAATGGATGTTTTGTTTTTCAGAGTGGGGAAGCTAAGCTTTTAACTGAGGATTGGGAAGGAGCTGTGGAAGATTTGAAAACAGCAACTCAACAGTCACCTCAAGTTAGTGATAATATTGAATTCCTTTGAGATGTGTTCTAATTTTACAATCTACTCTTGCAATTTTCTTGTAGCTGCTAATATATTGCTATAAACGGTACCTTTTGCAAAAAGACACCATTTATGAATTTAAACTTTAAATGATCTTTTCCTTAGTGAAGATCATAAATTACTATAGATTTCAGACCAATTTCAGATGGTGCACTTGATACACATAGGGTGCAGGAAGTTCAAGTCTTGGGCTATCCATTTGATTTATGTTAGACATGCTTTTTCATTTTTATTTTTTTCCCTTTGAATTTAACATAAATCCCAAGGGTAGGTGGTAAAGTTCTTATTAACGAAAGTTTAGGCTTTGAAAACGCATACACATATATACACAAGAGGGTTGATGACAATATAAACATTATGAAGAATGGATAGTTACGTTGCAACCACATCAATGAGGAAAAGGCTGATTAGTTTTAAGCAAAAAACAAACACAGGAATGTTCTTAATAAGAGAGAATCAAATTGTTCTTATGCAGAATGTTATTGTAGGACCTCCAATTAGAAACGTAGTTAAAAATAGTGATGTTGCATCGTGACCAAAGACTACTCTCCTGCCAAACAAAAATTTCTGACATGAAAGCAAAGGTGCTTCATTAGTGTTAGGAAGTATGATAACATAATGTAAATTAGCTTACTCCTAATCAAATGTCAAATATTCACCCTACTGAGATAGCCATATAATAATTAAGGATCAAAATGTAAGCTCTACCAAACTGTCATACAAGAAACAATATATACAAGTGAATGGAACCCCCTTAAAGTGACAAAAATATCGCATAGAGATAGAATATTAGAGAGAGGGAGAGAGAAGCCTGTACTTAGAAGAAGGCTAGACAAAAAAACTTAATTAGTCCAACAACTTTCAAATCTATCACATAACTTGATCTAATTGGTAAGTGAGTTGCATTATTTTCTTTCCACTTATAATATATGTATAAACTCTCAAACCATGTACTACAAGTATTATTACAGTTTTCTTATGGAGATAAGCAACCAATAAATTCACTAGAATTTCATTACATAAATGAATGTAGTAATCAATTGCTGCGTTTATGTAATTATTTGTTTATGTAATTAATCTTTTAGCAATGAACTTGTTTTGTTTGTTGGCAATTGGTTGAAAACTGTTGAGCGTTGGCAATTTGTTTTGTTGGTTTCAATTGGTTGCATCTGTTGAGTGTTGGTAGGAATTACAGGTCTTGTTTTGGGCAAGAATGTGTTTCAGGAAGAAAAAAAAAATTATTACCTATAGCTGCGTTTTTAAAAACACGGCTACAGAAAAAACAAATGTCGGGACCTATAGCTGCGTTTTTTATCCCCTATCGCTGCATTTTTCCACAACCCATAAGCTAAGACCTGTAGCTATGTTTTTGTAAAAAATGCGGCTATAGACCCTCTTTGGGCTGCGTTTAAAACGCGGTTATAAGTTGGACCTATAGCCGCACTTTAAACGCAACCCAAAGCGGGTCTATAGTTGTGTTTTATACAAAAATGCAGTTATAGGTCTCAACTTATGGGTTGTGGAAAAACGTAGCTATAAGGGGTATAAAACGTAGCCATAGGGTGATCTGTAGCTGCGTTTATAAAAACGCGGCTATAGGTCCCTGTAGGGGGCTATTGTCGCGTGGGATAGGCTGTGTTTGAACGCAACTATAGACCTCTTTTTTGTAGTGTACCCCAAATGGCTAAGCTATTCTCCTAAAAATTAATGTTGTATTTGTAGCACATATAAACACATTAATAGGCAAAAATATCACAAACAATTGCCTCTTTTCTTTATACATTTAGATGCAAGCATGGCAATATGACTAAGATAGTAAGCAGTGACTCTACAAACATACATGCCCACCTTACTCTCCACTTTGGGCTTGAGTGCTTCCTTCTTCCACTTATCGACTATTGTGTTGTACAGCCACAGTTTTGGCAATGGAATTGATGGTTGGGATGAGCTCAAAGAATTGATATAAGTACAAATAAGGCTCGTCTTCTTGAGCTTGATTGAGTTGGGGATTTGGAGGAATCAAATTGGGGCAAAGGGTTTGTAGAATTTAAGGAGCGTACATAGCCATTTTGGTCTTTCATTCAATGTTGAAAGAGTGAGTTGTTTTTTTTTGGGGAAGGAGGTAGGTTTCTATTTTCGTCCAGGACTTTTATATGTTTACATTGTCCTTGCAATGTAAACTAAGTACCTGTTTGGATTGGTGTTTCAGGAAGTGTTTGTGTGTTTGCGTTTTACACTTCGTGGGACCTACGACTACAGTGCCCAGAAATATACGAGCAACTTCCAGCTAAAACGCATGGATGATATTCCTGAACGCACCGTTTCATTAAGCTTTTTGCTATGCGTGTATTGTTCATGGACACATCCACTAAAGGAAACGTGTTGCTACAAGTTGGGATATTTCTCACTGTATACTATTCATAAACGGTGCGTTTTGCAAGCACTTAAACTTGGGATATTTCACTCATCTGACCCACAAAGTAGAAGCACAAAACAGTGCGCAATGCCAACGGCTATTTTCACATTCACCCATCTTCTTTCTCTCAACTACCGTGGCAGAGATGTCTTCAATGCGCTTCAATGTTCCGTCCTCTTCCTCTTCAATGAATTGCACCTACCCACCAACTAATAAACCATCAAAACAGAGGAAACACGGTAATTGCAAACCCATTACGTGAAACAAACGAACTTGATCCCCTCTGTTTTTCCTTCGCTCGAGCCCACCTTCTTTTCGCTTGGGACGTTGTTGCCGCCATTGTGGGCGAGAGACGCAGCATTTATCTGTAAGTTATGTCTAATTTCTCATACTCTCTGATGTGTTGGTATTTTGTATTTATTTGAGTTGTGTTTTGCATTTAAGGATTAACTATGTTCAACTCTTGTGTGGTTTTTGTGTTTACCGTGAAATTAATCTGTGGGTTTCTCTCTCCTTCGTGTAATTTTGTGTGTTTCTCTTCCTGCCTATGTTTGTATTTGGACTACATGAGTTTTTAATTTGTATTTATCATGTGGGCATGTGTAACCGATTATGATATGCATACGAACTGTTTGTTGAAATGCCTCAATGAATATAGAATTTCGTTGTAGCAAAAATGGGTAAGAGGAAATCGAAGGACGCTGGTAATGAAGTGAGAACTGGGTGGAAAGAGCCAAAGGAACTAAAAGCTTTTTGTGATTTATGTGCTGCTCAAGTCCTAGATGGCAAGAGGTATGAAGGATATTTGAGAAAGGAAGGGGTTGAAGCAGTGATAAAGCAATTGGGTGAAATGGGAAAAGTGGTGACTCATATGCAGTTTAAAAACAAATAGGATTATTTGAGAAAACAGTGGAAGGCTTGGAAGGAGTGTTTTGAGCGTGAGACTGGGTTGGGTTATGATTCTATAACTAGGAAGATTGAGGCCAGTGATGAGTGGTGGACCCGAAAGATTGAGGTTAGTTTACTTTACATAATTGTGAAAAACTCAACTGTTTACAACTATATTGTGTTCTAACTACTGGTTGTACACATGTAGGCATGTCCCAAGGCATCAACCTTTAAAAACAAAGGTTTGCCAAATGTTGAGTCCATGAAAATCATGTTTGAAGGCACGGTTGCAATGGGGAAAAATGCGTTCTGCACGAGTGGTGAAATACCAAAGGAATGCACTGAAGAGTCTAGGGACTCTGCTAATAACAAAGAATTTGTTGACCCCCAATGTCAACCCTCTGCGAATGTTGACCAAATGGAGGTTGAAGGCCCATCATCGTCGAGGGCAGGACCGGCAGTGAATAAGGGGAAAGGCTTGGCAAGCGGTGTCCACCTTTTCAGGGGAGTTTGCAAGAAACCAAGAAAAAAGCGTTCAATTGTGCAAGAGATGTCCAACTCTTTGAAGAACATCTCATATGTTATTGTTGAAAGTAAAAGTGTAAGTACTCGTACACCATTTGCTTCCACAACGGCTACTGAGGTTCTAGTAATTCTGGACATGGTGTTGAGTCTTACTAGAGTGCAATTTAGGTGATCGCCTTCATCTGTTTAGCACCTGCTTCTTCATGGGAAACCTAGAGGGTAGGAACATGTTTGTAGCACTTGTTCATCAAAAGGAGGTCCAGCTGAAGTGGCTAGAGATGCAGTACAAATGAACCCTCAATATCATTTTTTCTGAAGGAAAGGGGATTGTCTCAATAGGGTTTCTTAGGCTTGGTGTTGTAGTAATCGGATTTTCTTTATGTACTTGTTGCACTTTTTTTTTGGCAAAAACTATGCTTACCATGGGTGTGTATGTAAGACAATAGTTACTAATTAATTGTCATCTAGTGTATGCTTATCTATTCTTTTTTCTTATGCTAGTGTTTATAATTGTCATCTATAAGTAAGACAATGGTTATCCTTTGGTCCAAATATTAAGCTTGTAAGGGTATTTTTGTTATTTAGACATCACTTGTTGGATGTAAGGTTAGATCTATCTTTTTAATTTTTTGGGGTCATGTGCAAGTCACATGGCCATTAACTTTGGCCTTCATTTGGAAGGCAATATGCTATTTGATGAATTTAGTCTAGTTAGGGTGTTGATTGCAAGTTTTCAAAGTTTAGGGTGCAAAGTATCAATGACTTCATAGTTTAGGGTGGTTTTCTGCAATTAACCCAAAACTTTATGCATATTAATGTTTAACTCAAAATTTTTTTTTTTTTGAGAGGAAATGTTTAACTCAACTTTTTTTTTTTTTTTTTTTTGGTTGAATAATTTGGATGTCTCCTTGTGATTCTATTTGGCATCTTGAATTATTGTGAACAAAGTATATGGTTATTTTGAATTATGAGCAATATGGTTGATTTTTGTAATATATATAATTTTTTTTATAAAGTTTGTGAACTATTTTATATCAATTATGTAGTTGATTTTCACAATATACATGTTATGCATGTTTTGAATTATACAAGAAAAATTATTGACTTTCTAACTGTGACAAGCACTAAAAAATGGTCACAACTCATTCTCAAGGTTGCTACTAAATACAAGAAAATGAGCCAATTTTTCAAAAAAAAAAAAAAAAAAAACAAAACTTCTTAAAAAAATGAGTAATTTTCCAAAAATGTTTCCCGTTGAAACAAAGTAAAAGTGATAATGTTGTTGCTTTCACTAACTGTCCCCCTTGTGATAAGATTTCATTTCATTTAAATCCTACACTTCTCTTCAATTTTTAACTAGATGTGAGACACGTGGCATTGAATTGATCTTTTGTAGTTTATATGAATTTTTTATTTTTAAATGCCACGTGTCTTATTTCTAGATAAAAATTAAAGAAATTAGGGAATTTAAATGGGAGGGGATCCTACTGATACGACTAATGAGTAAACTGCACATGATTTACTCACATGAACGGGAAGAAAAAAAAAAAAAATACAAAAACTGAATTAAAATAAATATAAAATTTTCCTTACAAGAGAGAGTTTAAACGGAGGTATTAGTTGGACATGGAGGACTAGATATGTCAGTAATCCCTTCTAACATCAATACAACACTCTTCATGGAAGGACGAAGAAATGGTTCATCTTGAATGCACCACAATCCCACCTTAACCATATTCTCAAAAGTACTCTTATCTACTTCTTCACCACCCACAATCTTGTCCAATTCTCTAGCGACAAAGCATTTATATACCCAAGTAGAAAGAACAATTTCTTCAGGTCTTGGTACATTAACTTCCATGCTCCTCCTGCAACATATAATTTCTAAAAGCACTATTCCATAGCTATAAACATCTGCTTTCACTGATATTGGGGTGTTCTTTTGCCACTCGGGTGCTAGATACCCTCTAGTCCCTCTGACTATTGTGAATGTCCTTGTTTGATCTGGCATTAACAATTTTGCCAAGCCAAAGTCGGAGATTTTAGCAGTCCAAAAATCATCCATCAAAATGTTTGAGGACTTTATATCACAATGAATAATAGGGGTCTTACACTCCTCATGTAGATAGAGAATCCCTCTTGCAACATCCAATGCTATTCTTGCTCTTTCATCCCAATCTGGACGCCTTCTACTTTTAAAAAGAACATCGGCAAGGGATCCATTGCTCATAAATTCATAGACAAGAAGTCTCTTAGAGCCCTCAGCACAATAGCCTAGCAATTGAACCAAATTTTTGTGGTGAGTTCTCCCTATTGCTCGCATCTCTGCACGAAACTCCCTCTCACCTTCTTCCACCAATTTCTCTAGTCTTTTCACTGCAACAAGTTTTTTACCTTTGTATAGAGCTCCTTTGTATACTGTTCCGAAGGAACCCCTTCCTAACTCATCTTTGAAGCCATTTGTTGCTTTTCTGAGCTCATCATATGAATACAAATTTAATGTAAGCCCCTTAGTCAGGTCCAGTGTTTCACTCTCTTTCAGTCTTTTATACCTTAGAACTCGAATTTTGAACATGTAAAGGCCTGAAACTCCAAGACCAAGACAGGAGAACGCAGTAAAAGCTAAAATTAAAACAAGAATTTGCACTATAACCTTTTTGCTTGTGAACACGTGGACAGGAGTAGGCTTCACTGGGATGGGAACAGTTTCATTCCAGCTTCTTATGCTCACTTTGAAGAGAGCTACGGTATCCATGCTTGTATCCCTTCTAACATATTTCAGTGGAAGCTTGTGTCTCCGGCAATCCAAATCAGTATTGAACTGTGCTGCCTCACAATTGCAGTCTTCCAAGCAAGACTTACCACATTCTTCCTTTGTTGACATGGATTCATGTGTGTAAGGAATATCATTCCACATCATATTTTCTGTGGTAGTGATGTTATATGATTCTACATGATCTTTGCCGCTGCTGCACCCTACTTTTGAAAAGTTTCTCTCACAGCCGAGAGATGGATTATTCACGTCAACCAAATCGGTTCCAGGAAGACAAACACAGTACGGTTTGTTGTCATTGAGTGTGCAAAAGCTGTTGAAGCCACAGAAACCGTTCACCGTGCAGAGCTCCTTGTCCTCCAATGCTGACCACTCAATATCTGATGATAGTAGTTTGCCAGTCTTGTCAAAGGTATGCGAGTACAACCGAAAAAATCCGTTAACATCGAGAGTAGCACGATAAATGGTGTTATTGCTTTCCGATGACGAGCCCAAATTTTGAACAGAGTCCATACTAGTGCTCTGGATGATTTCTAGAGACCCGTTACGACTGAGATAAAGTCGATATTTAAGGCCAATCCCATTTCTATATCCATCAGTTCTAGAAGCCCAGTAAGCTTCACTTGCAATGTCTAAAGTGTTTACGGGGTATAGAACAAGGTTTCCATCTATCTGCATCTTCAGACGATACCGTCCAGTTGAGTGGTTGGTCTCTGATAAACTAGAGAACAGTTGAAAACCGGTGGACAGAATCTGCCCACCCAAAATAGTATCAGTAGGATAGCTGAAAGTCTCCCAAATGACGGAATGATTTTTGTTGTAGAGAACAAAATTCCCAGAATCAAACATGCAGGCATAAGAAGCAGACTCCGACATCGTATCACTGATAATATTCTTCTTTCCTAGCTCATCTGTAGTCAAAAGAAGCTTACCACTTTTTGTTAAATTCAGTGTCGTCCCATTTGAGGTGACCGGAGGATCATCACGGTTTGCTGTCCAGACAACTGTGATATTGTCTATTCCCACCAACCAGATTCCAACCATAAAACCACTGCCTTGCCCATAGAATCCAAGTGCGAATTGGCCCGAGGGGGAAGTCCATGAGGTGGGGGGATAAAGTGAAGAGCCCAGGCTTATATTCCTACATTGCTTTTGTTGAGGTTGAGCTCCTCCACATGTAAAGGATATAGAGAGTAGAAAGAAAACAGTAAATATGGAAGCCATGAGAGAAGGATAACAAAGGACCATCACAACAAGCTGTATGCATCAACTAAGGATTGTAAATTATGGAAACTTTTTTTTTTTTTTTTTTTTTTTTTTTTTTTTTATATATATAATTTTTTAGAGCCTAGTGCTATGGAAACTAGCTTGCAATTGTTGGCGCTTTTGTGAAGTACTATATAGTATTTATTTACATAATTATTTGTAAAAATATAGCAATAGATATTTTAGTAGGAAAAACGTTCTAGTTTTTTTTTAAACGTGGAACGCAAATCCACTATCACACGTTCCACGTTGAACTGCGAATGTTTTTGTCAATGTTAACGTTTTGGCGAAGACTTGTTATATACAAACTTTTATATAACAAATTTTGCCACAAGTCTGATCTGACAAATTATAAATAGTTGTCTATCACTTTCATATTAATTAATTACTTTTTTTCTCTACCATTTTCAGTCAACCACGTAAAAAATGCTACAAAAGTTGTGACACAAAATTTCCCCCTTTTTTTGTTAAAGGAGAAATGCTATATACATAATATTTTCACAATACTTTCACAACAAATTCTAAGTAATAAGTTGTTATTGATTGTTATGAGTGGACAAAAAAGTAATTTAAGTTGTAGATTCAAATTAGAACTAATAACAATTTACCAAATATGATTTGTTATGAAAAATATTGTAAAAATGTTTTGTATATAACACTTTTCTAGGAGAAAAACGTGTTGCACCTACCCTTTCTCTTAAGTTAGCAAATGTTAATCTTTTTGGACATTACACATTATGAAGGTTTTATTTTATATTTTTTGCTAGGAAGCATGGGTACGAGTGTGGGTGTGGGTGTGGGTGCAGAGCGGTGTGGCGACACGACAATTTTTGGAAAAGTAGGACACGGGTGGGATAGGATACATTTATTAATTAATTATTAAATATATTTTTATTTTTATTTTCTATATATTGCTAAGCATTTTTTTCTTCATATAATTATAAACATATATCAATTTAAGAGCAATAGTAAATAATAAAGTGAATACATAAATATTACATGATGTTCATAAATTAGAATAAAATATCAAAAGTGTGAAACTATAACTAATAAAAGATAAGTTGAAATTAAATTTTTATATATATAATTATTTCGGCCCATATTGGGTCATATTTCGGACTGAATTGGGCCATGTCGAGAAAAAAAATGTCAAGGGACGCACGGGCAACCGTGTCCAGGCCGCATGGTGTGTCCCACCAAGTACGACACGAGTGCACCAACCAATATGGCGCACTTGTGCTTCCAGGATTTTTTGTATTTTTTCCCCGTTTGGGCGTTGATCACATGGAACTCTATTTGATACAACTTCTGTAGCATTTTTCTTTTTCTCTCTCTACAGCTTCAGTCGCATTTCTTCTCTGTTAATCTGAATTATTTGGTTAATTTTTCATTCTTTATGAATCTGGTGCTACAGCATGAGTGAGAGAGAAGGTGAAAGGGAAGGGAAAAAAAATGTTAGTGGCTATAATATTTTGGTACTTATTTCTCCCACTATTTTTCTTTTTAGAAAAAAATATATATAATTTTTTTTTAAAAAAATTATGATTCCTAATTATATTTAGGTTGAATAATTTTGTAGTTTCAAGTTTTCTTGGTCAATTAATAATATCAATTATGGGGAAATTAAGTTGGTAATCCTTTATTTGATTTGGATATAAATGTTTAATTCAAAAAGGGGATAACTTGTTTCTCTATGTTGGATTACAAAAGGAAAAAAAAAAAAAAAAAAACCTTGGTTTGTACTTTGTGGAAAGTTTTGCCGTGATAAGAAAGCGGCAATCAAAGGAGGAGCTTGAATGGTGGATGACTGTCTGTATCGTGGTCAATAATCATATGGAACGCAAGAAACATGTTTATTTCGAATAGACACAACATCATCCATCAGTAACACATATTTGAACCACATACACCAAAAATTAATTGATGTCTTGATTTAATGATAAATATTTTTTTTTTAAATTTCTTGGTCAATTAATAATATCAATTATGGGAAATTGTGTTGGTAATCCTTAATTTGATTTGGATATAAATGTTTAATTCAAAAAGGGGATAACTTGCTTCTCTATTTTAGATTACAAAAAAAAAAAAAAAAAAACCTTGGTTTGGACTTTGTGGAAAGTTTGGCCGTGATAAGAAAGCAGCAATCAAAGGAGGAGCTTGAATGGTGGATGACTGTGCCTATCATGGTCAATAATCATATGGTTGGACTTTGTGGAAAGTTTTGCCATGTTAAGAAACGGGCAATCGAAGGAGGAGCTTGAATGGTGGATGACTGTCTGTATTGTGGTCAATAATCATATGGAACGCGAGAAACACGTTTATTTCGAACAGACACAATATCATCCATCACTAACACATATTCGAACCACCTATACATAAAATTAATTGATGTCTTAATTTAATGATAAATATTTTAAAAAAAATTTCTTGGTTAATTAATAATATCAATTATGGGAAATTGCGTTGGTAATCCTTAATTTGATTTGGATATAAATGTTTAATTCAAAAAGGGGATAACTTGCTTCTCTATGTTAGATTACAAAAGGAAAGAAAAGAAAAAAAAAAAAAACCTTTGTTTGGACTTTGTGGAAAGTTTTGCCGTGATAAGAAAGTAGCAATCAAAGGAGCTTGAATGGTGGATGACTGTGCCTATCATGGTCAACAATCATACGGTTGGACTTTGTGGAAAGTTTTGCCGTGAAAAAAAAGCGGCAATCAAAGGAGGAGCTTGAATGGTGGATGACTGCTTGTATCATGGTCAATAATCATATGGAACGCGAGAAACACGTTTATTTCGAACAAACACAACATCATCCATCAGTAACACATATTTGAACCACCTACACCAAAAATTAATTGATGTCTTGATTTAATGATAAATATTTTTTTTAAAATTTCTTGGTCAATTAATAATATAAATTATGGGAAATTGCATTGGTAATCCTTAATTTGATTTGGATATAAATTTTTAATTAAAAAAGGGGATAACTTGCTTCTCTATGTTAGATTACAAAAGAAAAAAAAGAAAAAAAAACATTTGTTTGGACTTTGTGGAAAGTTTTGCCGTGATAAGAAAGCAGTAATCAAAGGACGAGCTTGAATGGTGGATGACTGTGCCTATCATGATCAATAATCATACGGTTGGATCTTGTGGAAAGTTTTGCTGTGATAAGAAAGCGGCAATCAAAGGAGGAGCTTGAATGGTGTATGACTATGCCTATCATGGTCAATGATCATATGGTTGGACTTTGTGGAAAGTTTTGTCGTGATAAGAAAGTGGCAATCAAAGGAGGAGCTTGAATGGTGGATGACTGTCTGTATCGTGGTCAATAATCATATGGAACGCGAGAAACACGTTTATTTCGAATAGACACAACATCATCAATCAGTAACACATATTTGAACCACCTACACCAAAAATTAATTGGTGTCTTGATTTAATGATAAATATTTTTAAAAAAATTTCTTCGTCAATTAATAATATCAATTATGGGAAATTGCGTTTGGAATCCTTAATTTAATTTGGATATAAATGTTTAATTCAAAAAGGGGATAACTTGCTTCTTTTTGCTAGATTACAAAAGAAAAAAAAGAAAAAAAAGGAAAAAAAAAAAAAGAAAAAGAGAAAAAGAAAAAGAAAAAACCTTGGTTTGGATTTTGTGGAAAGTTTTGCCGTGATAAGAAAGCATCAATCACAGGAGGAGCCTGAGTGGTGGATGATTGTGCCTATCATGGTCAATAATCATACGGTTGGACTTTGTGGAAAGTTTTGCCGTGATAAGAAAGCGGCAATCAAAGGCGGAGCTTGAATGGTGGATGATTGTTTGTATCGTGGTTAATAATCATATGGAATGCGAGAAAAACGTTTATTTCGAACAGACACAACATTATCCATCAATGACACATATTTGAACCACCTATACCAAGAATTAATTGATGTCTTGATTTAATGATAAATATTTTTAAAAAAATTTCTTGGTCAATTAATAATATCAATTATGGGAAATTGTGTTGGTAATCCTTAATTTGATTTGGATATAAATGTTTAATTCAAAAAGGGGATAACTTGCTTCTCTATGTTAGATTACAAAAGAAAAAAAAAAAAAAAAAAAAAAACCTTTGTTTGGACTTTGTGGAAAGTTTTGCCGTGATAAGAAAGCGGCGATCAAAGGAGGAGCTTGAATGGTGGATGACTGTGCCTATCATGGTCAATAATTATACGGTTGGACTTTGTGGAAAGTTTTGCCATGATAAGTAAGCGTCATTCAAAGGAGGAGATTGAATGGTGGATGACTGTGCCTATCATGGTCAACAATCATACGGTTGGACTTTGTGGAAAGTTTTGCCGTGATAAGAAAGCGGCAATCAAAGGAGGAGCTTGAATGGTGGATGACTGTTTGTATCGTGGTCAATAATCATATGGAACGTGAGAAACACGTTTATTTCGAACAGACACAACATCATCCATCATTAACACATATTTGAACCATCTATACCAAAAATTAATTGATGTCTTGATTTAATGATAAATATTTAAAAAAAAATTTCTTGGTCAATTAATAATGTCAATTATGGGAAATTGCGATGGTAATCCTTAATTTGATTTGGATATAAATGTTTAATTCAAAAAGGGGATAACTTGCTTCTCTATGTTAGATTACAAAAGAAAAAAAAAAAAAAAACACCTTTGTTTGGACTTTGTGGAAAGTTTTGCCGTGATAAGAAAGCAGCAATCAAAGGAGGAGCTCGAATGGTGGATGACTGTGCCTATCATGGTAAATAATCATACGGTTGGACTTTGTGGAAAGTTTTACGGTGATAAGAAAGTGGCAATCAAAGGAGGAGCTTGAATGGTGGATGACTGTGCCTATCATGGTCAATGATCATATGGTTGGACTTTGTGGAAAGTTTTGCCATGATAAGAAAGTGGTAGTCAAAGGAGGAGCTTGAATGGTGGATGATTGTCTGTATCATGGTCAATAATCATATGGAACGCGAGAAACACGTTTATTTTGAACAGACACAACATCTTCCATCAGTAACACATATTTGAACCACCTACATCAAAAATTAATTAATGTCTTGATTGAATGATAAATATTTTTTTAAAAATTTCTTGGTCAATTACTAATATTAATTATGGGAAATTGCGTTGGTAATCCTTAATTTGATTTTGATATAAATGTTTAATTCAAAAAGGGGCATAACTTACTTCTCTATGTTAGATTACAAAAGAAAAAAAAGAAAAAAAAAAAAAACCTTTGTTTGGGCTTTGTGGAAAGTTTTGCCGTAATAAGAAAGCAGCAATCAAAGGAGGAGCTTGAATGGTGGATGACTGTGCCTATCATGGTCAATAATCATACGGTTGGACTTTGTGGAAAGTTTTGCCGTGATATGAAAGCGGCAATTAAAGGAGGAGCTTGGATGGTGGATGACTGTGCCTATCATGGTCAATGATCATATGGTTGGACTTTGTGGAAAGTTTTGCCGTGATAAGAAAGCGGCAATCAAAGGAGGAGCTTGAATGGTGGATGACTGTCTGTATCGTGGTCAATAATCATATGGAACGCGAGAAACACGTTTATTTTGAATAGACACAACATCATCCATCAGTAACACATATTTGAGCCACCTACATTTCTTTTCCACGATTTTCTTGTTACATTCACATTTTAAGTCTCGATTTTTGTCCTTACACTTAAGGTCAATCAATGGATTGATAATTTAATTTAAATTCATCCCTTCTTATCTGTAGTTGTAAAGTAATAACACGTTATATTTCAAGTGACATAAATAAAAAAGGTAAAATATTATTTTTCTGTCTTTAAATTTTATAAAAAGTTTGTTTTCATCTCTAAACTTATGAAAAGTTTATTTTTAGTCCTTAAAACTTTTGCAAATGTTCTACTATATGTCTTTCTGTTTAAGTTTTTTGTTTTCATCCTGCATGCCCTAACAAAAAAATGACAGGGTATTTTTTTTTCTAGCATTTAGTGACTTGATTTGGACCCTTTATTATTATTATTATTATTAAATATGCGATTCTAGCCATGTGACTTAGTTTTTTACCATCACTTAATGTGAAATAGGTTTTGTTTTTTTGTTTGTTAAGATGTTATAAAGTGTATTAGGATGTATTGATTTTACAATGAGTTTAAACAAAAGTTTGATATGGCATATCCTTATTGGCTGGTGTAAATTAAAGGGTTTACACCTCGTCCTTATTGAATTTAATCTCTTTTATGAAACCTCAACTTCATCATCATTCTCTCCAGATATCTCTATTCAACCCTTTCATAGTTCTTACTTATATCCAACTACCATGGACCTCACTTTCCCTTGCCTCTTATTCCTTATGGTGTAATTGTTTGAAAGCCGTCAAAAATCAAAAGCACTAGGAAGAAAGCACTTTAAGAATCACTTATCACTTGGGTGAGGACATCTATTGCTAGCACTTTGGAGATGCGATTGACCTGAATTGTGTTGATGTGAGGGTAAACGTTTGCGATTTTAGGGATTAGGGCAATATGTGTGTAATTAGCTTTGTTAAATATATTTCAAGAACCTATAACTCAGTGACGGAGTCTAGTGCTTCCAATGTACATATATGATTCAAATTTCCCTTCCCCACTTAAAAATTTTGTTAAGCAAATGGCCCTTTCTTAATTTAAATAAATATTTTGTATATATGCAACTAATATCAAAACTATTAAAAGAAATCAATACGGCATCTTTATTTAAAAAAGATCCATACACAC
The DNA here is from genome assembly GCF_932294415.1 of Quercus robur. Taxonomy (NCBI): domain Eukaryota; kingdom Viridiplantae; phylum Streptophyta; class Magnoliopsida; order Fagales; family Fagaceae; genus Quercus; species Quercus robur. The sequence goes on along the minus strand of NC_065539.1, from coordinate 19,225,921 downwards.
CAAAAACAGACAAAGCTACTCGTAAAAAAAAGAATAATACCAGAAACATATAGCCGTAAGCAAACATACTAACTAAGCTTAACAAATATGCATATGATTGCAAATTTAGGGTAGACATATCAAGAATGAGAAATAGCTGGAGATGGAGGGATTGCTATACTCATTGTCCCCTCCAACATCAAGATTACATTCTTCATTGGAGGACGTAAAGCTGGATCATCTTGGATGCACCACAAGCCGACCTTCACCATTCTTTCTAGTGTCTTCACGTCTACATTTTCATCTTCCAGAAGATTATCCAACTGTCCAGCCACAAGGCAATTATATATCCAGTCAGAAATAAGTATCTCATCTGCTGCTAAAACATTCACTTCTATGCTGCGTCTACAACATACAATCTCCAACAGCAACACGCCAAAACTGTAAATGTCAGCTTTTACTGATATCAGAGCATTTTTCTGCCATTCAGGTGCAGAGTACTCACTTGTCCCTTCAATGCCCATCACAATCCTCATTTGATTCGGCACTGATAGCCTCGCCAATCCAAAATCTGAGATCTTTGCAGTCCAAGTATCATCCATTAGTATATTTCGGGGTTTTAGATTGCAATGGATGATATGGACTTCACACTCTTGATGTAGATAGAAGACCCCTCTAGCCACTTCTAGTGCGATTCTCACCCTTTCCTTCCAAAGGGGGCGCTTCGTAGCCTTGAAGAGAAGATCTTCAAGTGAACCATTGCACATATATTCATAAACAAGAAGCTTCCTAGATCCCTCAATACAGAAACCAAGCAACTGAACTATGTTTCTATGATGAGTTCGTCCAATGACAGTCATTTCAGCTCGAAACTCCCTCTCCCCTTCTTCCACAAATTTCTCCAGTCTCTTAACAGCAATAGTTTTATTAGCTTCAGATACATACCCTTTATAAACTGATCCAAAAGAACCCTTACTTAATGCTTCCTTGAACCCATCTGTTGCGTTCTCAAGCTCATTGTAAGAAAATGAACGCAATGTAAAATTTTCAGCAATTTCTACATTCACATTTTCTGGCGACAGCTTTCTGTACCTATGAACTTGATGCCTATACATGAAGAAACAAGATATTGCAATTACAGAACACATCAATGCAATGGAACCCAAAGTTAGGGAAAGAATCAAAATCATCATTTTTTTGCTATCCATCAAGATTTCTGGAATTGGAGGTTGATGGTCTGAAATTTTATCATTTCTCCGAATCACCTTAAAGAAAGCTATAGATGATAAATTATGACTTCTACCATACTTAAGTGGAAGCTTATATTTATTGCAAGTACCATTCATGTAAAATGCAGCGTTACAATTACAATCTCCAAGGCAAGACTTGTAACAGTTTTCCTGCTTTGTAAGTAACACTGAATAAGGAAAATCACCCCAAGATATATTCCGTAATGCAATAATGTCGTAGGGTATCATTGGACCTTTGCTGCAACCATCTTCATTGAAGTTGCTGTAACAGCCCAACAACTTATTTTTGGGGTTCATGAAATGAAACCCAGAATAACATTGACATTCAGCTTTGGAGCCAATGCCTATGCAGTAACTGTTGAAGCCACAAAAACCTTTGACTTCACATTGATCACGCAAAGATGACCATTCCAAGGACACCTTGGAGCTAGTATTACTATTGCCCCCAAAGTCAAAGTGGTGAGAGTACAACTTAAAAATTCCATCAGAATCAAGTATCGCACGATAGATAATACTGGTTTCTTTCATGCCAGGGTAAGAATTATTCACCAAAATGATTAAGGTGGAACTCTCTTTGGTTAAGCGTAGAAGACCCCTTTGATTAAGACGGAGAATTACAGAAGAGCCATAAAAAGTATCCAAGGACCAGTAGGCATTTTCTGAATCAAAGGTTTCCATTGTTCCGTTCACTGCAAGGTAGGAAAAAAGGTTTCCTTTTTGAGTCCATCGTGAGATGATAACGTCTACCTGAGTGGTCTGATCTTGACACCAAGTGGGCACTATAAGAGGAAAAATTCTGACCTCCTAATATGGTGTCTGTTGGGTTATCAAAACTTTGCCAAATAACTCTGGAAGAGTTATCGTAGAGCACAAAATTACCAGAATTATGCATAGAAGCTGAAACTGCAGGTTCTTCTGGGATAACTTCTAGAAAGCCAGTCATGGAATTTTCTTCACCTTGCTCTGTGCGAAGGAGCAGCTTACCATCACTTGTAAAGTTCAATATAGCATTTGAGGAGACAGTAAGGTTATCTGGATATGCAGTCCAGACAATAGTGTTATTTGGTTGAGTATGCAACCATATTCCAATAACGAAGCCTCCACCTTGTGGGTAGAAACCAAAAGCAAAAAGGCCAGAAGGTGAGAGCCAAGAAGTACGGTTAGCAATAGGGGAAAGCCAAGAACCTAATGGTATCACATTGCCGGAATGGTTTCGTTGTAGTTGGGCTTTTACATCAAAGGCAAGTAGAAACATGGATAGTAAGAAGAGAACTGATATAGAACCCATGAGACAAGAGTGAGGGAAAGAGATAAGAGAAGGCTTGTTAATGAGATTGAAATGAAATAATAATAAGCGATTTATATGTTATCCTTCTTTTTTTGGAATTAGAAAGGCCCCCAACCCCAAGTTTACGCAGAATGAAAGAAATTTCTAACCAACTTCATCTATTAGTGGCAGCTGCCCCACAGCCCCGGTAGACTTGACTTACTTTCATCGGTGCTGTTTAGTCCTATCCCTGTCCCTTTAACATTAGCATCAGATTTTCTGAATGAAATTAATGTCCTGCCATTAGAATTCCACAAAAGACCAAGCTAGTGGTACTGGACCAACTTTTTAAGAATTCCACAAGCCATCTGATCTACTAGTCTTTTTTTAGTTGTGAAATATATATATATATATATATATATATATATATATATACACACACACACAATTCAGCAAAAAAAAAAAAAAAAAAAAAAAAAAAAATACACACTCATATATGCACTAGTCGTAAATTAGTGTTTCACACAAATGTTTTTTTTATTTATTATTTATTATTATTATTATTATAAAGGTATAATGTGCTTTTGATCAATATTCATAATATTAATTTAGCGTAAAAAAAGTAATCCATTACCTTTTAAGTATACTAGTTGTAGACTCACACGATGTGTGAGAATAAATAATTATTTTGTAATTTTAATATAATGTATAATTTGTTCTCTAAAACTTGTTGAAGATAATTTGTTCTCCCTAAAAATTAAACAATTGCTATTCAGTTCAATTAGGTCTACTTTAGTCCACTTTGGTCCATTTCGATCCATTTTGGACTTATTGAGCCTTAAATTAATTCTTTTTGTAGGTTGCATTTTCAAGTTTAACTCAAATTCTTTTTTTTTTCCCCTTAATTTTTGGGTTGAAAAGTATGAGATTTTATCATATTTGGGCTAAATTCATTAATTTTGAGTTAAAAAAAATACAATAAAAAATAGATTATAGAAATTAGAAATATAAACCCTAAAGATGCAATAAAAATGATAAATATTGAAAAGTCTTATTCTGTCATATTTGGTCCACTTTGGTCTATTTTGTCCACTTTGGTTTTGTTCGGTCCATATAGGTCCTATTCGACCTGTTTTGTACACTTCAGTCCAATTTAGTTGACATTGGTAATATTCGGTCCACTATGGTCCTATTTGTTCCTATTCAGTCCATTGTGTCCACTTTGGTCCTCATCTGTCCATTCGTTCTTATTTGGTCCACATTGGTCCACCCTATCCTATTCAATCCACTTTGGTTCTTATGCACTTACATATGGTGAAAAGACCATTTTTTTTTTTTTTTTTTGAAAACGAAAAAACATCTTTAAATTGAGAGTACCTATTCTAAATCCAAATTTATTTTTTTAATGTTGTTTTAAAAAAATAGACCTAGTCAAAAATAGATCTATTTATTTTTGACTTACTTTCATCGGTGCTGTTTAGTCCCTATCCCTGTCCCTTTAACATTAGCATCAGATTTTCTGAATGAAATTAATGTCCTGCCAGTGGAATTCCACAAAAGACCAAGCTAGTGGTACTAGACCAACTTTTTAAGAATTCCACTAGCCATCTTTATCAACTAGTCTTTTTTTAGTTGTGAAATATATATATATATATACACACATATATGCTCTCACTACAAAAAAAAAGGGACTATCCCAACATTTGCAAAATTGCTGGGATAACCCCAAAAAGCGTCGGAATAGGCCCTTATTCCGGCGTTTTTTTTTCTTCCCGCGCACTTTAAATTGCTACGTAGTGACAGTCGGTATAGAGTTGCGGGACCTGTACCAACGCTTTTTAGACCTTATTCCAATGCTTTTTAAACCACTGCTATAGGTTTTTTTATTTATTTTTTTTTATTTTTTTTTTATTTTTTTATTTTTTTTAAATACAGGCTACAGCGGTGGTTTAAAAGCATCAAGATAGGTCTTTTTTTTTTTTTTTTTTTTTTTTTTTTTTTTTTTTTAAATATAGGCCTTTTTAAATACAAGCTAAAAAGGCCTATAGCGGTGGTTTTAAAAGCGCTGTTATAGGCCTCTTTTAAATACTGGATATAGCGGCGGTTTCAAAAGTGCCACTATAGGTCTTTTTAATACAATCTTGAAAAGGCCTATAGTGGCAGTTTACAAAATGCCACTATAGGTCCTTCTTTTGAAAAAAAAAAAAAAATTGGGCAAAAATATTTTACTTGCATTTTGTTTTCAAAACCTATTTATAGCTAAACAAAAATCAATTTAAAATAATCGTCCAGATCTAGTTGACACCCTAATATAGTTCCCACAGTAATCAAACATATTCAAACTATCAAATTAATATAATACAATAATACAATTTCTAGCTATCAAATTAATAATACAATTTCTAAAAATAGAGCTAATGTGAAATTTGTAGTGATTATACATTTGGCAGTTTCCCAATTCCATGACTCTCCACTTCCTTCTCTTCATAGAGAACCTTAGCTTCTTACTGCAGGTTAACACACTATTTTCACTAAAATGGCACAAAAATGAGCTAAATTCACAGGTATTTCAATATACTTTCAACTAAATACATCAGATTATACTCTTATTACACCTAATTTTCACTCAAATTTCAAAGCAGAATATAAGGCAATAATTCCTTGCATCTAATGATTTAACTAAACTCAATGTCCATGATCTACAACACTAATTATGACAATGCATTTAATGAATAATACAAAATACATTAGGTTGACAATTACACTTTCAACTAGTACTTTACATGATACATCCAAAAAAAAAAAAAAAAAAAAAAAAAAACAGGGAAAAGATAAAATGGTATAACTTTCAAATATACTAAAACCAACGAAAAATAAACATGAACAGAATATTACTAGATGCATCTCAACAACAATCTTAATCAGCTAATAACCAAGAAAGTCTCTTCATTATAAAAATAATATACTACTTCATGTCCACCTATGAAATATATAAAAGATATAACCTACTTCATGTATAATTCACCATAAACTCATAGCACAAAATCAAGAAGAAAAAAAGAAGAAAACATACCAATAGCAAAATCAAACTGTAATGCTATGTTCATAGCCAACTTATGTATAGCTTTTAAAGTATCACTTTTCCTAATTACACTTATACTTTTACACTACTTATTTTGTAAAACTAAACTCATCCAAACAAACTCAAGATAAACTTTACATAAATTATGCACTTCAACAATGATGATTGACAATTGAATAATAGTAGAATAATTAAATGACTATATTTCATGAAAGTGTGATTCTATGGAAAGAAATGGGATAGAAAATAAAATTAAATGCTTTACCAAGGGAAATATTCCATTTGAATATATAAAAAGGTTGATTTAATCTTGTTCTCTTGCCCAACAGCATCAATTGAGTTTGTGCCAAAGTAGCTGAAAAGTGATAAAAATAAAAAGAACACATAACAAGCATTTTCACTAATTTCCACAAAAACTATTCTCTTACAAAAAACATTAGACAGTAGATCAATTAAATCCATATTCAAAGTTGTACATATAGGAAGGCTAGCAATTCTATGGAATCCAAGAAAACAATAGAGAAAAAAAAAATGATTAATCCAACTCTAAGTCTCCACATATTCATGAACATTCCCAACTCCTAAATTTTCTTTTTTAGCACTATATCTAATTTAGACACAAACCCCCACTTTGAAAAAGAAAATGCAAGCAACCCATGAGTTCATAATAGGATTTTAGTAGGCCAAAAATTAATGGTTATATAGCATACATGTGGTTGACTATGAAAAAAGATACTGTTCACAGAGCCTGTGATCAATCTACTATAGACTGGGTCCACATTGCATCCTTAACAAATTTGACTCCTAGACACAAAATTACCTCAGCAATCACACCCAAAGCACCTTGATTACTAGAACCCCAAGCTATGTCAAGTTTTAAATGACACATGCTTAAGGAAGCCAACATTTTTTTTACAATGGATAATAATGCAAATAAAATCAAAAACTCTTCACAGTTAAATTCCATTAAAAAAAGATAGAAAAACAAAACTAAAAGGACAATGTTGAGTCATGGATTGCACTTCAATTATTATAATTCAAAAGCACCTCTTTGAAAGGGGTATATTGTATCAAACATTGGTCATTCTTGCCCCACAGAGATCATTTTTTTTTTTTTTTTTGGGGGTGCATTTGCATTAAACATTGGTCCCTAAATTTGTGACTCTACGACCTCAGGGAGAAGTGGAGAACACATGCATACCATGTCAATGCACAATAAACTCTAAGAAACAACTGAGATATTACAATATTGAGCATAATATTCTTCTGTAAAAGAGTATCAATTCTGAGTCTCAAGCAATGAATAATCCTCACCTATCTTCCCTTGCTCATCCTAGAGAAATAACAAGAGCAAATTAACTAAACTTGCAAGTTGCAACTCAGTTTAACTTAACTCCAATTCTTAGCTCCTAACTTAGGAAACTCATGATTAAATCTTAGATTCCTTAACTTAAACATAACTAAATTGTTCTATGCTTGTACTAACCGACACAACATGTTCAAGGCATCCCAAACAAACTAACATGGCAACTACAACTCAATATACAACCACAAAAAACAAAATATAAACTTCCTTGCACATGGAAAATTCTCAAACTAACATTTATATCAATAAATTGGAAAAAAAAAAAAACATAAACTTCCCCTGCAAACAGAAAATTCCCAAATTTTTTTTCAATTTCCAAGAGATTAAAATACCTTCAAAGATTGAACTTTGCGGTTCCCACACCTAAGAGTTTTTCACTCTTGGAATCAACAAGGTGTTAGTGTTACTCTCTTCCATAATTGGATTGCAAGTCACATATCAAATTCTAGTAGTCCAAAAATAATTGACTAAAAGACAAAAATAACATTGGCAAAGAAAAGTAAGCATTACATGATGAAGAAGATAGAGATTACCTGTAAACGGCGAGCAAGCTTTGAAGTGATTGGTGGCACCCAAAGAGAGAAGAGAGGCCGAGATAGGTCAGAGAGGGAGAGATGGAGTAGGTAAAAATGGGGTGACCCAAGTTGCCATCATAGGAAGTAAATAAGTAAAACAACATAGTTGATAAGGGTGTTCTCGTTGGAAGACTCAAAGTATGATGCACAAGTAAGCCGATGGTTCCTCTAAACTCATTAGCTTCCTTTAAGCGGATAGGGATCCAAAGCAGTGACACCATTAAGCTGACGACCCCACGATACCCAACGAACGTCTCCATAAAGTCAACGGGAAACCTTCGGATGAAGCAAGAAACCGATGGGGTGAAGAGGCCGACGGGTCCAACATGGCTTAGCTTGATCTCCACGAATATCTGTGCAAGGAAATATCTTGTATCCCACGATCAACCCTAATCAAAGGAATCTCCTTCTCCACCAAGAAACGAAAATCAGCTTTATACTACTATAAAAACCCCAAAGCCCTCACAAGCCAAGCTACGCGTAATTTTCCAGCTTTGACACTCTAGAGTTGTAGAAATTCTCTCTAACTTAACCTTTGGACGGCATTTGGCCAATGCCATACCGGTACTCTCTGTAAGGTCTTCTTTGTTTCTGTTTCGTAAGTTTTGTTTAAAGCATGTGGGGACTGTACGACTTTGATGATTTTTAGCATCATCAGTTGGCATTGTCTATGGGAACCTCTCGTAGTAGAAGCCATACAACCACTTCCTAGACAAAGAGTTGTATGGTACTCACTCGCTCGATGGCAACCAACAACCACCAAGGAGATGAACCATGAACTACTGCCCTTAAAAGATAGGTACAGACTCTCGTCGTGGCTGTAGAATGCCTTACTAAGCAAAACCACTACTTGGAAAAACAGCTGCGCCAAAGGAACGTAGGACCCAACAATCATGGAGAGGAGTAGGAGGGTACCAGCACCGAAAGGAGGGACCAAGAAGGACCAGAAGGCAGTAACGCCCTGAAAAGACAAGAGCGACAAGACACTAGACATCCATTTGTCATAGATACGACACCACCGTAAATGGTTGTAGAGATGCAGACGATGAAGGAGAGGATGGACTTTATGATGAACGCTCTCAGGGGACTGGTGTCGAACGACCTCGACGAACTGGTCCACCGGACAGACTTGCCCTTTACTGCACTCGTCACTTCATTCCCCTTTCCACCAAAATTTCGTATGCCACAGATAGAAGCCTATGATGGGTTAAAGGATCCCTTGGATCACTTTGAGTCGTTCAAAACTCTTATGCACTTACAAGGTGTTATGAATGAGATTATGTGCCGAGCTATCCAAATTATGCTGAAGGGTCCCGCAAAGGTATGGTTCAGCAGGTTGACGCCCAACTCCATCAGTACCTTCAAAGAGCTAAGTGCGTAGTTTGCATCGCACTTTATCGGGGGACACAGGTATAAGAAGTCCACATCATGCTTGACGAGTATCAAGCAACATGAGGATGAGACACTGAGGTCTTACATAACATGCTTCAATAAAGAAGCCCTTTCGATAGACAAAGCTGATGACAAGATACTTGTTGTTGTGTTCACCAATGGATTGTGGAAGGGGAAGTTTTTGTTCTCTCTATACAAAAAAGACCTAAAGACCATGTCAGATGTGCTTTATCGAGCCACTAAGTACATGAACACAAATGACGCATTACAGGCTTGAGGGGGAAAACCCAAGAAGAGGGAAAGGCAAGAAGATGTGCGGCAAGACAGGGGACGGAAGACGACTTGAACCGGAGACCGATGGGAGGATAGGCGCTCCAAACCCCCACTGGAAGGTTCAAGCCACTGATTGCCTCGATCGATCAGGTCCTGATGCAGATCAAGGACGATACGACCTTGACGTGGCCTGGCAAGTTGAAGGGAAACCCCAACAAGAGGTCCAAAGACAAGTATTGCTATTTTCATCGAGATCACGGTCACGACACATCTGAATGCTATGACTTGAAGCAACAGATTGAGGCCTTTATGAGACAGGGGAAACTACAACAATTCGTTAGCAAAGAAAGGATAGACCCACCACGGGAACAAGCTGCTAGAAGGGATAGCAAGCGCCCCAAGCAACCTTTAGGAGACATAAGGATGATTGTAGGGGGCACCACAACATCTGGTTCATCTAGGAAGGCACGTAAGACTTAACTTAGGATGGTTCAGAACGTCCAGCTAACGGGTTTCGTTTCAACAATGGCACGGGTTGACAACCCTATAATTGGGTTCTCAGAGGAAGATGCTTGACATCTCCACCACCCTCACGACGATGCACTCGTTGTTAGCATACGAGTAGGAGACTACAACACTCATCAGATCCTAGTTGATAATGGAAGCTCTGTTGATATCCTCTATTACTCGATGTTCCAACAGATGAGAATTAAGAGAGAACGGCTCGTACCAACCAATGCGCCACTCGTCGGATTTGGAGGAACGAAAGTATGTTGATGAAACATGAATTTTCCTTGTCAGTATGTTCCTCGTTAGTTGATGGACGACCTGTCAAAACTGTGTCATAGAAAGCACTCAGTGGATAGGGGCATCGGTGTGGGGCCTACCAAGGACCCTTCAATGCTTAAGTTAGTTTATTTTGTTTTTGGAAAAACTGTAATTTGTATTGATGTGTGTGTTCGTCTCCTTTTTACCTTTTTTTTTTTGGCTTTACATAGCCTTAGGCTGAGTTAATACTCAGCATACCGTTGTATTACAGCTGGATAATCAATGCTTAATGATGGCAATTTAACTCTAATGTTTACTACTCATAACCAATCCTTAATTAAGCATTATTGGATGAAGGCAACGGCTTTGTGCTATTCATTGCTCAATTATTAATTATTGCCTAGAGTTAATGCATGCACGCTCGTCCATACCTTTACTCGTCATTGTTAGTGACGGTTTGTGAATGATAGACAATCATTTGTATGCTACTCATCAGTTGCCCCCTTTATTCCTTTATCGTCTATCATGTGGACGAGCAAAGGAATATGGAAAGTTCGTTTTGGGTGGATCACTTTGTACGTGCCCTGAGATCCTTGTCCCATCATTTTATTATGGGGCGATATTTTCATCAGTTGATTGCCATGTTTTATGATTGTGTCGGGCGCATGTGTAAGTTTTCCTTGAGTTTCCCGTGCATTGAATTCATTTCCATTTTTCATCAAAAAGCCTTCTCATATCCCTTTTCTTCTTCTTTGCTATACACTAAACTTGGAGTTTGAAACTAGAAGAGAGTTCCTGTTCTTTCTACACGATAAGACTCCTTTTTCTCTCTTAATGGTTGATTTTTATTTTATTAGGAAGCAAACTCCCTCTATTTCATTCTTCCTTGCTAGGTTAGGAGTGTTTCTTGAGTCTTCTGGTGGACGCCGTCCCCAAGTAGGCTTATTTGTTCCTTGAAATTGTGGGGCTTTTAGGCCTGTTTTGATTGGCCTTTACCCTTTGCTTCATCGTTCTTTAATTGCCTATCATCTAGAGATGACTGCCATAGAGTACAAGGATAGTGACGTTAGGTCTAGTGAGTTAGAAACTGGTTTGTCGTCAAGTGGTGAGTCCTCTGACAAAGATTTCAAAATTATAATGTCAAAACCTTCGTCGTCTTCAAAACCCTCCTTTTCTTCAAAAATTCCTTCATCTTCAATTCCCTTTCATGCTCTCTCTGAAACTTGCTTTTAAGAGACGAGGCATTTGAAATCTATTTGTAAGAGGTTTCAATTCCCTGAAGGGGTATCTATAAGATTGCCTCGTCCTAATGAGAAAGCATGCACCTTTGCCCATGGCAAGGTGAGTTTTTACAAAGCTATTTTTTCATGTGGCCTTCATTTTCCAGTTCATCCTTTTATTATGCAGCTCCTTTTTTATTTGAACGTTGCACTTGGTTAGCTCGTCCCTAATGCATGGAGGACAATCATTGGTTACATGTTAATCTGGGTGTCTGTCCGTGACGGGGACATGATTTCCCTAAATGAGTTTCTTCACTTGTATTGTTTGAAGCCTTCCACCCATTACGGGTATTTTGAACTTTGAATAGGGAATCTAGAATCATCTGTAGCTTCCTTACTTCCTTTCGTGACTGGAAGTCATGGTATTTCTTCATTTCTAGATCTAGATGGGAAACCAAGTCAAATGACTTGTGGGGTGAGGTCCCGTGGTTGCTATGGAAATGGGAAATCCCTTTTTTTGGTGCGTTTCTTTCTTCCTCTTCACTAAATAGATTGTTTTGAGTTTTACTACTTTTCTGATCTCTTTTCTATCTCTTCTTTTGTAGTTGCTGGTCGTTCTTTATTGGAGAAACACTACCAAGGATGAATTAAGGTAGCCCTTGAGTTTTCCCTCACAGTTGACGATTTTGATGAGTTGGTTGACCCTCGTCAACTGTATGAGTGTTGTCTTGGACCTGAGCCTTCTACATACGTTTTGAGAAAAATTGCCCAGGAAGAGAGGAGTAGGTTTTTAGTTCCTTCTTGTCTTATCTTATAGATTTTCAATCTACTAACCTTCTCTTTGCAGAAATGGCTACTAGGTACAGCAAAGACAAGTATGCCCGTGTTAAGAACTTGAAGAATGAACCCCTGTCTCTCTTTACCCCTAGGTTAAAGAAACTCAAGCTAGATGAAAGGAAGGATGAGACTCCTGTCCTTAAGTCACTTTTTGGTACCCCTTCTTCTCCCATACCTTCCTTCGAGATGATGACCTTCAGTCCTTCAACCATGCATTCTAGACCCTACTACTGCCCTTAAACGAGCCCATAATGTCGTCAATAAGAGTCTTTCGTCTATCCCCTCTCATGAATTGGTCAGCCGTCACATTCACAAATTGTACAGGTATTTCATTCAATCGTTTCTTCATTACATGTCAAGTGGTTATATATGTTCAAAATCACTGACCCTTTCATCTCTCTAGGTTCTTGGTAAGTCTCTTCGTTTAACGACAGACTACTTGAGCGGCAAGGAGAAGGTAGTGGTGGCCAACTCCAAGGTTGATTCTGTTGAGGCCAAAAGTTCTAGGTTGAGGAAAGATTTGATTGAAGCTATGGACCAGTCGACCAAGGCCAAAGAGAAGGTGAAAGAACTGAAGGAAGCTTTGAAAGTTGAGAAAAAGCTCGTTATTCAGAAAGACAAGGAAGTCCAAGCTGCCCTCCTGAGAATGGACGAGGAGCGGGAGAAAGTGATTGCCAGGTTCCTGGAGTTTGATCGCTTCTCTGATATGCAGTTCGAGTATTATTTCAAGGGCTTCGAGCTTCTTCGTCATTGGATGATGAAGCACCATAGCCATGTAGCTGACTTCGCAAACCTGGACTTTAAAGCTGTTGACACTGAGATCCTTGCTGATAAGGCCAATGAGAAAGAGGGTGAAACCATTGCTGAAACTACTGAAGTTATTGAAGAAGAGGGCGCTGTTACAAGGGGAGCTAATGACGAGGCTCAGACAGAGGCAGATTGTATGGAAAAGACCGTCAATGCTCCTTAAAGCAGAAAAGATTTTTTTCTCTCCTTTTTTTTTTTTTTTTTTTTTTTTTTTTTTTTTTTTTTTTTTTTTTTTTTTTTTTCATTTTAAAGACAATGGATGCCTCCTGTTTTGAGGCTTTAAATTTAGAAACAATGAGTGCCTCCTGTTTTGAGGCTTTTATTTAGAAACTATGCACTTAGAACTTTGAAGTTCTTATGATTCATGCTTGCTCTTTTATTATCCTGTTTAATGATTCAACTCGTCTTTTGAGTTTTCACCATATTCTGTGATTTCAGCTCATTGTTAGAGTCATTACCACGTCTATGATTTTTGACTCGTCATTTGGAGACTTTATCATTTGCTGTGATTTTAACTCATCTTGTGAGTTTTTACCACTTCTATGATTTTAGTTCGTGATTTAAACTTTATCTTGTAAGTTTTTTTATCACATTTATGATTTTCACTCTTCGCTTGAGCTTTTTGTCACTCTTGTTTGAACATTTCAGTTACTTCCTTTTTGTCATTGGACTTTAGCTTTGACATTTTGTCAAACTTTATTGAGAAAAAGGATGTCTGATCAGGCCTTATTATTTCATGCATTCCTCATACATGAGGGAATTACAAGGGAAACAACAAACTAAAAATAGCTTTAAAATACTAGGTAGCAACTTTTACTGATAGTACTTCTTGAGATGCTCCATGTTCCAAGGACGAGGAAGTGGATTGCCTTCCAAATCCTTCAAGTAATAGCTTCCTCACCTGGAGTAACGGACGTCCTTGTATGGGTCTTCCCAAGTGGGCCCCAACTTCCCTTGAGCTGGATCCCTAGTAGCTTGGGAGACTTTTCGCAGCACCATATCATCAGGGTTAAACCTTCTAAGTTTTACCCTTTGATTATAATACTTCTGCATTTTTTGTTGGTACCTAGCCATTCTCAAGGCTACCTCATCTCTGACTTTAGCCAAACAATCCAAGTTGAGTCTCAGTTTGTCATTGTTTTTGTGCCTTCATTGTAATGAGCTTGCCTAAGATTGGAGACTCCTATCTCAGTTGGAATGAATGCTTCAGTGCTGAAGGCCAACTTGAATGGAGTTTCTCCTGTTGGTGTTCTTGTTGTTGTCTTGTAAGCCCATAATATCCCAGGCAACTCTTCAGCCCATACACCCTTTGTCCCCTCAAGTTGTGCTTTGATAAGTTTAAGCAAAGTACGATTTATTACTTCGGTCTACCCATTAGCTTGTGGATGCCCAAGTGACGAGTAGTGATTTTGTATCCCTAGTTCTACGCAAAACTCCTTGAATTTTTTACTATCAAATTGACGACCATTATCAGATATAATCGTTTTAGGGATCCCAACCTATAGATGATGTTCTTCCAAACAAAAGTCTGTATCTTGTCTTCAGTGATTTTTGCTAGTGGTTCTGCTTCGACCCATTTGGTGTAGTCAATGGCTATGAGCAGGAACTTCACTTGCCTTTTTCCCAAAGGGAGTGGCTCGACGATGTCAATTCCCCATGTATAGAATGGCCAGGGTGAAGAGATGCTCGTCAGTAACTCCCCAGGTATGTGTTGCACATTGCCAAATCGTTGACATTTATCACATTTCTTCACAAGTTTAGCTGCATCCTTCTGCATAGTTGGCCAAAAGTAGCCAGCCTTAATCGTCTTTCCAACTAGAGATCGTGGCCTGGAATGGTTACCACAGACACCCTCATTTATTTCTTATAACACGTACATCGCTTCATTAGGGGTCAAGGATTTCAGGTACGGCATTGAGAATCCTCTTTTGTAGAGTTCTCCATTCAAAATAGTGAACCTCGCTGCTCGGATTCTAACTTTCTTCGCCTTTGATGATTTAGATGGGAGTTGGCTGTCCCTAATGTAGGCTATGATTGGTTCCATCCAGTTGCTTGGCTTTTGAATTGCAAGGGTTTGTACTCCGTCAGTACTTGGGATTGTCTAAACTTCCATAAGCAAACCTACAGTTGCTGGAGCATCTTCTGTTGAGGCTAGTCTAGCTACCTCGTCAGCGGCTGAGTTTTCTTCCCTTAGGATTAGCTCGAATTTGACGTTATCAAACTCATCAATGAGTTGGCTCGTCAGCTGCAGGTATTTGTTCATTCTTTCCTTCTTTGCTTCATATTCGTTGGTTATTTTCCCAACAATCAATTTAGAATTAGACCTCAACTTCAAATTCCTGACTCCCAAGTCTCTTGCAACCCTTAAGCTGGCAAGAATTGCTTCATACTCTGCCTCATTGTTTGTTGTAGGAAACTGGAGTTGAACCTCGTATTTAAGGACGTCATTCTCTGGCGACGTCATTATAACACCGACGACTCCAAATCTTGTTATAGACGAGCCATCTGAGCAAGCTGTTCAATACTCCATTTCTTAACCAGAATCTGGAAGGGTGAATTCCACAATGAAATCTGCTAAAGCTTGCACTTTGACTGCTATTCTTGGCCTGTACTCAATGTCAAATTGGCTTAGCTCAACTGCCCACTGAATCATATGACATGCTGCATCTGGTTTGCTTGTTGCTTTTCAGATTGGCTAGTCTATCATAACTATAATGGTATAAGCCTGGAAGTATGGACATAGCTTCCTTGAAGCCATAATTTATGAGAAGGCCATCTTCTTCATGAGTGGATAGTTTGCTTCGGCACCCTGAAAAGCCTAACTAGTGTAAAACACTAGTCTTTGTATCTTGGATTCCTCGCGGACTAGAGTAAAACTAACGGCTGTCAGTGATACGACCAAGTATAAAAACAAATCCTTTCCTTCAACTGACGGGCTTAGCAATGGAGGCTTGGATAGATACTCCTTGAGGCTCTAAAAGGCTACCTCACACTTGTTCGTCCATGGAAGAGCCTACTTAAGAACTATTGATGCTCATTTTAGGAAAGCTCGGTAGAAGGAAGATTCCTAGAAATATGGGTAGAGAAGAGTTAGGGAATGGATAGAAAAACCATTAAGCCCAAATGGCAAGAATAATGGATCATAGGCCCCTAAAATAAACATATGGGCCTTGAGGAAGCAAACGGGCCTAAAAGAGCGTGGAGAGAGATATAGCAAACCCATGGGTAGTATGTGATGTAGAAAAGCAAGAATAGGCCATAGCAAGCCCAAAGTAATGCAAGCAAAGAATTAAGGGGTTGATGGCAAGCCCATGAGCCCTAAGGATGAATGATAAGGTAATTGGGCCAAGGAAGCCTAAAGGAGTTAGTAAAAGCCCATGGGAACACAGAGTTAGAAAAAGGGCCAAGGAAGCCCAAGGAAAGCAAATGGGCGAAGGATGCCCAAGAGGAAATAAATGGGACAAAAGAGCCCACAAGCAATGTAATACAAAGCCCAAATGCCCATATTGAGTCATTGAGAGAAGAATAAGCAGCAGGCCTAAAGAGGCCTAGCAGGTTGGAGTCAAATAATATCACAATAGAAATGGCAAAGTGGTACGGTAGGAAATGGTGGCAAGATTTCGGAAGGAGTAAGAGAGTAGGCTAAAGGAAGAAAAACCCACAATCAAGCAAAGCCCAGCCCTTAAAGGGAGTAGGCCATAAAGAGTGAGGAATCAGAAAATAGTTCACGCCATAAGAAGTTAAGGATGGGCGGTACAAGGTGCAGACGAGTCTCTAGACCATAGCAAATGCATGAGCAGCAGGCAGGTTTTGGACATACACAAAAGTAGAGCACAAGCAAGGCCCAGATATCACTAGCCTGTACCCAGCCAATACAGGAAGTGGTGGGTCATGGGTCAGAGGTAAGAGAGTATGGTCTTGTGGTGGGGAGAGGGGAAAACCTATTCTGGGGTTCCCGCTCAGGTTCTTTTGGGGGAAATGTTCTGCTGGGATGACATACTACCCAAAAGAAGTAAGGATGAGTTGGAACCACTAGATGCATGCCATGGGGGATAGGGAGAAAGAGAGCACCCTCATCGTGGCAGGTAGGAATGCCACGGTGAGTAGGTAAACAAAACAATCCTTTTTGTCTAGCAGTAATGGTAGCACAGCCAGCACAGGAAAGTAGTTGCAGCTGGTCAGCTGACAAACCAGTAATGGTTAGCAAGGACACCCAAACCAGAAAAAGGTAGTCAAAGGCTAAAATGGTAAAAAGCTAGTCAGAGCAGGCAGTATATAAAGAACCTTTGTCGTGCACAGAAGGGGGGCGACAGAACAGTAAAAGTAACCATTAAGAAAAGAATCACAACTTGTTAAATGGGTAAGCACTGACAGAAGAAAAGGAAAGAATTAGAAATCACAAAAAATATTGAGAAAAGATAGAACTAGTAAGAGAAGACGGAGAGCATAGAACAGCAGGCATGCACCAATAGGTTAATCCCTTCTCTCCCTCTAAAGGCATACTCTCTGCCAGAGGCAACAAATTCTTTTGGGCACAAGCCATTCAGGTTCGCTTCCCTCAAAGTGATTAATTTCTACGGCAGGATTTTCTTTGGAGATTATTCACATTGAGGAAAATGGTTCCCTCTTTGGTCTTGGTTGTGTGACATAACTTGGCATAACAGATTGATCTTTTTCTTTCTTTTGATAACTCATGTCTTCCCTATTTATTTCCACCATTTTCTTTACAAGGTGTTTCTTATTGTTGTGATTATCATTTTAATTAGGGATCATTTATTTACTTTGTCTAATAGCAAAAGTACTTTCTTTTATTATTATTATCATGTTTGCTTGTCATGACTCATCCAAAGTAGCTCCACCTGCCATGGGCATGTGAATAAAGCTTTTGGCAAACGAGGCATAGTTTGTGCACAAGTCGGACCAAAGTAAGTTGCAGTTGGACCGGTCTCAACTCCCTTATCCAGAACACTTGGGCCTCAGTGCAGTAGGAGGTAGTCTAGCCCAAAATCATAAAAAGGCCCATCGCATTTAAATTGGCGACTCCACTGGGGAGTTGGGAAGTAGATAGGGATAGATGCCTTCATAAACAAATGCCTCCAAAATCCAGGACGACGCGAAACATGAGCGCCGTGCCCTCACAGGTAGAATCTAGGCCAACAACGCCTCACCAACAGCAACCTAACCAGACGGAAGGTGTTAATAGAATGAGGGCTGAACCCAACCACGACCAAGAATCCCCATTGATAATGCCAACGTCTTCATTGAGGTGTTGCAGTTGCTGCAGCACTCACAGCAGCAAATGATGGAAGAAATCCGTCAGCTGAAAATAGACAAAACAAAGGAGAAAGGGAGCTAACATGACCTGGAGCATGTAGTAGACAAAGAGGAGACAACAGCAGGAGGTGTCCCATAGAATGCAGAACAATGGTCATCACTATGGCAGAAGTAGTGGCCCTCCTAGAGCAAGAGAGGGTCAGAACACCTAAGGAGAGATTCTATGCACAAAGACTTTCTTATCCACTAAGGATACTTAGCAAACCATACCCCAAAAGGTACGAACCATGGGTCTTTGCGCAGTACGATGGTAGGAAGGGAAGTGCCGTTGAACGTGTGAGCAAATTCATTGATACTCTTGGCCCTTATGTGGCAAATGAAGACTTATGCCTTTGGGAATTCTCCAAATCACTATGTGACTGGGCATACACATGTTACATCGGCCTAAAGCCAGGATCAATCTCAACTTGGAATGACATGGTGGAAGTATTTTGCACTAAATACTTCCATGGAGAAGAAACGATAACGCTTGCGACCTTGCAAGCAACCAAGCAAAGAAATGGTGAGGATTTAATGGAACACATCAAAAGGTTCAAGGACATAGCACTCGACTGCTATGATTATTGTGAAGAAAGGACATTGGTGGAAATGTGTATGACAAACATGATCAGGGAGCACAGGGCTGTCTTGGAAAACTTGGAAATCTCCTAGTTTGTGCAGTTGTTACAAAAGGCCAGAAAGACTGCCCAGTCAGTAAAGCCAAGCTCTGACAAAAGAAACGTTTTACAGGTTATGGCAGTATCCACTGGTGAACGAAAGAGGAAGATTGATGGAAAGGAATACGACACTCTTCCACTTCCACCAATACCTGGTACCCCAAAGGAGCTAGATGTGCTTCTAGACAAATGGATCGCAGATGAAGTCTTTAAGCCTAATCAAGTTTCCAGAGAACCCACAAAGGAAGAGAGGAGGGACCCACGCTTCTACCGATTGCACAACTACGTGTAACACCCTACTGCAGAGTGTCGGACACTTCATAGGTTGGTGCACTGTAGGATCAAAGAAGGGACTCCAGAAATATCCCAACCAGAAGTTCAAAGAAACCCACTCCTAAATCACAAAGGGAAGGGTATAGCAGCAATTGTGATTTGTGCAGATCCAAGGGAAGACGAAGAAGGGAATCCAGCCCTGCCTGCCGTAGCAATTACCACATTGCAGAAGAGCTCTAAGTTTAAGATTCTATTTGACCAATTAAGGCTTATGACAAAGGAGCGAAGGATAGCCACAGAGACCCTGGTAAGCATTGCCTTTGGGACAGGAATAGAATGTTTAACGGCAGAGGAAATAGATGACAGAGCTCTTTTGTAGGAATCAAGTGAGATCATTTTTAGTGATGAAGATATGGAGGTGGGGTACTTATACCACAGGAGGCCCCTTTACTTAACAGCATCTATAAACCAAATCCCCATCAAGAGAGTCTTGGTGGATACAGGCACTTCTGTAAATCTCATTCCATTAAGCACTTTACAAGTGGCATGAATTTTAGAAAGGAAGATTCAGGGGTGCCCAATGGAAGTGACAAGGTTTGGAGGAAGGGGCGAATACACTGTAGGCCAAATCCAGCTATGGCTAAAGGTGGGCCCCATAGCTTCCCTAGCTCAGTTCTATGTGGTAAAAATGGAAGTCTCATATCATGTGCTTTTAGGGAGGCCATGGTTGCACAAACAGCGACTAGTCCCATCCACCTATCACCAGTGCGTGAAGGGAAGATTGAAAGGTAGAATGGTACACATAGCAGCAAATACATCGCCATTTGAGCAAGCAGAAGCTCATCTAGTAGAAACTATGTTCTATGACCAATGGGCACCATTTGGAGAGAACTCAGTATCAAAACTGTGAGGCACCTTCGTTCCTAGGTGGAAGGACGTCTAAAGCGATCCTGAACCTAATTTAAGGGAGTTACTATCGCAGAAGAAGAAAAGGAAAGAAGCACCCACTGCAGAGTCAGGTGACACACCGCAATGTATTAGGGTCCAAGGACCTGATAGCAAGATTGTATACAAATTATGAAGGTAAGTGGGGCCTATGTGTGAAATGCAAACGGGCCCCAAGCTAGAGTGGTAGCACAAAAGCATGGTGTGTTGCATAACTTAGGAGGGTTCGGAGGAAGAAACTAGCAAAGAAAAAGACCAGGAATTTGTGGCAGAAAGAGATACACAAGTCGTGGTAGAAGAAAAGTTGGAGGAGATTAACCTAGGACCTAACCCACAGGAACCAAGACCCATCTCGATTAGTTCGAGAATGTCAGGAAAGGAGAAATCAGAATTGACATTGTTGCTGAAAGAATTCAAGGATGTCTTTGCATGGGATTACTGTGAAATGCCAGATTGGATCCTGGGCTAGTAGTGCATACATTGAATGTGGACCCCGAGGCTAAGCCGGTGGCCCAACCTGCCAGGATATTCCATACTGAGATAGAAGGGAAAATAGTTAAGGAGGTATAGAAATTGCTAGCCGCAAGATTCATTAAGCCTATCCAACACCTACGCTGGTTATCCAACATAGTACTAGTGAAGAAGAAGAACGGGCAGATAAGGTGTTGCGTAGATTTCAGAAATCTCAACAGAGTCTGCCTAAAGGACGAATTCCCATTGCCAAACATGGATTTATTGATAGATTCTATGGCAGGAAGTGCCATGTTTTTATTCATGGACGGATTCAATGGGTACAATCAAATCAGAATGGTGCCAAGGGATGCGGAGAAAACTGCTTTGAGAACACCTATAGGCAACTTCTACTACACTGTGATGCCTTTTGAGTTGAAAAATGCAGGTGCAACTTATCAGCGAACAATGACGGCTATATTCCTTGATATGATGCATCAGGAACTAAAGGACTACGTAGATGACATAGTGGTAAAATCAAAGAAGTGAGAAGACAATGTCCAAGTGTTGAGAAAGGTATTTGAGAGGTGTAGAGCTTTCAAACTGAGGATGAACCCTTTTAAGTGCGCATTTGGAGTGTCCTTTGAGAAATTCTTGGGTTTCTTAGTTCACAGCAGAGAAATAGATGTGGACCCAGCTAAAGCTATGACCATAGCAACCATGAAACATCCAACCACAGTAAAAGAGTTGAAGAGTTTCTTGGGGAAGGTCTCATATATCCGAAGGTTCATCCCTAGATTGGCATCAATTACTTCTACTTTTGCCAAATTGCTCAAGAAGGGGCAAAGCTTTGAGTGGGGTGAAGTGCAACAGACAGCCTTCAAAAGGCTATAGTAGATTATGATGAACCCCCTACTGTGCAAGCCCCAATCCGCAAGAAGCCATTGTTGCTCTACCTAGCCACCAACTCATATGCCATAGGTGCATTGATCGCCTAAGAGGATGGAGGTGGCATTGAGCAACCAGTTTACTACATCAACTGTGCCCTAAAAGATACATAAACCTTTTACCCAATGGCAGAAAGGGCGTGCCTGGCTATTGTATATGCCTCACAAAGGCTACGCCATTATTTCTTAACTTACGAGGTGTGGTTGATGACTAAGTCTCACGCAATCAAAGCTTTGTTATAGCAACCGATTCTCTTTGGCAGAATATCCCAGTGGTTATTACAATTTTCACAATACGGCCTGAAAGAAGGGACGCCCAAGGTAGTAAAAAGTCAGGCTATAGCAGATTTATTAGCGCAGTTTCTGGGAGAAGAAGAATTCCCGCTAGATGATAAAGTCCTAGGAAAAGTAGCCATGGCATAAGAAGTTAAGGAGCAATGGGTGATGAAATTTGATGGGTCTTCTACCACCCAATCAAGAGGAGTGGGAGTAATTTTGTATCATGAAGAAGACAAAGCTGTGGCGCTATCATTCAAATTAGGATTCCCCTGTTCAAATAACATGGTAGAATATGAAGCCTATCTAACCGGGCTAGCCACGGCCCTCTAAATGGGAATCAAGCATTTAAGAGTAATGGGTGATTCTAACCTAGTGGTCTGCTAGACCAAAGGGAGCTTCTCCTTAAAGGAACCCAACCTAGCCCCATACACAGCAATGGCCCAGAAGATGGAGGAAAATTTTTCAACCTTTGAGATAGAGCATGCTTCAAGGGATGAAAACTGGTTTGTAGATGCGCTGTCTGCATTAGGCTCACAAATAATTTTTGAAGGGGATAGCACCAGGATAGAAGTTAGCAAGAGGGAAGAGTCTATTATTGAAATGTTGAAGGAAAGGTTCTAGGAGGAACAACATGAAGGAGATTGGAGGATTCTCATAAGGGAGGCCTTGATAAAGGAAGGAAACGCTGCTGAACTAAAAGTGCTAAAAGATTATGCCTTGGTAAGAGGAAAGTTGTACAATAGGATGCCAGGTGGGGTCTTTTCCAGATGCGTAGGGCAGAAGGAGGCCCAAAGAAAGTTAAAGGAAGTGCATGATAAGACTTGTAGATCCTATGGAGAGGTCAGTCTTCACCGCAGACTTCAAAGGGTAGGTTTTTATTGGCCAGGTATAGGTAAAGATGCGGATCAAGTCCAAACCCAATACGAGACCTGCCAGCTTGTAGCAGACAGAGAGGAAAGTTATGCTGTGTTTGTCAGCAAAGACTGGAGAAGTCCATTCACGCAGTACTTAATAGAAGGCATCCTACCACAAAAGCACAGTGAAAGGTACAAGCTTAAGAGGTTGGCAACACGTTACTTTTTGCATAACGCAGTCCTTTTCAAGAAAGGGTATGATGGGGATCCCTTAAAAAGTCTGGGCCTCGAGGAGGCAAAAGGGATGATAAAAGAAGTGCACTCAAGGGAGTGTGGGGAACACCAAGGGAAGAAAAAGCTGTACAAATAACTGCTGCAAATGGGTTACTACTGGCCTACCATGAAGAAAGATACAGCAGAATTTGTGAAAAAATGCCACAGCTGCCAAATGCAAGCCAACCTGATTCACACTCATCTGTAGAACTTACACAGCATGATCACCCCATGGCCCTTTCACACTTGGGGGCTTGATTTGGTGGGACCAGTTAACCCACCCTCGTGCGGATACATATGGATCCTAGTGGGTACAGAATACTTCACCAAATGGGCAGAGGTAGTGCCATTCCATAAAGCCACAGGAGGAGTAGTAGCAAACTTCATCAAAGAAAACATAATTGTGAGATTTGGGGTACCCCGTAGGATTATCAGTGACAATGGCACACCCTTTGTCAACAGTGATGTGAAGAAGATGCTGGAATTCTACCAGGTCAAGCACCATCGCTCATTGCCCTATTACCCTCAAGGAAATGGGCAGGTAGAGGCGACAAACAAGACCCATATAAAGATCATTAGCAAAATGAGCCAAGAGTATATGGGAGGATGTGCAATGCACCTACCAGACGCTTTTTGGGCTTATAGAAATTCACCAAAGTCAGCCACAGGGTTTTCACCCTTTTCCTTAGTCTACGGGACAGAGGTAATGAGCTTAGCAGAAGTGATGACTCTGTCTTTAAGAGTAATGCAGATGCGGGAGAAGGAAAAAGAAAAAGGAGTCTTTGCGGCAGAGAGGTATGAAAACCTAGAAGGGCTTGATGAAAGAAGGGAAGAGGCCTAAGAGCACAGCCGCAGATATAGACAAAGGATGACTGAAGCCTATAGCAGAATGACTAAAGAGAGAGTGTTCGCGGAAAGACAACTCGTGTTAAAGGTAGCGGACTACGTCAGGCGAGGCATGGCAGGACCATCTAAGTTTGCACCAAAATGGGAGGGACCTTTTGTGATAAGAGAGGCACATCCAGGTGGGTATTATCGTCTAGCCTAGATGGATGGCAAGGAGCTGATGGATCCCATCAATGGGAAGTGGCTAAAGTGTTATTGTGCTTAGGAAAAAAAAAAAAAAAAGGTTATGTAGTTATCCCTTTTGTTCAATGAGTTTTATGTTTCCTTTTTTTCCTTCAAGTGACTATGTCACAAGACAAGATTGTAACGTGCTTTTATGAGTAAGTAATGAAAAGATACGAAGTATTACTAAAGCATTCTATGTCATAGCAATAGTAAAAGCAGTAACAAAGTGTAGCATCATAGTTACAAACCCAAACTATGGCAGTCATATCAAACTTGCCAAATATGTGCTATAGGAAACATAAAGTGTACTAGATGGGGTAGTAAGAGAAGGAAAACAAAAAAAAGGGGGGGGGACTACATCATCATCAACGAAGCCCAGAAATAAGAGGCTAAACTCCAAAGCGACTGGACCCACCAATGTTGGAAAGAAGATGCTCACGATGACCCTCCAGGTCTGCCGCCTCCTTCCTCAGAACCTTGATGCGTGTATCAATGGCATCAATAGTAAGCTGAACCTTCCTCATGAAGAAGGCTTGGGCAATCTCATGAAGATGGTCCAGAACAAACACCACAGCAAAGCCCATGCCAACAAGCTCTTGAATCGTAGCCCTCCACTGTAGGATCCTCTCGGTGGAAACTATGTCAACAAAATTATGCTCAATATTGTTCATCACGCTCCCCAGCAGCTTCAAGAAGTGTTCCCTAATAGAGCAACCAAGGCGGAATCCCTGCATGAAGTCATCGCGGCTGCTATAGACCGCCTCCAAATGAGAAACACAATCCTTGGGAACTCTGAAACCATGGAAGTCTACGTAGGGAGGCCCAGAACCCCAGAAGTTTGCAAGATCGAGGTCATTAACCTTAGGCTGATCAAAATGAACAAAGAAGGTTGTGGCCTCACTCACAGGGTCTGGAAATGTGGCAAACTGCTGCCCATCTCAAATTGAGATGAGGCATTGGGGAGTGGACCTAATAAGAAAAGCATGAAGCATGGTGTGAGAAACCATGAGCTAAGAAGTATGAACTCACAACGAAGAAGTGAAGAAAGAGATGAGGAAGAGAAACACACTAGGACCCGTGAGAATAGGGGTTGTGGAGATAGCAGGAATTGGTGCTGGGGGAATGGCAGAAACTGATACGGCAGAAACTGGTGCTGAAAATATGATAGAAACGGGTGCTACAGGTGCGGCAGAAGGAGTGGCGGTGGGTATCTCTACGTCTGCTGTAACTCTTGGCTCCTCAAAGGTCTCTACAGTTAGAGGAATAGATATGCAAGATAAAGGGAGACCACATCAAAGGTTTACATGGATATATATATATATATATATATAAATATATATATATATATATATATATATAAAAAGAGAAGAAGAAAAAAAAAAGGGAGAGCAATAATAATAAAATAAAATAAAGAGGGAGGAGGGACACATACCCATGAATTCGGCCTCATGGTTAATACTCCCCTCTTCCTTAGAATCAGAAACCCTCTTCTTCATGGTGGATTCGTCATTAGGATCCTTAAGGACATCCTCAGATCCTTCAAAGGACAAGTTTGCATCAGGTCCACATGTAACAAAGCTTGGGATGGAAGAAGGGGTAACCACCAAGGAGGAGCCATCCTTCATGGCCTGAGATAGAACCGCGAAGGGATCACTAGTAGAGATAACAAGAGGTGTGGCAGGAGAAGCAAGCTCGATCTGAGCAACAATAGGAGGAATGGCTCCCTCTTGGGGAGTAAGTGTCTCGACAAGAATGGGAACAGTCTTACTAACCCTTTCCGTATGAGTACCTTCATCTATGGGTACCAGCTTAGTGGAAGGGATAGGAGCCTCAGCAGAAACTCCTTGTGCAGCAGCAGGAGTGGCAGGAGTCGCGGCCTCAAACACCACATCAGCCCCATCAAAGAGACCTTCCATGGGTTTGTCAATAGAGGCAGGAATTTCCTTAGCCGTGGGGTGATATATGGAGATAAGCTCAAGCTTGGCCTGGGCAACCAAAAAAAAAAGAGAGAGAGAGAGAAAATGAGGAAGAGAATGATGCATGAATGTTGATGATGTAGAAAGGGAGATGAAAAAGAAGAAAAAGAAAAAAAGAAAGAAAGGGAGGAGATATACCTCAAACCTGGGCTCATCAAGTAATATAGGACGGGTGGTAGATGCATCCTCTTTATGCTTAGACTGCAAAAGAAAAGAAAACAAAAGACAAGGATATAGATTTGAGTCAACAAGAGTATAAGGGTTAGCTGTAGGAAAGACCTATAAAAGCATAAAGAAGACAAAGCAAAATTAGAGATAACATACTCTCCTCTCAGTAGTGGTGGACGCAAGAGGAGGAGATGTCTTTCTCTTACTGCCTCAAGTTCTACTAGAAAAGGGAGCATCGGTAGATGGCCGCAGAGCAGTAGGCTCGGGCTTGATGGCAGTAGGGTGCCTGCTAGAACGGGTATGGGCGGAAGGAGGGGGAGAGCTCTCTAAAACTATGTTGCCAATGGGATGGGGGCCACTCTCGAAAGGTACGATGTCTGAACGAGCCTCAGAAGAATCATCACCCTTTTTGGCGGACTTAGGATTGGCAGAACTCTTCTTAATAGGCACAGAAATGTTTATCACCTTTACTCTTTTCTCCCAACCTGCGGGATAATCGCTAGCATGCCAGAACCACCCTTTACCCTCCTCAACCCACTAAAAAATGGTAGATCGACTCTGCTTCCTAGCATATGCCAACAGAGATTTAGAGGGCAGAAGTAACCGAGGGTTGGCAGAAATAACCGCACTAAGCCTGCCAGGAGGAATAAAGGAAAACCCACAACTGCCCATCAATTCCTGCTTAAATGAAGTCATCACAGCTTGCTAGTATCCGAGCATGGTAGGAGTACAAATGCCCTATCTCTGTGAGCCTGGAATAGTAACCGCAGTAAAACGCTTGCTCCAGAACTCAAAGGCAGCGTGCTGCAGGAATGGCTGAACGGAAGTTGGAGACTCCATAAGGGAAGAAAGATCATTAGGAATATCTTGATCCAGTCCAAACTGTCACTTCACCCTGTTAACAAGATAGTGCAAAAATCTAACGCCCTCATCGGCCAGATAAGGCAACCACCCAACATTGGTGGCTGCCAAATAAGTAATCCCCCTCTTCTCGAAACCGGTCAATGGGGTAGTGGTCCTAGCAGTATCAACGAAGGGACCCATAACAGAATCAGTGCATGTGTAGCCTGTACCTAAGTTTTTGTATGCTCTCCAAGAAAACCCAACTCCTTTATCAAAAAACTCAACAATAGGATGACCAATTGGCTTTAAACCAACCCAACGAAAAGTCAAAATCAAATCTACCACAGAAATCAATAATGACTCTTGAGCACGACTGATATTTCTCCTTAGCAAAATGGACGGGCGTACACTTCACCAAGTGCCTAGCACAACGCTTATACAACAAGTGCTGCAGAATAGTATTGTGAATAGAAGAAGTGACTATGTGGCAAGGACCTGCCTAATCCTCATCACTCCACAGAATGTCTAACTGAACATACAAATATCCCAAGAACATGGGAGCCAATGGCAAACTTACCCCGGTAAATATCTTAATAGCTAATCGAAAATATAAAGGCTTCATGGCATAGTTTGGATGAGAGCTAAAGATAAACTTACAAAGCTAGAACGTGATAAAGGCCGCATGACGAGTAGCAATGGAGATCCTAAAGGAGGAACCAACCCAATATGACAACTTCGCATTGCCACTCATCCTCTTCTTAACTCGGCTTCCACGGCCTCTTCTTTCGGAGAAAGCTCTAAAGCGTCAGGATCAACATCACCAAGGATGGGCAAAAGCAACTGATTTGCCATATCTTCCAAAGTCACGGTGATCTCACCGTAGGAGAGAAAGAAAGTGTGAGTGGTGGTACACCACCGACGGACCAAATGGCAAAGGTTGAAGAGGTCCCTATAGTTAGATAAGTAGTGGGATGAAACAATAGTCTTCAATACAATGGCCCGCTATAGCAAACCCATAAAACCCGTGTCAGACAACTCCCTATCCACCCATCCCTTCCAACCCAAAGCAGTGCCTGATCCAAACTCAAAAAGAATGGGCATAGGGATTGAAGTGCCTTGGCGGATGACAAGGTCGGGAATCGAGGAAGCCAACGGAGCCTAAGAAACATCTGTATTGTGATGGCAAAGAGCAAGCCACACATGGCCCGGGGGCGGCGGCGCGTAATCACCAAGAACTTTTGGGAAATGGGCATGAGTGTCATACCAAGGATCTATAAGAGCAGCACACTCACTATCAGGGGCACGCCGTGCTTCCTTTTTGTCGGAATGGTCCGATTTGGAATAAAAGGCCTCTTGGCCTACGTCGTGCACAGCGGGAGCATCGGAGACAACCTCTTTTCCCTTACAGCGGGAAGAACTTTGGCCTTTCACCGGCGTCATGATGTAGTGGTTGATCGGGGTAAAAGGATGAAAGTGTTTGAGAAAAAGGACACGATGAAGAAAGGGTAAGGGAGAAGGTGTTTGTGTTTGGAATATGAAGAGACTTCTCTTAAATACCAACGTCATTAACGCTGACACGAAAGGATGCGATGGGCCAGCCATCATATGAGGAATGGAATTAATAAAGCGGTGGCTGCGTTTAAGAATAACTGCTAAGTTGGGAAATTTGAAGAGACAACATTGTTCATGGCAAGGGAAAAAAAAATATATATATATATATATATATACACATATATGTATAAGATAGGGTCCACTATTCGAAAAAGCCCGCAAAGAAAAAGAAGAAAGAAAGACAAAAAGGACAGGGAGGTCTTTTATTCGCATATGAACCACAAGAACGCTTCATATGCTTAGGGGGCTAAATGTTGATGCTTATTTTGGGAAAGCCTAGTAGAAGGAAGAAGCCCAGCAATATGGGCAGAGAAGAGTTAAGGAATGAATAGAAAAACCATTAAGCCCAAATGGCAGAAATAATGGATCATAGGCCCCTAAAATAAACAAATGGGCCTTGAGGAAGCAAACGGGCCTAAAGGAGCCTGGAGAGAGAAATAGCAAACCCATGGGCAGTATGTGATGTAGAAAAACAAGAATGGGCTATAGCAAGCTTGAAGTAATGCATGCAAAGAAAGTAAGGGGTTGATGGCAAGCCTATGAACCCCAAGGATGAAGGATAAGGTAATTGGGCTAGGGAAGCCCAATGAGTTAGTAAAACCCCATGGGAACGCAGAGTTAGAAAAAGGGCCAAGGAAGCCCAAGCAAGGCAAATGGGCCAAGGATGCCCAAGAGGAAATAAATGGGACAAAAGAGCCCACAAGTAATGTAATACAAAACCCAAATGACCATATTGAGTCATTGAGAGAAGAATAAGCAGCAGGCCCAAAGAGGCCTAGCAGGTTGGAGTCAAATAACATCACAGTAGGAATGACAGAGTGGTGCGGCAGGAAATGGTGGCAAGACTGTGGAAGGAGTAAGAGAGTAGGCTGAAGGAAGAAAAGCCCATAATTAAGCAAAGCCTAGCCCTTAAAGGGAGTAGGCCATAAAGAATGAGGAATCAAAAAATAGCTCATGCTATAAGAAGTCAAGGATGGGCGGTAGAATGTGCAGACGAGCCTTCAGATCACGACAAACGCATGAGCAGCAGGTAGGTTTTGGACATACACAGAAATAGGGCACGCGCAAGGCCTAGACATCACTAGCGTGTACCTAGCCAATACAGAAAGTGGTGGGTTATGGGTCAAAGGTAAAAGGGTATGGTCTGGTAGTGGGGAGAGGGGAAAACCTATTCTGGGGTTCTTGCTTAGGTTCTTATGGGGGAAATGTCCTGCTGGGATGACATACTACCTAAAATAAGCAAAGATGAGCTAGAACCACTAGGTGCATGCCATGAGGGATAGGGAGAGAGAGAGCACCCTTACCGTAGAAGGTAGGAATGCCACAGTGAGCAAGCAAACAAAACAAATCCTCTTTGTCTAGCAATGGGGAGTTGCGTAGCCAGCACAGGTAAGTAGTGGTGGCTGGTCAGCTGACAAACCAGTAATGGTCGGCAAGGACACCCAGACCAGACAAAGGTAGTTAAAGGCTAAAATGGTAAAAAGCCAGTCACGGTAGGCAGTATATAAAGGATCGAGTTGTGCATAGAAGGGGGGCGGCAGAACAGTAAGAGTAACCATTAAGAAAGAATCACTACTTGTTAAATGGGTAAGCACTGAAAGAAGAAAAGGAAAGAATTAGAAATCATAAAAAAAAAACAGTGAGAAAAAATAGAATCAGTAAGAGAAAACGGAGAGTGTAGAACAGCAGGCATGCACCAATAGGTTAATCCCTTCTTTCCCTCTAAAGGCATACTTTTTGCTAGAGGCAATTGATTCTTTTGGGCACAAGCCATTTAGGTCTGCTTCCCTTAAAGTGATTAATTTCTACGGTAGGATTTTCTTGGGAGATTATTCACATTGAGGAAAATGGTTCCCTCCTTGGTCTTGGTCCTGCAACATAACTTGGCATGACAGATTGATCTTTTTCTTTCTTTTGATAACTCATGTCTTCCCTATTTTTTTCCACCATTTTCTTTGCAAGGTGTTTCTTATCATTGTGATTATCATTTTAATTGGGGATCATTTATTTACTTTGTCTAATGGCAAAAGTACTTTCTTTTATTATTATTATCACGTCTGCTTGCCATGACTCATCCAAAGTAGCTTTGCCTGCCATGGGAATGTGAACAAAGCTTTTGGCAAACAAGGCATAGTTTGTGCACAAGTCGGACCAAAGTGAGTTGCAGTTGGACCGGTCTCAACTCCCTTATCCAGAACACTTAGGCCTTAGTGCAGCAGGAGGCAGTCTAACCCAAAATCACAAAAAGGCCCACCACAAGAACTTTAAAGAAGGGAAGACACTTGTCAGTGGCCTTTGAGACAAACCTTTTTAATGCTATTACTTGTCCCGTTAGTCTTTGCACATCCTTTACTATCTTGGGGGAAGTCATGTTGAGTATAGCTTTGACCTTCTCTATGTTTGCCTTAATTTTTCGTTAAGACACTATGAAGCCTAGGAATTTTCCTGATGAAACCCTAAAGAGGCACTTCGCAGGGTTGAGCTTCATCTTATACCTTCTCAAAGTGTCAAATGCCTCTTGAAGGTCTGCAAGATAGGTTTTAGCTTCCCTGCTTTTAACGAGCATATCATCCACATAGACCTCCAAATTCCTTCCTATCTACTTGCTGAACATTTGATTCACCAACCTTTGATAGGTGGCTCCCGCGTTCTTCAATCCGAATGGCATGACTTTGTAGCAATATAAGCCCTAGCTAGCAACAAATGTAGTTTTCTCCTGATCTTATTCCTTCATTAGAATTTGGTTATAACCTGAAAAAGCATCCATGAAGGTTAATAATTCATGGCCAGCCATTGAATCAACAAGTTGGTCAATTCTGGGAAGGGGAAAACTACCTTTGGGACATGCATTGTTCAAATCAATGAAGTCCACACACATTCTACACTTTCCATTGGACTTTTTTTACCATAACCACGTTTGCAAGCCATTTTGGATAATAGACTTCTCTAATGAATCCAGTAGTTAAGAGTTTTTCTACCTCTTCCGTGATTGCTTTGTTTCGCTCTGGAGCAAACACTCGTCTCTTCTATTGAACGGGCTTCTTCATTAGGGTGACATTGAGATTGTGCTCTATCACTCGTCTGTCAATCCCTGGCATATCCTTATGGCTCCACACAAAGACTATAAGTTCTCTTTCAAAAACCTCACCAATTCGTCCTTCAAAGTCTGTTGAAGCTCCTTTCCTACCTTAATGGTTTTAGACGGGTCTCCTTCCACTAGCACTACATTTTCTACCTCCTCTGTAGGTTTGGGTGGTTCTTCTTCTACCATCCAAGTGTGATTTTCCCTAGACGCCAAGACTGCTTGGTAACATTCTCAAGCCAAAAGTTGGTCCCCAACGATATCTCCAGATCCATGGGGGGTCAGGAATTTTACTTTCAGGCAATACGTGGAAGTTACTGCCTTAAGGCAATTAAGGGTTGGTCGCCCAAGAATCACATTGTAAGATGAAGGGCAATCAACGATCAAGAAATCTACCATCCACGTCACTTAAGCATGGTAGTAGACGTAGCAAAACGGGCGGGTCGGGTCGGGTCAATCAGGTTGGCGGGTAAAACCGGTCACGGGTCAACACGGGTCATTTTTAAACGGGTCAATCGGGTCGGGTCGTACTTTTCAAACAAGTTTTTTTTTTTTTTTTTTTTTTTTTTTTTTTTTTTTTTTGCAATTACAAAAACAAATCAATGACAATCTGTTTAGAAAGAATGAATAAAATCAGTTAAGCAAATGAATTGCACTTAATGCCACTTGTTAATATCCTTCTAATTCTGACAGTTTTGACTTTTGAGCATAACAAAAATTATTTATAGTCATAAATTCATAATGGAAAAAGTCTTCAATGTTAATAGTTCACTGCCAAAATGTATATAATTACAAGTTTACAACTTCAAAAAGAGATAGATCTTAAAACAAATAAAACAAGTAAGCCAGCAAAGTAGCAAGTTATCAGTCTTCTTAAGTGCACATGTTCCTATTGCATTTAAAATAATAGTAAAGTTAGATTATTTAGAAAGATAAACTAAACAAAAAAATATTTAAAAATAAACATAACTTATTAAGTAAAGAAAAATAAGTAAATATTTTATAAAAATTACACCTCAATCTCAATCTACTCAGTGTTGGTAGCAAATTCAGCACTGCAAATATTCATACTTGTAAATTGTAACTCAAGTTGACCAATTTCGTCAGCATCTATTCTACAATACAATATTTTAATATAACTTAATGTACCATGAAAGCAAATCAATAAAGAATTAAAATTGTATAATTATGACTAAAAAAAAATTAAATTACCTTTAAATCCATATAGCTAACTTTTAGTACATAACGTAGCTAGCAAGAGAACTTAGAGATGTAGAGGAAGTGAGGAACTCAACTTTCAGGTTTCACTTTTCAGGTTTGTTTGTATAATTGTATTGTGTTTGTGCATTTTGTGCTTTGGCCGAGTGATGGACTACAGCTAGCAAGCTTTGAATGAGTTTTTTTTTTTTTAATGGTTGTGGCAGCCTTGGCCGGTTGGCCCTTGACCCTTGTCACTTGTGTAGTGACTTGTCTTGTCTACTATTAAGCACAGTAGCATTGATGGTGTGATAAATATTGAATATATTATTATTAGTTTTGGTACTTTGTGCTTTATGCACATAGTATCAAAACGTAATTAAAAAAAAAAAAATTTAGTGAATTTTTTTTAACGGGTCGGGTTGACCCGTAAAAAAATCGGGTCGGGTCACAGGTCAACCTGTTTTTACTTCGGGTCAAAAAAATCGGGTTCGGGTCAGGTATTTTTCGGGTCAGGTCGGGTCGGGTCAGAAAATTCTGACCCGTATTGCCATGTCTACATGGTAGGTTCCTGCTGTAATCTGCAGTGATATTATGCCTTTTGGATAAACACGATCTTCGCTGAAGCTGACTGACGAAGATCCAAAAGGCTTGAGGCGCTTTAGATCCAACTTCATATGTTGGAAAGCCATCACGTATATTTCATCTGCTGAGCTTCCATTATCCATTAACACCCTTTGGGTATTGAACCCTTCAATGGTTAGCATAATGACTAGGGGATCATCATGGGGCTGTTTGATCCCCTTCACATCTTGTTCGAAGAAGATAATGTTGTCATTCCCAGTGTGACGATGCTTTGCCTTTGGGCGGTTGACGTGGACTCTATTTACTTGCCTCTGAACTACCTTTCTCAAGGACTTGTATGATCCTCCAACTATTGCCCCCCCAGTGATCATCCTTATCTCTCCCATGATGGGTTTGAGATTGTCGCGATCTTCCTCTGTTTGGTCATTAGTGGGTTTCTCCTCTATCCGCTGACGAACTTGATAGTCTTTCTTAACAAACTTTTGAAGTTTTCCCTGCTAGTTCAACCCCTTTATCTGCTCCTTCAAATCTTGGCACTTGTCTATGTAATGTCCATGGTCTTTATGGAAGCGGTAGTACTTCTTTGGATCTCTTCACTTCGAGGACGAGCTTAATGGCTTAGGCCATTTTGAGGAAGGGTCGTCCTTTATCTGCATGAGGATATTATCCATAGGCATTATCAAAAGGGGGAAGTTTAACTTCTTCTTTGATGATGCCTCCAAACCACTTTTACTAGTCTTAGTTTCCGCATGACTATCTTTGTGCTCCTTTTTCTTGCTTTGGGACTCTGCGCCTTCGACCTTATTTCTTTTGCTTGTCAGTCCCTTTGCCGTCAACGCATCCTCCCCATTCATGTATTTTTGTGCTTTAAACAGCAGATTCATCATCGAGGTTGGGGGAGTTTTCCTTAAGGAGAAAATGCGGTCAGGGTTGTTCAGCCTAGCTTGGAAGGTCGTCATTATCACCTGCTCATTAGCTTCATCAATTTCCAGTACTGCTTTGTTGAATTGTTTCACATATTCCTTCAGGGTCTCTCTTTCTTGCTATTTCACAGTTAGCAGATTGGAAGTGGGCCTCTTATGGTGTTGGCCTCCAATGAAGTGATGGATGAAGGAGTCACTTAGCTAATCAAAGTTTGCAATGGACGTTGCATGCAATTTACTGAACCATACCTATGCTGCTCCCCTAAGGGTTGCTGGGAATGTCTTGCAAATAACTTCGTCTAGGGTCTGCTGGAGGTTTAGAAGTGTTTTGGATGCTCTTATATGATCCAGAAGGTCTTTAGTACCATCATAGACCTCCAATTGAGGAAGACGAAACTTGGGAGGCAAGGGGCACTCTAGAACACTAGCTGTGAAATGTGAGTTAGTCCTTTTGATCATGCCATCTAGATTTATTGTTGTTTTCCCCTTCATCACCACCACGATTGACTGCATGGTATGCTCTGACCTGCTATTCTCTAGACTATGGACCTAGTCATTGTTGTCATTGCGGTTATGTCGAGACTACGACTTAGTTTGAGTCTCAGGGCGCGCTCTCCGTTTCAATTCTTTGTTCTGTTTCATTAACTCTTGCACTTTAGTAGTGAGTGCCTAGATCTGTGGGGCCATCATGGTTGGATCCGTAGGAGGTATTGAAGTGGGAGTGTCCATGTGTTTCCAGGTACTTTGCTGGTAGAGATACAATGATGACTTGCCTGAGAGAATTGCAACTCAATCATTCCCCACAGACGGCGCCAAACTGATGAAACATGAATTTTCCTCGTCAGTTGATGGACGACCTGTCAAACTTGTGTCATAGAAAGCACTCAATGGATAGGGGCACCGGTGTGGGGCTTGCCAAAGACCCTCCGATGCTTAAGTTAGCTTATTCTGTTTCTGGAAAAACTGTAATTTATATTGCTGTGTGTGTTTGTCTCCTTTTTACCTGTTTTTCCTAGCTTTATATAGCCTTAGGCTGAGTTAATACTCAGCAAACCGTTGTATTGCAATTAGATAATCAATGCTTAATGATGGCAATTTAACTTTAACCTTTTCTGCTCATAACTGATCATTAATTCTGCATTATTGGATAAAGGCAATGGCTTTGTGCTATTCATTGCTCGATTATTAATTACTGCCCAGAGTTAATGCATACAAGCCCATCCGTACCCTTACTTGTCACTATTAGTGACGGTTTGTGAATGATAGACAATCATTTGTATGCTACTCATCATATACCCCCTCGGTGTAGTTACATTGCCTGTGACGGTCGGTGACTACCCTCAACAAATTACTAAGGATGTTACATTCCTTGTCGTCAACTGTTCATCTACTTATAATGTCATACTAGGCCGACCTACCCTCAATTCGTGAAAGGCCATGACTTCGACCTATCACTTGATGATCAAGTTCCCCACCGAGTATGGAGTAGGAGAGGTACGTGGAGACCAAGTGGCAGCACGTGAGTGCTGCATAGTGATGTTGGAGATGGACGACCACTTATAGATCATAAGCATAGAAAAGCAACGGACGATTGTAGAGCCCGTTGAAGGGTTGGAGGAGATACTTCTCGATAACTCCAGACCTGAGTGAACGACCAGGATTGGGACCTTCACCAGTCCGCCAGTCCGGCAAGCACTTACGACGTTCCTAAGATAGAACCAGGATGTCTTTGCTTGGAGCCACGAAGACATGCCCGGGATCGACCCCTTAGTCATGGTTCACAGGTTGAACGTATCACCCTCGTTCCCCCCTATCTGACAGAAAAAGAGAGTATTTTCCCAAGAGTGAGACAAGGCAATAGTGGAAGAAGTTCATAAATTGCAGAAGGTAGAATTCATAAGAGAAGTATACTATCCTAGCTGGCTGGTCATTGTAGTGATGGTCAAGAAAGCCAAAGGAAAATGGAGGATGTGTGTAGACTTCACGGACTTAAATAAGGCGTGCCCCAAAGATAGCTACCCACTCCCGTTGATCGACGTCCTAGTAGACTCAATAGAAGACACTAGTTGCTGAGCTTCATGGTTACAACCAAGTCAAGTTGGACGAGGCTGATCAGGAGAAAACTACATTCGTCACCCGCCAAGGCCTTTTTTGCTACAAAGTGATGTCGTTCGGTCTCAAGAATGCGGGCGCAACGTATTCAGATTGGGAGGAATGTCCAGGTCTACATGGACGACATGCTAGTGAAAAGTCGACGGGAAGACGACCATTTGGATGACCTCAAGGAGACCTTCGAGACCCTCCTCTCTTATAACAAAATGCGCATTTGGGGTAACGACTGGAAAATTCCTAGGGTTTATGGTGTGTTAGAGAGGCATTGAAGTCAACCCAGATAAGATCTGGGCCACAATGGAGATGGCACCACTTAGGAACATAAAAGAAGTGCAAAGCCTCAATGACAAGGTAACAGTGCTGAACAGGTTCGTGTCAAGGGCAACGGACAAATGCCTGCCTTTCTTTTGCACGTTAAAGAAGTCCTTCGAGTGGACGGCCGAGTGTCAACAAGCATTTGAGGATTTAAAAGCATACCTCTCTTCCCCATCATTGCTAAGTCCTTCCTAACCTAGGGAGGAGCTATTTCTCTACCTAGCCATCTCCTTAGCTGCCGTCAATGAAACCTTAGTCAGAGAAGAAGACAAGGTGCGGAAGCCCGTATACTACACTAGCTGAGCACTCCGAGGCACAGAGGAGAAGTACCCCCCGATGGAGAAGCTAGCCTTCACCTTAGTGACCGCGGCTCGCAAACCTCAAACCATATTTCCAGGCCCACACTATGGTCATTTTGACAGATAAGCCTTTACAGAGACCAATGAGTAATTCTGAAGACGATGGACGAATAGTGCTATGGGTTATTGAGTTGAGCAAATTCGATGTACAATACCACCCGCACACTACCATAAAGGGATAGGTGGTCGCTGACTTCATTGTGGAATTCACCAATATGAAAGGCCAGGGGGCAGACGGACATCTCCAGTAGAGTATCCACTCGGACAGATCGTCCAACAGGCAGGCTGGCAAGGCAGGTATAGTACTCCACTCTCTAGAAGGGGACGAGATCGAGTACATGGTTCGTCTCAACTTCCCTATAGTAGGGGCCACAAATATGGTTGTTTATTGCGATTCTCAAGTGGTCACCAATTAGGTGAGCAGTGACTACGAATGCAAAGGTGAACGGATGAAGAAATACCTGGAGCAAGTAAGGAAATGGGTGGCCGACCTTCAGGCCAAGGCCGCATCAGCAGAACACATGCTCATCCCTAGTAAGGTACTTTCTTTTGTTTAGATTTTGCCTTTAGTAGATGGCATCGGTGTGCAGGAAATAGGCTCAAAAAGCAACTGGACCACATTGATAGTTTCCTACTTGAAAGACGACACACTACTTGAGGGTAAGGAGGCCGCAAGGAAGCTAAAGGTTTAGGCGGCACGATTCATCCTAATAAAGGATGTCTTGTACAAAAGAGGCTTCTCCTGAATGTACCTAAGATGCCTAAGCACTGAGGAAGCTATTTCGGGCAGGATACTATTGGCTTACCGTGCAGAAGGATGCCCAAGCCTATGTTAAAGCTTGCGACAAATGTCAGAGGTTCAACATCATGAGATGGCCAACAGAAGAGCTCACTCTAATGATAGCTCTGTGGCCTTTTGCTCAATGG
This sequence comes from Quercus robur, assembly GCF_932294415.1. Classification (NCBI taxonomy): domain Eukaryota; kingdom Viridiplantae; phylum Streptophyta; class Magnoliopsida; order Fagales; family Fagaceae; genus Quercus; species Quercus robur. Next base: position 19,187,925 of record NC_065539.1, on the reverse strand, counting down.
GGGTTAGACATCATGGACCCATTCCCAACGACAGCAAAATAGCTGAAGTTCCTAGTGGTCGGTATAGATTACTTTATCAAATAGGTGGAAGTTGAAGCACTGGCCACCATCACGAAAAAACACGTATGAAGTTTCGTCTAGAGAAACATCATCTGTAGGTACAGGATCCCTAGAGTCTTGGTCTCGAACAACGGAAAGAAATTCGACAATGAGTCATTCAGGGATTCTTTTTCATAGCTGGAGATCAAGAATCACTACTTCTCACCCACCCACCCTCAGGCTAACAGACAAGTTGAAGTCACGAACTGATCCTTGCTCAAAATCATCAAGACTTGGCTCGAAGGGGCAAAGGGTATATGGCTAGACGAGCTGCCAAATGTACTATGGGCGTACAAGATGACAGCCAGAACACCTATAGGAGAGGCACCATTTCGACTAGTATAAGGGAGCGAAGCTGTTATCCCTGCTGAGGTTAGATTCACAAGCTACAGAGTGTAGAACCATGATAAGAGTAGGAACGATGAAGCCATGCGCCTATAGCTTGACCTAGTGGACGAGGTCAAAGCAACAGCTGAATAAAGGTTAGCACGATACCAAGATCTCATGGCCAAGCACTACAATTCCAGAGTTAGACACAGGGATTTTCAAGTTGGAGACCTTGTCCTGAGGAAGGTGACGAGTGCGACAAGAGATCCCTCCCAATGAAAGCTAGGACCCAATTGGGAATGACCTTACAGAATCACTTCATGGCAGAGGAAAGGCACCTATCACCTAGAGACACTCGACGGATAGAAGTTGCATCAACCCATGGAACACCGAGCACCTAAAGAAATACTACTAGTAAACGATGGCATAGAACTACCACTCCTCATTCCCAGTTTATTTCTTTCTAGTTTTTTTATTATTATCTATAGTACTTTTTAAGCCCAAAGGGCAAATTTTCATTTTTTCAAGAACAATTTTTGGCTTACACACGTATTTATCACAATAAGAGGAGTTATTCAGATATGTCATGTGTATATATACATCTCTACAAAACTGCTTCTACAACTAGGTCCTTAAGTGGACGTATACATCCCAAGGAATGCCTTGAAATTTACCAAGTCCCTAAGTGGACGGATGCATCCTAAGGGATGCCTTGAAATTTATTAAGTCCAAAAACTGAACGGACACATTCTTAAGTGGACGGGCACATCCCAGGGGATACCTTAATATGTATACAAGTCCCTAAGTGGATGGGTAGGAGTCCTTCAAGTGGACAAATACAAGAAATCCCCAAGAGATAGCTTAAGTTACATATAAGTGGGTTACGTAATTCCTTAGATGGACGGCCCATACATGCCCCAACATATTCTTACCTACGAGGTAGACAGACGGCCAAAGATACCGACGGGTATCCGATCTTCAAAAACAGCCCGTGTTACTTATGGGTTAAAAGTAGATGACCATAAATACCGACGAGGTACCTGGTCTATAAAAGCTACACCAAGTCTTGACCTACTAAGTGGCAAACGACCAAGGACACCGATGGGTGCTTGGTCTCAAGATTTCTACCAGGTCCAACCCCCAAGGTGGACGGGCAACCGCATGTACCAAGGGGTACCAGGGCGGACGGACATATTAGAAGCCAACACATGACAAAAACATAATTCAAACAGCAAGACTAAATGCAAAGTAATGAATATAATAAAAAGCCCATAAAGGGCAAAGTGTTTACAGTAAAGCCCAAAAAACAAAAAGGGCACCTGCTATTGTTTGAAAATAAGACGAAATACATAAAAGTCATTGACGGTGTCACCACCTCCAGGAGTCGTCAGCCCTGGATCGTCAAGAGTGATCTTGGATAAGTCAAGGTCTTGGTAGACGGACCCAACTTGCTTTAAGCAGTCCTCGAATCCGTCACCATAGTAGATGCCGCATGCATCGATAAAGGTTTAGGAAGCCCTGAACTCTGCCACAGCGTCGGCCTTGGCCTTATCCATCTGTTTATGGAGGGTTAATAGTTCTATCACCAAAGTTGCCTTCACCTTCTCTGCTTCTTCTCGGAGATGAGACTCCTCCTTCATTTACGGACATCAACTCCTCATTGAGAGTACAGAGGGCCTCCTTATACTGGTTCCGCTCCTTGTTTTCAATCTCCTGATGCTTCCAATATCAACAGATTACCCCCTCTTGAGCAACGCACCTATCTTGAAGTGCCTTCATACGCACCAACGCCTAAGATCAAGACATCCATCAGTAAAAGAATCGACAAATAGCACATAAGAACATAGTGTAAGAGAAACATACCCTAGACAAATCAAAAAGACCCAACGCCCCTAAATCCTCAGTCATCAGATCAGCACAAGGGTCCAAGTCCATCTCCTTGATGATTGACTCAACCATCTCGATGGCGTGTTCCTTATGTGTAAGTAGACGGCAAATGACTCTTTGAGCGACGGGACCCTTCCTCGTCATCAGTCCTTTGCCAACTCCATGGCTGGGTTTGGGAGGTGACGGTTGTTTTGGTTGCTTGTCACCAACGAGGGTGCCTAGCCCCTTCTTATGCGGATGGGTCATCCTTGCCTTCGTTCTTTCGTTTTGACGTTCCTTTGACAACGACCTTAGAGGCCAACGCCAAAGATCCTTCTTTCCATTTGCATGCCATAGCTGATTGCCTTACCAGCGCCCTCTGCCTCCTTGCTTGCATCTCTACTAAGGATAAAAACGGACATAAAAAAAACAGACGTTAGTGTATGTAAAAATAGACGGCAGAAAGTGGGCAAGGAAATGAAAACTTACGCTGACAGGAGTAAGCATTTAATCTACGAGCTGTAGGGGACAGTTCGGGACCACCATAATAGGCGTGAAGGGTGTCTAGAGTGATGAGGTCCTTCCACTTCCTTTGACCGAAAGGGATCTCTAGCACACGACAGATAAAAGCCTCCTGCTCGTCGGTTATTTGCGGACGGACGCTAGCTGAAAGAGGAAAGAAACAGACAAGGTTAAATACATGACCAAAGGAGTAAGGCAAGGGTAAAAGAACGTGGACGATATCATACCTAAATCCCTCACAATACCCCATGTATTATCAAACCCATTGGGCATGCTATCCCATTCCCCTTGTCTACACACCCAGTTCGTCCTTTGGACAAAGAAATACCTATTCTTCCAATTCCTATTTGAATTAGGCATGTCTGACACTAGCTTGAGTGACGTCTTCCTCGCTAAGAAGTGATAGATTCCTTTGGACGAGGAAATGTGTTGAGGTTTATAGCAACAGAAGAACTCGTTGAGTGTAAGCTGACGGTTCCCACGGCTGAGGTAACCCCAAATTACTTCAGCTCTAATGAATATTCTCCAAGTGTTAGGAGATATTTGGTTGACGGATAAGCCCATATAGTTGGCCAACTGATGATGTAATTCCATCAATGTCAGTCTTAATCCTGCCACAAACATGGCGTCATACATGCCGACGTTTGCGGTCTTCCTAGAATAGCATTGTTCAAACTTTCTGGGCAGACGGATTGGGATATTCTTGAGGATCTGGTAACGGTCATGAAGGGGTATTGAACACCTTGGAGGACATCGTCGGGTAAAAATCATTGATGGTCCATATTGCAGGAAGTATGAAGGGACGGGCGCCACTGTCCTCTTAACTCCCTGGGTCTCCCCCTTCAAAAGGTATTCCCTCATCGTCCTCATCTTTTTCACTATCCTCCTCATCCTCCCTATCCTCTTCATCCTCTTCTCCCTCTTTATATTCATCCCCCTCAACGTCTCCCTCATCCTCTTCCTCATTTTCATCACTCAAGGACTGGGTGGACGGCTCCCTTTCTGGGGATTGAGGAGAATCTTTCCCAAGCTCGTGCCCTGATGGAAAGACCTCATCGTAGCCCACACCCTCACGGACTGTTGATGATAGTTCACTCGTCGCTTCCCTATCTGACATTTATCCTCCTACAAGTGATTGAGGTATTTTTCTAAGAGCCTATCTTGACGGGACTCAAAACATAAAAAAGGGGACAGGTTGCAAAAGTATAAATAAAAGTGGAGAAGAGAACTTACCAAAAAAACAGATGGATTGAAAGCAACGGTCCCTCTAAAGGTTAAGGTTGACGGCAACAAAATAACAAGTGGCTTGAACGACGGAACGACAACTATTTCTCATAAGGCTCCTAAAGATGAAATAAGGAGAAATGAGAGGTGGTAAAGGACTATTTATAAGACGAAGGAGCACGAGAAATGAAGTGCCACTTTTGATCAGAAATGAGGCCAACTGGCTAGCGCCACGTGTCTCCGAGCATTTAATGAAGGCTGCTCAAAGGCAATTAATGACACCCCCTTTTTCAAAAAAAAAAAAAAATAAATAATAATATGAAAAAGTTGCAGTTAATGATTGCACTCCATGACTCGTCAGTTGAAACCGACAGAGCCATGGAGTAGGGACCAGCTGATAAGGGTGTTCTCGTTGGAAGACTCAAAGTATGACACACAAGGAAGCCGACGATTCCTCTAAACTCGTTAGCTTCCCTTAAGCGGATGGGGATCCAAAGCAGCGACACCATAAAGCTGAAAACCCCACGATACCCGACGGATGTCTCCATAAAGTCGACAGGAAACCTTCGGATGAAGCAAGAGACCGATAGGGTAAAGAGGTTGACGAGTCCGATGTGGCTTAGCTTGATCTCCATGAATATCTGTGCAAGGAAATATCTCATATCCCACGATCAACCCTAATCAAATGAATCTTTACAAGGAAAGGATCCTGCAAAATATATGTATTAATGAGAATCTTCCCTACAAGGAAAGATCTTCCCCACCAAGAAACGAAGGTCAGCTCTACACTACTATAAAAACCTCAAAGCTCTCACAAGCCAAGGTACGCGCAGTTTTCCAGCTCTGGCACTCTAGGGTTGTAGAAATTCTCTATAACTTAACCTTCGAAGGGTATTTGGCCGATACCACATTAGTACACTCTGTAAGGCCTTCTTTGTTTCTATTTTGCAAATTCTGTCTAGAGCACGTGGGACTGTACGACTCACTGACGATTTTTAGCATCATCAATAACCAACCACCTTTGTCATTAATGGTTACAATACAACACCTAAGAATGCAGACCAGCCATAAGAAATCAATGCTTAAAAGATAAAAGCAAATGATTAATTAGTGCAACAAAGAAAAATGAAATGCTATTTGGATAAATGAAACCCTCTTTCAATCAAAACCTAGTTGAAAGCAAAACTATTCAGGAATTAACAACACATTAAAGGCAAAAGCTAGTGAAAATCCATAACACGCAAAGACCCACGATATTTTACCTAAATAAAAACACTAAAATGAATTTGTAGTAGACATGCCAAGCATAAAGTGATTCACAAATAACAACTTCTAAAATTTACAAAAGTAAATGTAACTTACACATTACAAAAAATTGAACTTTATAAATTAGACTTAACTGATCAATCGAAAACTACTAATAAATTCACAAATATCCACTTGGTCTTAAATAGATATTTCGCAAATTAATAGATTCAAATACAACCACATGATGAAATAAAAAAGCTACAAAGTAAATCCCAAAGTTTAGGATAATCACAAACCAACAAGAAGTCCAAAAAAATGAAAAAGGCTACTACAACTCCCATCTTCCATAGCAAACTAATCCCATCCTCCACAATAATTCTGTGAGAGTACCTTTTTCTTTAGCACACAGGGCCAAGGATCCTAGGCCAAATAATTGTATTTTGGTGGACTGGACTTGGTTCACCGCAGCTAAATGGAGGCCGATTACGAACCAAGTTGTGCGTAAGTCACATAAATCTCCTCAAGGCAAAAATGCGATTCCTCCTAAGCAATAAAATACCATTATAACTGTTTTAGTATCATAAAATGACCATTTACTCTCACAAAATAAGTAAAATAAATATTCATAATATTCACAATGAGAAAGAGATTGAAATAGAATATTTAAGGCTTATCTTTTATCGTATAAACATTTTAAAGAATTCCTTCACTTGGTACCCCGGGCATACTGTTGGGGGATCCCGGGGCATATTAGGCCTGTAAGAACCCAGAATACTGATTCTCTGCACTATACAATCTTTCTCCATGCTTGTTATGCAATGGAGTTTTGTCCTTTCCTTTTACCTCTATAGGTCCTACACAAGAAATACTATACAATGCACATCTTCAAATAATTGTTAGTTTCTTAGATTAGGATATATATATATATATATATATATATAAATACATATACATATATGTAAATGAATTTCATAAGAATGATTCAGCCACGAGGATCCTGGCCCCAATTCTCACAGACTTAGTGCTTTTGCACAAGACTTGTGGGATTTGGAACTCAAGTCTGAGTGGCTTCGCTTGGGCAAAAGACTCAGCTTTACAAGCAAGAATATATGTATTGAGCAGCAAGAAGCAGTAAAGGAAGATAATATAATAAAGAAATATGCAAAGTAATTATTAGAAATCCTCAAATCAATATGAGATATTTCATTATTTTTCTTAATTGTGGATTACAAATGTGCTCACTAAGACGTGATACAAGGTTCAAATAAGCTCAAAAATTACAGACTTCGATGACTATCCAAGCCTCTAAGACTTGCAAAGTTTGAATCCTTTTGGATCCAAGTATGTGCTATAGTGGCTGTTTCTGGGATACCGGGAGACGTTCCTCTGTTTTTCTTAAATTTTACAGAGTTCTAATAGCTCTGTTATGATATTCTTCCTACTGAAAATCCCCCCCTCCTTCAACATGGGTTTTCTCTTCCTTTTATAGTGTGTTTTCTAGAGCTCCGAGGTACTAGTGATTTCTCTCTTTTGCCCCCCAGAGCTCATGTTGTGACAGTTGCTTAGGGGCTGGTCTCTTCCCTTTTTTCTCATGGTTTTCATCTTTTAGTACTATTTCTCTAAAAGTCACTTGCTGACTTTCCATTCTGTGGCGTCCTTGGGCAACTAGCCTTCAATCTCTCTTCTTTCAAGGTTTCTCACTTTCCAGACTCAGCTGTCGATTGTATTTCCTTACTGTCATTATTCCCAAATAGTTGGAATCTTTTACTGCTGGGTTGAAAGTTCCCTTCCAGTCGCTTCTGCTTATGATTTTCTCATTCTTGGTTCCTTGTTGTACAACTCCTTTGTTCATGAATGTTTGCTTTACACTTTCTGATTCTTTGCTGCACCACTGGGTACTTGAGAAGGACATCTTTGTTATTCATTTCTTGTATTTCATGGTACCTCTCTTGAGCTGTCTCAATCCCACATTAGCTATGCTGCATTACCTGAAGATCTCGGGCCTTTGGCAGCCTCTGGGTATCCCGGCCCAGTTCTTTCACTGGATTTTGCTGGATTTTTTAATGGCATTTTTGCTGGAAATCTGAACATAAATAGGGCCTTAATGTTGATTCTTCTTGCTGCTTGAATTGGGCCTTCTTTACTTTTCATGGAATAGGCTTTCTTGTGAAATTTTGGCCTTCAACATTAGCCCCCCAAGCTCGTGGGTTACCTGTAGCCCACACACGAGAAAATAAATTGTTTTTGGACACTTTCCTGGTTTGTAGAACCAATGTGTAGATCAAATAATTCTTGTGGGAAACTTCAAAGGAATTGCTACACTTCCATCATGGGATGAACTAATATGTTGCGAAAGATTAGAATTCACCTTCATATTAGTATTAGGCTGTAGATTGGTATTCAATAAATCAACTTTGTCAAACTAACTATAATATATGCAGATATATATGTATAACCAAATTATATTGGTATCGCATTTAATGCTAAAAGTATATTTCTAGCACTAACGTTTTTTTTTTTGCTAACAATTCTAGGATATGCTTTTTTGAAAGTAGCATACAAAAATCGTGTTGAATGCATATTAAATCTTAATATAAGATAGCATAGCTTTGTCAACAAGATTTTGTTTGTTTTACAAAATAGTTTGAATGAGGGGAGCCCCCATGAACTTTGCCAAAGATATTCTATGCATTGTAGTACATGCTTGCTATGGCTAAGGTGAATAACACCAAGATGTTTGCCCCATGAGATTTTTAGTCCATGAATAGTGACTTACCAATGGGACCATGATATCGTAAATCATTGAATCATAAAAACATATTGATTTAGAGTCTAATCAAGGTTAGCTATTCTTCTCAAAATGTATTAGAAGATAGAAACTTCCCTGAGGACATGACTTAGAAGGCTTAGGAACATCTCCACGCCTTGCTTTAGCTAAAGACCTTGCTCTTCTGGTGGATGCTCTTGATCTTTGCCTCATTCTTTTTCCAAATTGTGAGAGATTGTATAATATTTCTGATTGCAGCAGATTATTCACATACCATGCCACCAATTATATTGTTGTTTGAATTGCTATATTCCATATAGTTCATAAGCCAAAGAAAATAATAGTGGCTGAACTTATGTACAGTAAAGTTTGCACTAGACTTCTTAATTTTCATCAAGTGAAAGATATATCTAAGGAAAATTTTTAATCTTGTCTTAGCCCCCAGTGTATGCACTGGAAAAGCCAATTGCCAAATAAGATATAGCAATAAAAATTACTTCATGTATATGAAACCATGTGAGGATTTCAACCACACAAGAATTCCAAATTTGATTTTTGATAATTGGTCAAGTAAGAAGACCAAAATTTTAGAATTTTCGTTTTAATCTATATGAATAAAATATTAGTGCATGGGTGATACCTCTTGCACAACATTTTGCAGTGTTTTGATATATTCAAACATGGTATTAATGAGTGGGCTTACTGAAAGGGTACCTTTCTTTTGTTGAGTCGAAATACCTCCAAGCCTTTGGTGAGTTTGCACCTTGAAGGAGGAGGGAAATGTCGCTAGCGGGTTTGCAATGTCATTGACTAATCTCTTTGTATAGAGACTTGCAAAAGTATCCATGCTTTTGCGGCTTCAAGTGATGTTCTCTTAGAATTTTTTTTAAAGTTATGCCTTCCTTGCTTCCTTAGGCTCCCTTGAACCAATTCCTTTCAAGGAGGTCAATCTTGTGCACTTTATACACCCACTTTTGGGTTTTCATACCCATTCGAGGCTCTTTCTCTTTGTACCCCTCGTTGGGCTTTGCTTACAATTTGCATCCTTTACTAGGACGTGCTACGGCTTGTACCTATTGTTGGTACGTGCTACAGTTTGTACCCAATGCTAGTACGTGCTACAAGTTGTAGCCATGACTGGGATATGCTTACAATCTACACTTTTACCTATTGCTAGTATGTGCTACAGCTTGTACCCATAAACTTTTGCTTTTGACCATTTTCTTGGTCGTACTTGGAAACTTTTGCTCTTGGCCAATTTCTGGGCCATGTATTTAGAAAAATTGTTCTAGGCCAAGTCTTGGGCCAGGTACGTGGAAAGTTTGCTCTTACCAAGTCCTAGGCCATGTCACTTGGAAAATTTTGTTTTGGTCAAGTCCTGGGCTAGGTACATGGAAAATTTGCCCTTTCCCAAGTCCTAGGCCATGCCACTTGGAAAGTTTTTTTTTTTTTTTTTTATCAAGTCCTGGGCTAGGTACATGGAAAATTTGCCCTTTCCCAAGTCCTAGGCCATGCCACTTGGAAATTTTTTTTTTTTTTTTTTTTATCAAGTCCTGGGCTAGGTACATGGAAAATTTGCTCTTTCCCAAGTCCTAGGCCATTCTACTTGGAAAATTTCTGTTTTGATCAAGTCCTGGGCTAGGTACATGGAAAATTTTCCCTTTCCCAAGTCCTAGGCCATGCCACTTGGAAAATTTCTGTTTTGCTCAAGTCTTGAGCTAGGTACATGGAAAATTTGCCTTTTCCGAAGTCCTAGGCCATGCCACTTGGAAAATTTCTATTTTTCTCAAGTCCTGGGCTAGGTACATGGAAAATTTGCCTTTTCCCAAGTCCTAGGCCATGCCACTTGGAAAATTTGTGTTTTGCTCAAGTCCTGGGCTAGGTACATGGAAAATTTTCCTTTTCCCAAGTCCTAGGCCATGCCACTTGGAAAATTTGTTCATGACCATTGAATTTTTCAATCTTCAGAAAAAGTTACTTCGTAGCCCCTCATTTTCAAGTGGGCTTACTGAACTGATTTTTTTTCTTTTCTTTAAAGGGTTGAGGATATGTTTTCTTCTCCGAGGATCTTCTAAAATATCCTTTCTTCGCTGTGAACAAATTCTTTATGGAAAGAATCTTCTTTTATGAGTCATCTAAGGTTGCTCTCACTGGTGAACTGGTGGCCAGGAGCTCCACCAAAATGATCTTTTTTATTTTATTATTATTATTTTTTTTTGTACTGATAACTGACTGTTGATTAGGATAAGCCCTGGGTTCCTTGGGTCAGCCCCCAAGTTCACTTCTTCTAGTTTTTTCTTTGGTAGGATTTATGCCTTCCTTTCCATATCCGTAAGTTTCTCCAACACCTTCATAAGCAGTAAATTAGCCTTCCTCTTTCTGTTTTTTCTGTCCAAGGGATCCCTCAAACCATGGGTATTGCTTCCTTCTTCTAGGATGGGAGTCCCTCGAGATCCTAGAGATGGGAGCCCCCGAGATCCTAACAATGGGATATTCTCCAGTTAGAGCCGATTCACCATAAATATATTTTTCACAAAGTTTACTTTGTGCTGGATGAAAAGACTAAGATTGGCAGTAACTTTTGTGGGCTTCCCATTCAATCCCTCTTTCACGTACTAGTGGTACATTGAGAGGATTAGGCAATACTTGTGATGTCATGGTTGGCCTTTAGAGCTAGTTGTAGTTGTCCTCCAGTGGTCTCTATATCTCCTCCAAATCCTGTTATTTCCATAGGTAAGCCCAATTATTGAGCTGTAAGAAATGATAGATGCACTGTATAGTTGTTGAGCTTTCAATAATGTTGATTTTGCTGCTGACTTGCAATATAGTGTTTCTATTGATTTTTTTCAAAATATATTTAAGGTCCATTGCATAATAGGCTTTAGCCCCCAAGACATGAGGCGGTTGTTGAATCATGCTTGATCCACCTTCTCTTGATGCTATTATGGAACTTCTATCCATTTTCCGGATGCCTCCATTTTTTTTTTTTTTTTTATAACCATTTTACTTTGCTGGATTCGTGGAAATACTTCACCTTTGCTGGAACCAACAATCTTTTAAGCTTTGCTGAAATTGAGAGTGTACTTAGCCTTGCTGGAATTAAGGATCTCCTCAGCTTTGTTGGGATCAAGGATCTCCCAGGCTTTACTTTCCTGGAGTCAAGGATCTCTTAGACTTTGCTAGAATTAAGGATGTACTCAGCCTTGCTGGAATAAAGGATCTCCTCAGCCTTGCTGGAATAAAGGATCTCCTCAGCTTTGTTGGGATCAAGGATCTCCTCAGCTTTGTTGGGATCAAGGATCTCCTAGGCTTTGCTTTCCTGGAGTCAAGGATCTCCTAGACTTTGCTGGAATTAAGGATATACTCAGCCTTGCTGGAATAAAGGATCTCCTCAGCTTTGTTGGGATCAAGGATCTCCCAGGTTTTGCTTTCTTGGAGTCAAGGATCTCCTTAGCTTTGTTGGGACCAAGGATTTCCTAGGCTTTGCTGGGATCATGGATCTCCAAGGCTTTGCTAGGATCATGGGACTACTCCATTTTGCTAAATCCATGGGTGGAGCCAAGGAACTTGTCCATTTTGTTAACCTGCGCCATATGATGTTATTATCAAGTTGCTGCAAAATTATTTAGCCCCACAACGTGAGAAAATTGCTTTGCTATGTAATTTACATTTCATCAAATCTCTTTGATTCACTCACTTCTCTTTCTTCTTTTTCTTTTTAAACAAATGAAACAATATCATGAATTTTTTTTTTTTTTTGAAGAAAAAATACATTAGCCCCAAAATGTGGGGCCATTTCTCTACTATGTAGCTCATACAATCTTCATTTCATCAATCTTTTTTTTTTTGGCACACTTCTCCATTTTTTTTTTTTTAATAATGAGACAATGTTTTGATTGTTAAAATATTATTACATGACCCCTCTTACCCCCTTTTTGGAAAGAGTAGAATCCTCATGAGAAAAAGATTTTGCTTCTTCTAGCTGAGTTCAATATTTATTTTTCAACCTTTTGGTTGTGCTCTATAGGTTGGCTGTACTCTCAAAACACCTTTAGTATTAGTTAAGTATTTATGAAACCAGTGAGTTGCCTTTGGAGACCAATGGTACAAAGTAGTTTCACACCACCAATACCTCATTTAACAAGCATCTTCAAGTTTTGGACTTCAAAGTTTAGGACTAAACTAACTGCATAAATGCTAATCAAACTGACCAACTTTCTTCTCATCACTCCTTCCTACCCTTTCTATTGCTCAGGGTGTGGAGTCATTAGCAGCCAATCCCATGCCATGTTCAAAACATTGTGAACTTTTAATCAATGTCAAAACCATTTAGCAACATGGTCTCAACCACCAATAAGCTGAAATAAAACAATATTGTAGTACCCCACCTCCAACACAAGGTTAAAGAAGAAGTTGAGCTGAGCTAAGGGCTTGGCTACCAGAGATTCCTAGTCCTTATGGAGCAAAGGAATTATCCAAGCCAAAATAAATTTAAAAAAAAATAAATAAACATGAGTTTTTTTTTGGTTAAAAAAATAAATAAATTTAATTATTTATTCATTTATTATTTTTCGAAACTAATTAATTCAGCTAGGCAGTTATCTTTTATGAATATCTTTAAATGAGGTCCATTTAATTGGAGGATGAGGAAGACAACTAAACTTATCTATGATTCTATATTGTGTAGAACAAGTGTCTACTTCTATTACTAAACAATACAATGCTTTTGCTTTCATGCAACAATGATAGCTATCCATTTGAAAACCATAGATTCCAGTCCATTATGTTCAAAATATGAAATGGAGAAAATAATGATGCATAAAACTTATCTTGTGTTGGGAAATTCCCAAAAACTCCATATAGAGTCCCTCGGTAGAACGTTCGTTGGAGGAACCCACACTTTTGGGATCTTGATGTTGAATGCACTAAGAGGAACTTTCCTTCCTCTAGGTGTTTCCTAGCTTTGGAGCTATGCTTGCAAATGGACTGCTTTTTCCCTCTCCTTTTTCCCAGTCCCCAGCGGAGTCGCCAAAATGTGAGAGTACCTTTTTCTTTAGCACACAGGGCCAAGGATCCTGGGCCAAATAATTGTATTTTGGTAGACTGGGCTTGGTTCACCGCAGCTAAATGGAGGCTGATTATGAACCAAGTTGTGCGCAAGTCACATAAATCTCCTCAAGGCAAAAATGCGATTCCTCCTAAGCAATAAAATACCATTATAAGTGTTTTAGTATCATAAAATGACCATTTACTCTTACAAAATAAGTAAAATAAATATTCATAATATTCACAATGAGAAAGAGATTGAAATAGAATATTTAAGGCTTATCTTTTATCGTATAAACATTTTAAAGAATTCTTTCACTTGGTACCCCGGGCATACTGTCGGGGGATCCCGGGGCATATTAGGCCTGTAAGAACCTAGAATACTGATTCTCTGCACTATACAATCTTTCTCCATGCTTGTTATGCAATGGAGTTTTGTCCTTTCCTTTTATCTCTATAGGTCCTACACAAGAAATACTATACAATGCACATATCTTCAAATAATTGTTAGTTTCTTAGATTAGGATAGATAAATATATATATATATATATATATATATATTAATACATATACATATATGTAAATGAATTTCATAAGAATGATTCAGCCACGAGGATCCTGGCCCCAATTCTCATAGACTTAGTGCTTTTGCACAAGACTTGTGGGATTTGGAACTCAAGTCTGAGTGGCTTTGCTTGGGCAAAAGACTCAGCTTTACAAGCAAGAATATATGTATTGAGCAGCAAGAAGCAGTAAAAGAAGATAATATAATAAAGAAATATGCAAAGTAATTGTTAGAAATCCTCAAATCAATATAAGATATTTCATTATTTTCTTAATTGTGGATTACAAATGTGCTCACTAAGACATGATACAAGGTTCAAATAAGTTCAAAAATTATAGACTTCGATGCCTATCCAAGCCTCTAAGACTTTGAATTCTTTTGAATACAAGTATGTGCTATAGTGGCTGTTTCTGGGATACCGGGAGACGTTCCTCTGTTTTTCTTAAATTTTACAGAGTTCTAATAGCTCTATTATGATATTCTTCCTACTGAAAATCCCCCCCCCCCCTCCTTCAACATGGGTTTTCTCTTCCTTTTATAGTGTGTTTTCTAGGGCTCCGAGGTACTAGTGATTTCTCTCTTTTGCCCCTCAGAGCTCGTGCTGTGACAGTTGCTTAGGGGCTGGTCTCTTCCCTTTTTTCTCATGGTTTTCATTTTTTAGTACTGTTTCTCTAAAAGTCACTTGCTGACTTTCCATTCCGGGGCGTCCTTGGGCAACTAGCCTTCAATCTCTCTTCTTTCAAGGTTTCTCACTTTTCAAACTCAGCTGTCGATTATATTTCCTTGCTGTTATTATTCCCAAATAGTTGGAATCTTTTACTGCTGGGTTGAAAGTTCTCTTCCATTCGCTTCTACTTATGATTTTCTCTTTCTTGGTTCCTTGTGGTACAGCTCCTTTGTTCATGAATGTTTGCTTTATACTTTCTGATTCTTTGCTGCACCACTGGGTACTTGAGAAGGACATCTCTGTTCTTCATTTCTTGTATTTCATGGTACCTCTCTTGAGCTGTCTCAATCCCACATTAGCTATGCTGCATTACCTGAGGATCTCGGGCCTTTGGCAGCCTCTGGGTATCCCGGCCCAGTTCTTTCACTGGATTTTGCTGGATTTTTTAATGGTATTTTTGCTGGAAATCTGAACATAAATAGGGCCTTAATGTTGATTTTTCTTGCTGCTTGAATTGGGCCTTCTTTACTTTTCATGGAATGGGCTTTCTTGTGAAATTTTGGCCTTCAACAAATTCAAATACTTCTCGATGGAGAGCTGCCTAGTGAGGGAGATAGGGAATCGAATTTCTTTGTGTCTCCCATTTCCTTAGGCTCTACATTAACAACAAACACAAAAAACAAATCAACGACTAATACCAGAACTTAAACAAAAAAATTAAAATAAGGCATGACTTTATTGAATACTAATTACTTGCACAATATTAATTAAATACAAAAAGAGCATTAGTATTAGTGAATGGTGGAGGCAAATTGCATTCTGCAAGACCACAACAAGAACATGAATATGCATTCTGCAAGACCACAACAACCTAACCTCAGATTTTTATTAAGGCTTTATTTATTTATTTTTTTATGTGTTGTTGATTTATCATCTTTTTTTATTGGAGACGACTGACATGTATGTTCAATAATTCAAACATAATTATTAATCATTATTGTTTTTTCTACTCATAGTATATTTAATCTTCATGAAGAAATTACTAAAAAGTTTTAGTACTTGATTATTTTTAGATTCTATATGATGAAGCACGAGCTCGTCAGTAAGAGTGGGCAGATGGAATCCCTTGTTGGTGTGAGTGTTTGCTCTATAAGGGTCACTGGTGTGGTGCCTGCCACAACGCCTTTGATGCCAAAGTTAGAATAATGACAAAACAAGATAAAGAACCAGAGTGCTCTCTCAAAGTGTGAGTGTATGTGTGTACCTTCTGTTCCCCGTGTGAGGGCTTTATACATGCTGCTTTATGGGCTAGCCGTTGTGGTTGTTAATGCTTTCCCAAGTAATGCCTCTGGTCCAATAATGGGACTTTTAAGAGGCTCCCAATGGTCTGCTTGGTTGATTTGGTAACTGCCCAGGTCATTGATTGACTGCATTGAATGACTCCCTTGCCTTCGTCAGTGATGACTGTTTTCTTCATTATTCAGGATGACTTTGTCAGGAAAGATTTCTTCGTCATTAGTGTTAGCTTCGTCTGTGGGATGTAACCTCGTCATTCCCATCAGTTGCCCCCCAGGTTCTGGGGTCGTCTGTGACGTGTCATGACGATCACGGAAGATGAAAAGTTTTCTTGAGCTATCTGTGACTCTTGGGGTTCTGTTCCGAATTTAATGCTTAGTGGTGGCGCTACACACAACGTGGCCACGTGGCGCATGCTGATTCGTGGAATTAATGGTATGACTCTTGGGTTTCCCGCTGGTTTTTCAATCGTTTTTTGGCCTAAGTTTAAAACTTCTCCTCTTCTAATTTCTTTTACTTTTCAGAAAGCAAAACAGAAAAAATACCCAAACGATACTCTGAGCGTTTTTTCTCGAGACTTCTTTCTTCTTCAAATCGTTGTGCTGTGCTTTTGGTGTTCCGCCATTGGAGGTACGTTTTTCCTTACTGGTACTTTCCTTATATTTTCCTTTTTTCTTACTGTAGTGTAGTTTGTGATTCTCTCTTTCCTTTTCTTCTTTTTCTTTTGTCGGTCTTTGATTCTTTGGGGATTTAGCTTGTATCGTTTTTCTCTGCCCTCTGTTTTCTATACTTCCATGGTTGATAGTTTGGAGGTTAGGATAGCTTGCCTATCGATCTCATTTCTTTTTACGCGCCTAGGAGGGTCTTTGGGTACTTACCCATTTTTAGAAAATTTTGTGTTTGAGGGAAATTGTTTGAGCGTGGTTTTGGGCGACTTGTTGCCTTTGCTCCGTCAATCGCTTAATTGGTTCGAGGGTTTATCAAGGAGAGAAGTGATGTCTGAGGTTAGGTCTAGCGATCTCGAGACTGGGTTGCCGTCTAATGGTGACCCAGTGGAAGGGGATACAGTCGTCTCTGGTCCTCGGGAGGTTAGGGCTTTTAATGCCCTCAGGGAGGTGTGTGGTTTGGACGTCGAAACTGTGAGTAGGTTCAAGGATAGGTTCCAGTTTCCGGTGCGGGTTCGTGTTCGTCTACCTAAGGACGAAGATAGGGCCTGCCACTTTTTTCCAAGTGAAGTGTGTTTTTACAAGTCAACCTTCTCCTGCGAGCTTAGGCTCCCCGTCCACCCGTTCCTGATGGAACTTTTGGCTCATTTTGGTATTGCTCTCGAGCAGCTCATGCCTAACTCGTGGAGGATCGTGATCAACTGTATGCAAATATGGTTGGCCTCCAATGGGGATATGATCAGGATGGGTGAACTCACCTATCTATACCGTTTAAAAGAGTCCAAGGAGTGGGGGTATTATGAGTTAGTCCCTTGGGAGAGAAAGACGAGGATTGTCAAGGGCTTACCTTCGTCCTTCAGGTATTGGAAGTCACGCTTTTTCTTTGTGTCTAGGGATGACTTCGAGACTCAATCCAGCAGTGATTGGGGTGATATCCCGAGGTTGCTCCGTCGGTGGGGAACCCCGACCTTAGGTGCGTCAGTATTTCTCCCCATCGTTTTAATTTTGCCACCTTTGAGGCTTTAGTATTGCTAACTCCTTTGTTTCTTGTTTGGTACAGTTAAGAGACGGCCTAAGCTTAAGAGCCGGCACAAGGAACGCATTGAAACTGCGATCGGGTATGCTAAGACGATTGAGAACTGGGATGACCTGGTTGATCCCCGGACCCTCGCTTTCTACAACCTCGGTCCTGACTCGTCTCCTTACGTTCTTCGTCAAATCGGTATTGAGGATAAAAAAAGTAAGTATTATACTCGTCAGTGCTGATTCTTCTCATGTACACTTAGGATTTCCTGTTAAACATTTTCTTCTTGCAGAGATGACGAAAAAATTTAACAAAGACATGTACGCGAAGATGAGATCCGAAAAGGATGAACCGCTGTCCAACCTGGGGAAGAAAATTGTGCGTGTGACCGGGAAGGGCCCTGCCCCCACTCCCCTTAGTTCCGTCCATCCCATAGCTTCTGAGACGACGAGGACGGCCTCTCCAACCACGTCAATAGAGGAGATCCCTACTCCCGGCTCCAAAAGGCCACGCATGACTGGCAAGGAGAAGGAGAAGGAGAAGGCTGATACTCGTTTGTCCACAATATGGGATGACGAAAGGCTGGCCGTGGATAGGGCTCACGAGGTTGTCACTCCAGCGGATTTGAGGGCTCTTTTCGACATGTCATTGAACGAGGCTGCTTCTTGTCATGTTCACAAGCTCGTCCAGGTACGGTGTTCTCCTTCCATTCTTTTTTTTTTTTTTTTTTAAATTTTACTGATGACTCTATGATTTCCTCCAGGTGTTGGGAGAGAGCCTCCATATTACCACCGAATACCTCACTTAAGAGGCCAAGGTGGCATCTCTAACATCCCGGATGGAGGCTTTGGAGAAAGAGAATTCTGACCTGAAGAAGAACTTAATTGCCTCTATGGACGAGACAACTTCTTTGAAGGAGAAGGTCAAGATACTGGATGACGACCTTAAGGTTGAGCGCAAGTTGACTCAGGAGAAGGATGAGCAGCTTCTTTCAGCCAAAGAGAAACTCGTAACCATCACTACCAGATTCGTGGAGGCTTTCCAGACCACTGACGAGTACAATACTGTACTCTTCAGTTGGTACTTCAAAGGCTTCGAGCTTCTCAGGAGGTATCTGGTCAAGCATCCTCTGGGGTCATCATGGAGAGCCTGGACCTAGAGTAGGTGGATAAGGAGATGGCTATGGACGAAGCTGCTCAGTCTTCTGCCCCGGACGGTGATGCTCCTGAGCCTGCTACTGACGCACCTGCCGGTGAAGATGCTGCTGCTAACGCCTGACTTTATTACTTAGAAAATTTTTCTTTTGTTTATTTTTGGTGGATGCCCGTCCTGTTTTGGGCCTTTTTCTTTTTTGTAAATCTAATTCGGGAACAATCAATTTTACTTTGAAAACAATGTTTGCGGCCCAGTGGTTATGGGTTTTTAATGAAGCATACTTACTTGTTTAGTAGATGTTTTGGCTGATTTATACTCGTCCATATTTTGCACTATGCGATCTATTTATTCGTTAATAATCTGTTACTTGATTGTTTTGACGATCTTGAATGCAATCTGAGTGTTGTTTTGATTTGTTGCATGGTTCTTCCCTTTCCTCTTTCTTTTTGTGTGAATCCTTCAGTCGAGCTCTTGTCACATTTGCTAGGGGGTTGTACCTGTGGTGACTTACATCCGTCAAAGCGGAATCTTGTCACTTAGTCATTTTATTGCTTTTATAGCCTTTGTATCCGCTACAAGGGTCGCCAGTAACTTACATCCGTCAAAGCGGAATCTTGTTACTTTAGTATTCTATACCTGTGGGGTTATCGTCAGTAACTTACATCCGTCGAGGCGGAATCTTGTTACATTAGTGTTTTATACCCGTTAGGGTGGTCGTCAGTAACTTACATCCGTCGAGGCGGAATCTTGTTACTTAAGTGATTCATATCCGTTAGAATGGTCGTCAGTAACTTACATCCGTCGAGGCGGAATCTTGTTACTTTAGTGATTTATACCCGTTAGGGTAGTCGTCAGTAACTTACATCCGTCGAGGCGGAATCTTGTTACTTAAGTGTTTCATGGGCCCTATGATTGACAAGAACTACCTGCACAAAGACATCAGAGGAATAATTCTTTCATTAAATTCAAGAACGAATGCATTCGTCTATTACATTTACTGGTGGTACTTTTTTAAGTGCTCAATGTTCCATGGTCAGGGGAGCCTTTGTCCGTCCATGGTTTCTAGGTGGTAACTTCCTTGTCTTGAGTAATGAATGACGCGGTAAGGTCCTTCCCATGTAGGACCCAGCTTTCCTTGAGTAGGGTCTTTAGTTGTTGTGGTGGTCTTACGCAGGACGAGGTCTCCTATGTCCAGTCGCCTGAGTTTCACCTTCTTATTGTAGTACTCGGCCATCTTTTTCTGATACTTTGTCACCTTGCTGGATGCGTTGTCTCTTACTTCGTCCAGACAGTCCAGGTTGAGTCGCAGTTCATCGTCATTGAGTCCTTCACTGAACGTTCCTCGTCTGATGCTTGTTACCCCCACTTCTACTGGGATTACTGCTTCGGTGCCATAGGTAAGCTTGAAGGGTGTCTCTCCTGTCGGGGTTATGGCTGTGGTTCTGTAAGCCCACAGGACATTAGGTAATTCTTCTGGCCAAGCACCCTTCGCATCGTCCAGCCTGGTTTTGATAATCTTGAGCAGTGTCTTGTTCAT
Organism: Quercus robur; assembly: GCF_932294415.1. Taxonomy (NCBI): domain Eukaryota; kingdom Viridiplantae; phylum Streptophyta; class Magnoliopsida; order Fagales; family Fagaceae; genus Quercus; species Quercus robur. Next base: position 19,167,917 of record NC_065539.1, on the reverse strand, counting down.
CACTTCCGTCTGTCCGTTTGCCTGGGGGTGCCCCGGGGATGAGAACTGATTCTTGATTCCAAGGTTTGAACAGAATTCTCTGAAGCCTTGGCTGTCGAACTGCCTCCCATTATCTGATATGATCGTCAATGGAATCCCGAACCTGTAGATTATGTTCTTCCACACAAAGCTCCGAATTCAAGCCTCAGTAATCGTTGCTAGAGCCTCTGCTTCAACCCACTTTGTGAAATAATCAATAGCAACAAGCAGGAATTTTACCTGGCCTTTACCTTGGGGTAACGGGCCGACGATGTCCATTCCCCATTGTGTGAACGGCCATGGGGAAGTTATAGTCGTCAGTCTATTTGCTGGAAGCCGTTGCACATTCCCGTATCGCTGACACTTGTCGCACCTCTTGACGATCTTAGCAGCGTCTATTTGCATGGTTGGCCAAAAATATCATGTTCGTACTACCTTGTTTACCAAGGATCTGGGTCCAGCGTGGTCGCCGTAAATTCCTCCGTGGATTTCTTCCAGGATGTATCTAGCTTCTTTTTCGTTGACACACTTTAAGTAAGGCATAGAGAAGCCTCTCTTGTATAAGGCGTCATTAAGGATCGTGAACCTGGCCGCCTTCTTCTTGATCTTTTTAGCCTCCTCCGTGCTCTGAGGTAGATGCTCGTCCCGGAGGTAGGATATTATGGGTGTCATCTAGCTGTCTGTGCCCTAGATGGTGAATGTTGCAATTTCTTCAATGCTGGGGTGTTTTTGGACCTCCATTGCCAGATCTGTGCTAATATCCCCTTCTTCTGATGACGCTAGCTTTGAGACTTCGTCAGCCCCTATGTTCTGACTCCTTGGGATCTGCACGAACTCCACTACATCGAACTCCTGAGTCAGATGTTTCGTCAGCTTGAGGTATTTCTGCATCCTTTCTTCCTTTGCTTCGTACTCTCCCCTAATCTGCCCGATCACTAGTTTTGAATCACTTTGAATCAACAAGTTTTTAGCACCAAGTGCCTTTCCAAGCCTCAGTCCCGTCAGTATCCCCTCATATTCAGCTTCGTTGTTGGTGGCCGGGAGTCTTAGTTGGACCCCATATTTCAGTACTTATCCGTCAGGGGTGGTTATGACGACCCCTACTCCCTCCTTCTTCTGAGCTGACAAACCATTAGTTTGTATTGTCCATCTATCTACCTCGTTGGTAATCCTGTCTTCGTCTGGAAGAGTGAACTCTGCGATGAATTCCGTCAGAGCTTGCGCCTTGATCGCCGTTCTGGGATGGTACTCGATGTCAAATTGACTAAGTTCAATCGCCCACTGGACCATTCTTCCTGCTGCTTCGGGTCTGTTCATTGATTTCTTGATTGGTTGGTCCATCATTACGAGAATGGGATTTGCCTGGAAGTATTGTCTTAGCTTGCGCGAGGCTACTATTAGCGCAAACGTGATCTTTTCGATCCTTGGGTACCTGGACTCAGCTCCTTGAAAGGCTTGGCTGACGTAGTAAACCGGGAGCTGTTTCTTGTCCTCTTCTTTGATCAGGGCTGCACTTACTGCCGAGGTTGACACTGCCAGGTATAAGTATAGGTTTTCCCCTTCTTTGGACGGGCTTAGAAGGGGTGGACTGCTCAGGTAACGCTTTAGTTCCTGGAACGCAGCTTCGCATTCGTCGGTCCAGGCAAATGCTTGCTTCAAGGTCTTGAAAAAGGGTAGGCATTTGTCTGTAGCCCTAGAAACGAACCTGTTCAAAGTTGCAATTCTTCCTGTGAGTTTTTGAACTTCCTTGACGGTCCTGGGGGACATCATGTCGATGATGGCTTGCACTTTTTCTGGGTTTGCTTCTATTCCTCTTTGGGACACCATGAATCCCAAGAATTTTCTCGAAGCAACCCCCAAAACACACTTACTTGGATTCAACCTCATCTGGTGTGTTTTGAGGGTTGTAAACGTCTCCTTCAGGTCGTCCAGGTGTGCGAGCTCTTCTTCGCTCTTGACGAGCATATCGTCCACATACACTTCCATGTTCCTGCCAATCTGTTAGCTGAACATTTTGTTCACCAACCTTTGATACGTAGCCCCGGAATTCTTCAACCCAAAAGGCATTACCTTGTAACAGTAGAGTCCTTGACTTGTGATGAAGGCGGTCTTCTCCTGGTCTTCCTCAGCCATCTTTATTTGGTTATACCCTGAGAAGGCGTCCATGAGTGTCAGTAACTTGTGCCCGGCTGTGAAGTCCATGAGCTGGTCTATTCTTGGTAAGGGGAAGCTGTCCTTTGGGCATGCCTTGTTCAGGTTGGTGAAGTCTACACACATCCTCCATTTCCCGTTTGCTTTCTTTACTAGGACTACATTTACTAGCCATTCAGGATAATACACCTCCCGGATGAACCCTGCCATCAGGAGTTTGGTGACTTCCTCTGAAACTGCCTGGTCTCACTCTAGAGCGAAGGTTCTTCGTCGTTGCTGGACGGGTTTCCGTTCTGGGTCCACATTTAACTTATGCTGGATGACTTCTGGAGATATGCCCGGCATGTCCTCGTGACTCCGTGCGAAGACATCTAGATTCTCTTTGAGGAACCTTATGAGTCTTGTTCTCATTTCGGGGCTCAATGTCGTTCCTATCTTTGTCATCTTGTTCGCTTCTCCTTCTACCAATTCCACCGTCTCCAGGGCCTCTATCCTGTCTTCTTCCTTTTCCTCAATCATCCACGTGTGGTTCTCCTTCCCAGCTAGGACGGCTTGGTAACATTCTCTTGCCAGGACTTGATCTCCTTTCACTTCACCGACACCATTATCTATTGGGAATTTTACCTTCAAACAGTAGGTTGACGTTGCCGCCTTCCACTTGTTGAGCGTGGGTCTTCCAACAATGACATTGTAGGATGAAGGACAATCTACCACCAGGAAGTCTACTTGCCAGGTCAACTGCACTGGGTAGGTCCCTGCCGTCACCGTCAATGTCACTATACCCCTGGGGTAGACCCTGTCTCCGCTGAAACTGACGAGTGGAGAGTCAAAAGGGCGCAGTCTTTTTGGATCTAGTCTTAGCTATTGGAAGGCTGGGAGGTAGATGATGTTCGCGGAGCTGCCATTATCGACGAGGATCTCTTGGTATTGAACCCTTCTATATTCAGCATTATGACCAAGGGATCGTTGTGGGGCTGCTTCACTCCCATGGCGTCTCCTTCACTGAAGGACATGTCCTGGTATGTTCGTCGGTGCTTGGACGGGGGTACGGCGTGGACGCTGTTAACCTGTCTTTGGTATGCCTTTTTGAGTGATTTAAACAATCCTCTTGAAAACGGCCCTCCTGTAATCGTGTTTATCTCCTCGATCACCTTGTGTGGAGGCTGGGACGGACGGTCGTCATCCCGGGAGAAGGATTCATTCTGGATTTTATTGTCGTCTCTGAACTTGCTATATTCTCCTTTCTTCACATATTTCTGTAACTTCCCTTTCCGTATTAACTCCTCTATTTGCTCTTTTAGGTCTCTGCAATCTTCCGTGTTGTGGCCGTGATCTTTGTGGAACCGGCAGTACTTGTTCTTGTCGCGGACATTAGGGGATGAGTGCAATGGTCTGGGCCATTTGAGATAATGCTCGTCCTTGATCTGCGTGAAAATTTTGTCAACAGGCATAACCAAAGGAGTAAATCTTACCGTCCGAGGACTTTTATCATCTTTCCTCCTGCTCCCGTCATTGTTCCGACGATCTGGTTGATCTCTCTTCTGCCCCCTACGTTCGTCTTCCCTCTTGGCCTTGTCGCCTGGCTTCTCGGCATCCTTTATGGCAGCTAAAGCATCTTCAGCATTCATGTACTTATGTGCCTTCAGGAGCATTTCCGCCATCGTCTTTGGTGGATTCTTTGCGAGGGAGGCCACGAGATCTCTGGACCTCAGCCCCGCCTTAAAGGTCGTCAGCTGCACCTTGACATCGGCTTCATCCACCTCCAGAGTCTCCCGGGTGAATCGTTTTACATACGACCTCAGAGTTTCCTTCTCTCCTTGTCTTATGGTGAGTAGGTAGTCTACCGGCCTCTTTGGATGTTGCCCCCCTATGAAATGGCGCAAGAAGGCACTACTTAATTGATCGAAGTTGTGTATGGACGAGGTCGGCAACTTCTTGAACCATTCTCTTGCAGCTCCTTTGAGAGTGGTTGGGAAGGAACGACACAGTATCTCGTCAGGTGGTTGTTGAAGACCCAGAGTCGTCTTAAAGGTATTAAGATGATCCTGAGGGTCTTTGAGTCCGTCGAATGGCTCTAGTTGAGGTAAGCGAAACTTTGACGGTACAGGGCATTCAAGTACCACTGCGGTGAAAGGCGAATCTGTAGCCCTTACCATTTTGTCTACGCTTTGGTCCATCTTCTCTTTGATGGCACTCCTTAGTTCGTCCATCTCCTTCCTCATTTCTCGAAGGAGATCTGAGTTCTGTTCGTCCGGAGTAGTTGGCCTTTGAGGGGTACCTCTCCTGTGGCTATCCCCTTCTCCCTCCAGGTTACCCTTGGACCGGCTTTCGTCCTGCTGAGCCTGTTGAACCTGCTGGAGTCGTAGCTTCATTTCCTGGTTTTGTTTGGTGAGTTCTTCAATGGTGGCTGCAAGGGCTTGAACTTGCTGGGCCAAGGCTGCTGAATCTGAGTTGGATTCCATTTGAATGTAGAGAGTTACTGGAAACCACGTTTTCAAAATATGGATCTGAAAATGTCGATTCCCACAGACGGCGCCAAACTGATGAAGCACGAGCTCGTCAGTAAGAGTGGGCAGATGGAATCCCTTGTTGGTGTAAGTGTTTGCTCTATAAGGGTCACCGGTGTGGTGCCTGCCACAACGCCTCCGATGCCAAAGTTAGAATAATGACAAAACAAGATAAAGAACCAGAGTGCTCTCTCAAAGTGTGAGTGTATGTGTGTACCTTCTGTTCCCTGTGTGAGGGCTTTATACATGCTGCTTTATGGGCTAGCCATTGTGGTTGTTAATGCTTTCCCAAGTAACGCCTCTGGTCCAATAATGGGACTTTTAAGAGGCTCCCAACGGTCTGCCTGGTTGATTTGGTAACTGCCCAGGTCATTGATTGACTGCATTGAATGACTCCCCTACCTTCGTCAGTGATGACTGTTTTCTTCGTTATTCAGGATGACTTCGTCAGGGAAGATTTCTTCGTCATTAGTGTTAGCTTCATTTGTGGGATGTAACCTCGTCATTCCCATCACTATATGTTTTGGAACCCTTAAATTTTGGTTCTTTGTCCATCAACTACATGAAGCATTACAACTTGCAAGATCTTTTTTTTTTTTTTTTTTTTTGGGATATATAAGTACGTGTATATATATATTGTGGTCTTACAAATTCAAAGTTAAATTTCTCCGTAAAAAAAATAAATTAAGAAAGCTTCTTTTGGTCCTATTATATTGGATCTCTCTGACGTATATTCCAACCTCGCCTAGCAAGCTTTTAAATGACAAAATCAGAGACTATGAGGGCTTAGACTCGAATAAATTAAGAAAGCTTCTATATACAAAAGTCAATTTTTTGGTTAAATGACGAAATCATTTCTGCAAATATATGCATAAACAAATTCTGGTCTACCATCACCTTAGACTAGATTCAGTTATTTAATTAAAAAAAAAAAAAAAAAAAAAAAAACATGGTCAAGAGATTGAAATGAGAGAAAGAGAGAAAACAAACCTAATTGGAGGTGCAAGTGATGGCCGGCACGAAGGGCTTCAGGCTAATCAGGCCAGCGGTGATAGATCGAAGGTTGGGGGTGAGTGAGAGGGAGTGACCAAGTGAGAGTGGGAGAGGAGAAAGAGAGTAGCGGCTAAGTGATTGTGTGAAATGGGAATATGGGATTAGGGTTTTCTTTTTAACTTATATATATATATATATATTGTGAAGCTAAAACAGAAGAATAATTAGGTTTAGGAATGGTACCTAGGGGAGTAAAATGGTTAACAATATCCAAAGAGGAAACAGGTTCTTTTTTAACAATTGGATTAGTAGTGGCAGGTGTCTTGTCATTCGACCGTCTACTTGCCATTGGGACACTGTAGAAATTCACGGGTAACACATATTAGAATCCAAGGAACCTTATATTTTTTAGCAAAATGAAGCAGGGGAGTGAACTTAGCTCCATGATCAACAGTTCTGAACCTTAATGTAAAATTTTGGAAAGAATCCTTCAATGGCACAGGGAATATTTCAACAATTGAACCAAATTGGGTCCACCAACGGATGAACTAGAGAGGGAATTCAGAATCAAAATCTTTATCAAAACTAACAAACCATGAATGGGACATATTTTCATTTTGGTGGAGCATGAATTTGAACCAGGCAGTAACATAATCATGACATGAATAGGGAATAGGGAAATTTGGTAATCTTCTTGTGGCGGCAGGGTTGGAGCCCCACATTTCTTCAGAAATAATATTTTTTATGTAAACACTGTGGTAAATAATCCTATCATTATTAGCCTTGTCAGTTATGGCTTTGATAATGATTGAATTCTCATGTCGAAGCATTTCAGAATAATATTGGACAGTCTTTTGGCTGTTTCCGGAATCCAGTGAAATTTTAGAGGAAAATAACTAGTAGTAAGCCGAAAAGGGTTAGTAATGGAGGCCCTATTTGGCTCTACGGAGAACAGGTTTTGGATATATTGTTTTCTAACATACTGGGAAGCATTGGAAGCATTAGGGTAAATAGCAACTTGAAGAATAATTAGGAATTCACTCATTATCATCAATAGTGTGATCTTCTTCATTTACAATATCAGGAGGACAACTAGTCCTGGAGTTGATAGAGGAGTTGGATCTCCACAACCTATCCATACTATCCTAGGTTCAACACTCAGTTATCTCACAACCATTGCATTTCATAACACATACCCTAACCAACCTCATACCTCTCATGCCCTACACGCCCTCTCTTGGCTCAAACGGGCCTTATAGCTAGGTCCTAGGAATTCACTTTACGACTAGGGTGGCACCAACGACGGTAAGAAGGGAATACAACAACGGAATATCAAGCGTTCGGGTAGACACGGACAAGCAACAAAGACACAACCACACTACCACCGGCCAAAAAAGAGTGGCTCTGATACCATAAAGGGGGAAGGGGACGCACTGCTGAAGAGAAGAGACGGAAGCACAGTAATGTTGTAGAGAAAATAATGTAAGTAACTTGAAAAGTAAATAACTTGAAAGCAAGAACAATAAATAGCTTGAAAGTAAGAACAATTAATAGCTTGAAAGTAAGAACAATAATAAGGCGGTAGAACCAGCCAAGCAATATATATCAAAATAATTCAAAGTAAATGAATGCAATTTAGAACCGTCCGGTATGGCGGTAATCTGTCCAAGGTGGCGGTAGCAACAAATAGAGTAATGAACATAAAACTGAAAATACTTGTTATTGAAAGTAGGATAAACACTTACAGTAGTAGTAGTGAATACAAGATCTCAATAGTACAAGTTAATAGTTACAAAGCTTGAACTAGTCCTAGTTACAAGGTTTGTAGGATTACAAAGTTTGTAGTGAACAAGGATGAACAAGGCAATAGTAGTGGAAGTAGGGTGAGTTCTCTCTCTAAGAAGGCTAGTTCTAAGGGAAGAGAAATCACAAGTAAAACTTGACTTGAGAAACTCTGAAATTTAAGGGACAACCCCCCTTAAATAGGCAAAATTTCGGAGTAAACAGTGTCATGAACAGTAAAAGTGAACAGTGTCAGTGAACAGTAATCCGTGAACAGTAGTCCGTGAACAGTAAAGTGAATAGTGTTTTTTTCACTTTTTGAATTAAAAACTTCTGAACTTTTTGTCTTTTACTTGGTCCAACATTGTCAGGAGAAGCATGGCAAAAGGGTAAAAGGAAATCCATGCATGCCACCAAGTACGTAGATTCTCATTTCTTTTCTTAAAAGACTTCAAAGGTGACATTTTTTGTTGGCATAAATGAAGCCTTTGTCAGAGCATCTTCTCATCTCCACCATCATGGCTTGTGGCTTTTCAGACTCATTTTGAATATTGTAATAGTTTTGGCCGTTGTGCAGGCTAGACAAATAGTGGAATCAAAATCTTCCGTAAAATCCGGAGTATCATGAATCAGTTCTGGATTTTTCACAACATATTTGAAGGACAATAAAATATTTTGGCTTTTGTGCAAGCCGGACAAATAAAGTAGCACCAGTCTTGTAACAGTAGTGACCTCATCAATCAGTAGAGGGAGCATCAGATGGATAACCATCAAAAGGATCAAAAGGACCTTGTGGAGAATCACATGCATGCTCATGGTAAATAGCGTACTGGTTACAGAATTCACAATATAAAATTGGCTCAAACGTTGGAGTTTTACTCGGGATGAGAAGACTCCTTGGATTACAATGATCAGCAATTCGCAAGTGAGCAATGGCATCAGAATATGGTCTGGGACCGAAGACAGAAATCCTCCCATGAAATGATAATTTTTCCATAAATTCTGAGCAACATTAATAATCTGGTTATTAAAATAATTTCTCCAACATTCTACAAGACCACGAGGATTATCAAAAGATAATTGAGAATTTCCCTCAAACCATGGTCCTTGGTGAGTGTGACCATTAATGAGAATGAGATGCTTTGAAGGCTGGACATTCATCCAGTTATCTCTTTCCCATTGTGGCAACGTACTCCAACACCTGATGGAAGCAAAAGGACCGTTAAATTCTTTAATAGCATCCTGAATAATTTGTGGGAGTTGGCTGGCTTGATAATGGCTTGTTAATTTTATAGATCTGATAAAGCCATATTCAAACATTTGTGAAAGCCAGTTAAGGTCCCTGTCATCATCATCATCTGAATCATTAGCAACAATTGCACCATCATCATAATTTATCAAGAGGCCAGGAAATGGGTGTTTCTTTTCATATACTCTGAGAGTACTCCCAAAGTGTTCTTCCCAATCAAGCTGAATAAAGACATTATCACCTTCATCCAATTCATCAGGATCAGGAATAGTGGCTGTGACAAGCTTTTTAAAACATTTGAACCATAGGTCGAAAGACCTAAACATAGCCTTGCTTCTCAGAATACGAGATTGTATATCTGATGGAAAGTTGGCAAAAGCACTTCTTACCATAGATTGGGTCTTAAGACTCAATCTAGCATACTCAGTGCCCATTATAGTCATTCTATCCTTTGAATGGATATCCTCTTTGCCAAAGAGTTGACTAATGTAAGAATCAATTTGAATATTTGGATGGTCAACAAGATGGCTTCTAAAAGCCTCATTTTCTGAAATAAAAGTATTTCCTAAAACAAGGTTTGAAATAAGGTCATTTTCCGAAGTAAGGATTTTTTCTGAAATAAGGTTAGAATAGCTTATATAAGCTTCATTCTGAGTAGTAAGATTAACAAGGTGGATTTCAAGAGCTTGGAGGGTTGTTTCAAACAAGGAACGATTTTTTCTGGTAAAAGCAGCATAGAGATTATCGAGAATATATTTTATGGAATCTGGTAATTCACTATAGACTCCATTATGAAATTGTAAGGATCTAGATAAGACTTCTTGTAAAGCAATTATCATATCACCACTGGAATATGTCATTTCAGCTGGGACATATCCCTGAAGGGATGTTGATCCGCTGGGTTTTATCCCAGAAGATGCGCCTTCATGCATTGCAATTTGAGAATAGTCCTGTGTAGGAGCTTTTCCCTTATTTTTCTTTTCCATAATAATCCACTTATTAGTGGTATAAATATGAATATTATTATTATTATCCCACTTATTAGTGGTATTTATCCACGCATCATTGTCCGATTCCTGCAAAGAATCATTGATAATGTTAGGATAATGGATAGTATTTAACATTTTGGTACTATGAAAATTACCTTTAAAATCATCAATGAAATTTTGGTAAGAACTCATCACTAGTTCTTGAATAAGTTTATTCATGGGAGAATTTTTCTTATAAGACAGATTATCAAGATCAATTTCAAACTTTGAAGCAAATTTGAATTTTACTTTTTGTCCAAATGGATCAGTAGTAATTCCATCATGTTCAACAAGAAAGGGATACAAAGCATTAATAAATGGCAGACCAAGAATCACTTTATCAGTCATATTTTTGACAAGAACAGAAGGAATCTTGAAACAAACATTATCATGGCACACATGAGCATTATTCAATTCATGCTTAATTTTCATTTGAGAACCATTAGCAGAAACCAATCTTTCAGTAGATTTTTCAAAATATTTTGAAGGAATTAATCCTTCCTGGATACAGTTCATGTCTGCACCATAATCAATCATGGCAATAACAGTGAAATGATAATCAGGAGAAACAACAATTTTAACTTTTGTAAACCATTTTGGAGGAAGTATTTTATTAACAAAAGCAAGTTGAGGATCAGTGAAAGTATCAGGAATACCTTTATCAGAAAGAAGAGCCTGTTGACTGGATTCATCTCCATCGTTGTGCTCATTTTGTTTATCTTGTTCATTATCAGATTTATTAAGATCTTTATCAAATTTTAACATTATCAATTCTTGTTTGAGATTATTGTTATCACTTTTCATGCTTTTAAATTCATCTTTTAATTCATTTATCTCTTGTTTAACAATATTAATTTCGTGTTGGAGATCATTAACAGTTAGTTCTTTAGATTTCTTTTTATTAAATCTTTCCAAAGTTTCTTCAAAGCTTATAGTAGATTTTGGTTTCTTACCAGTTTCATCTCTTATCAAATTTTTCTTAAACCTATCCAAATATTCTTTTTGCAGTTCAGGGTTTTGAATTTGGTTTATTAGTTGAATTATTAATTTTTCATCTTCTTCACTCTTAGTGAGAGCATTAATAACATTGCAACAAGAATCTCTACAACCAAGTTTAATATTAGGAGAATCAGAAGAATCATCAACAGATTGATAGCAAGAATCAGAAGAAGAAAAATCATATTCCAAAGAATCAGATGAGTTGTTTGATTCAAGGATTCTGAATAATTCTTCTTGCTCTTTATCATCAATATTTAGCATGTTAAATTTGTTTTTTAACTTACCAGGTTTTTCTTTACAGTCTTTACTAAAATGTCCAGATTTACCACAGTTAAAACATTTACCTTTGCCTGATCTCTGTTTAACATATTTTTTAGAAACATTTTTCTTCTTAGCATAGAAATCATTAGGTTTAACAAAGTTATTTCTGTATTTTTTATATTTTTTATGGCTTTTATCATGTTTTTTACCTTTTTGCCTAGAAGGAGCAATAGGAGGCAAACCATATTGTTCGTAGAAATTTCCCATTTCATATTTAGCTTTTCTTTTATTCTTTAATTGGTGTTTTAGCAATTTTTCATCATTACACATATTGATACCAAGTTTTTTAATAGTACTGAAAATATCACCATAGGTCAAATTATCATAATCAATAGAATCATTTTTACCCATTAATTCTTGTTTTACCTTATGAGCAAAGATATGAGGCAGACCGTCAATAAACTTTTCTTTCCAATAAGGCTTATGACAATTTTTCCGGAGCATCACTCTGGAAGTAAAAACATCTTGATACCATCTGTAATCAGACATAGTTGGGCAACTCAAATTATTCAAATAATCAGAAACACGAGATGAAATATTGGATGGAGTACCAACAAAATGTTTGAGAATAGTATAGATCAAGGTATTAACACCATCAAGAATACCACGACCAATACTTTCATCAAAAATAGGCAAACCTTCATCATTCTTTTTAACAGCATGTTTAATAGACTCTCTTGATTCTTCAATGATGTATGAATCCCACCATCCATGAAGAGTACCAAAAAAACCAGTAACAAGTAGATTAACAATTTTAGGTTGATCAAGATCATGATTATTTTGATAAGCAATACCAACCATTGACATGTGACTCATTTTATTGATGATTTCTTGTTCAGACAAACCATCAATATTCCATTCATAAAGCTTACCAGCAGAAACAGAAAAATGTGTTTGAAAAGATCTCTCTTCAAACTGCATATCAGGTGGAGTGGGTTTTGAATACCAGTTTTTAGTAAAAGACATGGGTTTGGAGTTTCCAACAAATCTTTTAATTTCTGGGAAATCATCATCAAAGATTCTTTTTGCGGGAACAAAAGAAACAGTATTAGAATCTGTATTTTCTTCAGAAAAAATTTCTTTTTTGGAAATAGTTCGAGCAGCTGAAGTACTTGTAGAAGTACTCTCAGTTTTAACTTTTAAATTAGAAAGCATTTTTTCAACAATTTCAAGAGTCTTGGACTGAGAATTTTTGAACACAACTTTTTCTCTTTGACTGGGTAAATCAATCAAAAGTTTCTCAGTTTTAACAGAAACAGATTTTTCAGAAACAAGTTTTTCAGAAACAGGTTTTTCAACAATTTTTTCTTCAATATGGTCAAGCTGTTGACCAATAATATGCAAAGATTGATTAGTAAAATTGTTTTGTTTAATAAGACTAACAATGGGAGTTTGATCATCAGCAATTTTGAAAGGGGAGGCCTTCACTTCCTCTTTTGTCACTTCATCTTTCTTAGTAGTTATCAAAATTGAGTCAAGAGGAGGATGACTAGACCTAATAATGATTTTATCAATTTTAACAAAATTTGATTTCTTTATCACATTTAAATGTTGTTTTGAAAACTCATCATTTGAAACATAATGGTTTTCAAGAAAATCAAAAAACAAAATATGTTTTTTCAATTGATTCATCTTTTCCAACCATATATATATATATATATATATATATGGGGTATTTTTAGTATTTTTAACTTATATATATAAACGGGTCGATATTGGGTTCGGGTCGGGTACGGACAAAACCTGGACCCGCTTCGGGTTTTTTTTTTTTTTAAACCCATACCTGACCCTATAATTTATCGGGCTAGATAAATTTCAACCCATTAGGGTCGGGCCGGGTCAAGTATCCATGGGTCAGACATAAATTGCCAACCCTAACCTCGCTTGTAGATTGACGGTGGTGGCAGCGGTAGAGGCAGCGGTAGTTTTGGTGTTTTGGACGTGAGAAGTGTTTGGGATGTGCGAAAAAAAAAATCAAAAAGAGAGAGAATTAAGAAACGTGTTTTGGACTTGAGAAGTGTTTAGGATGTGAAAAAAAAAAATCAAAGAGAGAGAGAGAGAAGTAGACGGTGGTTAGGGTCCTAGGGATGAGAGAAACAAACTCAATAAGAACAAGGAAAGATGACATACCCATAGACAAACTATGCTTGACACTTGACAACTTCAAGAAAAAAAATTTGGGGAAGGCGACGACTTTGGAGGAAGAGAAAAGAATTTGGGGAAAGGGGCGGCTGGGAGAAAAGAAATGACATATTTATATGATGCTATTGCTAGGGTTTTAAAATCTTAAATAAGAGTTTTAAAATTTTAAATAAATTATAAACAAAGTCAAGTCTCGAACTCGAGATCATTTGGGCAAAACACGTGATGCACACCACTAAGCTAGTGATGCAACTATACATTAAAACTACACAAATAAATAAATAATTTAATACTTCCAATTATTTAAATATAATTTAATATTAAAAATTAATAAAATATATTTTAAATAGTAATAAAATATAATATAATACTTCAAATTAATAAACTATAATTTAATACTACAAATCAATAAAATATATTTTAATAATTCAATTTTACACAATATAATTTAATTTAATACTTCAAATATAATTTAATATATTTAAATTATACTTCAAATTAATAAATATAATTTAGTACTACAAATTAGTAAAATATAATTTAATAATTAATAATAATAATAATAATAATAAAAAGGCCAACTTAGCCCATAAAAGTAAAGCAAATGACTGAAACACCCCTATCACCCCAAAAATGGTTGTGAAAGTTCAAAAACGTGTACCAATACACTTTTGAACGTTTAGACTCCCAAAAATTAACTTAACCAACACAAGCAATATGTTAAACAACAAGTGTGCGGAAACTTAACATATGCTATAATGTGAAATAGGATAAAAACTATCTAAGCCATAACATAATAAAATCACAGCAGATAATATAAAGGCAGAGATAGAGAGGAAGGAAGATGCAAACACAAAGATAACACCCGATGTGTTATCGAAGAGGAAACCGAAGACCTCGGCGAAAAACCTCTCCGCCGCCCTCCAAGCGGTAATCAATCCACTAGAAAATACAGTTGGGATACAAGGACAGCAATAGACCCTCCAAGCCTAATCTACCCAGTGCACCTAAGCCCTCCAAGCTTCTTGCTCCAACGAGGTTGCGCCGAACCTTTTTCTTTTCTAGCTTTCCGGATTCCGCTACTACACCGTAGCATCAACCAATAAAGATTGGCTCCTTCCTAACTGCTTCCCAAAACTCCAAACGACTGTCTCACAGAGATGATAATGGTGAGAACCAGGTTTGGTATAATGCCTCTCAAGGTTTTGACAATGGAGAGGAAGAGAGTGAGGGATTTTGATGAGACTCTAAGGTAGGGATTGTGTGTGAAACAATCTTGTTTTTCTTTAGGGTTTCTCTCTCAAAATTCTCTCTGGAAGCCCTCTTTCAATCGTGGGTTAAAAGGGTATTTATACTGAAGTGGAGTGGAATGCGAAACGTCAGGTTTTTCCAAAACAGGGGTGGCTCGCGGCTTGACCTCGCGGCTTGACTAAGTCGCGAGTTCCAGTCGCGAGTTAACCGTATGGCCAATTGTCCTGTTTTGTCCTGTAGTGCTCCAGCTAGCATGACTGTTCATCTTCCAGCATGCTTGGCACGTGTGCATCTTCTGGCGGGTTGAAGCCGCGAGTCCAGCCGCGAGTCCCAGCCGCGACACTCTGTTTTCTTGCACACTCTTGAGCAATCTTCACACTATCTCACTCACTACCCTTACAACAATCCCACCTAAATACAGGGTTACTAAATGCTGAATTACAAGCAAATTTGGCACGGAATAAAGCCAATTAGATGGTTGAATAAATTCAACCTTACAGGTTGAATTACCCTCGAAACAAGAAAAATAATTGAAATACCCTTGAAACCTAAAAAAGATCAAAATACCCTTAAAACCTAAGAAAACACCAAAATTAGAGGAAATATAATTTAATATTCCTTGAAAATGACTAAAATACCCCTAAAACTAAAAGAAAGCCAAATTACCCCATAAACTCAAAAAATGACTGAAACACCCCTACCACCCAAAAAATGGCTGAAATACCACCCCTACCCCCTAAGACTAAGAAAATGACCAAATACCCCCGTAAACGCAAAAAATGACCAAATACGCCCTGTGCATTAAAACATTTTACACACATACATCCTAAGCCTAAAAAATGACATAAATGCCCTTGGAACTTAAAAAATTATTAAAATTTTTAGTGGGTATCGGGGTATATTGGTCTTATTTTAGTCATTGAGGGGTATTTTGGTCTTTTTCAAACATATGGGGATATTTATGGTCGGTTTCCATGTTTCGGGGGGTATTTTGGTAATTTTATGTGCTTTGGGGGAGGTGGGGGGGTTTGGTCATTTTTTAAAGTTTCAAGAGTGTTTCGGTCATTATTTAGGTTTCAGAGGTAATTCGGTCATTTTTGTTTTTTGTTTCTGCGGTGCATTGGTCTTTTTTTCGGTATCGGGTGTATGTTGGACATTTTTTATGGTTACAAGGGCATTGTGGTCATTTTTTCGATTTATTTTGGTATTATTCAAGTAATCGAGGGGTTTTCCACCTTTTTTAGGCATGAGGGGTACTTTTGTCATTTTCTAGCTTTTAGGAAGTATTTCGGTCATTTTTAATGTTTCAGGGGTGTATTAGTCTTTTTCTGGGTGTCGAGTGTGTTTTGGACATTTTTTGTCTTTCTAGGGGCATTTTGGTCATTTACTAGACTTATAAGGGTATTTTGGTCTTATTCAAGTAATCGAGGGTATTTTGGTCTGTTTTAGACACACGGGGTACTTTGGTCATTTTCGATGTCTTAAGGGGTGCTTGGGTCATTTTTTATGTTTTGGAGGGTATTTCAGTCATTTATTAGGTTTTGGAGGTATATTGGCCTTTTTGAAGGTATCGGGGGTGTTTTGGACAATTTTTTTTTTTTTTTATGTTTATGGGGGCATTTTGGCCACTTTTTCAATTTATGGGGTATTTTGGCTTATTCAAGTAATCAATGGTATTTTGCTCTTTTTGATGTTTTAGAGGTACTTTGGTCTTTTTCTAGGTTTAGGGGAGTATTGGTCATTTGTAAATAAATCCCTATAGGTGACCTATTCCAACACTTTTCAAAAACGCCGTGATAGGTCACTCACATAAGAGAAGGAGTAAACCCTATTCTAGCGCTTTCAAAATCGCTGGGATTAAATCACAAAAGGGAATGAGTAAACCCTATTCTAGCGCTTTTAGAAGCGCTAGGATAGGTAAATCACATAAGGGAATGAGTAAACCCTATTCCATCGCTTTTAAAAGCACTAGGATAGGTCAATCACATAAGGAAAGGAATAAACCCTATTACAACACTTTTAAAAGTGCTGGGATTGGTAAATCACATAAGGGAAGGAGTAGACCCTATTATAGTGCTTTTAAAAGCACTGGGATAGGTCAATCACATAAGGGAAGGAGTAAACCCTATTACAACGATTTTAAAAACGCTGGGATAGATAAATCATATAAGGGAATGAGTAAACCCTATTCCAGTGCTTTTAAAAGTGTTGGTATAGGTCAATCACATAAGGGAAGGAGTAAACCCTATTACAACGCTTTTAGAAGCGTTGGGATAGGTAAATCACATAAGGGAATGAGTAAACCCTATTCTAGTGCTTTTAAAAGTGCCGGGGTAGGCCTCTCCCATAAGGGAAATAAGTAACCCTATTCTAGTGCTTTTGAAGCGCTGGAATATGATACTTTCAAAAATTAAAGTAATTAAAAAAAAAAAGATAAACCTAACCTATAGCGGCAGTTATAAATCGCTGCAATAGGGCTTCCTATACTAGCGATTTTGGAAACCGTCGCTATAGGCCTCCCATTGCAATGATTAATAAAGCGCTGGTTTTGAGCCGCCTTAATAGGATTTCCTATACTAGTGGTTTCAAAAAGCGTTGCTACAGGCTCCTCTATTATGACGGTTTTCAAAAGCCCTGGGGAAAAAACGCTGCAATAGGACGAGTTTTTTTGTAGTGACCAGTCGTAAATTAGTGTTTCACACAAAACTTTATTATTATTATTATTATTATTATTATTATTATTATTATTATTATTATTATTATTATTATTATTATTATTAAGGTATAATGTGCGTTTGATCAAAATATTCATAATATTTATTTAGTGTAAAAAAAAGTAATTCATTACCTTTTAAGTATACTAGTCACAGACCCACACGATACATGAGAATAAATAATTATTTTGTAATTTTAATATAATGTATAATTTGTTCTCTAAAACTTGTTGAAGATAATTTTTTCTCCCTAAAAATTAAACAATTGCTATTCGGTCCAAGTAGGTCTACTTTAGTCCACTTTGGTCCCTTTGTCCATTTTGGACTAATTGAGCCTTAAATTGATTCTTTTTGTAGGTCGTTGTACAGCACCGAGATCCCAGGGCCCAATTGGGCCCAGGATTCAGGCCCAATGACGCAGCCCCACTACTCTAAATTCTGTTTAAGCTTGCCTTCTCAAAATATAAGTTTTGAGCCTTGACTCCCGACCTATGCTCGGCACGAATTTCCCAAACAAATAAGGATGTCTTGTCCGAACATACTATTGCATGCTCGGCAGTTCGGGAAACATCACTACCGAACATATAAACCTGAGTGGGAGCCAAGTTCCAAAGCCATAATCGCTGCATCCCACTCTCACCTAAACGCCCACTTACAATAGATAATATTGGACCTCCGATTGCACTAACAATGGCAGTAATCATGATCGCCCCATTAACATATGGCTATAAATAGGAGAAGTTGGGGAAGAAAAAGGGGTTCAGCAAAAAAGGAGAAAAAACAGTAGAGGGAGAGAGAGTAGCAATATCATTTTGAGTCTCTGTGCTGTGAACGACCCAAAGTAGGAAATCCTTAACCCACCTTATAAGTAAGTTGTGAGTCCAAGTGAAGTTAGGCCCAATAATTTCATTTCCGGCACGCACAATTGGTGCCTACCTTGGGGCCATCCTACGAAGCTGTGGTTCGATAGTGACTTAAACGAGGGAGATGTCCGAAAGGCGTACGGGAGGCCAGACCGAGAGCGGGTTGACAGGATCTTCTCGAGGTTCTTCATGGCGGGAAAAAAGGCAGAAAAGGCGCGAGGACAGGGAGCGTATGCGAGGAGAAGAAGAATCTGGCCTGGGAGAGGGATCAAACCAGACTCGCCGAACGATATCTGGTGCCTCGGGACACGGGCAGCGTGACGAGAGGGACCAAGAGTTGGAGCGGTTGCGCAGACTGGTGGGGGTTTTGGAGTTATAGGCAAGGGGTTGGCATTAGAGAAGGGACCAGGACCACCTAGAAAGGAGAGGCGGAGGTATGGGAGATCAAGGCGAGGAGAGGTATAGCCGTTCCGTTTCCCGACGATTTCGGGACCGTTCAATATCCCGAGAGTCACGCTGACATAGGACCCGCTCACACTCCCAAGAGAGGCACCGGCGCCGGAGCCGTTCTCCTTCGCACGAGTTTGGTGACCGTGGTTCGGATTCGCCGGAGGAGCGATAACCCTATAATGCTGCCATGGACGCAATGAGCCGGGCTTTACGAAGAGCTGTTCGGTAACCGTTCTTAAGCGAAATTGTGCGGGCCCCTATGCCGAGCAAATTTACGTGACCACCGTTCAACTCCTACGACGGGAAGACGGACCCAGTGGAACATGTCAGTCATTATATCCACATGATGTCTTTACACGCACACAATAATGCGTTGATGTGTAAGGTATTCCCCTCGAGTCTTGGCTCCACGGCCTTGAGATGGTTTAATGGGTTACGAAAAGGCTCCATCCACAGTTTTGCTGAGCTGATCTAGGAGTTTGGCGCTCGATTCGTGACATGCAGCCGGGTGCCGCAACTAGTGGATGCATTACTTTCCATAAAAATGGGGGTCGGCGAAACCCTTCGGAGTTACGCAAGTCGGTATTTGGAGCTGTACAATGAGATTGGTGGGCGTAATGAAAAGATTGCGGTAAGCACTTTCAGGATGGGTTTACCCAAGGATTCTGAACTACGAGAATTGTTGACGAAAAGACCCCCGGAGGATATGAGGCAACTTATGAGACGTATTGAGGAGTACAAACGTCTCAAAGATGATCGATTGTAGAATAAGGGAAAGGCCCCGTTGTTGAGCCGCTCCCAGCAGGGCGTATTTCCCACGAGACCGAGGAAGGATTTCAGGATGCAGGAACCAGAGACACAAATTGAAGGGGTAAATGTAGCGTTCAAAGAACCGGTACAAAAAATTTTAGACCGGATTAAGAATGAATCATTCTTTAGATGGCCGAATAAGATGGGAGGGGATCCATCTCGGAGGAATCAGAACTTGTACTGCACATATCAACGAGATAAAGGGCACACCACCGAACAGTGCCGGGTATTAAAAGATCATCTAGGTCAACTGGTGAAGGCCGGGCATTTGAAAGAATTCGTAGTGGATTCTGGTAACCGAGATGCTGGTCAGGGTGTTCGGCAGAAGGGGAATCCTCTCCCGCCGCCTTTAGAAGTGATCGAAGTTATCCACGCCGCCCCAAGGAGTGCGGCCACAACAAGAGGAGTATTAACGATAGTGTGCTTGGAAGGACGATCACCCAAAAAAAGGATGAAAATTGGCCGGCTGACGATCTCTTTTGACGAGCAAGATCTGGAGGGGACAATCCAACCTCATAATGACGCATTGGTAGTAACAGCACGGATAAGCGGCTTCTTGGTGAAGAGGGTGATGATAGATGAGGGGAGCGGAGCTGATGTAATGTACCCCGATCTGTTTGAGGGGCTTAGGCTAAAAAATCAGGACTTGGTGAAATATGACATGCCGCTGGTCCCTTTTGACGGGAGAACGGTAATCCCCGAAGGTCAGATTTCTCTCTCGGTAAGTATGGAGGGCAAGGAAGTGACGGTGACCTTCATAGTAGTCAAGTCGTTCTCGCCATACACGGCAATTCTGGGAAGGCCGTGGATTCACGCAATGAAAGCCGTCCCATCCACCCTGCACGTGTAAGTTAAATTTCCCACCGAATATGGAGTTGCCGTGGTACGAGGGAACCAACGAGTAGCTAGGCAGTGTCTAGTCGCCACAGCCAGGTGGAAAGACGAGCAGGTTGAACAAAAGGAAGTCACCGAAGAAGTAGCTTTATAGCAATTACAGATGCCCTGAGAAGAAGCAAGGGCGAGTTATGCCGAGGATGTTTTGAAGGTTAAAATTTTGCCAAACACTGACCGGTACTTCCAGATAGGCATGAGCATGGCAGACGGGGATAAGGTACAAATGTTATTGTTCCTCTTGCAGAATGTGGACGTGTTTGCCTAGAGTCCGTACGAAGTGCCCGGAGTTGATCCTGAGTTCATTGTCCACAAGCTCAACGTTGACCCATCATTCCCACCAAAAAAGAAAAAGCCGAGAAGAGCATCGAAGGAGCATGTTGACGCGGTCAAGTTAGAAGTCTTGAGGTTGAAGGAAGCAGGGGTAATAAGAGAGGTATTCTTCCCGGAATGGTTAGCAAACACGGTGGTAGTCAAGAAGAAGAATGGCAAATGGAGGGTTTGTGTGGATTTCACGAACTTAAACCGGGCATGCCCTAAAGATCCATTCCCGATGCCCAAGATTGATCAACTTGTAAATGCTACGTATGGGCACCCGAGGATGAGCTTCTTGGACGCTTTTTAGGGGTATCACCAGATTGCCCTGGCACCCGAGGACCAAGAAAAGATGGCATTCATCGCCCCAGATGCCAACTATCACTACGAAGTGATGCCATTCGAATTAAAGAACGCCGGGGCCACATACCAGCAGATGATGACAAGAATGTTCCAAGAAAAAATTGGGCGCATGGTAGAGGTATACATTGACGATATGGTGGTGAAGAGTAAAGAGGAACCACAGCATATTGAAGACCTCCAGGAGGTATTTGAGGTACTACGGCGGCATAAGTTGCGGCTGAATGCCGAGAAGTGCACATTTGGCGTGGGGGCTGGTAAGTTCCTGGGGTATCTGATTTCTACTCGAGGAATAGAGGCCAATCCCGATTAGATAGAAGCCGTAGAACGCCTTAGACCGCCGAGTAACCCCAAGGAGGTGCAAGTATTAACCG
Organism: Quercus robur; assembly: GCF_932294415.1. Taxonomy (NCBI): domain Eukaryota; kingdom Viridiplantae; phylum Streptophyta; class Magnoliopsida; order Fagales; family Fagaceae; genus Quercus; species Quercus robur. The sequence continues at coordinate 19,146,699 of NC_065539.1, read as the reverse complement.
CGATGTTAGCCGCATTGAATTGCTTTATCTCCAAATTTACAGATCGCTGCAGACCATTTTATCAACTTATGAAGAAGTGGAAGGGGTTTTAGTGGGATGAGGACTGTGACAAGGCCTTTCAAGATCTGAAGGAATATCTTGCGCAAGCGCCCAAGTTAACGGCACCGGATTCCAGAGAAGATTTGTTCATGTACCTCTCGGTGTCCGATCACCTCCATGAGCGCCGTGTTGTTGACGAATCGATGAGTGCAGTAACCAGTGTATTACATAAGCAAAACCCTGGTAGATGCCGAGACGAGATATCTACCCTTGGAGAAGTTAGTGTTAGCCCTGGTGCATGCGACGAGAAAGCTGCCACATTATTTTCAAGCTCATACCGTGTTCGTCCTCACCGAGTATCCCCTACAGTCGTTGTTGAAAAGATCAAACTTCACAGGCCGAATAGCTAAGTGGGGAACCCAGTTAGGTTCCTTCGACATAAGATATAAGCCGTGAAGCTCAGTCAAGGGGCAGGACCTTGCTGATTTCATCGCGGAATTCACCCCCAAGAACGACGGGAAGATAATCTGTAATGTAGAAAATCGCCCATGGAAGGTGTTTGTGGACAGTGCTTCGAGTGCTATGGGGGCCGGAGCCGGAATAGTCGTAATCACTCCGGAGGGCATACGACTAGAGCATTCCTTCAGACTGGGATTCAAAGCCTCTAATAATGAGGCCGAATACGAGGCTTTTCTTGCCGGGTTAAGGACCGTGTTGTGCCTGGGCGCAAGGGATGTGGAGATTTATTCAGACTCTCGGCTGGTTGTTTATCAGATCCTTGGAAGCTTTGAAGCTCGGGACTCTCGGATGAAAGCCTATCTGAGCACAGCTAAGTGCATCATTAGCAAGTTCGAGATAGTGAAGGTAGCCTAGGTAGGACGGGCTAAAAACAGACACGCCGACTCACTAGCCACGTTGGCCTCATCAATTGTCGAGGATGTTCCTCAGCTTATCAAAATAGAGCTTATAAGGGAGCTAAGCATCAGTATGGAAGATGGCAGTCACATAGCCGGGGTTGATGTGTCCGTAGTTTCAACAACCAGGCCATGCTGGATGAACCCAATCATAGATTTCTTAGCCGAGGATAAAGTTCCAGACGATGAAAGAGAGGCCAAAAAGATTCGACGGCTGGCTCCCCGATATTGGCTATCGACAGATCGCAAGTTGTACCGGAGGTCTTTCGGAGGCTCGTACCTTTTATGTTTACATCCCGAAAAAGTAGATGAACTTCTGTTCGAGCTGTATGATGGGGTATGTGCTGGCCATGTTGGGGGGCGTTCATTGGTGCACAGGGCGATGACTCAAGGGTTTTGGTGGCCGTAAATGCAGAAGGATGCGGCGGATTATGTTCGGAAATGTGAACAGTGCCAAAAACACGCCCCTTTGATCCACCAGCTGGCAGGTCATTTAAACCCCGTCAACAGTCCATGGCCATTTGCACAATGGGGGCTAGACATCCTCAGACCGTTTCCCCAAGCAACAAGTAATCACCGATTCGTGGTGGTGGTGGTTGATTATTTCACAAAGTGGGCAGAAGTCGAGGCCCTGGCCAATATCCGGGATGTGGACATGAAGAAGTTTGTATGGAAGAACATAGTCACCAGATTTGGGGTACCAAACTCACTTATATCAGACAATGGCCTACAATTCGACAGCAGAGCTTTCCGGACCTTTTGCGGCGATCTCGGCATTAAGAACAGATATTCCACTCCGGCGTATCCTCAAAGCAACGGCCAAGCTGAGGCAGTAAACAAGACCATTTTGAATGGGTTGAAGAAAAGGTTGGACGGGGCAAAAGGAAGATGGGCTGAAGAGTTACCTAACATTTTGTGGGCTTAACGGACAACCCCCAGAAGGTCCATGGGGGAGACCCCGTTCTCTTTGACGTATGGGGCTGAAGCTGTGATACCGGCCGAGGTTAGTTTATGCAACGCACGAATCTTAGGGTTTGACCCCATCCAGAACGACGGTTTAATGCTGGAGCACCTGGATTGGTTAGAAGAGCGTCGGGAAGCAGCCACAATACGGCTCGCGGAATACCAGCAAAGGCTCGCCCAAAGATTCAACCGGGACGTGAAAGTTCGGGAATTCAGTGCCGGAGATTTGGTACTGAGAAAGGTTGTTGGAAACATGCGGGATGTAAGTGCAGGAAAGTTAGCTCAAACGTGGGAGGGACCGTACAGGATCACGGCCATTGCAGGCGCGAGGGCTTACTACCTAGAAGACCTTAACGAGAGGTCACTCCCCCGACCATGGAATGTCCACAACCTAAAGAGGTTCTATCAATGACCATTCATGCACGAAAACGTAAGCCCATATTTTGTACTTTGCTCTAGTCAATATAATGGTGAACTTGTTTATGCTTGCTGTATTTGATTACGTTAAGCAAATTGCATGTCTAGCATGAATTGATTATGTCAAGGACAGAAACCTCGTTCTTGGTTCGATCAAAATCACCGGGCAGGTGGAAACCTTATCATATTTACAAAAAATATAAGGACAGAAACCTCGTTCTCGGTTCGATCAAAATCACCGGGCAAGTGGAAACCTTATCATACATACAAAAAAAAATCAAAGGACAGAAACCTCATTCTCGGTTTGATCAAAATCACCGGGCAGGTGGAAACCTTATCATAATTACAAAAAATCTAAGGACAGAAACCTCGTTTTCGGATCGATTAAAATCACCGGGGCAGGTGGAAACCTTATCATACTTACAAAAAATCTAAGGACAGAAACCTCGTTCTCGGTTCGATCAAAATCACCGGGCAGGTGGAAACCTTATCATACTTACAAAAAATCAAAGGACAGAAACCTCGTTCTCGGTTCGATCAAAATCACCGGGCAGGTGGAAACCTTATCATACTTACAAAAAATCTAAGGACAAAAACCTCATTCTTGGTTCGATCAAAATCACCGGGCAGGTGGAAACTTTATCATACATATAAAAAAAATCAAAGGACAGAAACCTCGTTCTCGGTTCAATCAAAATCACCAGGCAGGTGGAAACCTTATCATACTTACAAAAAATCTAAGGACAGAAACCTCATTCTTGGTTCGATCAAAATCACCAGGCAAGTGGAAACCTTACCGTACATACAAAAAAGAATCTAAGGACGGAAACCTCGTCCTCGGTTCGATCAAAATCACCGGGCAAGTGGAAACCTTATCGTACATACAAAAAAAAAATCTCTAAGAACAGAAGCCTCGTTCTTGGATCGATCAAAATCACCGAGCAGATGGAAACCTTATCATACTTACAAAAAATTCTAAGGACAGAAACCTCGTTCTCGGTTCGATCAAAATCACCGGGCAGGTGGAAACCTTATCATACTTACAAAAAATTCTAAGGACAGAAACCTCGTTCTCGGTTCGATCAAAATCACCGGGCAGGTGGAAACCTTATCGTACATACGAAAAGACTAAGTACAGAAATCTCTTCCTCGGTTCGATCAAAATCACTGAGCAGGGGGAAACCTTATCGTTCTATAATAGAAAAGAGACGGACAGAAACCTCCTTCTTGGATAACGAATCTCGATATGATCAGATTAACCGAGCACATGAAGACTGTGCGACATATTTTGAGGCACTGCCGTTCACGTCCTCAGAAGAATGAACAAACATTGTATAAACGCGGGGTTTTGTGGCCACCGTGCAGGCCGTTCCCGGCCAAACATGCGAATGAATAAATAAATAGTGACAACAAAAATAGATAAAGAAAGGCAGCACCGAGGATCACAGTGAATCACTCACAGGCATAATCCAAACAAACACACAGTAAACAGATAGTCATTCAAATTGAGATAAAAGCAGAGTTAATATTCCATCGCCAAAACTCGGCAACTGTTTAAGGGTCATCCCCGCGAAATAAAGAAATTGTTCAATCACCACAAGCCGGTGACATAGGCAAACTTAACAAATTAAAGAGAAGAAAAAATGCGGTAAAAAGGGGTAAGAGTGGAATGATAATTAATTTAAGTCAAGTGGGGGGTTCGGTCTGATCTGCGGCTACAGACTACTGCTGGTCGGTCACGGGAAAATGCAGGTCCTCGCTGAGCAAGTCTCGTGCATTCGGCATGCTGGTGGCTTCCATTTCATCTATCTCTATGTGAGCATCAATCTGCTCCACCAGCTCTCGCATGCTTGCCGTTTCTTCCTCTTCGACGGGCTTTGGGTGATCCTACACGGCAGTAGCAATGCCTAGAAAGGGAATCTGGTCGGGGTCTCTCAAAGGGGAGTCCTCGGGAACACCCAAAGCTTGCAAGGCAGCAAACCACCCAGCCTCGAAACCCAGCCTTTGGGCTTGGTTCACCACCGGTTCCGCAGAATTCTCGGCATCGGCAAACCCTTCATTATACCACTTCTCCTCGCAGGCCTTCAAGGCTGCCCTCTGGTCAGTGAGTTCCTCGGCTTGGGATGTGTTTAGGCTGATCGCTTCGACCAGTTTGACGTCTGTTTCATTCTGCTTAGCCAGGAGATCCGCGCACCTCTTCTCCGCTGAAGCTCTGTTCTTCTCCGCAGTAGCGGCCTTCTTCTCGGCAGAATCAGCTACCTTTACTTTTTCCTTCGCTGTTTTGGCAGCTGTCTCCCGTGCCTCCCTCTCACGATCGACCTCCTCGGCAAGATCCTTTGCACGGCCGGACAAAATATGGGCCAATTGGGCAGCCTGACAAAAATGGAAATCAGTACGTCAATGAAATGAAGAAAGTGATAAGTACTTGACAAAGAGGGAGTTACCGCAATAGTATGCCACTGTAACCGGCACCCCACGGACTCCTATGAACCATCTTCAAAGGCATGTACGTCGTTAGGAAGAAGAAGACCCGTGGCCAGGGTCTGAGCAATACGACCCCCCTCGCCTTTCTCCCACATCCGCACACAGGCAGTTGAAGGCAAGGGTTTGCCGTCCAGCAAAAACTTGGGCTTCCACGCAGGCGCGGCTTGAGTGGAGGACGCAACACCTAACCTAACCTAGGTTGGCGACTCTTGAATAACTATACCCCCAATTGGCCGGGAAGGGGTCTAAGTGGCTACATCTCCCGGACCCGTGGATGGTTGGTCGGTTGCCCTCTGCCTTTTCCAGGCTCGTCCAGCTTGAGGAGGGGGTGGAGGGGGAGGTGCTTGAGTTTGAATCTGAGAGGTTAGGAGCTGAGTGGCCTGCCGTGCGCTGGGCACGAAACGGTCAATGGTCATTGTCTTCTTGGTCACCATGTCTTCGCCGAGAAGGGGATCGGAGGCCGACAAGTTTGTTGTTTCAGATGCAAGATGCTCGGCTTCCACAACAGGGGCCTCGGGTTGAGCGGGTACTTGAACAGGAGCTTCTTCTTGGATAGCCTCATGGACGCAGATTTGTCCCGTAAGGGCGCTAGCTCGTCCAAGCAGGTGTAGCGCTTCCCGAACTCCCTAGCCTGACCAGTTGTAAGCTTCGACGGCAGGAAATTTGCGTACCAAACGTCTATATATGACAGGAGTGGACTGTCAACTAACAGCACATGTTTAAAGGATTGCCAGGTGGAATAAACGGGTTCTACTCTAAGAATCAGGTGCGAGGCTCGGAGTTGTCCGTCCCTGTGAACGAATATCTCGGAACGAAGGATAAAATTGAGGTCCCTGATGTGGACCGTCCTAATGTCCAGAACGAAGACCTTGCCATTTGAACAAAAAAAAAAAAAAAAAAAAAAAAAAAAGATATGTTATATCAACAGCTAGTAATGAAGAGCTACATCAATAAAAAAAATAATAAAAGAGGGGGGTAGGGGGGGAAAGACGGTTAGGTCAGAGATAGGTACGAACCCACTTTGTGGTTTGAAAGAGGGCAGGGGACCCCCCCGGCAAACCAGTTGCCGCGCACCCGAACAAACTCCCCGACCGAGTTCCTATTCGAATCAGGTAGGCATGATATCAGCCGTACCCGATTATCCCTAGTTTTTAAGTAATAGTTGGAAGATTTATTCGCACAGAGACTATACATGTGGTTAATGTCATGGTGGTCTAGTTGTAAATCAAAGGTGTGATTCAACTTGCTAACGCAGCTAACTACCTGGTAAAAGTTGAGGGGAAGTTGGTCGGGACACAGCCCGTAGTACCTAAGTGTGTTAGTCAAAAGGGGATACACGGGGAACCTTACCCCACCCTCTAGAATTGCCATTAAGGGAAAAAAAGCTGTGCCACGCCCTCGGTGTAGAGCGATTTCGCTCTCGTGGTAGTAAGCCACTTCCACATCACTGGGAACATCAAATTTCTGCCTAAAGGTGGCTAAAGCCCCCGAGGCCTCCAGGAGATAAGAGTAACCCATTTTTGAAATATAATACTGTGAGAAGTTGAAGGAATAGGAAAGGGAAGAAAACTTACTTTGGGTTCTAGGGGAGAAAGGTACTCTGGGCTGGTGGATAAGTGCTCAAAAGAATGGTCGGCGGAGAGTATGCTCAAGAAATCAGAGGTGAAAAAGTGAAAGAATGTTCTAAAGGGGGCTATTTATAGAAGCAGAAGAGGGCATAGGAGCATTTAATCAGCAATAAATGGGCACGATTCACGAAAAAACCCTGCGAATGCCAAAAGGTAACCGACACGCGCGTCGCTTCAGTTCACGAACCATCAGGCAATAATGACATCTAAACCTGGCACAGCAAGATAGCGCGTCTTTTTTGAGAAGAGCGTTGATGAGAAGCCATTGCCGCGTGAATTCCTGGCCGTAGGGCTCTCGAGATCCAAAGGCTGGTCAGTTCCTTGATTCTTCCCGGCAGCTGGGTATGAATCAAGGGGGGGCTAATGTACGGCACTGAGATCCCAGGGCCCAGGATTCAGGCCCAATGACGCGGCCCCACTACTCTAAATTTTGTTTAAGCTTGCCTTCTCAAAATATAAGTTTTGAGCCTTGACTCCCGACCTATGCTCGGCACAAATTTCCCAAACAAATAAGGATGTCTTGTCCAAATGTACTATTGCATGCTTGGCAATTCGGGAAACATCACTACCGAACATATAAACCTGAGTGGGAGCCAAGTTCCAAAGCCATAATCGCTGCATCCCACTCTCACCTAAACGCCCACTTACAATAGATAATATTGGACCTCCAATTGCACTAACAATGGTAGTAATCATGATCGCCCCATTAACATATGGCTATAAATAGGAGAAGTTGGGGAAGAAAAAGGGGTTCAGCAAAAAAGGAGAAAAAACAGTAGAGGGAGAGAGAGTAGCAATATCATTTTGAGTCTCTGTGCCGTGAACGACCCAAAGTAGGAAATCCTTAACCCACCTTATAAGTAAGTTGTGAGTCCAAGTGAAGTTAGGCCCAATAATTTCATTTCCGGCATGCACAATTGCATTTTCAAGTTTAACCCAAATTCATTTTTTTTCCTCAATTTTTGGGTTGAAAAGTATGAGATTTTATCATATTTGGGCTAAATTCTTTAGTTTTGAGTTAAAAAATACAATAAAAAAATAGTTTTTAGAAATTAGAAATATAAACCTTAAAAATGCAATAAAAATGATAAATATTCAAAAGTCTTATTTGGTCATATTTGGTCCACTTTGGTTCTATTCGGTCCATATAGGTCTTATTCAACCTGTTTTGTACACTTCGGTCCAATTTAGTTGACATTGGTCATATTTGGTCCACTATGGTCCTATTTGTTCCTATTCAGTCCATTGTGTCCACTTTGGTCCTAATCTGTCCTTCATTCTTATTCAGTCCACATTGGTCCACCCTATCCTATTCAATCCACTTCGGTCCTATTTGGTCCTCCTTGTTCCCATTCGGTTCACTTTGTTTTATTTGGTCCATTTGTGTCCACTTTGGTCCATTCAAACCACTTCAATCCATTTTGGTCCACTTACAGTCCATTTTTATGCACTTAAGTCCATTTTTATGCACTTACTACATTTTTGTTGAGTCACATTAACGTAACGTTTCATTCCACTTCGGTTTGGCTAAATTTAAGTAATAGTCTTTCTAAACCTTAAGGCTATGAGTATACAAATCTAATATTTAGGGTAGTTACTCATTTGTTTTAACATCATTACTTTTAAATGAGTTGCATGAGGTTGATTATAGCTTCAAGCAATATATATTTATATAAATATATATATATATATATATTTGTGTGTGTGTGTATAATTTTTATTTAAATAAATTATTCAAATTCTTCATTCTCTTAAAAGAGATTGTTATAATAATCAAAACTTATAACAAACTTATATTGAATGTGTATAATTTATTCTCTGAATTTTATTTTAGATAATTTCTTCTCCCTAAAAATTAAACAATTTCAAAAAGTAATTTCCATAACTCTATTTTTACATATATAATTTTATAATTTTTAATATTTTTATTGATATTATTTTTTTATTATGAAATGGTCCATATTCTTCTAACTATTTTTATTATGCATTATATTTTCCTAATTTCTTTTGGTACAATTAAATTTTTTAAGTTTCAAAGTTCTTATTCGAATTCTTATTTTCTTAAGGAGATTATTATGATAACCAAAACGTATCTTATAATTACAATTGATATTAATTAAATAATTAATGTTACTCTCAACCCAAACTTGTATTTTGTCACTCTTAAGTAGGTACACCAAATAGGACCAAAGTGATCTGAAATGGACCGAATAGGCCAAATGGACCAAATTGAACCAAATATACCTAAGTGGACCTAATGGACCAAATTGAACTGAATAGACCTAAGTGGACTGTAAGGACCAAATTGGACGGAATAGACCTAAGTGGACTGTATCAACCAAATTGGACTGAAGTAGACCTAATTAGACAGATTAGACTGAACAAGACCAAATTGACCAAAGTAGACCAAATAGGATCGAGTTGACCGAAGTAGACCGAATGGACCTAATTGAACTGAAGTAGACCGAAGTGGACCAAAATTTAACGAAGTGGACTGAAGTAGATCGAATCGGACCGAATTGATGAAATGGACCAAATGCCAATTTGTTATTAGCATAGCCAAAATTGTGCTTTGATATAAATTCAAATTATTACTTCCAAAATAATCAAGTACTAACTCAAACAAAAAATAAACCAAAACTAAGATATATATAGATATATATATTCCTTGTAATGGGGAACTTAAAAATACAACACCAAAACGTATCAACCTAAAATAGAGTTTTAAAAATCACAATAATTCAACAGTATAAAGTAAAGTTGAAAGAAATAATTAAAAAATAATATGAGAGAATAATAAGAAATTTATAGAAAATAATATGAGAAGAAAAAAAGTAAAAATAAAAAATATTGTAATAAATACTAAATTATCCAAGTCATGTTATGTAATGTAATAAAATAACATTATATTCTTATATTCCATCTTTATATATAATGCAATAGGATTATATCTATAAAATCAAAGAGAAGAAAAAAGATAACGACTTAAAAACATAACTTAATCACATCAACCCAAAGTAAAGTTCCAAATAATAGAAAAATTCATCAACTTAAAAGTAGAGATGCAAGAAAAAAAAAATCCACCAAAAAATTTATAAGAAAAAATTGAGAGAGAAATAACCTTGTGTGTGGAAAAACTATGTATAGAATGAAATAGAGAATTGTAAATTTATAGTAAAAGGAGGAGAATAAAAAAAGTCAAAAATAAAGAAAGATAAATGAATAGAGGAAAAGCGATATTAAAATAGATAGTAGTAGGGAGATGAAAAGGTAAAAAAGAGGAAAAAAAAGTTGAAGAAAGTATAACATTAAGTTGAGAAATTAATAAGAAAAAAAAAAGAATTTAAAAAAGAGAAAATGTTGAAAATGGATAGATGATGTAGCCATAGTTGTCAAACCGTGAATCGTATCGTGAATCGATTTTTAATTTTTTTTTGTATCGCGTATCGTATCGTATCGTGTATTGTAAGATACACAAAAACTTAATAAAATTTATAAAAAATTATAAATATACGTATATAAAGGATATATTCATTATAAATTTTAAATATATTCAACTAATGACTAATTTTTCATCACTTATGTAATAATATCTAACAAACTAACTAAATAAATCAAACTAGCATGTGTTGATAACATACAGTCATACACATTAAAATTACTTAAATTCAAAAGTGATAATATATTACAAATGACTCAAAATTAATAATTTATTTTCATCATATTCATCAAATTGCCTAATCAACCCCATCTAAATCAACGCTATCATCATATTTATAATTTTGCAAATTTATTTCTTCATTAAAATTTTCTTCATCGTCATTCGTCATTAACATTTACTATCTCTTCTTGTTCTTTCTATTTCTATAATTTTTTTTTTTTTGGCATTCTAGTTTCTTGGACTTATAACAATAACAATAAAAATAAAATAAAAACTTAAATAAATTTTTTAAATATTAAAGTGAAAAGTAAGTGTGTACTGTGTACTCCAATTGTAGGAGATGGGAAAAAAACTTATGAATATGTTATTTTAGTAAGCAAAATTAAGTAACTAATAATTTTGTGTTAGAAACAAGTCTAACAACTTGTTATATTCAAATAAAAGTACAAATTTTAACAAAAAATCTCATTTTAAAACATTTGTCTATATATCGTACGATACGTATAATTTTATGATACGATACGATTCATACGATACACACACTATATCGTACAATTCATAAACACTTATGATACGCCGATACGATACGAAACTTTTTACACACGATTCGATACGTATCGTAAGATACGTATCGCGTATCGTACGATACTAACAACTATGGATGTAGCTATTGTTATCTAAAGACTTGGTAGCAATATGTTTATGTTCCTTAGTATTTGAATTTGCAAAAGAACTAAGTAAAGCATTACTTAAAGCATCACAATAATCTGTAAACCCTATATATCGTTTGAGTTAAATTTATATGTAAATAAGCATGGCCCATAAAATATTGGATCACAGAGTATTAATATATTTATATAATAGTGGATGTGAACAATACTAAAAGTTAACCATTTTTCCAAATGTTTAAAAAGTTTTTTTTTACACCCCCCCCCCCCCCCCCCCCCCCCCCCCAAAAAAGAAGAAAAAAAAAAAAAAAGAAGCTTTATTTACAGAAGGACTTTTGTACTCTTCATGAATGGGATCTTTGGGAGCTTCCTAGTTAGAAACTTGGTACTCTTTCTAGCATTTGCGGATTCCTTTGCACCAGATAACACAATCAATTACCATTAAACATTAAATTTTTTCACACTATAATTTGAAATAAGACCCATGAGTAGAAACTTGAAAGGTTAAATTACACTTATGGTACTCAACCTTGCCCCATATTTCAGAATGGTATGTTATTTTTACAAATGTTTCATTTTAGTCCTTATCATTTATTCGTGTGCCAAAAAGGTCCCTGCAATCAACTGAAGGATGGAAAAGTCTTAAGTAGCAAAGGAAAACATTAAACTAATGCACTACTACAGTACTACTGACTTGGCGTGACCATAACCCTAACTAAACGGTCAAGTACAGTTTGCGTGAGTCACATTAATCTGAACAACCAAGACCTTCATCCTCTAGTGACCAGAGGACTTTAATCTGGACAAATAATTATCGACTTTGCCGAGAGGGGTGGCATCACCCATACTTAACTCATATAAGATTTAGACCAAAATCCAAAAACATGTATCTTCAAGAGGCGGTAATTCATTAGAAGATAGACAGGCAATGAGACAACCCATACACACAAAAACACACCCATTCAAGTCCTCTTCAAACTTTTAGGCATTCTTTTATTCGGGTATGTCAAGTGGTGAGGTTATTTCTGGCAGCAGAAACAAGCCACTGGAAATAGATGCAAGGTACGGGCAACTGAGTGTAACTTGCTTGGATGCATTTCCTGCAAGTGAAAGAAAATAAGGAAAGCTGTTATAACAAAGAATGCCTGCACCATGAAGAAACCTAAACTAATCTCTATAACTTGCCAAAAGTAATTCAAGTGAGATACATTAACATCAGCCGCCCTTGATGTTGACAATCCATACAAGAAAGCCTCGCACTTCTTGTTCTTCATTCTCTTTACCCCCAGCAAGTCTAAACCAAAAATAAAAACCATAGATCAGGTATTGAAATTGTCAAGCATTATTTTACCAATATAGAAGTTCAGTAACATTGCATTGATAATAAATGTTTAACATTGTTGCCTTGAAACATTAGGCTGTTTATGTGATACATCTAAACACATCATCCAGGTTTAAAACAACTGACATGTATTTTCTGCCAGTTGCCATGTGCGAAGCAATCTATTTCATACTAGATGGAGTATGCTGATCTGGGATGCACGGACGCGGCGCCAGAGGAGCCGCACCTGCGTCTGACGCGGAGCGACGCGCGAGGGACGCCGCTGACCGCGTGTCAGTGCCGCGTCGGGCCGCGTCCTGCCGTGTCCTGCCGAAACGCCAAAATTCAAAAAAAAAAAAAAAAAGTGCAGAATCTTCTTCTCTTTCTCTCTCTGTCTTGTTTTCCTGCCTCTACTCAGTCTAGATGTTGCGTAAACTGGTTTAAGAAAACTAAAGAAAGGTTAAAAAAAGAAAAGGTTTGAACTGGGAAGGGGAGTGACAGAAGAAACGAAGGTTAAGGTAGATGACGAAAGAAGAAAAAATATGTAAAAGTGATAGGCTGACTTGGTGTAGAGATTTTTTTTTTAAATGTGTGGTGTAGATTAAGCTTTGGAAAATGGAAGCCTTGGGGAAATAAAAAAAAAAAAAAAAAAAAAGGTATAGTTGATATTCTGATGAACATCATGTTTAGTTATTCTGAATAAAAAGAAAAAGATTAATATTGTGGGTTTTATTTAATTTATGAACATCATGTTTTAGTTATTATCTATTATTGCTCTTAAATTTGGTATATGTGTATATAATGTGAAAAAATATGCTTAGTAATATATTAAAAATATAAATAAAATTTTTTTTATTAATTTTTTAATCACCGAGTCCTGCCGCACCCGCACCCACCATTTTCAAAAATTGCTAAGTCCCGCACCCGCACCCAAGTCCCGAAACGCACCCGTGCTTCCTAGATGCTGATCATTAGTGCATCTCAACAATTTAAGTGCAAGTTAATAACGTTGTAATTGCCCAATTTCCACTGACTGTAAGAGAAGATGATCACTGCCAATCAAGATTCACTTACACCCCTATCTGTCCTCCGTCGCCATGAACATCATTACCCATTGCTCCCCTCAGTAATGAAAATTCCATTCTTGATTCGACAGGTATACTCAATCCCCACAATCACAACAAAACTACTGCCAACTTGCAATAACGAAGTAACCTGCAGCCCCCATCAAAGGTATACTCATTGATACTACTTCCACTTTCATTATCAGATCTAACTTCTAAGCAGTCAGCCCAAATAACAGTCCTCCTCATTTATGATATTCAAATGCTTATATTCCACTTGAGAGAGTAAGTGAAAAGGTTTTACAAATTTGTAACTTAAAGATCTTTTCATATCCTTTCCTGAGTTAGTTCCAAATTTTTTGAGTTAATCTGTATTTTCCTCATCATATTTGTAGCACCAAGCTTTTATATAGAAACATATAAGCATGTAGAACAGAAGCAACCTTTTCACTGGTGTACCACAAACATGTGGAGTTTAGATACATCTACAAATAGCATAGTGTGATCATAAATTTGGAAATGAACCATTTACAAAAATTGAATCCCAGGTACACAAGACAAAGTGGAACTCAATATTCAACCAGCCTATGATCATTCGATAGTTGGGGTAGGGGGATTTGAATCTTGGACATCTCCATTGGAAACACCAAGAGATGCTAGTTGAGCTACAAGGCTCTTGGCTTCAACCAACCTATGATCCATGTATTTAATCAGCTTACTATCAATAACCTGTTTATTAGGTTCTTGTTGCAGGAGATCTTGGAACATGCGTGTGCATACAAATAGGTCATCATTCGCCAACTACTAATAAGGGCAAAGAGTGGATTCTAGATCATATCATTTGTCATGTAGTCATTCCCTATATTGGCTACACGAGCCACGCATCCACCCACTAAGCTACAACATTTCCCTTCTAGCCAACTAAAAGTCTAGAAACCTTACTACACTCTATCCATAATCTCTAAGAACTCTTTCAAACATTAATATCTTAGCAGCACTGAGCTCCAAACATTTAGGCTACATATCAAGCATAAGTTAACACCTATATTTTTAGGAAACCAATTCAATCACATTTCACATATCAACATACAAAAACTCTGAAATTCACAGAAATGGCAAGACTACATTACAACATTACCTCATTCCATCGAAACTTTGGTGCCAACTTCCTTCATCTTAGCAATAATCAACTCCGCCTCCTCCTTAGTCACGCCTTTCTTCAAAAGCGTAGGTGACTTCTCCACCAAATCCTTAGCTTCCTTCAACCCCAAATCGGTAAAAGTCCTTACTTCCTTGATTACCTTGATCTTCGCCGCCGCATCAAACCCTTCCAGCTTCACAGTCTTCTCCGCCTTCTCCTCCGCCTTCTTTGCCGCACCCCCGCCCTTCCCCTTCAGTCCTCCATGGACCATCCCTGGCATCATCACCATCATCGTCGGCATCTCAGTGATCCCTAATCTATCATGAAGAACTTCGACAAGGTCCGAGACCTCGAGGAGAGTGAGACCCGAGAGCTCATCGACGATCGCCGAGACTTGCTCTGATGGAGTTGGTGGCTTCGATTCCTAAGCAGAAGAGGTTGAGAAAGAAGATGATTTTAAAGATGGGAGCTTAGATTGGATTAAGGCTAAGAGGTTAGGATTAGGGTTTTGAGTTGGGTGGAAATTAGGGCTAGGGTTTTGGCAAAGGTATCTGTGAATGTGTGAAATGAATCGTAAATACCTCATTTTGTGGGGGCGTTTAGGTAATTATGGATAAATGTTTATATGAGCATTGTTGGAGTCGATGAGGTTGATAGTAATAAAGCTTTCATGGCTTTTGAAGTTGAAGCTGAGAACTAAGAAGAAATGACTAACACTGACATGGTGGCCGTATCCATAAACCTTGCGGTGGTGAAGGAGATCTTGTTTCATTTTTTACTTTTGTGCCCCTGAGGTTTTTACAGGCTATTGGGCCTGGAACATTGTAGAGGCCCACTTAGATCGATTTGTATGAGAATGAACTTAGCCCATTAGTCATTGGCCAACAATTTTGCCTTTTGTTGATGCTCATTTTGGGAGGCCCAGTAGAAGGAAGAATCCTAGCAACATGGGCATAAAAGAGTTAGTAAGTAGATAGAAAAAAAAAAACCATTAAACCCAAGTGGTAGGAATAATGGATCATAAGCCCATAAAATAAACAAATAGGCATTGAGGAAGCAAACGGGCCTAAAGGAGCCCGAAGAGAAAGAAGTAGCAAACCTATGGGCAGTATGTGATATAGAAAAGTGAGGATGGGCCATAGCAAGCTCGAAGTAATGCAAGTAAAGAATGTAAGGGGTTGATGGAAAGTCCATAAGTCCTAAGGATGAAGGATAAGGTAATTGGGCCAGGGAAGTTCAAAGGAGTTAGTAAAAGCCCATGGGAATGCAGAATTAGAAAAAGGGCTGAGGATGCCCAAGGAAAGCAAATGGGCCAAGGATGCCAAAGAAATAAATGGGACAAAGGAGCCCACAAGCAATGTAATAAAAAAAAAAATCCCAAAATGGCATGAGTACGAATCCAATGGCCATATTCAGTCATTGAGAGAAGAATAAGTAGCAGGCCCAGCAGGCTTAGGTCAAATGATATCACAACAGGAATGACAAAGTGGTACGGCAGGAAATAGTAGTAAGACTACGAAAGGAGTAAAGAATAGGATGAAGGAGGAAAGGCCCACAATCCAGCAAAGCCTGGCCCCTAAAGGGAGCGGGCCATAGAGAACGGGAAATCAGAAAATAGCTCACACCATAAGAAGTCAAAGAGGGGCGGCAGAATGTGCAAACGAGCCTCCAAACCACAGCAAATGCATAAGCAACGGGCAAGTTTTGGACATACACAGAAGTGGAGCACGCGCAAGGCCTAGACATCACTAGCCTGTACCCAACCAATACAAGAAGTGGTAGGTCACAGAGATATGAGAGGGCATGGTCTGGCAGTGGGGATAGGGGAAAACCTATTCTGGGGTTCCTACTCAGGCTCTTTTGGGGAAAATGTCTTGCTAGGATGACATACTACCCAAAAGAAGCAAAGATGAGTCGGAACAACTAGGTGCATGCCATGAGGGATAGCAAGTGAGAATACCCACACCATGATAAATAAGAATGCCACAGTGAGCAAACAAACAAAATAACCTTCTTTGTCTGGTAATGGTGGTGGCTGGACAACTGACAAACCAGTGATAGTTGGCAAGGACACCCGGACTAGACAAAGGTAATTAAAGGCTAAAATAGTAAAAACCAGCCATGGCAGGTATTATATAAAGGACCCTTTTCGTGCACAACAGGGGGGACCATTACGGTAATAGTAACCTCTAGGAGAGAATCACAACATATAAGCAAGCACTGAGAAAGGAAAAGAGAAAAAAAAAAGAATAAGAAGAATTAGAAATAACGAAAAAACAGAGAGTATAGAATGGTAGACATGCACCAATAGGGTAACCCCCTCTCTTCCTCTAAAGCCCTGCTATCTGTCAAAGGCAAAAGATTCTCTTGGGCACAGGCCATTTAGGGCCGTTCCCTCAAAGCGATTAATTTCTTTCTAGGGAGATTATTCACATTGAGGAAATAGTTTCCTTCTTGGTTTCGGCCCTGTAACATAACTCGGCATTGCAGACTGGCATTTCCCTCTTTAATTCAGCAACTCATTACTATTTCTTCCCCACTTATTTCTGCCATTGCATGTACAGGGCGCTTCTTGTCGCTGCCCTTTATTTATTTATTCTGTCTAAGTAGCAAACGTATTTCTTTTGTTATTTTTATTACATCTGCCTGCCATAACTCTCCCATAGCAACTCTGCCTGTCATGGGCACGTGACCAAAGTCTTTTGGCAAACGAGGCGTAGTTTGTGCATAAGCCGGACCAAGGTAGGTTACAATTGAACCGGTCCCAACTCCCTCATCCAGAACACTTGGACCCAATACAACAGGAGGTAGCCTAGTCTAACATCACAAAAAGGCCCACCACATTTAAATTGGCGACTCCATTAGGGAGTTAGGAAACAGATAGGGATAGAAGCCCTCACAAAAAAAAATGCCCCCAAGATCCAGGACGACGCAAAACATAAGTGTCGTGCCCTTGCAAGCAGAATCTAGGCCAACAATGCCTCATCAACAGCAGCCTAACCAGACGGAAGGTGTTGATAGAATAGGGGCTAAACCCCAACCATAGCCAAAAATCCCCACTGACAATGCCAACGTCTTCATTTAGGTGTTGCAGTCACTGCAACACTCGCAGCAGCAAATGATGGAAGAAATCTGTCAGCTAAAAACAAACAAAACAAAGGAGAAAGGGAGCCAGCATGACTCGGAGCATGCAGTTGACAAAGAGGAGACACCAACAGGAGGTGTCCCACAGAATGCGAAACAACATTTCATCACTATGGCCGAAGTAGCAACCCTCTTGGAGCAATAAAAGGCTAAAGCACCTAAGGAAAGATTCTATGCACGGAGACCTCCTTACCCATTAGGGGTACTCAGCAAACCATATCTCGAGAGGTACGAACCACAAGTCTTTGTGCAATACGATGGTAGGAAGGGAAGCGCCATTGAACACGCGAGCAAGTTCATTGATACTCTTGGCCCTTATGCAGCAGACGAAGACTTATGTCTTCAGGAGTTTTCCAAATCACTATGTGATCAGGCATACACCTGGTACATCGGCCTAAAGCCAAGATCAATCCCAACTTGGGATGACATGGTGGATGTATTTTGCACTAAATACTTCCATGGAGAAGAAACAGTAACGCTTGCAACCCTGTAAGCAACCAAGCAAAGAAATGGTAAGGATTTAATGGAGTACATCAAAAGGTTCAGGGACATAGCACTCCACTTCTATGATCATTGTGAAGAAAGGACATTGGTGGAAATGTGTATGACAAATATGATTAGGGAGTACAGAGCCGTCTTGGAAAACTTAGAAATCTCCCAGTTTGCCCAGTTGTTACAAAAGGCCAAAAAGACTGCCCAGTCAGTAAAGCCAAGTTTGACAAGCTATGGCAGCATCCACTAGTGAACGTAAAAGGAAGATTGATGTAAGGGAATATGACACTCCTCCACTGATACCATGTACCCCAAAGGAGCTAGATGTGCTCCTAGACAAATGGATAGCAGACGGAGTCTTTAAGCCTAATCAAGTTTCCAAAGAAACCACAACAAGGTAGTTAATACCGTTCCGGTACTGGCCATACCAGCCGATATGTACCATCCGTACCAGTCGGTATGTACCGTACTAGTATGTATACAGGTATTGAAACATCAACGTTTCGTACCGGTTTAAATACTGAGCGTATCGGCCATGTACTGGCCAATTTCGGGCAATACCGGTAGGTACAGGAAAAAGTTTTTTTTTTTTTTTTTTTTTTGTAATTTTTGAATTTTTTTTAGGAAAGAATAGTAACTTATTTGCATTATTAGTATTATTAGTTTTCTTAGTATGCAATGGTAACTTATAAGCTTTTTTTTTTTTTTTTCCCTTTTAATTGATACTAAAGTCTAAAACCATGAATAATTAGTTCTAAATTAAGAAAATGTTTTATGGTAAACTTTTATATTTATTATAATATATATATATATATATATAAAATAGCGGTAAACCCGAAACAATACACCGGTATTGACCGATATCCAAAATATATCGTACCACTGGCCAAACCGGTACAACCTCCGGTACGGTATTAACTCCCTTAACCCACAGAAGAAGAGCGGAGGAACCTACGCTTTTGCCGTTTGCACAACTATGTGTAACACCCTACTGTAGAATATTAGGCGTTTCGCAGATTGGTACACCACAGGATCAAAGAAGGGACTCTGGAACTATCGCAACAGGAAGTTCAAAGAAACCCACTCCCAAACCACAAAGGGAAGGGTGTAGTAGCAGTTGTGATTTGTGCAAATCCAGGGGAGGACGAAAAAGGGAATCTAGCCCTGCCTGCCGCAGCAATTACCACATTGCAGAAGAGCTCCAAGTTCAAGAGTCTATTTGACCAATTGAGGCTCATGACAAAGGAGCAAAGGATAGCCACAGAGGTCCTAATAGACATTGCCTCTAGGGCAAAAATAGAATGTTTAACGGCAGAGGTAACAGATGACAGAGCCCTTTTGCAAGAATCAAGTGAGATCACTTTTAGTAATAAGGATATAGAGGTGGGATACTCAGACCACAGGAGGCCCTTTTACTTAACAACATCTATAAACTAAATCCCCATCAAGAGAGCCTTGGTGGATATTGGCACTTCTGTAAATCTCATCCCATTAAGCACTTTACAAGCGGCAGGAATTTCACAAAGGAAGATTCAGGGGTGTCCAATGGAAGTGATAGGGTTTGGAGGAAGGGGCGAATACACTGCAAGCCATATCTAGCTATGGCTAAAGGTGGGCTCCATAGCTTCCCTAGCTTGGTTCCACGTGGTAAAAACAGAAGTCCCCTATCATGTGCTTTTAGGGAGGCCATGATTGCACAAGCACCGACTAGTCCCATCCACCTATCACCAGTTTGTGAAGGGAAGATTTAATAGCAGAATGATACACATAGTAGCAAATCCATCGCCATTTGAGCAAGCAGAAGCTCATCTAGTAGAAACTATGTTCTACGACCAATGGGCACCATCTAGAGAGAACTCAGTATTAAAACCGCGAGGCACCTTCGTACCCAGGTGGGAGGACATCCAGAGTAACCTTAAACCTGATCTAAGGGAGTTACTATCACAGAAGAAGAAAAGGAAGGAAGCACCCGCTGCAGAGTTAGATGATACACCGCAATGTGTCAAGGTCCGAGGACCTAATGGCAGGATTGTATACAAATTATGAAGGTGTGTAGGGCCCACGTGTGAAATGCAAGTGGGCCTCAGACAAGAGTGGCAGCACAAAAGCATGGTGTGCTGCATGGCTTAGGAAGGTTTGGAGGAAGAAACTAGCAAAGAAAAAGATGAGGAATTTGTGGCAGAAAAAGATGCATAAGTTTTGGCATAAGAAAAGTTGGAGGAAATTAGCCTTGGGTCCAACTTACAAGAACCAAGGCCCATCTTAATCAATTCAAGGTTGTCGGAAAAGGAAAAGTTAGAATTGATAATGTTGCTGAAGGAATTCAAATATGTCTTCACATGGGATTATAGTGAAATGCTAGGGTTGGATCCGGGGCTAGTAGTGCATACGTTGAATGTGGATCTCGAGGCCAAGCTAGTGGCCCAGCCTGCCAGGATATTCCACTTCGAGATAGAAGGACAAATAGTTAAGGAGGTACAAAAATTGCTAGCCACAGAATTCATTAAGCCCACACTCGCATTGGTTGTCGAACATAGTGCTAGTAAAGAAGAAGAACGGGCAGATAAAGTGTTGCATAAATTTCAAAAATCTTAACAGGGTCTGCCCGAAGGACGAATTCCCACTGCCAAACATGGATTTACAGATAGATTTTATGGTAGGGAGTGCCATGTTTTCATTCATGGACCGGATTCAGTGGGTACAATCAGATTAAAATGGCACCAAAGGATGTGGAGAAAACTGCCTTCAGAACACCTATAGGCAACTTCTACTACACAGTGATGCCGTTTGGGTTGAAATATGCAGGTGCAACTTATTAACAGACAATGACGGCTATATTTCACGAAATGATGCATTAGGAACTAGAGGACTATGTGGATGACATAGTGGTAAAATCAAAGAAGCAAGAACACATTCAAGTGTTGAGAAAGGTATTTGAGAGGTATAGAGCTTTCAAACTGAGAATAAACCCTCTCAAGTGTGCGTTTGGACTGTCCTCGGGGAAATTCTTGGGTTTTTTGGTTCACAGCAGAGGAGTAGACGTAGACCTGGCCAAAGCTACGGCCATAGCAACCATGAAACCTTCAGCCACAGTAAAGGAGTTGAAGAGTTTCTTGGGGAAGGTCTCATATATCTGAAGATTCATCCCTGCATTGGCTTCAATTACTTCTGCTTTCGGGTAAATTACTCAAGAAATGGCAAAGCTTTGAGTGGGGAGAAGCACAGCAAACAGCCTTCAAAAGGTTACAGCAAATTATGATGAACCTCCTCACTATGCAAGCCCCAATCCGCAAAAAGCCATTGTTGCTCTACCTAGCCACCAACCCGTATGCCATAAGTGCATTGATTGCCCAAGAGAATGAAGGTGGCATTGAGCAACTAGTTTACTACATCAATCGTGCTCTAAAAGATACAAAAACTCATTACCGAAGGGTAGAAAAAGCATGCCTGGCTATTGTATATGCCTCGCAAAGGCTACGCCATTATTTCTTGGCTTACAAGCTGTGGTTGATGACTAAGTCTCACGTAATCAAAGCTTTAACGTGGCAACTGATTCTCTCTGGCAAAATATCCTAGTGGTTGTTATAGTTGTCGCAATACGACCTGAAAGCAAGAACGCCTAAGGCAATAAAGAGCTAGGCTATAGCAGATTTGTTGGTGTAGTTTTTAGGAGAAGAAGAATTCCCGCTGGATGATGAAGTCCCAGGAGAAGTAGCCATGGCAGAAAAAATCAGAAAGCAATGGGTAATGAAATTTTATGGATCTTCTACCACCTAATCAGGAGGAGTAGGAGTAGTTTTGTATCATGAAGAAGACAAGGCTATGGCACTATCATTCAAATTAGAATTCCCTTGTTCAAACAACACGGCAGAATATGAAGCCTATCTAACCGGGCTAGCCACGGCCCTCGAAATGGGAATCAAGCATTTAAGAGTAATTGGTGATTTGAACCTAGTGGTCTGCCAAACCAAAGGGAGCTTCTCCTTAAAGGAACCCAGCCTAGCCCCGTATAGAGTAATGGCCCAGAAGATGGAGGAAAAGTTTTCAACCTTTGAAATAGAGCATACTCCAAGGAACGAAAACCGGTTTGCGGATACGTTGGTCGTGTTAGGCTTATAAATAATTTTCAAAGGGGATAGCACCAGGATAGAAGTCAGCAAAAGGAAAGAGTCTATTATTGAGATGTTGAAGGATAGGTTCCAGGAGGAACAGTGTGAAGGAGATTGGCAGATTCCCATAAGGGAGGCCTTGATGAAGGAAGAAGACATTGCAGAACTAAAGGTGCTAAAAGATTACGCCCTGGTAAAAGGAGAATTGTACCGCAGGATGCTAGGTGGGGTCTTGTCCAGATGCGTAGGCCAGGAGGAGGCCCAAAGAAAGTTAAAAGAAATGCATGACAAGACTTGCAAATTTTGTGGAGAGGTCAACCTTTACCGCAGACCTCAAAGGGTAGGTTTCTATTGGCCAAGTATGGGTAAAGACGCAGATCAATTCCAAACCCAATGCGAGACCTTCCAGCTTGCAGCAGACAGAGAAGAAAGCTACGCTGTGTTCGTCAGCGAAGATTGGAGAAGTCCATTCACGCAGTACTTAACAGAAGGTATCCTGTCACAAAAGAACAGTGAATGATACAAGCTTAAGAGGTTGGCAACACGTTACTTTTTGCATAATGCAGTCCTTTTCAAAAAAGGGTATAATGAAGATCCCTTAAGATGTCTGGGTCCTGAGGAGGCAAAAGGGATGATAAAAGAAGTGCACTTAGGAGAGTAGGAAATACCAGGGGAAGAAAAAGCTGTAAAGATGTCTGCTACAAATGGGTTATTACTGGCCTACCATGAAGAAAGATACGGCAGAATTTGTAAAAAAATGCCACAACTACCAAGTACAAGCCAACCTGATTCACACTCATCCGTAGAACTTACACAGCATGGTCACCCCATAACCCTTCCATACTTGGGGGCTTGATTTGGTGGGATTAGTTAACCCACCATCGCATAGATACATATGGATCCTAGTGGCTATGGAATACTTTACCAAATGGGCAGAGGCAGTGCCACTCCGTAAAGCCATAGGAGGAGCAGTAGCAAACTTCATAAAAAAAAAAAAAAAAAAAAAAAAAAAAAAAAAAAAAAAAAAAAAAAAACCATAATTGTGAGGTTTTGGGTACCCCACAGGATTATCAGTGACAATGGTACACCCTTTGTGAACAGTGATATAAGGAAGATGCTGGAATTTTACCAAGCCAAGCACCATCGTTCATTGCCTTATTACCCTTAAGGAAATAGGTAGGCAGAGGCAACAAATAAGACCCTCATAAGAATCATCAGCAAAATGAGCCAAGAGTATATAGAAGGATGAGTAATGCACCTGCCAGATGCTATTTGGGCTTATAGAAATTCACCAAAGTCAGCCACAGGGTTTTCACCCTTTTCCTTAGTCTACAGGACAGAGGTAATGAGCCCGGCAGAAGTAATGACTCCGTCTTTAAGAGTTATGCAGATGCAGGAGAAGGAAAAAAAAGAAAAAAGAAAAAAGGAGTCTTTGTGGCAGAAAGGTATGAAGACCTAGAAGGGCTTGATGAAAAAGAGAAGAGGCCCAAGAGCGCAGTCGTGGATATATACAAAGAATGACTAAAGCCTATGGCAGAATGACTAAAGAGAGAGTGTTTGCGGAAGGACAACTTGTGTTAAAGGTAGCGGACTACATCAGGCGAGGCATGGCAGGACCATCTAAGTTTGCATCAAAATGGGAGGGACCCTTTGTGATAAGAGAGGCACATCCAAGTGGGTATTACCGTCTGGCCCAGATGGATGGCAAGGACCTGATGGATCCCATCAATGGGAAATGGCTAAAGCGTTATTATGCTTAAGAAGAAAAAAAAAAAAAAGAGGTTATGTAGTTATCCCTTTTGTGAGTATGTAATGAAAAGATACGAAGTATTATAAAAGCATTCTATGTCATAGTAATAGCAAAAGCAGTAACAAAGTGAAGCATCATAGTTACAAACCCAAACTGTGGCAGTCATATCAAACTTGCCAAATAAGTGCTATAGGAAACATAGAGTGTACTAGATGGGGTAATAAGAGAGAGAGAGAGAGAGAGAGAGAGAGAGAGAGAGAGAGAGAGAGAGAAAAAAAAAGCGAGGGGAACTATGTCATCATCGATGAAGCCCATAAATAAGAGATTGATTTCCAAAATGGCTGGATTCACCAATGCTAGAAAGAAGGCGCTCACGACTACCCTCCAAGTCTGCCACCTCCTTCCTCAAAGCCTCTATGCGTGTATCAATGGTGTCAACAGTAGGCTAAACCTTCCTCATGAAGAAGGCTCGAGCAATCTCACGAAGATGGTCCAGGATGAACTCCATAGCAAAGCCCACGTTAACAAGCTCCTGAATCGCAACCCTCCACTATAGGATCCTCTCAGTGGAAACTGTGTCAACAAAATTATGCTCAATATCGTTCATCACGCTCCCCAATAGCTTCAAGAAGTGTTCCCTAGCAGAACGGCCAAGACAGAATCCCTGTATGAAGTCACCATGGCTACTATAGACCGCCTCCAAATGAGAAGCACTATCCTCGGGATCTTTGAAGCCATGGAAGTCTACATAGGGAGGCCAAGATACCTAGAAGTCTGCAGGATCAAGGTCATTAACCTCAGGCTGATCAAAACGAGCAAAGAAGGCTGCGGCCTTACTCACAGGGTTCGGATCTATGGCAAAATTGCTACCCACCTCAAACTGAGAAGGGGCAATGGGGAGTGGACCTAACAAGAAATATGAAGCATGGTGTGAGAAACCATGAGCTAAGAAGGATGAACTCATAATGAAGAAGTGAAGAAAGAGATGAGGAAAAGAAACACACCAGGACCTATAAGAACAAGGGCTGTGGAGATGGTAGAAACTGATATTGTAGGTACGACAGAAATTGATACTGTAGGTATGGCAGAAACTTGTGTTGAAAATACGGCAAAAACGGATGCTATAGGTGTGGCAGGAGAAGTGGCTGTGGGCATCTCTGTGTCTACTATAACTTCTGGCTCCTCAAAAGTCTCTGCAATCAGAGGAATAGACATGTAAAATAAAGGGAGACTGCATCAAAGGGGTGACATAGATATATATGTATAAAGAGGAGATAATAAAAGAAAAGAAAAAAAAAAGGAGGGAGGAGGGAACTTAACAAGATAAAGAAACACATACCCATGAATTCGGCCTTATGCTCAGCACTTTTCTCTTCCTTAGAATCAGAAATCCTCTTCTTCATGGTGGGTTCATTATCAAGATCCTCAAGAACATCCTCAAATCCCTCAGAGGACAAGTTTGCATCAAGTCCACATGTAGCAAAGCTTGGGATGGAAGAAGGGGTAACCACTAAGGAAGAGCCATCCTTCAGGGCCTGAGATAGAACCGTGAAGGGATCACTAGTAGAGATAACAAGAGGTGTGGCAGGAGAAGCAACCTTGATCTGAGCAACAACAGGAGGAATGGCTCCCTCTTAGGGAGTAAGTGTCTCAGCAGGAATGGGAGCAGTCTCACTAACCCTCTCCGTATGAGTACCCTCATCTATGGATACCGGCTCAGAGGAAGGGATAGGACCTTAGCAGAAACTCTCTGTGCAGCAGTAGGTGTGGCAGGAGCCATGACCTTAAACACCACATCAGCCCCATCAAAGAAACCTTCCATGGGTATGCCCATGGAGGCAGAAATCTCCTCAGTCGTGGGGTGATATATGGAGATAGGCTCAGGCTTGGCCTAGGAAAAAAAAAAAAAAAAAAAGGAAGAAAGGAATGCAGAAAGAAAGGATGGAGACGTACCTCAAGCTTGGGCTCATCAAGTAATATAGGACGGGTGGCAAATGCATCCTCCTTATGCTTAGACTGCAAAAGAAAAGAAAACAGAAGACAAAGATGAAGAGATGAGTCAACAAGTGTATAAGGGTTAGACACAGGAAAGCCCTATAAAAACATAAAGAAGACAAAGCAAATTTAGAGATAATGTTAGGATTAGTGCCCTTAAATCCTATTGTATGATGCTATGTATGATATTGTGATATTATGTATGACATTATGTATGACTTAATATTATGATTAATAAATTTGTTTTATTATTATCTGAAATAATGGTAATATGAATATTCGGACATTATCATATAGTCCATGAGATGCATAGTATGTGATTTATGTGATTTAGTCACAGAAGATATAAGTCATAAGTTCTTTGTAAACTCAGAATTTTAGTTCGTAGTCGGTGATAAAATTGGGCATTTCATTTGCGAAGACTATAACATATCAACTACGATGATTTGTCTTGATCATGGAAGTGGAGACTTCTAGTTGATATGTTTTAAAAGTTAAGACATATTGAACTGAACTGCTCTGAGATTTATTATTCTCCTAATGACTGTCAAATGAATAATAAATCTCACGACTTATATTAACATGAACTCTTAATCCTGAGAGAATAATGGACCTGATCATAGAATGTAGGTTGCTTTGATATATCAGGAGTGAGATCTAAAGTAATGGTCAAAACCTCAGTATGTTAGGCAGCCACATTTAGTGTTGATGGAACATATATTTTTAAGATGAAATTCATAGTCTCTTAATGGAGATACAAAATATTCCATTAAGATAAGTTTAATGGATTTATTATTTAGAGAGTTAGGCCTAACCACTTTGGTAAGAAATTACTAAAGTATATATTTATGAAATTGGATTTCATAAATATATGGTGAATAACTTAAAAGAATTAAACCGGGTACTCAAGGATTAAGATGTAGTAATTTACAAAGTGACAGTCTACATTTATGACTTTGTATTACTACAAATATTTTATGAAAGGGTTGCATGTACAATAAAGTTTTGGGATATAATTTATAGATAAGACCTAGAGTGCAACTATATTTATATAGTGGAATTAAATATAGTTAATGGTAACTTTGGACTTGTAAAGAGTTGACAGAAAAGCCCAAGGCCCATTAGAGCTAGTGTCTTATTGGTCCCTTTTGGTCCCACTTTAAGCCACATACTAGAGCCCAATTGGAAAGGCCCAAAAGGCTAGCCCAATTAGATAATTAGTTATTAAGAGAGAAACATACAGATTTTTAAGAACTAAAAATTTGCATGAAATGGTGTATGTGAGTGTTGGACACTCTATTATTCTCTCTTGAACAAATTCACATTACAGATTGATAGACCACACATCATGGGCGTTAGTAGAATTGGAATGAAGATTAAAAGTATTCCCAAGTGCTTACAATCTTTGTTTTGAAATTCATCACACCAAGGTATACTCTCTTATTCTCATATTCTAAAATTTACATAGCACATGTTATCAATATCGAATGAAGTAGATCCGTTAATTTTCCACTGCACACATGCATTTTTCTATCAAATAACATACTCTCCTCTCAGTAGTGGTGGACGTAGGAGGAGGAGATGTCTTTCTCTTACTGCCTTGAGTCCTATTAAAAGGGAGAGCATCGGTAGATGGCCGCAGAGCAGTAGGCTTTGGCTTACTGGTAGTAGGGCCCTTACTAGAACGGGTACGGGCGGAAGGAGAGGGAGAGCTCTCTAAAACTAAGTTGCCAATGGAAGGGAGGTCACTCTCAAAAGGTACAATGTCTGAACAAGCCTCAAAAGAGGAAGAAAATTAATCCAAAAGAAAATAGACACAAAACACCAAGATTTATGTGGTTTGGCAATAGCCTACATCCACGGGCGACGACGAACAAATTTCACTATAACAAATTTGGGATAATACAAATTTTTGTAGAGGCACTCTCACAAACTCAAATACCAAATATACCCAAATAACTCTCTCTCTCACAAATACAAAACCAAAGAACCAAAGGTTTATAAATACCAAATACAAATTGCGGACAAACCAAAGAAAGAGCCACAAAGCAAATCCAAAAGTTGCAACGCACCAAGAGAGAGAAAATCACCAAACCGCAAAACCAAAACCAAGTGGTATCAAACCTCTCTCACTATTCCAAATTGCAACCTACAAATATTAAATAACCAAACAAAAAGAGAGCCTCTTTTTCTCACACCCACACTCTTTTCTCTCTCTCTCTCTCTCTCTCTCTCTCTCTCATTTTCTGTAGTAGCACTATGCTTATATAGGAGACTTGAGTCGGTTAGTATATTCAAAACCAAGAAGGACTAGACTTCTTTTCCACACACAAAAGGAGAATCACTCCTATTCCAAATAGAACTCAAAATCAAGTGGTAGACAAGACTTCTAATAAAATTTGATAATTTCAAACAACAGTAACCCAAAAGGAATAAAATTTCTTCCTTATCCAAATCCAACAAGGAGTCGAACTCCTAATTCAAGCCATATTCTACAAATCTTCACCTTGGCTTGAATTCCATCAAGCCTTACAAACGAAATTTGCAGACCACCAAATACAAATCCTTAACAAGTCTCCACCTTGACAAGACATCTCCCAAACCACAAATGCAAAGCGCTCTATAAATTAGAGTTTCCAACAAACAAAGTGCAAATTATTAAAAACCACTTCCAAATATGCCAATGGACACCAAAAGCACCCAAAGATGGTGTCAAATCCAAATCAAAGTGCATATCACCACAAACGAAATTTCTCCATCGCCACCACCAAAGCCCCTATAGGCTAATTCAAATTGCAAATACCATACAAGTCCAAGCAACACTTGAACTTGTGTAAAGTTTTAATCACCATGTCACCACCAAAATTAACATTCTTGGCCAAACACAAACGAATAGTGCAACAAGCTTGTCTATTAATCTTTTCCCAATCCTTGTCGACATCCCTTCAGGTTTGTCTTCCAAAGTAATATCCAAATCTTGTTGGACCAAGACATCCATAACTTCGCATTGCCATATGCCAAAGTTATTCATTCCATCAAATTTCTCTACTTCAAATTTGGCATTAGAAACCATCGTCCTAACCGCCAAAGGTTTTGCAGAAGATTCTGACAAAGCCTTTCCAAAGGAATCCATTGAAGATTTTGTAAAGAAATCACCTAACATATTTCTCCCTAAAAATTAGATTCACGAACCAATCACCAAAATCTCCAAAGAGAACAAATCAAAATGCCTAGGTAGTGAACCTTGGCTCTGATACCAGTTTGTTGTAAAATAACGGAAGCTTAAATTACCAAGATTGATTGTTAAAATATTTTAGGCTTGAGAAAGATCTCCAGACTAATCAATAGGAAGGAAGAAAATTAATCCAAAAGAAAATGGACACAAAACACCAAGATTTATGTGGTTCGGCAATAGCCTACATCCACGGGCGACGATGAACAAATTTCACTATAACAAATTTGGGATAATACAAATTGGTGTAGAGGCACTCTCACAAACCCAAATCCCAAATACACCCAAATAACTCTCTCTCACAAATATAAAACCAAAGAACCAAATACGAACCAAAGAACCAAAGACCCAAAGGTTCACAAATACCAAATATGAATACCAAATACCAATTGCATACAAACCAAAGAGAGAGCCACAAATCAAATCCAAACGTTGCAACGCACCAAGAGAGAGCAAATCACCAAACCGCAAAACCAAAATCAAGCGGCAACAACTACAAGAAAAACGAGCTATTGCGGCAGGTGCAAAAACCGCCGCTATATGTCACCTATTGCGGTGCATTTTTGGCCCGCCGCTGTACATGAGATTTATTGCAGCATTCTATATGCCCACAGCAATAGTTCTAGTATTTTGTGGCGTACTACAGCAGCGGGTCAATGACCCGCCGCAATAGACCTGGTTTAGCGGCATTAACCTTAGATATAGCGGCGCGTCAATGACCCGCAGCAATATGTACTCCTTTTTGCGGCGGGTTGGACCGCCACAATAGACCTTTAAATTTCCCAACCCCAAAATTTCCCTCTATTTTTTTCGCCTTCCCACTTAAAGATTAAATGGTAAATTACCCCGATTGGCATGAAAATTGGCATACATGTTAAGAACATATAGAACATGTAATCCAACAATTGGATTTTCAAAATATGAATTCAATAATAAGTTATTGGTTGGTGTAACATTTTTTAGAGTTATATCAAGTGTAACTTGAACCCAACCTTATATTTCTTAATTCGATGTGAATTTTGACAAATCTACCATTAGATTACATTATCTTCATATATTTTTCATGCTTTAAAAGTTTCAAGGTGATCAAAGATTAAAAGCCATGTCATTAATCAATTGATTAAATTCAAGTTTTTGTAGTTTAAAATAATGCATAAAATATGAGTTTAAAGATGAAATAGTAAATTACACCCGATTGGCATGAAACTTGGCATACATGTTGGATTTTCAAAATATGAATTCAACATGTGATCCAACGGGAGGATTTTCAAAATATGAATTCAACAATAAGTTATTGGTTGGTGTAACATTTTTTAGAATTACATCAAGTGTAACTTGAACCCAACCTTATATTTCTTAATTTGATGTGAATTTTGACAAATCTACCATTAGATTACATTATCTTCATATATTTTTCATGCTTTAAAATTTTCAAGGTGATCAAAGATTAATAGTCATGTCATCAATCAATTATTTGAATTCAAGTTTTGTAGTTTAAAATAATGCATAAAAGATGAGTTTAAAGATCAAATGGTAAATTATATCCGATCGGCATGAAAATTGGCATGCATGCTAAGAACATATAGAAAATGTGATCCAACGGTTGGATTTTCAAAATATGAATTCAAAAATAAGTTATTGGTTGGTGTAATATTTTTTAGAGTTACATCAAGTGTAAATTAAACCCAACCCTATATTTCTTAATTCGACATGAATTTTGACAAATATATCATTAGATTACATTATCTTCATATATTTTTCATACTTTAAAATTTTCAAGGTGATCAAAGATTAATAGTCATGTCATTAATCAATTGTTTGAATTCAAGTTTTGTAGTTTAAAATAATGCATAAAAGCTGAGTTTAAAGATCAAATGGTGAATTACATCCGACTGGCATGAAAATTGGCAAGCACATTAAGAGCATATAGAAAATGTGATCCAACGGTTGGATTTTCAAAATATGAATTCAACAATAAGTTATTGGTTGGTGTAATATTTTTTAGAGTTACATCAGGTGCAACAGGAACCCAGCCCTATATTTCTTAATTCGATGTGAATTTTGATAAATCTACCGTTAGATTAAATTATCTTCATATATTTTTTATGCTTACAAAATTTCAAGGTGGTCAAAAATTAATAGTCATGTCATCAATCAATTGTTCAAATTTAAATTTTGGTAGTTTAAAATAATGCATAAAATATGAGTTTAAAGATGACATGGTAAATTACACCCGATTGGCATGAAACTTGGCATACATGTTGGATTTTCAAAATATGAATTCAACATTTGATCTAACGGTTGGATTTTCAAAATATGAATTCAACAATAAGTTATTGGTTGATGTAACATTTTTTAGAGTTACATCAAGTGTAACTTGAATCCAATCCTATATTTCTTAATTCGATGTGAATTTTGACAAGTCTACCGTTAGATTACATTATCTTCATATATTTTTCATGCTTTAAAATTTTCAAGGTGATAAAAAATTAATAGTCATGTCATCAATCAATTGTTTGAATTTAAGTATTGTAGTTTAAAATAATGCATAAAAGATTAGTTTAATAATCAAATGGTAAATAACATCCAATCGGCATGAAAATTGGCATGCATGTTAAGAACATATAGAAAATGTGATCCAACGGTTGGATTTTCAAAATATGAATTCAACAATAAGTTATTGGTTGGTGTAATATTTTTTAGAGTTACACTCGAACCCAACCCTATATTTCTTAATTCGATGTGAATTTTGACAAATCTATCGTTAGATTACATTATCTTCATATATTTTTCATACTTACAAAATTTCAAGGTGATCAAAGATTAAGAGCCATGTTATCAATCAATTGTTTAAATTCAAGTTTTTGTAGTTTAAAATAACACATAAAAGATTAGTTTAAATATCAAATGGTAAATTACATCCAATTGGCATGAAAATTGGCATGCATGTTAGGAACATATAGAAAACGTGACCCAACGGTTGGATTTTCAAAATATGAATTCAACAATAAGTTATTGGTTGATGTAACACTTTTTTAGAGTTACATCAAGTGTAATTTGAACCCAACCCTATATTTCTTAATTCGATGTGAATTTTGACAAATCTACCGTTAGATTTTTAGAGTTACATCAAGTGTCTTCATATATTTTTCATGCTTACAAGAATGAACCTTTCATTACACTCTTCAAATCCAACGGTTAGATTTCAAATCTAAGAATGGCACGTGATGGACATGTGTTGTGTATTTATATGGCTATATATATTGTCTCAATCTAACCATCCATTTAGTCATATTTTTAAAAAAAAAGTAAACGTAGTTTTTTTTTTTTTTTTTTTTTTTTTTTTTTTTTTTTTTTTTGGGAAAAGTAGACGTAGTTAGTCACATATTAAAATTCTTATATAAATTTATTATATAATAGCTATGGTCATTTAAAATTTTTTTTTTAATAAGATAAAACGTGTGATAATTTTTGTTATGGTATTTTTTTTTTTTTTTGGAGAAAGTTGTGTGGTGATTTTTATTAAGTATATGTGATTGTTTTTTGTTTTTAAATTTTATTTCATAGCTCATTAATATTAGATTTTTAATATTTTGTATTCATTAACTCACTTAGATATATAGATGCATTTGATTCATGTACAATTACAAAATACTTGACAAAATGGTAATTGCAAGTCAAAAATAGTAATCAATTAAAATTGTCTTATTTTATTTTTATTTTTTCCTCAAAATAAATCTGTCTTCTTTTATTTTTACCACCTAAAATTTCCCAAAAAATTGTTTCCCTCCTAACGTGTTTCACTTAGCTTCACCACCCACACCCCCTCCCCCACCCCCCCCCCCCCCCCCCCCCCCCCCCACAAAAAAAAAAGCCAAAATCTGACTTTTAACTTAGGTTTTTTCCCCCAAATTTTTTTTTTCCCCTCTCTGTAAGCCGTCACTCTTGAACGGTCATTTCTTTAGATCATGTGATTAATTGAGTGGAATTTTGGTTATTGTTTCATAACTGTGTGTGAGTTTGATGAGTATTTATATTTATTTATGGTTTTGAATTTTCATATTATGCTAGTTTGGTGTGAATTGATTGAGTGGAACTTTGTGATTGGTGATGGATTGGTTTTGATGCTTAAACCAAGCTGATAATATTTTTGTGTGATTGAAGATTGAACCGAACCGAGTGAGAGTGCATATTATGGCAAAGGATGCCATTTAGAGCATATAGGTTTTTTTTAGTAATCCTTCGTTTCAGTGTTGGGTAGATCCAATGTGTATGGTGGTGTTTTTTTTATAATTTTTTTTTTATTTTTAAATAATACAAAACTTTTTATTTAAGTTATATAGTTTTTAATGATGATTTGGTGGGTTTTGGATGAGGAGAATTTTTTGGGAGGAGGAAAGAAAAGAAATCTTTTTATTTTTTGGGGGGAAGAAAATTGTGAAATACTTTCGAGTTTTTTCTAGTTTTGGGATTTTGGAAAACCCAAATAAGAACATAACTATATGCCTCTGTGTAGCTCACAGAGGCATAGGATTTCATTGGAGTTATAGTGAAGCTTGATTGTGTAACCTTTTCAATGAGAAATTTTAGTTGGGATAATTTGCAATTAGGATATGAGAAAGTAGTGCTTTATATATGCTCAAAAAAAGAGAAAATGTTAAAGTAGCAATTTCTAATATCTAATTTCTAATTTTACATTTTATTATTTGCAATTAAAAATGGTTTGTTTGTTTTAGCTCAAAGTGGCAGCATTATTTTCAATGCCAGTTACAATTATATTTTTAAAAATCTAATTTCTTTAATCAAAATAGGCTAATGAAAATCAGTCAATCCAAACACACTCTTAAGCTCTCCACGTGTTCCTTGCAATAACTTCCTACTAAATATCATTAACAGCCCAATAACCGTGGTCACTAACTACAACAAACTTCTCCTAAATTCAAGCACCGAATTTTGCTATTGAAATTTTACTAAAAAAATAATTGAAGCGTGGTATTTTTTGTTCAAATGAATTCCAGCTTTTTTTTTTTTTTTTTTTTTTTTTTTAAATTTTATTCCAACTTCTCATCATACCCACTTACAAGTTTTCAACTAACGGAGATAAATGTGTAAATTAAAACTCCTATACTTTAAGACCCACAAACTCACGTACACTTTGTCAGTTTCTCTCATTCTTCTTTAGATTGAAGATATTCAGTTTAGTTCTAAATCCTCTTCTTTCTTCTTCTTCTTCTTCTACTTTTAGATTTGGTTTCTAAACAATTTAAACAGACTTTGTCAAAGGCTCTAATAGTTTTTCAAGTTGTATCTTTTGCAAGTTTTTATTTCTTAGAAGATGATGCTATAATTTAGTATTAACCTTTAGGGGAGGAAAAAAAAGATCCATTGAATAAATCTTATAAATAGTATATATATTAAAAGTGCATAATGAAATTGTAACAATAAAACTACTTACAAAATACATGTGATGACCTTCACAAAAGCTATTATGAAGAAGTTGATGGATCAATATAGGTAATTGAAATATTTACATCAGATAAAGCTGTAAAATAATTCTAAATAAACTTTTACGTACTTCGCTAATGTATTTTGTTACTAAGAGTGCTAATTTCTTCTAAAGATCCACTGGCCAGTTAGCATGGGTAGCGACTGTATCGGAGGCTATCGGCTCTGGGAGCCAGTGGAGGGAGCGTGGCAGAGACGTTAAATGGTTACGTCCACAACGGCAATTCCGTCCATAAAGCAACTCTCAAAAAGTGCGTTAAGGAGCTCCGCAAGTACGGCAGGTTTCAACATGCCCTCCAGGTACCCTTCCAAATTCAACTATTAAAGAAATTATAATCCACATTTTGTTATTTCTTGGAGAGAGAGAGAGAGAGAGAGAGAGAGGTGCTTTGTTTTTATGCCAAAAAAATTGTTATTCAATATGAGATTTTCGTGTTTTTCAAGTTATTTATTTCATTTGTGAGACTTAAGCTGTGTTTTTATGCCAAAAATTCTCTCTTGCTAAAACTTTCCAACTAGATACTTAAATCTCATTGCTTCTAGTTGATTCTTGTGGTTAGGAAAGTAGTTATAGAAAGTACTCCGTATTTTGTTTATTTGAATTTGAATTGAATTTTTATTGGCCCAAGAGCTCAACTAGTCTGGCACCTCATTGGTGTTTTAAATTGAGACTTCCAGAGTTCAAGTCCATCTTCCTTATTGAAATTATTGAATGTTCAAAAAAATACTTAGTTTTTATAGGTTTTTCAAATTGATTTATATTCTT
Source organism: Quercus robur (assembly GCF_932294415.1). Taxonomy (NCBI): domain Eukaryota; kingdom Viridiplantae; phylum Streptophyta; class Magnoliopsida; order Fagales; family Fagaceae; genus Quercus; species Quercus robur. The sequence continues at coordinate 19,111,406 of NC_065539.1, read as the reverse complement.
GGTGTTTAATGTCATCCAAGTCATGGGACTTTTTGTGTATTAGGATCCGCTCCGTTTATTTTTGAAACAAAGTGAGACCATTTCATGGTGAAGATTTAGGTTTTTTTTAAGAATCTAAATGATTATATGGTGCAATGTCATTTGTGAAAGTTCAAATATGTGTATAAACACCCTTGAACATTTAGACCTCCAAATTACAACTTAACCAATTCAAGCATTATGTCAAACAACTAGTGTGCAGAAAATGAACATAAGCTACAATATAGAATTGGATAAACTATCTAAGCCAAATTAAAAACACAACCCATAGCAGTTAATAAAAGGCAAAGATAAAAGGAAAGAGAGATGCAAACACAAGGACAACACTTGATGTGTTATCGAAGAGGAAACCGAAGCTCTCGGCATAAAATCTCTCCGCCGCCCTCCAAGCGGTCAACAATCCACTAGAAAATGTAGTTGGGATACATGAACAGCAATAGACCCTCCAAGCCTAATCTACCCGATGTACCTAAACCCTCCAAGCTTCTTGCTCCAACGAGGTTGCGTCGAACCTTTTTCTTTTCTAGCTTACCGGATTCCGCTATAATCCATAGCATCCGCCATCCTTGGCATCTTCCAATGCTTCCCAAAGCTCCAAAAACACTCAACACTCTAAATGGGTGTGGGTAGTGTTTGGATAGAAATCTCCTCTCAATAGGTATGACAATGAGAGAGAGAATGAGAAGAGACTACAAAGATTTTTCTCTAAGAATGAGTAGCTCTCTCTAATTGGGTGGGTGTTTTGAAGAAACCTCTCTCAGGGTTTTTCTTTCTGAATAGTCACACATATTTTGTGGGAAAGAGGGATATTTATACTGGTGTGAGAATGGAATGCAAAGAGTCAATTTTTTCAAAATAGGGCTGGCTGGCGATTTGACCTCGCGACTTGACTGAGTCGCGAGTTCAAGCCGCGAGCTAACTTAATGGCCAGTCTAGATTTTTGTCCTGTAGTGCTCCAGGTGGCATGACTGTTCAGCTCCCCTGCATGCTCTGCGCGTGTGCAACTTTTGGCGGCTTGCAAGCCGCGAGCCTCCCGCGAGATCAAGCCGCGAGTCCCTGCTTCACTGCACAGTCTTGAGCATTTCTTCACACTCTCTCACACACTACCCTTACATGATTCTCACCTAAATACAGGGTTTCTAAGTGTTGTATTACAAGCAAATTTGTTACGGAATAAAGCCAACACATGGTTGATTAAATTCAACCTTACAATTTGAAATGCAGTTGGTGTTCCTTAACTCTGTGTCTCTTTTGTTCAATTCTTTTTTTTAAATAATATTTCCTTATAACCTATCAAAACAAGAGTATGTAGGAAACTTAGACCCTTTTTTCCCCTGGTTGAAAGGATGGGATGGTTAATCGGGGTAGCCCTTTCCTATCCGTACAACAACAACTACAACAAAGTCTTTGTCCAAAAAAATATGTCTCAATGTCACTTGAGAAATTCAAACTCTTAAGGGGAAACCCTATGTATAGCCCTTCCCTATCCATAAATTCTCTAATCTGGGTGAGATATAGAAGGAATAGGATGGGGAGATAGGATGGGAATTTAGGAAAAACTTAGGGAATCAACACCCAACAATTGGAAAATTTCCAAAAAAAAGTGTTTTCTGTGTTTACTAGGGCTCTTTGAAATAGGCTTGCAAGGATTACATCAATCAAGAAAAAATTTCGAAAACAAAAGAAAAAAAATCCCATTATCCTAAAAAAAATTAAAGTCAACATCAAAATTAAAAAATAAATTGGGTTCAAAAATAAAAATTTATGGAAGAAATCATGAAATGATATTGCTTGTACTCCTTCCATAAATATGACACCAAGATCCTTATATATCTTTCTACTAATATTTTTTTCCACATATTTATTCAAAATCTAGATGAAGGTTAAGTTTAATGTTGCTTGTTATACTACCACTTGTCTTGAAAGTCTAAGCTATTATGAAATAGAGAATTTAATTATTTAATTATTATTATAACACCTCCCTCACTTGTGGGCCTAAATTCTCCTTAATGACTGGCCTCGACCTAGTGCAATTTGATGGGGTTGGTTGGGTGTGGATGTTCCGTTTTGGGCTTGGCTGAATTGTGGTGTTTTATTTTAAATTTTTTTTGAGGGCTAAATAAGGCCAGCTCAAGTGCCAAGTCACAGTTTTTATTTTTTGTACTGCTTTAAACAGGGTTGTTTGGTGCCAGCCCAAATGTCATATTTACATAGAAGAAAACTATTTGCCATACATTAATTAAAAATTTATACAGGCACATGGTTATGAACACAATCTGTTACCTAATATTGTAATTCCGGCACAGAAACCCACAACTTGAATCTAATTTACATTGAAAACCCAACAACGCATACATAAAGACGTAGGTTAGCATTGGAACTAACAAAAAAAATAAAAAAAGAATTTGGTAGGAAGAAGAAATGTAACTTTAGCAGGAGCCATTGCAGTTTTGAATAATTCTAGCATATTAAAATAGCCTTAATAAATCAAATCCTTTCATTGGACATATGTGTTAAAATGTACAATGTGAAGTAAGAAAGATGAGTCCGAGGAGGCCATGAATGGGTCGGAATGCACCTCAGATGGCGATGAGAGCTTACTGTGTGACCTCCGACTGACTTTCCAGGAGCATTCCGGTAATATAGTCAAGAAATGGGGGGACTCGGAGCAGTGGGTTCTTGAATTACGCGATGGGAGGAGGGTTGTGGTTTCGCTTCAGATCGCTTTGCCTCGGTGTGAAGCTACAGAGGTTTTGGAAATGCAACAACAGCTGGCCTTAGTTAATTTGGAGTCTTCTGAATTTACGAATGTGTCATCGGCTCTTTTTGAAGAGGATGAGGTATTGGTGGAGGATGGGGTTTCGGATTCCTACTCGGAGGAAGCTGATCAGCCCCTAGTTGTTGATCCAATTGCTTTTTCTCTACCTTCAGCCATGGCAGAACAATCTCTTGTAGATGAGGAAAGTGTGGTGAGTATGGATACTTCACAGAGTCAGGAACCTTATTCCGATTGGTTTCAAAAGAGATTCAATAATTTTCATAGCTTCCTTGGCACGTCCCTTGAGGGTTTAGAAGATCAAGCAACAGAATTTTTACTGGCTGTTGAAGCTGAATTATATCGAAGGGCTGAGGTGAATAAGAAATCATGTGGTTTAAAAGGTTCGGGGGTGAAAGGTTTAAGAGAGTTGAAAGGATTGTTTAGTTCCATTAATTATGGCTCTTCATCTGCTAGGCGATGTGGTATTAATAGGAATCGGGTTCTTTCCGTTGCTCAATGAATTTGAAGCATATTTCATAGAATGTCAGAGGTCTGAATGAAGTTGGCAAGAGGCTTCAAATTCGCAACTTGTTGCGATCCTGGAAGGTTGATATTGTGTGTTTGGAAGAGACCAAATTAGAATGGATTACGAGAGGTATTGTTCGAAGTATATGGAGTTGTCCATATGTAGATTGGTTGTACTTGGGCTCAGATGGTGCTTCTGGAGGAATTTTATTGATGTGGGATAGCCGAGTTATGGAAAAGGTGGAGGAAGCGGTGGGGCATTTTTTGGTTTCTTGCAAGTTTAAAAATGTTGGCGACCAATTTGAGTGGGCTTTTTCAGGCGTTTATGGGCCAAATTTGAACAATAGGTGTAAGTTGATGTGGGAGGAACTAACCGAGTTGATCACTTGGTGGGATTTGCCTTGGTGTCTAGGAGGGGACTTTAATATTATTCGTTTCCCTTTAGAGCGTTTTGGGGCTGCTAGCTTCTCCAGGGCTATGTTTGGATTTTCTGACTTTGTTTCTTTGCATGGGTTGATGGATATTCATATGGAAGGGGGCCTTTATACCTGGTCCAATTCTTCCTCCGCTTCTCGGCTAGACCGGTTCCTTTTCTCCCCTACTTTGGCAGATCACTTCACTCATTTCATCCAAAAAAGGATGTCTAGAGTTCTTTCTGACCACTTTCCTATATTGTTGGAGGGTGGGAGTCAGCGAAGAGGAAAAATTCCTTTCCGTTTTGAAAATATGTGGTTGAGGGTGGATAATTTTGTCGACAAAGTGATGATGTGGTGGGCATCCTATTTGTTCCAAGGAACCCCAAGTTTTATTCTTGCTAAGAAGTTGGCTGCCTTGAAGTTGGATTTAAAAAAGTGGAATGAGACCGAGTTTGGCAATGTCACTTTTAAGAAACAAGACCTTTGGAGCAAATTGAATGGTTTGGATGCTAAAGAGGAGACTCATAGTCTATCTGTTGAGGAGAAGTTAGCACAAACTAATCTTCGTATAGATATTGAAAAGTTGACTCTTATGGAAGAGACTAGTTGGAGGCAAAAGTCTAGGGTGTTGCATTTGAAGGAAGGGGATGCTAATACCAAATTCTTTCATAGAATGGCTAATTCTAACAGAAAAAATAATGGTATTGAAAGCCTAATGGTTAATGGTACCTTGTCTTCGGATCAGGGTATAATTGCAGACTACATTACTCATTCCTTCATGAATCTATACTCTGAGCAGCATGTTGAGCGGCCGTTTCCGGATTCGTTGGTTTTTCCAATGATATCTGGTGAGAATGCGGATTGGTTAGAGAGGCCTTTTGAAGAGGCAGAAATTTTTGATGTCATTGAAAGTTTTCATGGTGATAAATCCCCTGGTCCAGATGGCTTCCCTATGGCTTTTTTCCAAGCTTGCTGGGGGATTGTTAAGCCTGATCTCATGGCTATTTTTCATCATTTTTTTGCCAATGGTCAGTTTGAGAAAAGTTTTAATGCAACTTTTATTACTCTCATTCCTAAAAAACATGCGGCTAATGAGATTAGAGATTTTCGGCCCATTAGTTTGGTTGGAGGGGTTTATAAAATTATTGCTAAAGTCTTGGCTAATCGTCTCCGCTCGGTGATGGGGGATTTAATCTCAACTTCTTAGAATGCTTTTGTGAGGGACAGACAGATCCTTGACCCTGTTCTTATTGCTAATGAATGTCTTGACAGTAGATTGAAGTCTGGGATGCCGGGGCTGATTTGTAAGTTGGATGTTAAGAAGGCTTTTGACCATGTAAACTGGAATTTTCTGCTGCAAATGTTAGAAAGAAGTGGATTCTCTACCAAATGGAGACAATGGATCCTCTTTTGTCTATCTACTGTCTGTTTCTCCGTCTTGATTAATGGCTCTCCTTGTGGATTCTTTGGTAGCACTAGAGGCTTGAGGCAAGGTGATCTGTTGTCTCCTTTGTTGTTTGTCTTGGTGATGGAAGCTCTTGGAAGAATGTTGGATAAAGCTGTTCATGAAGGTCGCATGTCGGGTTTTAGTGTGGGTAACTTGGAGGGAAGATCCAAGGTGGTGTCTCATCTCCTTTTTGCGGATGACACTCTAATCTTTTGTGAGGCTGATTTAGATCAGATTTTGATTCTTTGTATGATTCTTATCTGGTTTGAGGCGGTGTCAAGCCTAAAGATTAACCTGGGCAAGTCAGAATTGGTTCCGGTCGGGGTAGTTAATCATATTGACCTTTTCTTGGTTGTTCTTGGCTGCAAGCAAGGTTCTCTCCCAATGAAATATCTTGGTCTTCCTTTGGGTGCTAAATTCAAGGATAAGACTATATGGAATCCAATTCTGGAGAAAATGGAGAGGAGATTGGCGGGTTGGAAGCGCTTATACTTATCCAAGGGAGGTAGAGTCACCCTAATCAAAAGCACCCTTTCTAATTTATCCACTTATTTTCTATCTTTATTTCCTATTCCTGCTAGTGTGGCTAACCGAATTGAGAGGCTCTAGCGGAATTTCTTATGGGGCAGTTTTGGAGATGATCCTAAAATTCATTTGGTTAAATGGGCTACTGTTTGTTCTCCTATTTCTTCGGGTGGCTTAGGGATAAGGAAGATAAGACTTTTCAATGAAGCTTTGCTTGGGAAGTGGCTTTGGAGATTTGGGATTGAGGAAGATGCCCTTTGGAGGCAAGTGATAGAGATAAAATATGGATGTGTGTGGGGGGGCTGGTGTACCAGAGCTGTGATTGGCCCTTATGGTGTTGGTTTATGGAAAAATATCAATCAGGGATGGCCTTCCTTCTCTCGCCATATTCTATATGATATTGGTGATGGGTCTAGAGTGAAGTTTTGGCAGGACTGGTGGTGTGGAGAGACTTCTCTTGCTGTTAGATATCCGGACTTGTTCAGATTTTGCAGGAATAAGGATGCCAGTGTGGCTGAGCTTATGATGTCCACCAATGGTGTCTGCTTTTGGGATGTGAGATTCGTTAGGGGTGTGCATGCTCGGGATCTAGAGGCTATGTCTGATTTCATGGAAACCATTTATGGTTCTCCTATAAGGGGGCTAGGTGAGGATAAAATGTGTTGGATTCCTAGCAAAGTTAAGGGTTTCTTGGTTAGTGATTATTATAGAATTTTAGCTGGCTCCGCCTTCTTTGGGTTTCCTTGGAAAAGTAGTTGGAAGCAGAAGATTCCCTCTAGAGTAGCTTTCTTTGTTTGGATTGCTGCCTTAGGGAAATGCTTGACGATTGATAATTTACATAAAAGGAAGGTGTGGATTTTGGATTGGTGCTACATGTGTAAGAGAAATGGTGAATCGATTGACCATCTATTCCTTCATTGTCCTTTTGCTACGGATCTATAGTCTATGGTTTTGGGTCTTTTTGGAGTTTCTTGGGTTATGCCACACTCTGTTTTGGGGCTGCTGCGGTGTTGGCAAGGCAGCTTTGGTCGTCATCGAAATGGTTTTATTTGGTCTATCATTCCTCATTGCTTATTGTGGTGCCTTTGGAGGGAGAGGAATAGTAGATGTTTTGAAGATTCTGAGAGATCTATTCCAGACCTCAAGCTTTTCTTTTTTAGAACTTTAAGGGTTTGGTTGTTTGCTTTGCAAAATAAATCTTTCCCTTCTTTTATTGTTTTCCTAGACTCTTGCAATTTTTTTATTTGATTTCCTTTTCCTTGTTCACTTCCGGTGCACTTGGGTGTTCCTTTTTTATCAATATATCTTTTTACTTATCAAAAAAAAAAAAAAAAAAAAAGTAAGAAAGATGACATATAATTTGGCCTGTTTTTTTTGTTAACATAGATCTCTCTATTGGCTTTACTGGTTCTTTAAGTAGGCTTGGAATATGAAGCTGATTTTGTTCTCTACTGGGTGGCAGATTAATGTGACAATATATGATTGGGATATAATTGGGAAAAGCACTGTTCTTGGTTCGGTGACCGTTCAAGTTGAAAGTGAAGGTCAAACTGGTGCAGTATGGCATACATTGGATAGCATGTCAGGGCAGGTATCTTTTTTCTTTTTTTTTCTTTTTTTTTTTTCTTTTTTTTTTTTTTTTTTTGTTTCACTTTAATAGTGTTTTAACATCATTGATCATACTTTATAGAGACCAACACAACTTTGGTATTTGCTTGTCAGGTTTGTCTGGACATTAGCACAACAAAAATGTCCGCAAATTCTCTCGGGTAGCTTTTTGTTGTACTTTTTTAAAAAATGTTTTGCGTTTAATTATATTGGTTGACTCCTCAATCTCTCCTTATCTCTCTCTAATTATAGACACACACATATGTAATCCCAAATTGAACTGTTTTTGGGGTACATGGCTTTGTATTTGTGTAGAGAATGTACCCTCGTTTTGGAAATTTTATATGTGTTTTGTATCCTGGAAATTGTTATAGAACATTTTTATATTGTTTGTACTTTAATCTTGTTAAATTTTTGATGCAATCCATCTAGATAGTTAACACATATTTCATTTGACTTGACTCCATATTATGTATAGTAATGATGCAGTAGCCTGATGTATTAACATTACTCATTAGCTTACAGCAACAGCAGCAATTAGAAGAATAATCTAGTAGTTTTAGTGTAAAATTGTAATAAGCAACTTTAAGTAACAACTAGAGTTAGCTAGAGCTTTTGTAACTCAATTAGTTTGTGATAATGCCTTAAAATGTATACTTGTTATATATTTATATCAGTGTTATCTCCTTATTATTGTGCTTAATTTGTATAATTAAGCCATGATTTGCATTAGTCCCTATTATTTATCTTTACATAATTTCTTGAATAAAATGCTATTCATTGTGTGTAATTTTCTACTTTCAGGAAATTATGTGAGAAAGATGAGTTTACAGAAATTTGTGAGAGAATGGAGGTCAAACTAGAATTAAAGTGAAATTAAAGGACCGTGCTTAAATGTCTAAGGAGGTGTCGCCGGAGTGCTTGGATCGTCTACCATGATTGGAAACTTCAAATAAGGAAAGAAATCAAAGAGGCAGAACCTGAAAAGGAAAAATCTGATTTGAGCACTGATCCGTATTTTGGGCGTATCTCTCTCCTCAAAAATCCAATTGACACAAGGCCAGATGGGTTGGAACCGTGACTTAAATATCTACAACTTTCCAGTTTTGAGTTTTTCGAAATTCTCAATTTTTAAAGGCCGACATTAACTCACAAGTTACCGCTGTAAACCTGGACGGAAATTAAAATAGTAAATGTTTTATTTTCTTTGGACACTTAGACATTAGGGTTTTGAAGGGAGGCTGTGTAGAACGAATTTTGGAGAGAAAACCTTGTATTTTTCCTTTCTCTAATGGCAGCCTAAACTCTTTACTAGAGCTAGGGCTAGGGCTAGGGGTTATGTTTCTTCTATACAATATGAATATTCAATGTGATTCTTTCTAGGATTTTATCAACAACATATTTGATTGTTCAATTAGATTTCTTTTGATGTATTAGTTCTTCCATACTTTCAATAAGTTCAATCATGTTTTTTTTATTGTTTAGAGAACTTTCTAATAGTTTCAAATAGAAATCAGGTTTTAAAGTGAATGGGTTTTTCTGAAAACTTTTCTAACCGCATTATTAATCGAGATTATCAAGCGTTCTTAAATTGTCTCAGTTCAACTGAATCATAAGTTTTTAATTGTATAAGAACAATCAATTATGAAATAGATATTTTCTTAGATCACAAAGAATTTCATATCGATATAGGGAAACACCCCGATACCCTAGTATTTACATTATTGATTTAAATAAGTTATCATTGTTATTTTTGTTAACAATCACCAAGCAAAAATATTCTTCATCTTCACCAAAAGGTTTTTTAATTACATTGTCTTTGAATTTACCCTGTTTCTTGTGGTTCGATCTCGGTACTCCGAGAATTATATTGCTACAATCTCCTGCACTTGGGAGTGAGCAAGCAGTTAGCAGCCAAGGCTGTTAGCTAGAAGTTAGTAATTCTGTTAGCAGTTTGTACAGCTGGCATTAGGCCCTGTGCTAAGTATGTTAAATTCCTTAAAAGTTAGTACTTAAGCATGGCATGTATAAATATCCCTAAGCTGTACAAATTATTCAGTTTTGAATGCAATTACATAGATTAGCCTAGTGCTATTTTCAAGAGATGTATTATGTTGCATTTTTGTTCATTGTTGTGCTCCTAATGTCTTAGTGGAGCTAAAATTATCACAGGTTATTTGTAATAGAAATGTGGTTTTAGGACCCAGGAGGGAAAAAAAAAAAAAAACCAACAGCGACGGGTGAAACCGCCGCTAAAAGGTACATAGGGTATGTTGTACATGAAGTCCTATAGCGGGCAGGCCTATCCCGCCGCTAAAAGGCCACATGACCTGAATGGCAACCTCATATTGCGGCGCTTTTAGCAATTGCCGCAATCAACTTATAGTGGCACTGCAGCACTGACGGGATGGCCCGCCGCTAT